>NC_133134.1:0-600000 GCF_048418815.1 Hemitrygon akajei
CCTTCTTTAATAAAGACACAAAATTAGCAATCTGCCAATCTTTCAGATCTCAGGTATGGCAAGCAATGATACCAATCATTGTTAACTTGCAGGCTGAGTTATTGGTGAGGAAGGCAAGTGCAATGTTAGCATTCATTTCAAGATTATTGGAATAGAAAAGCAAGGATGTAATACTGAGGCTTTATAAGGCATTGGTCAGTTGGTGTGAACAACGTGGTCCTGAGGAGTATTGTATAACAGAGGGTGGGAGTTTCACAATGAACAATGTGGTCCTATGGAATGTAGATCAGAGGGTAGGAATTTCACAGTAAGTGACATGGTCCTGAAGAGTGTTCTAGAACAGATGGTAGGAGTTTCACAGTGAACAACGTGGTCCTGAGGACTATTGTAGAACAGAGGCTAGGAGTTTTACAGTGATTGATGTGCTCCTGTGGAGTGTTGTAGATCAGATGGTATGAGTTTCACAGTAAATGACATGGTCCTGATGAGTGTTATAAAACTGAGGGTTGGAGTTTCACAATGAGCAACATGATCCTGTGGAGTTTTGTAGAAAAGAAGGTCAGAGTTTCATAGTAAATGACATGGTCCTGAGAAGTGTTCTAGAACAGACGGTGGGAGTTTCATGGTCATGGCCCTGAAGGGTGTTCTAGAACAGAGGGTAGGAGCTTGACAGTGTATCACATGATCCTGAGGAGTGTTGTACAACAGTAGCTAGGAGTTTCACAGTGAATGATGTGGTCCTGAGGAGTTTTGTAGAACAGAGGGTAGGAGTTCACAGTGAATGACGTGGTCCTGAGGATTGTTGTAGAACCTGAACAATACAAGTACATGGTTCCATGAAAGTGGAGTCACAGGTAGACGATGTGGTGAAGAAGGTTATTTAGCACACAGGTCTGCATCAGCCAAGGAACTGAATGTACAAATTGGGATGATACGTTGCAGTTGTCCAAGATGTTAGTGAGGTTACATTTGGAATATTGTGCTCGTAATTGGTCCAGAGGAAACTTACAAAGGTGGTGGAGATGCTTGAGGGATTGAGTTATTGAGAGATGTAGCATAGGTTAGGACTTTTTTTTATTGGGGTGGTGTGTAAAATCAGCAGAAGATGATGAAGCTGATGCACTCAGTCTTTTTCCCAGGACTGGAGAACCAAAAATTAAAGGCCGTAGGTTTAAGAGGTACCTGAGAGGCAACCCTTCCCCTTCTTGCTCCTCCCATCCCACTCTCACCTCGCCTCCATCATCTTTATTCTCCTCACTTCTTATTGGCACACCTGCCCTCTCTTCCCCTCTCTCACCTCTTCCACTCATATAACTATTTAACAATTACAGCATGGAAACAGGCCATCTCGGCCCTTCTAGTCCATGCCGAACGCTTACTCTCACCTAGTCCCACCGACCTGCACTCAGCCCATAACCCTCCATTCCTTTGCTGTCCATATACCTATCCAATTTTACCTTAAATGACAATATTGAACCTTCCTCTACCACTTCTACTGGAAGCTCGTTCCACACAGCTACCACTCTCTGAGTAAAGAAATTCCCCCTCATGTTACTCCTAAACTTTTGCCCCCTCTTTTCCCCACCCCTCCCCATCAGCCTCCCCCTCCATTTCCTCCTTTGCTTGGCTCCCATGGCCCTGTGTAGGTGCCAGAATCTGCCCCTGAGGATAATGAGTGGCTAATGTGGAGAGACGCACTTCGAGAGGCGGGTCTCTGCGACATCTCCCTCAGATTCTCATGAGGTCAGAGCGAGGGTGGTGCCAGTTTTTCCACTCGAGTCTGTCAACTACTGAGCTCGGATCCCTGCCATGATTTCTGCATCCAGCCTGGGACCAATACAAGAGCATCCACACAAGGTCTGAGTCGGTGTTCCCCAGCTAAGGACGGACCCCCCCCCCCCCCAATCCATTGCCACCCTCCCCTACTACCCTTCCTCCCTTATTGCTCACCTCCCTGCCCTCCCAATCCATCAGCTCCATCCTCCACAAATCCATCCCCCCCCCCCCCCGATAACTTGGTCCACCAGAATTGTACAGCTAGGGAGGGCAGCCTATTGCTCGTAGGGACAGGGAAATCAAGAAAAATTGTCAGGATGCTGTCTGGATTAGAGGGTAATCACACAGACTGGAGGGGAGGGGAGATCACACTGTCCAGAGGGGAGGGGAGATCACACAGATCAGAGAGGAGGGGAGATCACACAGGCCGGAGGGGAGGGGAGATCACACAGTCCAGAGGGGAGGGGAGAGATCACACAGACCAGAGAGGAGGGGAGATCACACAGACCAGAGGAGAGGGAAGATCACACAGTCCGGAGGGGAGGGGAGATCACACTGTCCGGAGGGGAGGGGAGATCACACAGGCCGGAGGGGAGGGGAGATCACACTGTCCGGAGGGGAGGGGAGATCACACAGAACCTCCTCTCCAGTCTGTGTGATCTCCCCCCCTCCTCTCCAGTCTGTGTGAATACCCCCTCCTCTCTGGTCTGTGTGATTCTCCCACCTCCCCTCTGGTCTGTGTGATCTCCTCCCTTCCAGTCTGTGTGATTCTCCCCCCTCCCTGGTCTGTGTGAATCCCCCTCTATGTTCTGTGTGATCTGTCTTGTCCTGTGTGTGCGCGTTTGTGTGTGCATGTATACAGACTGTGTAGGTGCTGTAGTCTAACTATGGTATGTGTGTGTGTCTATTTCTGTGTGACTGTGTGTGTACACACACACACACACACACACACACACACACACACACACACACACACACACACACACACACACACACACACACACACACACACATATATATATATATATATACAGACTGTATAAAATGGTGTTGTCTAACTGTGGTGTCCCTGTATGGTTTGTGAGGGTAGATACTGTAAAGGAAATTTTTGCTTTTCTGACTGCAACCTGCTCTGCCACCAGAGACTAATTACTCTTTCCTATGGATGACTTTGCTCATCTCCCTCAGATTATCCGAAGTGAACTGTGGTCTCCAATAATCGTGTCTGATATCCAAAAATAGTCTGCATCAAAGTCGAATATTCCAACTCTAATTTGCCTCCCTGACCTGCAGTCTTGATGTAAGTCTCATCGCTGCTTCTTTCTATTTTGCTGTCTGAACCCCAACAGGTTAGCCCGGCTCATTTGATTGTGATTTATTGATGTGTTGAAGCCAGGGATAAGCCTATGGGATCATTGGGGGCTGGGTGCTCTTGCTTCATTGCAGTTTGAGAGTTGTTTTTTGAGGGACATTTGTGGAGAGAGTGAGTCCCAAACAGGCAGCACCATCCCTCTTGTTAATTCTGAAGAATCAAAGAGATGGAGAAGCAATGTTGCTGATGCTGAAGTCCAACGTTGGATCATTGTTCTACGGGACTGCGTTGCTGGGCTGTTTCCCTGGAGACACAGGCACTTTGCTGAGGAATGCTTTCAAGTTGACTTTCAAGTTTCAAGAGTCACAAGGACTGAGGGAGTGAGCCATCTCACGTCTTAATAAGCTGATAAGGAAGGCGGGCTCTGTCGTGGGCAAAGTACTGGAGAGTTTAACATCGGTAGCTGAGCGAAGGGCGCTGAGTAGGCTACGGTCAATTATGGAAAACCCTGAACATCCTCTACATAGCACCATCCAGAGACAGAGAAGCAGTTTCAGCGACAGGTTACTGTCGATGCAATGCTCCTCAGACAGGATGAAGAGGTCAATACTCCCCAATGCCATTAGGCTTTACAATTCAACTGCCAGGACTTAAGAACTTTTTTAAAGCTATTATTAATGCTTTTTGAGTTAGTGATTTAGATGCATATCATATTATTACTGAGTTAAGTATTGTATGTAATGAGTTTTTGCTACAACAAGTGTATGGGACATTGGAAAAAATGTTGAATTTCCCCATGGGGATGAATAAAGTATCTATCTATCTATCTATCTATCTATCTATCTATCTATCTATCTATCCGGCTTGGTACGGGGGTGGAGATGGGAGTGGGCAATGGGGCACTGCAAATCAAAGAAACCCCCAGCGGAAGGACAGGATCAGGGAGAAATAACAAATAGTTTTTTCAGTAAAACTGTTGGATTAACAGTTTCTAAGATGCCAGGACAACGCAGAGATACTCACACAAATCATAGCCGCAGAAAAATTACCCTGGATAAGTAATTAGGAAACTGAGATCAACACTGAGCCTCCCTGGAAACAGAATCTCGGAGCTTTGACCAAACAGGCCATACTGGTGAAGGCAGAACAGATGGCAAAGATATACAGGTGGGGGCAAAATAACCTCCACACTGTGAAAAAGATCATTCAGATCTATGACACCAACTCTGACACATTGCAGGAATAGTTTTCTAGTTGCTGGATGGAGGTTCACAGGTCCCCTCTATGTCTGTCAGCATGGTTGTGTTCCCAATGTTTCTCAGTGTGACAGTGACACTCTACACTCTGTGTAACCCTCAGTCTCCCTGATGTTTCCCAATGACAACTGTCATCATTGAAGCTTATGAGTGCCGAACATTATCGTCTGTAATCACTCTCTTGTCTTTTGCTGTCAGAAATGTCCAAGGATTTTGATTTGGAGCTAGAATTTCTGCACATTTGTCAAAGCTTCCATCCCTTCTCTACTTGAGGTTATAAATCTATACTTCCTTTTAGCTGATCATCAATAGTGTGTTTGTCTGAACTGACCAGTTTGGTTCATGTTGTCTTTTCCTATTCAGAGTTAGGACATTAGTTTCAAAACAGCCATTCCTGATTACCTTAGTCTTGGTAATAATTTTGTTTGAGTTGCTTATTTCAATTCTGCACTCTTTATTGGTACACTTTTACTGACATATGGACATAGTATGAAGTATACTGAATGCTGACACAGGTTAGGAATGTCCTAGGGAGCTTCTCCAGAGAGCAAACTAAATTCATCTCCATCAGAATTGAAGTGACACAGCAGTCTCTGGGACAAAGTGATGCTCTGTATTAACTTGTGACTCATCAACCCTGGTGCTCAGTCACACTCTCACCCTGAATAATTTGTTAAAAGAGGTTCATGAATTGCTACAACCTGCCAAGACTACTTTTAGCAACATCTCCCAAACCCATAATGTCTCCCAGCAAAGACAATGGCAACAGGTGCATGAGAAAACTGCTTATTACTGTCCAATGCTGGGATGTGTAGCTGGTCCATAACCGTCCCTGGGTCTATTGTCTCTCTAACACTGGGAAATGTGTAACCGGTCCATCACCGTAAAGGTGGCGCCTATGTACAATGCTCCTTCAGTCAACGTCTTCTGGATTGATCGTGAAACCATATACTTCACTTCGTTTATGTCCATTATGTTTGTTTTTCATCTTGAATGTGATTCTGAAACCGTTGGAGCTGTGATTTGCACTTTGGAGGTTGTTTGGGTGTTCCAGCACTCTGCAGTCTCCAAGAGAATTCACAGGACACAGGCAGCGTGTGTAAATCAATGCTTGGTTCCATTTTGCTGCTTAAAACGATGAGTCAGATTGAAACATCCATGTGAATGTGTAAGTTCAGCAGCAGCTGCCTTCCTTTTGATCACAGGTGGGATCGCTCTGCTAACAGAGAGGGGAGACTGCCTTTTGATCACAGGTGGGATCGCTCTGCTAACAGAGAGGGGAGACTGCCTTTTGATCACTGGTGGGATCGCTCTGCTAACAGAGAGAAGGGAGACTGCCTTTTGATCTCTGGTGGGATCGCTCTGCTAATAGAGAGGGGAGACTGCCTTTTGATCACAGGTGGGATGGCTCTGCTAACAGAGAGGGGAGACTGCCTTTTGATCACTAGTGGGATCGCTCTGCTACTGGAGAGGGGAGACTGCCTTTTGATCACTGGTGGAATCGCTCTGCTAACAGAGAGAAGGGAGACTGCCTTTTGATCTCTGGTGGGATCGCTCTGCTAATAGAGAGGGGAGACTGCCTTTTGATCACAGGTGGGATGGCTCTGCTAACAGAGAGGGGAGACTGCCTTTTGATCACTAGTGGGATCGCTCTGCTACTGGAGAGGGGAGACTGCCTTTTGATCACTGGTGGGATCGCTCTGCTAACAGAGAGGGGAGACTGCCTTTTGATCACTAGTGGGATCGCTCTGCTACTGGAGAGGGGAGACTGCCTTTTGATCACTGGTGGGATCGCTCTGCTAACGGAGAGGGGAGACTGCCTTTTGATCACAGGTGGGATGGCTCTGCTAACAGAGAGGGGAGACTGCCTTTTGATCACAGGTGGGATCGCTCTGCTAACAGAGAGGGGAGACTGCCTTTTGATCACTAGTGGGATCGCTCTGCTACTGGAGAGGGGAGACTGCCTTTTGATCACAGGTGGGATCGCTCTGCTAATAGAGAGGGGAGACTGCCTTTTGATCACTAGTGGGATCGCTCTGCTACTGGAGAGGGGAGACTGCCTTTTGATCACTGGTGGGATCGCTCTGCGAACAGAGAGGGGAGACTGCCTTTTGATCACAGGTGGGATCGCTCTGCTAACAGAGAGGGGAGACTGCCTTTTGATCACTAGTGGGATCGCTCTGCTAACAGAGAGGGGAGACTGCCTTTTGATCACAGGTGGGATCGCTCTGCTAACAGAGAGGGGAGACTGCCTTTTGATCACTAGTGGGATCGCTCTGCTACTGGAGAGGGGAGACTGCCTTTTGATCACTGGTGGGATCGCTCTGCTAACGGAGAGGGGAGACTGCCTTTTGATCACAGGTGGGATGGCTCTGCTAACAGAGAGGGGAGACTGCCTTTTGATCACAGGTGGGATCGCTCTGCTAACAGAGAGGGGAGACTGCCTTTTGATCACTAGTGGGATCGCTCTGCTACTGGAGAGGGGAGACTGCCTTTTGATCACAGGTGGGATCGCTCTGCTAATAGAGAGGGGAGACTGCCTTTTGATCACAGGTGGGATCACTCTGCTACGGAGAAGGGAGACTGCCTTTTGATCACTGGTGGGATCGCTCTGCTACTGGAGAGGGGAGACTGCCTTTTGATCACTGGTGGGATCGCTCTGCTAACAGAGAGGGGAGACTGCCTTTTGATCACAGGTGGGATCGCTCTGCTAACAGAGAGGGGAGACTGCCTTTTGATCACTAGTGGGATCGCTCTGCTACTGGAGAGGGGAGACTGCCTTTTGATCTCTGGTGGGATCGCTCTGCTAACGGAGAGGGGAGACTGCCTGTTGATCGCTGGTGGGATCGCTCTGCTGCTGGAGAGGGGAGACTGCCTTTTGATCGCTGGTGGGATCACTCTGCTAACAGAGAGGGGAGACTGCCTTTTGATCACAGGTGGGATCGCTCTGCTAACAGAGAGGGGAGACTGCCTTTTGATCACTAGTGGGATCGCTCTGCTAACAGAGAGGGGAGACTGCCTTTTGATCACAGGTGGGATGGCTCTGCTAACAGAGAGGGGAGACTGCCTTTTGATCACAGGTGGGATCGCTCTGCTAACAGAGAGGGGAGACTGCCTTTTGATCACTAGTGGGATCGCTCTGCTACTGGAGAAGGGAGACTGCCTTTTGATCACAGGTGGGATCGCTCTGCTAATAGAGAGGGGAGACTGCCTTTTGATCACAGGTGGGATCACTCTGCTACGGAGAAGGGAGACTGCCTTTTGATCACTGGTGGGATCGCTCTGCTACTGGAGAGGGGAGACTGCCTTTTGATCACTGGTGGGATCGCTCTGCTAACAGAGAGGGGAGACTGCCTTTTGATCACAGGTGGGATCGCTCTGCTAACAGAGAGGGGAGACTGCCTTTTGATCACTAGTGGGATCGCTCTGCTACTGGAGAGGGGAGACTGCCTTTTGATCTCTGGTGGGATCGCTCTGCTGCTGGAGAGGGGAGACTGCCTTTTGATCACTGGTGGGATCGCTCTGCTAACAGAGAGGGGAGACTGCCTTTTGATCACAGGTGGGATCGCTCTGCTAACAGAGAGGGGAGACTGCCTTTTGATCTCTGGTGGGATCGCTCTGCTACTGGAGAGGGGAGACTGCCTTTTGATCACTGGTGGGATCGCTCTGCTAACAGAGAGGGGAGACTGCCTGTTGATCGCTGGTGGGATCGCTCTGCTGCTGGAGAGGGGAGACTGCCTTTTGATCGCTGGTGGGATCGCTCTGCTAACAGAGAGAAGGGAGACTGCCTTTTGATCACTGGTGGGATCGCTCCGCTAACAGAGAGGGGAGACTGCCTTTTGATCACTGGTGGGATGGCTCTGCTAACAGAGAGGGGAGACTGCCTTTTTATCGCTGGTGGGATCGCTCTGCTATGGAGAGGGGAGACTGCCTTTTGATCACTGGTGGGATCGCTCTGCTAACAGAGAGGGGAGACTGCCTTTTGATCACTGGTGGGATCACTCTGCTAACAGAGAGGGGAGACTGCCTTTTGATCACTGGTGGGATCACTCTGCTACTGGAGAGACCATAAGGCAATAAGACATAGGAGCAGAATTTGGCCATTTTACCTACAAGTCTGCTCTGCATTCAATCATGGCTGATCCTTTTTTTCTCCTCAACCCCATATCCCAGCCTTCTCCCCGTAACCTTTGATGTCATGTCCAATCAAGAACCTATCAATCTCTGCCTTAAATACACCCAATGACCTGGCCTCCACAGCTGCACATGGCAACAAATTCCACAAATTCACCACCCTTTGGCTAAAGAAATTTCTCCACATCTTTGTTTTGTTACTCCTTTTATTATATTTTCCAGCATTATATTTCATTTTCCACTTTCTTGCCTATTCTCCGAATCTGTCAAAGTCCTTCTGCATCCTACCTGTTTCATCAACACTACCTGCCCCTCCACCAATCTTTGTATCATCTGCAAACTTGGCAACAAAACCATTTATTCCATCATCTAAATCGTTTATACACAGCATAAAAAGAAGTGGTCCCAACACCGATCCCTGCGGAACACCACTAGTCACTGGCAGCCAACCAGACAAGGATCCTTTTACTCCCCCTTCTTCCAAACAGCCAATGCTCTAACCATCTTAGTTTATTTCCTTGTAATACCATGGGTTCTTAACTTGGTAAGCAGCCTCCTGTGTGGCACATTGTTAAAGACGTTCTGAAAGTCCAAATATACAACATTCACTACATCTCTTTTATCTATCCGACTTGTAATCTCCTCAAAGAACTCTAACAGCTTCCTCAGGCAGTATTTTTCCTGTAGGAAACCATGCTGACTTTATACTATCTTGTCCTGTGTCACCAAGTACTCTATCACCTCATCCGTAACAATTGACTCTAACATCTTTCCAACCACTGAGGTCAGGCTAACCGGTCTATAATTTCCTTTCTGCTGCCTTCCTCCTTTCTTAAAGGGTGGAGTGACATTTGCAAATTTCCAGTCCTCTGGCAGCATGCCAGAGTCCAATGATTTTTGAAAGATCATTTCTAATGCTGCCATAATCTCTATTGCTACGTCTTTCAGAACTCTAGGGTACAGTTCCTCTGGTCCGGGTGACTTATGTACCTTTAGGTCTTTCAGCTTTTTGAGCACCTTCTCTCTCATAGTAGTAACTGCACCCACTTCTCTTCCTTCACACACTACAACATCTGGCACACTGCTTGTGTCTTCCACAGTGAAGACTGATGTAAAATAATTAGTTCATCTACCATCTCCTTGTCCCCTATTATTATTTATCCTGCCTCATTTTCTAGCGGTCCTATATCCACTCTCATCTTTCTTGCAACACTGTGTGTCAGACAGAGTGGTCAGCAGCACTGGGGCTCCACAGGGGACTGTCCTGTCTCCCTTTCTCTATCTTCCCACTAATTGTGGCTTTGTTGTATGCCCTTTCTTTTGCTTTTACATTAGCTTTGACTTCCCCTGTCAGCCACGGTTGAACTATTTTACCATTTGAGTATTTCTTCATTTGAAAAACACATGTCCTGCACCTTTCTCATTTTTCCCAGAAACTCACGCCATTGCTGCTCTGCTGACATCCCTGAGAGCAGCTCCTTCAAATATAGAACCACAGAACCATAGAACCATAGAACATTACAGCACAGAAACAGGCCTTTTGGCCCTTCTTGGCTGTGCTGAACCATTTTTCTGCCTAATCCCACTGACCTGCACCTGGGCCATATCCCTCCAAGCCCCTCTCATCCATGTACCTGTCCAAGTTTTTCTTAAATGTTAAAAGTGATCCCACATTTACCACTTCATCTGGCAGCTCATTCCACACTCCCACCACTCTCTGTGTGAAGAAGCCCCCCCCTTAATGTTCCCTTTAAACTTTTCCCCCTTCACCCTTAACCCATCTCCTCTGGTTTTTTTCTCCCCTAGCCTCAGTGGAAAAAGCCTGCTTGCATTCACTCTATCTATACCCATCATAATTTTATACACCTCTATTAAGTCTCCTCTCATTCTTCTACACTCCAGAGAATAAAGTCCTAACCTATTCAACCATTCTCTGTAACTCAGTTTCACAAGCCCTGGCAACATCCTTGTAAATCTTCTCTGCACTCTTTCAACCTTATTAGTATCCTTCCTGTAACTCGGTGACCAAAACTGCACACAATACTCCAAATTCGGCCTCACCAATGCCTTATACAACCTCACCTTAACATTCCAACTCTTATACTCAATACTTTGATTTATAATGGCCAATGTACCAAAAGCTCTCTTTACTACCCTATCTACCTGTGATGCCACTTTTAGGGAATTTTGTATCTGTATTCCCAGATCTCTCTGTTCTACTGCACTCCTCAATGCCCTACCATTTACCTTGTATGTTCTACCTTGTTTTTTCCTTCCAAAGTGCAATACCTCACACTTGTCTGTATTAAACTCCATCTGCCATTTTTCAGTCCATTTTTCCAGCTGGTCCAGATCCCTCTGCAAGCTTTGAAAACCTTCCTCACTGTCCACTACACCTCCAATCTTTGTATCATCAGCAAATTTGCTGATCCAATTTACCACATTATCATGCAGATCATTGATATAGATGACAAATAACAATGGACCCAGCACTGATCCCTGTGGCACACCACTAGTCACAGGCCTCCACTCAGAGAAGCAATCCTCCACTACCACTCTCTGACTTCTCCCATTGAGCCAATGTCTAATCCAATTTACTACCTCACCATGTATACCTAGCGACTGAATCTTCCTAACTAACCTCCCATGCAGGACCTTGTCAAAGGCCTTACTGAAGTCCATGTAGACAACATCCACTGCCTTCCTTTCATCCACTTTCCTTGTAACCTCCTCAAAAAACTCTAATAGATTTGTTAAACATGACCTACCACACACAAAGCCGTGTTGACTCTCCCTAATAAGTCCCTGTCTATCTGAATACTTGTAGATCCTATCTCTTGGTACTCTTTCCAATAATTCACCTACTATACTGACATCAAACTTACCCGCCTATAATCTACCGGATTACTTTTAGAGCCTTTTTTAACAACAGGAGCTATCCTCCAATCCTCCAGCACCTCACCTGTAGATACCGACATTTTAAATATATCTACCAGGGCCCCTGCAATTTCAAAACTAGTCTCCTTCAAGGTCCGAGGGAATACCCTGTCATGTCCTGGGGATTTAACTACTCTGATTTTCCTCAAGATAGTAAGCACCTCGTCCTCTTCAATCTGTATCGGTTCCATGATATCACTACTTGTTTGCCTTATTTCCATTGACTCCATCCCAGTTTCCTTAGTAAATACAGACGCAAAAAAAAAATTTAAGATCTCCCCGATTTCTTTTGGTTCCATACATAGCCGACCACTTTGATCTTCAAGAGGACCAATTTTATCCCTTACTATCCTTTTGCTCTTAATAAGCTTGTAGAAGCTCTTTGGATTAAGTTGAAGCTAATGGTGTTATGATCACTGGAACCAAAGTGTTCCCGTACACACACTTCCATACCTGTCCTAATTTGTTTCCTAATAAGAGATATAATATTGCATCCTCTCTAGTCGGTACCTCTTTGGCCAACTCCTCTCTCTTACCACTGTAATTTCCCTTACTCCACTGAAATACTGCTATGTCAGTCTTTTACTTTTTCCCTATCAAATTTCAAGTTGAACACAATCATATTGTGTTCACTGGTTCCTAAGAGTTATTTTAATTTAAGCTCTCTGCTCGCCCCAGTTCATTATATATCACCCACCCAGTATAGCTGACCTCTAGTAGACTCAATGGCAAACTGCTCTAAAAAGCCATCTTGTAGGCATTCTACAGACTCACTCTCTTGAGTTCAATTACCAACCTGATTTTCCCAATTGACCTGCATGTTGAAATCTCCCATGTTTACCATAACATTGCCCTGTTGACACGCCTTTTCTATTTCCTATTGTAATGTGTGGTCCACCACCCAGCCACTGTTGTGAGGCCCATACGTATAAAACTGCCATCTATGTCATTTTACCCTCGCAGTTTCTTAACTCAACCCACAAGGATTAAACGTCTTCCGATCCTATGTCACATCTTTCTACTGATTTGATGCCATTCTTTACCAGTAGAGCCACACCACCCCCTCTGCCTACCTTCCTCTCCCTCCAAGACAATGTGTAATCTTGGACATTCAGCTGCCAACTACAACCATCGTTCAGCCACAATCCAGTGATGGCCACAACATTCTACCTGGCAATCTGTAATATTGCAACAAGATCATCCACCTTATTTCTTATAATCCATGCATTGAGATACAGCACCTTGTGTACCGGATTTGCTATCCTTTCTGATTCTGTATCACTAATGATTTGATACTCCGCCTGTTGGCTGCAGCTAGATCCGATCACCTGCTTGTCCTTCCTGACAGTCTGACTGCACGCTATCTTTACTTTTTCACCATTCATCCTATCCTGAGTCCCTTCACTCCAGTTCCATCCCCCTGCAAAATTAGTTTAACCCACCCCAATAGCTCTAACAAACTTGCCCACAAGAATATTGGTTTCCTTGGGTTGAGGTGCAACCAGTCACTTTTGAACAGGTCATACCTCTGATGCACCATCAATAACTCACTCTGAGACGTAAGAGGCGAGGTATCGACTTTTATTGACTGGAAGAATGAACAACACTACATCCTGGAGAATGAGGCCGGGCATCAGGCCTCAATCGCCTTTATACAGGGGTCTGTGGGAGGAGCCACAGGAGTAGTCAGCAGGGGTCTGTGGGAGGAGCCACAGGAGTAGTCCAGACAGGTATATGTAGTTCACCACAACCTCCCCTAGAATAGATTCCAATGATCCAAGAATCTGAAGCTCTGCCCCCAGCATCAACTTCTCAGCCACACTTTTATCTGCCAAATCATCCTGTTTCTATCCTCATTGGTATGTGGCACAGGCAGCAGTCTGGAAATTATTACCCTGGAGGTCCTGGTTCTCAGCTTTCTACCTAGCTCTCTAAATTCCCTTTTCAGGACCTTTTTGCTTTTCCTTCCTATGTCATTGGTACCAATATGTACCAAGACATCTGGTTGCTCACCCCTCCTCCTCCAAAATGTTATGGATGTGATCTGAGATGTCTCTGACCCTGGCACCTGGGAGGTAAAATACCATCCGGGTGTCCCGTTCACATCCACAGAATCTCCTGTCTGTTCCCCTCACTATCGAGTCCCCTATCACTACCACTCCCTTCTTCTCTCTCCTTCCCTTCTGCCCCACGGACCCAGACTCAGTGCCTGTAACCCGGTTATTGTGGTATTCCCCCAGGAGGTCATCCCCCACAAAATATCCAAAATGGTATACCTGTTTTTGAAGGGAATGGCCACAGGGGTGCTCTGCGCTAACTGCCTAGTTACGTTTCCATTCCTCCTGACAGTCATTCAATTACTCGCCTCCTGCAACTTTGGGGTGACTACTTCCCTCTAACTCTGATTGATTATCTCCTCACTCTCCCATACAAGCTGAAGGTCATCCAGCTGCTGCTCCAGATCCCTAACACAGTCTTCAAGGAGCTGCAGCTGGACGTACTTCACGCAGATGTAGTTCCCAGGGAGATTCTGGGTCTACCAGGACTCCAATATCCAGCATGAAGAACACACCACTGCCATTTACTATACTAGGTACAGTAAGAGAAAAACAAAAGGAAAACCTTAACACGAACCTATCCAGAGCCAACACCTCCCGAAGCCTCCTTTGAGCCAAAGCCTGTCGCTTCTACTCTTACCATGGCCTACTCCCGACAATGGCCACTCCACAGAGAGGAGACTGTTTTTCAGTCACTGGTGCAATTGGGGGAGTGTGCAACTAAATGTGTGTGTGGAGAATGTTTGATTGAAAGGATGGGTTTTTAGTGACAGGACCTGTATAGGGTGGATGAAACATCATGTCACGGCGGTGTTATTGAAATTCAAATCATTAAAGTCCAGCATTTTTTAAACAATCCATTAGACTGTTGTAATCTAGGACAATAGGAGCAGAATAAGGCTATTCAGCCCTTCAGATCTTCTCCACCATGGCTAATTTGTTATCCCTCTCAACCCCATTCTCCTGCCTTCTCTCCATAACCTTTGACACACTGATTAATTAAGGGCTTTTCAACCTCCACCTTAAATACACTGTCACACACCCCGTGACTGGGTTAAAGAACCAGCAGAAATGGAAAACACTTTGGAGTCTGGTATTGCTATAAACTAATAGTGTTTATTAGTAAACTATGCAATACAGTAATATAAATGCAAATCCCTTCAACAGGTTAGCAATGATATATCTGTACACAAGTGTGGAAATAGGAACCAAACTAGGCTCTTTCAAACCTAGGGGTGAGTGAATACAGTCTTATGATGATATGTAAGAAATGTCAGTTCAATGCACAAGGTTGCTGTTGTTGGTGAGAGAGAGAGAGATTTGTAATCCAAAGGCATATGTTGTGAGAAGGCAATTATGTCGATATTCCAAAGTAACAATAGCAGTAGGTTTTATCTCCGAAGTTGTTCCACTCCACAAACAAAGTATCACCGACAGTGATCTTCAACGAATATCTTTTCAACACAAGTGGTACCACACCCGAATTCAGCTACGAGACATCCCAAAGTGGTGACCACAGGATACTCAAACAGAATCCATGTATGGATTATCACCAACAGTAGCTTATCACTGAGGTACCATCTTCAAGTGGTAAAACTACCAACCCCAGCCAGGATTATCACATACAGGTAGTTTCCACACCAGGTTACCTCAAACACACAACGTGATAGTCACTTATCCAGTTCCACGACATACGAAATAACTCCTACAGTGATTTGCCACAGGGGTGCCTTTCTTCAGTGAACTACCTCACCCAGACAAGGGTAACACACAAGTGGTAATCACAAAGGTTTTCCCTCACCAAAGAACCTACTCCTGTGGATTAACTACGTGACAATCACACCTTCATATTCGAATGGAACTCAAACGCACCCTTACGGGCTACTTAGGAGAGAGTCCGAACAGTGACCTCTTTATCACTAGGTTTCTTCTGTTTCAAACCTTCCTCTCCCCTTTTCTCTTCCTTTAAAGTCACTGAATGTGACCACAAAACAAAGGCGATCGTTCTTCTGTGGTGGAATTATCACCCAGGCGAGGGTGGAACACAAATAATTCCCCACTGGTCACACCTTTTCACACTGAGAGCCACTGATCGATTTCCCTGAATCAATCCTCCAAAAGCCCACCTTCATGTGGGAGCAACAAAGCTCGTCAGTGTCCAAAACTGTGTAACCACGGACCTGGTTTTCATCTCCACATGTCGGACACCAGTTGTCCATCAACCTGCTCCGCCCTCTTCTCTCTGCAGGAACTTTAACAAGCAGGCAAGTGTCCTTGCGGAAAGGTAAACAACTTTCAGAAAAACCATAACATCAATCTTTCGAGCAGTTTCTGTCTCTCTCTCTCTCATTGCACTGGACACCTCCCTCTCTCTCTGTGTAAGAGCTCAAACAGTGTCCAAAAGCCAGTCTCATTCTCCCAACATTTTAAAGTGATTGCCCACAGAAAATATGAAGCCTAGGGGCACATAACAACACCCAGTGATGGCTAGCACAGCTGTTAGTGGCAAAGAACCCTTTGGCTGAAGAAATGTATCCTCATCTCTGTTCTAAGTGGATGTTGCTCAATTCTGAGGCTGTGCCCAAAGGTCCTAGACTCCCCACTACAGGAAGAATCCACTATCAAACATAGAAAACCTACAGCACAATACAGGCCCTTCAGCCCACAATGCTGTGCCGAATATGCACCTATTTTAGAAATTACCTAGGGTTACCCACAGCCCTCTATTTTTCTAAGCTCCAAGTACCTATCCAGGAGTCTCTTAAAAGACCCTGTTGTATCTGCCTCCACCACCATTGCTGGCAGCCCATTCCACACACTCACCACTCTCTGCATAAAAAACTTAACCCTAATATTTCTTCTGTACCTGCTTCCAAGCACCTTAAAATTGTGCCCTCTCGTATTAGTCATTTTAGCCCTGGGAAAAAGCCTCTGACTATCCACACGATCAATGCCTCTCATCATCTTATACACCTCTATCAGGTCACCTCTCATCCTACACCTCTCCAAGGCAACATCTTTGTAAATTTCCTCTGTACCTTTTCTATAGTTTTCACATCCTTCCTGTAGTGAGGTAACCAGAACTAAGCACAGTACTCCAAGTGGGGTCTGACCAGGGTCCTTTGTAGCTGTAACATTACCTCTCGGCTCTTAGGCTCAATCCCACAATTGATGAAGGCCAATGCACCATACGCCTTCTTAACCACAGAATCAACCTGCGCAGCAGCTTTGAGTGTCCTATGAACTAGGAGCCCAAGATCCCTCCGATCCTCCACCCTGCCAAGAGTCTTACCATTAAAACTATATTCTGCCATTATATTTGACCTACCAAAATGAACCACTTCACACACTGTTCCAGAATCTGTCTCCCTATCTGCTCCTCGATGTCCCTGTTACTATTGGGTGGTCTATACAAAACACGCAGTAGAGTTATTGACCCCTTCCTGTTCCTAACTTCCACCCACAGAGACTCAGTAGACGATCCCTCCGTGACTTCCTCTGTTTCTGCAGCCGTGACTCTATCTCTGATCAGCAGTGCCATGCCCCCCCCCCTCTATCCTTCTTCCCTGTCCTTTCTGAAACATCGAAAGCCTGGCACTCTATTAGCCATTCTTGCCTCTAAGCCATCCAAGTCTTTGTAATGGCCACAACATCATAGCTCCAAGTACTGATCCAAGCTCTAAGCTCGTCCGCTTTGTTCATGATACTCCTTGCATCAAAATAGACACATCTCAAAGCATCAGTCTGAGCACATCCCTTCTCTATCACCTGCCTATTCTCCCTCTCACACTGTCTATAAGCTTACTTGATTTGTGAGCCAACCGTCCCTTCCTCAGTCTCTTCAGTTCAGTTCCCACCCCTTCAACAATTCTAGTTTAAACTCTTCCCAATAGCCTTAGCAAACCTCCCTGCTAAGATACAGGCAGTCCCCGGGTTACGTACGAGTTCCGTTCCTGAGTCTATCTTTAAGTCAGATTTGTACGTAAGTCGGAACAAGTACATCCGGTATTACGTAGCGTCAGTCAAACGTTTGTCTTAGTATATAGTATATATTTTACCTTTCAATGCATATAAAACACTTAAAAGTATGTATTCCAATAATTAAACCACTGCGTTGCTTAGTAATAATTGTAGCTTTCATCAGGGCAGGGGCTTTCACATGCTCCATTATTCTCACTTTATCTGTTATCCTTTAAAATTGTTCCGATCATTGACCAACTGTAGCCTAACGCTTTTCCAATGACCGATGGTGTTTCACCTCTTTCCAAGTGCTTTATTATTTCCACTTTATTTTCAATCGTGATCAGTTCCTGTCAATGGAACAGAAACACTGCAGGCGGCGGGAACCGACCTCCGCCAGCTCCCAAGGTCCGCCGGGTCCTAAGGACCACCTCACTGAGACAGGCTAAATGGGACAAGTGGGGGCTGTGCTGGGTTTGGGTATTTGATCCTCCACAATATTCCGCGTGGGAATTTAAACTGGAGGTGGCAGTGGTTTTTTTTTACGAGGTCGAGTTGCGAGCTCGACATCAACCCGGCATGGATGGTACGGGATTCACTGGATCGACGTCAACCCGGCACGGATGATACGGGATTCACTGGATCGACATCAACCCGGCACGGATGATACGGGATTCACTGGATCGACATCAACCCGGCATGGATGGTACGGGATTCACTGGATCGACATCAACCCGGCATGGATGGTACGGGATTCACTGGACCGACATCAACACGGCACGGATGGTACGGGATTCACTGGATCGACATCAACCCGGCACGGATGGTACGGGATTCACTGGATCGACATCAACCCGGCACGGATGGTACGGGATTCACTTGATCGACATCAACCCGGCATGGATGGTATGGGATTCACTGGATCGACATCAACCCGGCACGGATGGTACGGGATTCACTGGATCGACATCAACCCGTCATGGATGGTATGGGATTCACTGGATTGACATCAACCCGGCATGGATGGTACGGGATTCACTGGATCGACATCAACCCGGCATGGATGGTACGGGATTCACTGGATCGACATCAACCCGGCATGGATGGTATGGGATTCACTGGATCGACATCAACCCGGCATGGATGGTACGGGATTCACTGGATCGACATCAACCCAGCACGGGAGCGGTCTGTCACTGGATTGAACTCGGAAACCTCCGTTCTCCAGCCCAGCGCTGATCTCACTGTGCAACCAGCCGACCAGAATGGGTGGGGGGGAGGGAACGGAGTCAGGGTGAATCTTACTAAGAAAAATTTAAGCCAAAATCAAAGTTAAGCACTCAACACAATGTCAACAGCAATGACTTAAAATGGTGGACGGCGTCGCAATCCGACTTAAAATGGCGGACGGTGTTGCAATCTGACTTAAAATGGCGGACGGCATTCTCCTTCCTCGGTTCGTAAGTACGAGTTGTCCGTAAGACGGACGTTTGTAACTCAGGGACTACCTGTATTGGTCCCCCGACTATATCTATACTATATCTATATCTATATTTAGGTTTAAATAAAATCTCCCTCATTCTTCTAAACCTGGAGCAGAGGAGACTGGATAACCACATAACAATTACAGCACGGAAACAGGCCATCTCGGCCCTTCTAGTCCGTGCTGACGCTTACACAGGAAGGGAAGACTGTTCTATACAAAATGATAAAGAAGGAAGATAATATCAATTTTAAGTTCTAAACTAGGTGAAGGCTAATCTTGGTGGTATCAGAGGGATTTTGTTGAGTCTATTGTTAAGGATGTGGTTTTGCGCAACTTGGAGGGACATGATAAAATAGGCTAAAAATGATTTTAAAAAACCATGTAGTCAGCATGATTTTCTGGAGGGAAAGTATTGCCTGACAAATCTGTTGGAATTTATTTGAAGAATAGCAACAGGATAGACAAAGGAGAATCAGTTGATTTTGTGTACTTGGATTTTCAGGATGCCTTCAACAAGGTGCCACACATGAGGTGGCTTTACAATATAAGAGCCCATCGTATTACAGGAAAAATACTAGCACGAATAGAGCAGTGGCTGATTAGCATGAAGCAAAGAGTAAGAATAAAGGGAGCCTTTTCTGGTTGGCTGCTTGTGATTAGTGGTATTCAACAGGGGATCTGTTGAGACCACTGTTTTTACATTTTATGTCAGTGATTTAGATGATGAAATTGATGGCTTTGTGGCCAGGTTTATGTACGATAGTTGGAGGGTTAGGTAGTCTTGAAGAAACAGGGAGGATGCAGAAGAACTTGGACGGATTAGGAGAATGAGCAGATGGAAGACGGTGTCAAGAAGTGTACGGTCATTCACTTTGGTAGAAGGCATAACAGCATAGACTATTTTTAAATAGGAAAAAAATTCAAAAATCTGAGGTACAAAGTGACTTGAGTGTCCTCATGCAGGATTCCCTAAAGGTTCATTTGCAGGTTGAGTCATGGTAAAAAAGGCAAAGGCAATGTTAGCATTAATTTTGAGAGGACTAGAATATAAAAACAAGAATGTAACAAAATACAAGAATGTAATTTTGAAGCTTTATAAGCATTGATGAGGCCTCGCTTGGAGTATTGTGAGCATTTCTAGGTCCCTTATATGTGCTATATATGTTTTGTGCTGGGTATGTCTATTGTTACTGCTTTGCTCAGGCAAACGCTGTTTTGATTGGTTATATTCATGAGTATTCATGTAAAGTTGAATGATAACTAGAGCTGAAGTTGAACTTAAACTGATAAAAACACAGTGGTCTTACCAATGGCAAGGCAGCCAGACCATGAACATTGAATGGAGTAGACCATGATTCTGTACTGTCTGCGGAGAGGATGGATGAGAGTTGACTTGTGGGAATAGAGGATGTGTGTGTGAGGGCTCCATTGCCTACAGTAGAGGGGCTCTATATTTCAGAAGCCCTCAGGCACAAGGTCCACACGGAGAACAGATGTGGTAGAGGTGGAAACATTGAGAGAAAGGGATGGTGCCCTTACAGGAGGTGGCGTAGCTATGGTTGTCTGTGGGTTTGTGGAAAATACCTGTCTCCTAAGTAAGAGACACAGAGAGCCAGAAAGGGATGTCAAGGTAGGGTGGACATTGATGGCAAAAATAATACATAGAATATAGAACATGGAAATATACAGCACATTACAGGCCCTTCGGCCCAGAATGTTGTGCCAAACATGTAACCTACTTCAGAAACTGCCAAGAATTTCCCTAATGCATAGCCCTCTGTTTTTCTAAGCTCCATGTACCTACCTAAGAGGCTCTTAAAAGTCCCTATTGTATCCGCCTCCACCGCCACCGGCAGTGCATTCCACGCACCCACCACACTCTGTGTGAGAAACTTACCTCTGACATCCCCTCAGTAACTATTTCCAAGCACCTTAAAACTGTGTCCCCTCATGTTAGCCAATTCAGCCCTGAGAAAAAGCCTCTGGCTATCCACATGATCAATGCCTCTAATCATCTTATACACCTCTATCAGGTCACCTCTCATCCTCTGTCACTCCAAGGAGAAAAGGCCACGTACACTCAACCTAATCTCTTAAGGTGCACCTTCCAATCCAGGCAACATTCTTGTACATCTCCTCTGCACTCTCTCTATAGTTCTGTATCCTATCAATGTCCTGCTGTAACCTCTGACAACACTTCAGACTATTCACAACACCCCCAACCTTTGTGTCATCAGCAAACTTATTAACCCATCCTTTTACATCTTCATTCAGGTCATTTACAAAACTCACGAAGAGAAGGGGTCCCAGAACAGATCCCTGAGGCACACCACTGGTCACCAACCTCCGTGCAGAATATGACCCGTCGACAATCACTCCTTGCCTTCTGTGGGCAAGCCAATTCTGGATCCACAAATCAATGTCCCCTTGGATCCCATGCCTCCTTACTTTCTCAATAAGCCTTGCATGGGGTACCTTATCAAATGCCTTGCTGAAATCCATATACATTACATCTACTGCTCTTCTTTCATCAATATGTTCAGTCATTTTCTCAAAAAAATTCAATCAGGCTCGTCAGGAATGACCTGCCTTTGACAAAGCCATGCTGGCTATTCCTAATCATATTATGCCTCTCTATATGTTCATAAATCCTGCCTTTCAGGATCTTCTCCATCAATTTACCAACCACTGAAGTAAGGCTCACTGGTCTATAATTTCCAGAGCTATCTTTACTCCCTTTCTTGAATAATGGAACAACATCTGCAACCCTCCAATCTTCCAGAACCTCTCCCATCCCCATTGATGATGCAAAGATCATTGCCAGAGGCTCAGCAATCTCTTCCCTCACCTCCCACAGTAGCCTGGTGTCCCAGTGACTTATCCAACTTGATGCTTCCCAAAAGCTCCAACACATCCTCTTTCTTAATGTCTATATGTTCAAGCTTTTCAGTCTGCTGTAAGTCATCCCTACAATTGCCAAGATCCTTTTCCATAGTGAATACTGAAGCAAAGTACTCATTAAGTACTTCTGCTATCTCCTCCGGTTCCATGCACACTTTTCTACTGTCACACTTGATTAGGCCTATTCTCTCACGTCTTATCCTTTTGCTCTTCGCATACTTGTAGAATGCCTTGGGATTTTCCTTAATCCTGTTCACCAAAGCCTTCTCATGGCCCCTGCTGGCTCTCCTAATTTTTTTCTTAAGCTCCTTCCTGCTAGCCTTATAATCTTCTAAATCCCAATCATTACCTAGTTTTTAGAACCATTCGTATGCTCTTCTTTTCTTCTTGACTAGGTTTACCACAGCCTTTGTACACCATGGTTCCTGTACTCTACCATCCTTTCCCTGTCTCATTGGAATGTACCTATGCAGAACACCACACGAATATCCCCTGAGCATTTGCTACATTTCTGCCATACATTTCCCTGATCTGTTCCCAATTTATGCTTCCAAGTTCCTGCCTGATACTTCCCTTTACTCCAATTAAATGCTTTCTTAAAGTTAGGAAAAGGAGATCAAATTGTGATCACTATATCCAAAATGCTCTCCCACTGAGAGACCTGACACCTGACCAGGTTCATTTCCCAATACTGGACAAATACAGCCTTTCCTCTTGTAGGCTTATCAACATATTGTGTCAGGAAACCTTCATACAAAATGTATTTTGTTACACCTTCAAAGAAGTCAGTCAGGGTTGTGAGGCACCATCTGCCCTTGACAAAGCCATGCTGACTATCCCTAATGAAGTTATGTCTCTCCAAATGTTCATCAATCCTGCCTCTCAGGATCTTATCCAACAATTTACCAACCACTGAAGTTAGACTCACTGGCCTCGAATCTCCTGGGTTATCTCTACTCCCTTTCTTGAACAATGGAACAATATTTGCAACCCTCACTGATGAGCTCCACACAAGTGCAGGGATCGCACCAATGAGGTCACCAATGAAGCGAAGAAGAGACAGAGAGGGGCGGATCTGTCTTCACAGATCATCAGTGATCACATTGAACAGTCTGTCATATGAAGAGTGTCAGATGACTTTGGGCCCCTATTCACCAGAATTCAGAAGAATGAGGGGAGACTTCATTGAAACCTATCGAACGGTGAAAGGCCTCGATAGAGTGGCTGTTTCGTATGGTGGGAGAGTAAGACCAGAGGACACAGCCTCAGGACAGAGGGGTGTCCTTTTAGAACAGAGATGAGGAAGAATTTCTTCAGACAAAGAGTGGTGAATCGATGGAATTTTTTGCCACAGGCAGCTCTGCAGGCCAAGTCTACTTGTGTAATTCAGAATCAGAATCAGGTTTGTTATCACCAGCATGTGCTACAAAATTTGTTAACTTAGTAGCAGCAGTTCAATGCAATACACAATATAGAAGAAAAAATAATAATAAATCAATCAATCAGTGAATTACAATATATGTATATTGAATAGATTAAAAATCGTACAAAGCAGAAATAATATATATTTAAAAAGTGAGGTAGTGTTCAAGGATTCAATGTTCATTTAGGAATCGGATGGCAGAGGAGAAGAAGCTGTTCCTGAATCACTGAGTGTGTGCCTTCAGGCTTCTGTGTCTCCTATCTGATGGCAACAGTGAGAAAAGGGCACGCCCTGGGTGCTGGAGGTCCTTAATAATGGACACTGCCTTTCTGAGACACTGCTCTCTGAAATTGGCCTGGGTACTTTATAGGCTAGTACCCAAGATGGAACTGACTAAATTTATGACCCTCTGCAGCTTCTTTCGGTCCTGTGCATTAGCCCCTCCATACCAGACAGTGATGCAGTCTGTCAGAATACTATCCACAGTACATCTATAGAAGTTTTTGAGTGTTTTTGTTGACATACCATTTCTCTTCAAACTCCTAATGAAGTATAGTCACTGTCTTGCCTTCTTTATAACTGCATTGATATGTTGGGGCAAGGTTAGGTCCTCAGAGATCTTGACAGCCAGGACCATGAAACTGCTCATTTTCTCCATTTCTGATCCCTCTATGAGGATTGGTATGTGTTCCTTCATCTTACCCTTCCTGAAGTCCACAATCAGCTCTTTTGTTTTGAGTGCAAGATTGTTGCTGCGGCACCACTCCCCTCTCCTCACCACCTGAGATTCTGCCAACAATGGTTGAATCATCAGCAAACTTATAGATGATATTTGAGCTATACATGGCCACAGAGTAATGAGTAGAGAGAGAGTGGAGCAGTGGGCTAAGCACACACCCCTGAGATGCGCCAGTGTTGATTGTCAGCGAGGAGGATATGTTATCACCAATCCGCACAGATTGTGGTCTCCCAGTTAGGAAGTTGAGTATTCAGTTAGAGAGGGAGGAACAGTGGCCCAGGTTATGTAACTTTTCAATCAGGATTGTGAAAATAATGGTATTAAATGCTGAACTATAGTCGATAAACAACATCCTGACACAGGTGTTTGTGTTGTTCAGGTGGTCTAAAGCCATGTGAAGAGTCATTGAGATTGCATCTGCCATTGACCTATTGTGACAATATGCAAATTACAATGGGTCCAGGTCCTTGCTGAGGCAGGAGTTCAGTCTAGTCATGACCAATCTCTCAAAGCATTTCATCACTTTTGATGTGAGTGCTACCAGGCAATAATCATTAAGGCAGCTCACATTATTCTTCTTAGGCATGGAGGTAATTGTTGTCTTTTTGAAGAAAGTGGGAACTTCCGCTCATAGCAGTGAGAGGTTGAAAATGCCCTTGGATACTCCCGCTGGTTGATTGGCACAAGCTTTCAGAGCCTTACCAGGTACTCAGTTGGGGTCTTTCTCCTTGCGAGGGTTCACCCTCCTGAAAGACAGCCTAACATCAGTCTCCAAGACAGAGATCACAGGGTTACCGGGTGCAGCAGGGATCTTCACAGCTGGATCTTCAAAGCGAGGATTCTCCCTTTCAAAGCGGGCATAGAAGGCATTGAGTTCATCTGCGTCGCTGCTATTCATACTATTGGGTTTTGCTTTATAGGAAGTAATGTCTTGCAAACCCTTCCAGAGTTGCGGTGCATCCGATGTCGCCTCCAGCCTCGATAGAAATTGTCCCTTTGCCCTTGAATGGCCATGGCCCTCCGTAAGTCATACCTGGTTTTCTGATACAGACCTAAGGTTAGGTTGATAGATCTTTGACTGGTCAGGACATGAAAGGATATGGAGAAAAGTCAGGAGATTGGGGCTGAGAGGAAAATTGGATCAGCCATGATGAAATGGCAGTGCAGAAGCGATGGGCCAAATAGCCTGATTCTGCTGCTATGTCTTATGGTCACGATCTGGCTTGCTCTGCCTGATAGGGTAGGGCAGGAGCTTTCAAAGCAGAGCATATGGGCTCAAGGAAACAGGAGAAGGCGTGGGCCATTCAAGCTCCTCAAGCCCATCTCACTACTCAGAAGACCATAAGACGCACCTCTTTTCCCTTGGACCACCACAGGGACAAAGTTTAGAAAATCCAGCATCCTCCTCTGTACATTGGAGAACTTGCCTTATGAGGATAGATCGAATGAGCTTTTCTCTTTGCAGCCAAAGGCTCATGGATGATAGAAAAATGGAGGGCTGGGTGGGAGGCAAGGGTTAGATTGATTAAGAGTAGGTTCAATGGTCGGCACAACATTGTGGGCTGAAGAGCCTGCACTGTGCTCCATGTTCTATGTTTTATGTTTTATTTACTGACCCCAGCAGATCCCAGTCAGACCACTAGCTGACCCCAGCAGCTCACAGTCAGACCACTCGCTGACCCCAGCAGCTCACAGTCGGACCGCTCGCTGACTCCAGCAGCTCACAGTCGGACCGCTCGCTGACCCCAGCAGCTCACAGTCGGACCGCTCGCTGACACCAGCAGCTCACAGTTGGAACACTCGCTGACCCCAGCAGCTCACAGTCAGACCACTCACTGACCCCAGCAGCTTACAGTTGGACCGCTCGCTGACCCCAGCAGCTCACAGTCGGACCGCTCGCTGACCCCAGCAGCTCACAGTTGAACCGCTCGCTGACCCCAGCAGCTCACAGTCAGACCGCTCGCTGACCCCAGCAGCTCACAGTCGGACCACTCGCTGACCCCAGCAGCTCACAGTCGGATCACTCACTGACCCCAGCAGCTCACAGTCGGACCGCTCGCTGACCCCAGCAGCTCACAGTCGGACCGCTCGCTGATCCCAGCAGCTCACAGTCAGACCGCTCACTGACCCGAGCAGCTCACAGTCGGACCGCTCGCTGACCCCAGCAACTCACAGTCGGACCGCTCGCTGACCCCAGCAGCTCACAGTCAGACCACTCACTGAACCCAGCAGCTCACAGTCAGACCACTCACTGACCCCAGCAGCTCACAGTCAGACCGCTCGCTGACCCCAGCAGCTCACAGTCAGACCACTCACTGACCCCAGCTGCTCACAGTCGGACCACTCACTGACCCGAGCAGCTCACAGTCGGACCACTCGCTGACCCCAGCAGCTCACAGTCAGACCACTAGCTGACCTGAGCAGCTTACAGTCAGACCACTCACTGACCCCAGCAGCTCACAGTCGGACGGCTCGCTGACCCCAGCAGCTCACAGTCAGACCACTAGCTGACCCGAGCAGCTTACAGTCAGACCACTCACTGACCCCAGCAGCTCACAGTCAGACCACTCACTGACCCGAGCAGCTCACAGTTGGACCGCTCGCTGACACCAGCAGCTCACAGTCGGACCACTCATTGACCCGAGCAGCTCACAGTCAGACCACTCACTGACCCCAGCAGCTCACAGTCGGACGGCTCGCTGACCCCAGCAGCTCACAGTCAGACCACTAGCTGACCCGAGCAGCTTACAGTCAGACCACTCACTGACCCCAGCAGCTCACAGTCAGACCACTCACTGACCCCAGCAGCTCACAGTCGGACCGCTCGCTGACCCCAGCAGCTCACAGTCAGACCACTCACTGACCCCAGCAGCTCACAGTCGGACCGCTCGCTGACCCCGAGCAGCTCACAGTCAGACCGCTCGCTGACCCGAGCAGCTCACAGTCTGACCGCTCACTGACCCGAGCAGCTCACAGTCAGACCACTCATTGAACCCAGCAGCTCACAGACAGACCACTCACTGACCCCAGCAGCTCACAGTCAGACAACTCATTGAACCCAGCAGCTCACAGACAGACCACTCACTGACCCCAGCAGCTCACAGTCAGACCGCTCGCTGACCCCAGCAGCTCACAGTCCGACCGCTCGCTGACTCCAGCAGCTCACAGTCGGACCGCTCGCTGACCCCAGCAGCTCACAGTCGGACCGCTCGCTGACCCCAGCAGCTCACAGTCAGACCACTCACTGACCCCAGCAGCTCACAGTCGGACCACTCACTGAACCCAGCAGCTCACAGTCGGACCACTCACTGAACCCAGCAGCTCACAGTCGGACCACTCACTGACCCCAGCAGCTCACAGTCGGACCACTCACTGAACCCAGCAGCTCACAGTCGGACCACTCACTGACCCGAGCAGCTCACAGTCGGACCACTCACTGACCCCAGCAGCTCACAGTCGGACCGCTCGCTGACACCAGCAGCTCACAGTTGGACCGCTCGCTGACCCCAGAAGCTCACAGTCAGACCACTCACTGACCCCAGCAGCTTACAGTTGGACCGCTCGCTGACCCCAGCAGCTCACAGTTGGACCGCACGCTGACCCCAGCAGCTCACAGTCAGACCACTAGCTGACCCGAGCAGCTTATAGTCAGACCACTCACTGACCCCAGCAGCTCACAGTCAGACCACTCACTGACCCCAGCAGCTCACAGTCAGACCACTCACTGACCCCAGCAGCTCACAGTCGGACCGCTCGCTGACCCCAGCAGCTCACAGTCAGACCACTCACTGACCCCAGCAGCTCACAGTCAGACCACTCATTGAACCCAGCAGCTCACAGACAGACCACTCACTGACCCCAGCAGCTCACAGTCAGACCACTGCTGACTCCGGCAGCTCACAGTCGGACCGCTCGCTGACACCAGCAGCTCACAGTTGGACCACTTGCTGAACCCAGCAGCTCACAGTCAGACCACTCACTGACCCCAGCAGCTCACAGTTGGACCGCTCGCTGACCCCAGCAGCTCACAGTTGGATCGCTCGCTGACCCCAGCAGCTCACAGTTGTACCGCTCGCTGACACCAGCAGCTCACAGTTGGACCGCTCGCTGAACCCAGCAGCTCACAGTCAGACCACTGCTGACCCCAGCAGCTCACAGTCGGACCGCTCGCTGACACCAGCAGCTCACAGTTGGACCGCTCGCTGAACCCAGCAGCTCACAGTCAGACCACTCACTGACCCCAGCAGCTCACAGTTGGACCGCTCAGTGACCCGAGCCGCTCGCTGACCCCAGCAGCTCACAGTTAGACCGCTCGCTGACCCCAGCAGCTCACAGTCAGACCACTCACGGAACCCAGCAGCTCACAGTCAGACCACTCACTAACCCCAGCAGCTCACAGTCGGACCGCTCGCTGACCCCAGCAGCTCACAGTCGGACCGCTCGCTGACCCCAGTAGCTCACAGTCAGACCGCTCGCTGACCCCGAGCAGCTCACAGTCAGACCGCTCGCTGACCCCAGCAGCTCACAGTCAGACCACTTGCTGACCCCAGCAGCTCACAGTCAGACCGCTAGCTGACGCGAGCAGCTTACAGTCAGACCACTCACTGACCCCAGTAGCTCACAGTCGGACAGCTCGCTGACCCCAGCAGCTCACACAGACCACTAGCTGACCCGAGCAGCTCACAGTCAGACCACTCACTGACCCCAGCAGCTTACAGTTGGACCGCTCGCTGACCCCAGCAGCTCACAGTCGGACCGCTCGCTGACCCCAGCAGCTCACAGTTGGACTGCTCGCTGACCCCAGCAGCTCACAGTCAGACCACTCACTGACCCCAGCAGCTCACAGTTGGTCCGCTCGCTGACCCCAGCAGCTCACAGTTGGATCGCTCGCTGACCCCAGCAGCTCACAGTTCTACCGCTCGCTGACCCCAGCAGCTCACAGTCAGACCACTCACTGACCCCAGCAGCTCACAGTTGGACCACTCACTGACCCAAGCAGCTCACAGTTGGACCGCTCGCTGACCCCAGCAGCTCACAGTCGGTCCGCTCGCTGACCCCGAGCAGCTCACAGTCAGACCGCTCGCTGACCCCAGCAGCTCACAGTCGGACCGCTCACTGACCCGAGCAGCTCACAGTCGGACCGCTCGCTGACCCCAGCAGCTCACAGTCGGACCGCTCACTGACCCCAGCAGCTCACAGTCAGACCACTCATTGAACCCAGCAGCTCACAGACAGACCACTCACTGACCCCAGCAGCTCACAGTCAGACCGCTCGCTGACCCCAGCAGCTCACAGTCGGACCGCTCGCTGACCCCAGCAGCTCACAGTCGGACCGCTCGCTGACCCCAGCAGCTCACAGTCGGACCGCTCGCTGACCTTAGCAGCTCACAGTCAGACCACTCGCTGACCCCAGCAGCCCACAGTCAGACCGCTTGACGAGTGGAATGATCCTGTGGAAAAGAGAAAGTAGGAGGGAGGGAAAGGTATGCTTGGTGGTGAGATCCTGACGGAGATGGCAGATGTTATGAGAATTATGTGCTGGACGTGGAGGCTAGTGGGGTGGTAGGTGACAACAAGATGATCCCTATCCTTGGGGCGGCTGCAAGAGGGTGGGATGAGGGCAGATGAGTGCGAAATAGAAGAGGTGTGGGTGAGAAGACCCTTTCTTTAAAAAAGGAGGAAAGTAGTTCTCGAATGAAAAGCCTCATTCTGAGAGTAGATCTGTTGGAGACAGAGGAACTAACAGAAGGGGGTGGCATTTTTACAAGTGAATGGGTAGGAAGAGGCATAGTCCAGATAGCTGTGAGAGTCAGTGGGTTTATAAAAGATATCAGGGGACAGAGTTTCTCCAGAGATGGAGAAAGGGGAGAGAGGTATCACAAATAGATCCAGTAAATTTGACTGCAGGGTGGAAGTTGGAGGCAAAGTTGATTAAAGTCGAGAATTAAGCATGGGTACAGAAAACAGCACCATGCATTTTTTGATGTAGCATAGAAAGAGTTGGGGAGCAATAAGTGTGTAGGCTTAGAACATAGACTGTTCCACGTAGCCAATGAAAAGGCAGGCAGAGTTGGAACCCATGGCTACACCATTGGTTTGAAGGAAGTGGAAGGAGCCGCTGAGAAATTATTGAGGAGAAAGAAATGGGGAGCTTTAAGGCTCTCCTGATGAGGGATGGAGTTGTATAGGTTCTGGGCAACCATTGTGAAAATAAGATGATCCAGGCCAGGGAACTTAAAGTCATTGAAAAGATCCAGACCGTGTGAAGTGTCAGGGAAGGGACTGAACCGGGGGGATAAAATAGAGTTGGGGTATACAGACAGAAGTTCAGTGGAGTAGGAACAGGCAGAAGCAATGGCTCTTCCAGGACAGGCAGGTTTATGGATCTTGGGTAGCATGTAGAAATGGGAGGTGTGGGGTAAGGGAACTATGAATTTGCTGGCAGTGTATGGGAGGTTTCCAGAGTCAATAAGGTTGGTGATGGCGCTCATTAGTGGGGACCTGTTTGGGGGGTAAGTAAGAGGAGATGTCTGAGAGTTTCTGCCAGCAACCTCCTTTATCTGCGGATTTGATGGTTAAATTGGGATTAGTGCAGACAGAATGGAGAGCAGCAGGTTCCGAGGGAGTGAGGTTAGAATTGGAGAGTGGAGTATTAAAATCTAGATCAGCTGTCGTTATTGATGACTTCAACTTCTCCACCAGAGACCTCATTAATGCAAAAGGTTTAGATGGGGTAGAATTTGTTATGGCACCCGGAGGGAGGGGGGGGGGGAGGTGCAGGATAGACGTATTCCAAAAACAAAGTACTCAAATGGCAAAATAGTACAACCGTGGCTGACAAGGGAAGTCAAAGCTAATATAAAAGCAAAAGAGAGGGCATACAACAAAGCAAAAATAAGTGGGAAGACAGAGTATTGGGAAGCTTTTAAAAACCTATTCATAGGGAAAAGATGAAATATGAAAGCAAGTTTGCAAACAATATCAAAATGGATAGTAAAGGCATTTACAAGTATCTACAAAAATAAAAGAGATGGGAGTGGATATAGGACCGCTAGAAAATGAGGCCAGAGAAATATAATAGGGGAGAAAGAGATGGCAGATGAATTAAATGAGTAGTTTTCATCAGTCTTCACTGTGGAAGACACTAGCAGTGTGCCAGGTGTTGAATGTGTGAGGGAATGAAGTGTGTGCAGTTACTGTTACAAGGGAGAAGGTGCTCAAAAAGCTGAAAGACCTAAGGATACACAAATCACCCAGACCAGATGAACTGCACCCTAGGGTTCTGAAAGAGGTAGCGTTAGAGATTGTGGAGGCATTAGTAATGATCTTTCAGAAATCATTGGATTCTGGTATGATGTCAGAGGACTGTAAAATTGCAAATGTCACTCCACTCTTTAAGAAAGGAGGAAGGCAGCAGAAAGGAAATTATAGACCAGTTAGCTTGACCTCAGTGGTTGGGAAGATGTTAGAGTTAATTGTTAAGGATGAGGTGATGGAGTACTTGGTGACACAAGACAAGATAGGACAAAGTCAGCATGGTTTCCTTAAAGGAAAATCTTGCGTGATACATCTATTAGAATTATTTGATGATATTACAAGTAGGATAGATAAAGGGGTTGTAGTGGATGTTGTATATTTGGACTTCTAGAGGGCCTTTGACAAGGTGCCACACGTGAGGCTGCTTACCAAGCTAAGAGCCCATGGTATGACAGGAAAGTTACTGGCATGATTGGAGCATTGGCTGATTGGTAGGAGGCAGTGAGTGGAAACAAAAGGATCCTTTTCTGGTTGGCTGCCAGTGACTAGAGGTGTTCTGCAGGGGTTGGTGCTGCAAGTGCTTCTTTTTATGCTGTATGTCAATGATTTAGATGATGGAATAGATATCTTTATTGCCAATTTTGTAGATGATAGATTGCAGAAGAGAAGGTAGTTTTGAGGAAACAGGTAGACTGCAGAAGGACTTAGATAGGTTAGGAGAACGGGCAAGAAAGTGGCAAATGAAATACAATGTTAGTAAATGAATAGTCATGCACTTTGGTAGTAGAAATGAATGTGCAGACTATTTTCCAAATGGGAAGAATATGGAATAAAGAGAATCTCAAGACATTTTATACCTAAGTCTACAGCAAGATGATAACTTGGGAGCAGGTATGTCCACTTGAGGATATAGGAAGAATATGGAGGCTTCGGAGAGGGTGCGGAAGAGGCTCACCAGGAAGCTTCCTGGATTACTGGGCATGTTCTGTAAGGATAAATGAGTTGTTTTCTTTGGAGTGACAGAGACTGAGGGGAGATATGATTATGAGGAGCATTGATAGACAGCTGATATCTTTGCCAAGGTTAAAATGTCTTATACCAGAGAGCATGCATTTCAGGTAGGAAGGAATAAGTTCAAAGGAGATGTGTGGGCAAGAGTGGTGGGTGCTTGGAATGTTGTGCCTGGGGTGGTGATAAGATGCAGTTGCATTAGAGATGTTTAAGAGGCTCTTAGATAGGCACATGGATGTGCAGAGAATGGAAGGATGTGGAGAATGTTTTAGGCAGAAAGAACTAGTATAATGAAGCATTTAATTCTAGTTCAATTACTTTGACACAATATGATGGGCCTGGACACCTGCTGTACTGGATTTTGTTCTATAACTGGAAAAGTGACCAAGGGAGTTGCAAATATACTTGAAATGAGACAAACGTGGAGTGATGAAGTTAAACCAGGACAGGAATAGCAGGGCCCTGGGGAGTGTTGTAGAATAAAGGGTCCAAGTGTACAATTACATAGTTCCCTGACATTGATGACATGGACTGACAGATTCATGAAGAAGGCAAGTGGCAATTGTATAAAATGTTGGTGAGACCATGGTTAGACTTGTGTACAAAACTTTGCTGAGACCACAGTAAGACTATTCTGTACAAAATGTTGTGGAGACCATAGCTCAACTATTGTGTACAAAACATTGGTGAGACCACATTTAGACTATTGTGTACCACACATTAGTAAGACCACAGTTAGATGTTGGTGAGGCCCTATTTAGACTATTGTGTACAAAACATTGGTGAGACCACATTTAGACTATTATGTACCAAACATTAGTGAGACTACAGTTAGATGTTGGTGAGGCCAGAATGAATTTGATGAGTGCCTATGAGATGGCTTTTTAGGACAGTTTGTTGTTGAGCCTACTAGGGGGATCAGCTATTTTGGATTGGGTGTCATGTAATGAACTGGAGGTAATTAGGGAGCTTAAGGTTAAAAAACCCTTAGGAAGAAATTATCACAAAATGGTTGAGTTCAACTTGAAATTAGGGAGAAAGTAAAGTCTGACATAGCTGTATTTCAGTGGAGTAAAGGAAATTACAATGGTTTGAGAGAGGAGCTGGCAAAAGTAAATTGGAAGGACATGCTGGCAGGGATGACAGCAGAGCAGTAATGGTGTGAGTTTCAGGAAAAAATGCAGAAAGTGCAGGATATATGTATTCTGAAAGCAAAGAAATACTCAAATGGCAAAGTAGTACATCCATGGCTGTCAAAGGAAGTCAAAACAAATGTAAAGCAGAAGAGAGGGCCTACAACAAAATAAAAATTAGCAAGAAGATAGAAGATAGGGGTTCTGGTGACATCACCATCCAGAATGGCAGCTTAAATCAATAGCTCCTCCGGAAAAACGCATATTTTGCCACGTTAATCCATCAAATATAAGATCTTTCAAAAATATCTGATTTGTTAAGGGGAGCAAGAATGGGGAAAAAGAATGGAGATTAAAAAAAGCATCACTGCGGAGCCTGTGGACGAGAGGGTTGCAGCGAGTGGCTCTCCTACCCGAACACGTGGTAGCGAGGCTGACGATGGGCTTTGTTCAGGCGAAGCGAAGAGATACAGGAGTTCCAAAAAGATATAAAACAGCAACTAAATGCTAAACAGCAAATCAGAGCTTACCAACATCAATCAAAAAATAGTGGTGGCAGAGGCACGAATTGAGAAGGTGCAAGATCGCGTGTAAAATGTGGAATGGATACTAAGTTAGATGACAAAAATATTAAATCAAGAAAGTAAACTGCTTGACCAGGAGGGAATTTCACGATGGAAAAATATCAGGATATACAATGTTCCCAAAGGAGCGATGGGTTTCTTTATGATGGAGTTTGTAGGAAAGTTGCTGTGGGACGTGTTGGAGATTCCCTCAACTATGGAGCTTGAAATTGAGAGGGCGCATCGTGCGCTCACCCCACGGCCTACTGGAGACAGAGAAGATAAGCCACGCTCAATAGTAATTAGATTCCTTTGATACAATACCAAGGCAGAGATTCTGCCTGTGGAAAGAAGAGGGTGTTTTTGGATGGTAAAGTAATATATTTCGATCAAGATTACCTGCCACCGGTCCTGCAGAAACGTAAAGAATACTCTGAAGTAAAGCAAATACTAAAGCAAGGAAACATTAGATTCCAAACCCTGTACCCTGCTAAACTGCGGGTGTTTTATGAAGATGGGACACAACTGTATCAGGCAGTGGAAGAAGCGACTACAGACATGAGGAACAAAGGGCTGCCCGTCAGCATGATCAAACCAAGGGAAAACCTGGCTGAACAGTTATCCTGATCTGCTTGGGAAATAGTGAGAGAATTGAGAAAGCAGGGGATGGGATGTAGGCGAGAGAAGTATATCAGGAAGAGACTGTGAGTTCTCCAAAGACAGCTCTCAACCCCTCCAGAAGAGCCATAAGGTTTGGCTAACTTTAAAAGTGTTGATAAGCTAAACAGAAGCAAAAATAGACAATGCTATACCTATCTTAAGAAATACTTATTATAATATAGATTTTACATTACTCAATTATTTTTTATTCATTCATTCACTCCTTTTTCCCCACCTAAATGAGAATATATATATATGGGATAAATACACGGGGATATCTTTTCTGTGTAATGGACATAGATTTGTTCATTTAATTTCATGGGTACTGCAATGGGGGCCCTCAACTGACAGGTAGGAGGGGCTATCCCCCCACGGCTAGACGTTTCCTCTAGCTCAACCCAGGGTCATCTACTAGAGATCTCAGCCTTGGAATCACACCTTCGTTGCCTTCTTTAAAATTATTTGCGTTTCTTGGTTCTTATTTGTTCAGGGAGTAGATCGACTAAGTTTTATTCTGCTAATTTCAATGATATATTGACAGATAAATACAAATGGCTAAGGACAAAGTAAAACTCAATTCTTTTAATGTCAATGGGCTGTTAAATCCAATCAAACGCAGTAAAATTCTATCCAAAATGAAAAAAAAACAAGCCCATGTAGTGTATTTACAGGAAACTCACTAAAGTGATAATGAACATGGAAAACTAAAGAGAATGGGCTTCACTAATTTGTTTTTCTCCTCATATAAATCAGGACATAGGAGGGGAGATAATGAGGGCAGATATATTCTGGTAAGGAGGAATATAGATGGAAATTCAGTTACTCTATTGAATATATACACACCCCCAGGAAGTGATATTAGTTTCTTTCAGAAAATTTCTAGTATTATGGTAACGGAAACAGAAGGTCTCCTGATATGTGGAGGAGACTTAAATTTACAATTGCAACCAAAGTTAGACTCTTCCAATAGAAAAACCTATGAAACAAAATCTTTACATAAGAAAGTTAATACACTTTTTGAGGATGTTGGTCTAATTGATATATGGAGGGACCTTTTCCCCGACAGAAGGGATTACACACATTATTCTGTCCCCCATTCTGTATATACAAGAATAGACTATTTCATAATATTTGGAAAAGCCGAAGACAAAATAAACACTTGTGGAATTGGGACAATAAATGTAAGTGACCATGCACCTATATATTTATCTGTTGATTTTGACCTACAACCAAAGAATACTATTTGGGAACTAAATTCAAGTCTACTCAATGATCCCTACTTTAAGGAACAAATTAAAAAAGAAATTGGTCTTTACTTAGAATTTAATGATAATGAAGAGGTTTCACCTCCCATTCTATGGGATACTCTGAAGGCTGTTTTAAGAGGGAAAATTGTTATGATATCTTCATATAAGAAAAACACAAGAAATAAAACATTAGAGGAATTACAAAGTAGGCTGAAGGAACTAGAAAGAAAACACAAATTTAATTTGGCACAGGATACATTAGAGAAAATGTTAAAAATTAGGATGAAATTAATAGTTTGGCTACGCAAGAAATCAGGAAAAATTTAATGTTTCTGAAACAGAGACGTTATGAAAGTGGATCTAAGTCTATGAAAATACTGGCGTGGAAACTGAAAAAAAAGATAGCAGAAAACACAATTCATAGAATTAGGGAACCAAGAACAAAAATGATAAAAAAAAATAAGCTAAGTGAAATTCAAGAAGCTTCTGAAGTGTTTTACAAAACTCTATATTCCAAAGTTCTGGGGGAAGCATAACCAAAATTGACACCTTCCTGATTTCTCTAGAGTTACCTACTTTAAGCGAATTGTTACGTACCCATGGGTATCTTGTACCTGTCACGTAACCATGATGTAATTGAAGCTATGCTGGAGATGAGGCAATGGTCTTGTGATGGTGGAGTGACGTCATTTTCCCGCCAGTGAGAGGTCATGTGATAGTTTTTGTTTACAGGGTATAAAAGGAGAACCCCACCCTGTGACGTGGGCAGTTCATGGTGGATTTCACCACTGACTCCATGTTGCTGCGTATTCTAATATTATGACACAGTTTTGTTTAAAAGTGGAGTTTTACTTTCTGTTTTAAGTCTCAAAGGCTATTGCCAGCAGTTTCGCTATAGTGCTGTCAGTTTGGTCAGTGAAGAGTGAAGATTTAAAAGGAGTTCAGAAATCCTGAAGGATTGGGAAAGTTAATGTCGACGGTGAAACAGATTCGACCTTTGTTTAATCTTCACACAAGGAATTAGTAATGAGTATCTATGATAACTCCTGTTCTGCCAGAAGAGCAGAGGGTTGGATACAAAGTTTCGTCAAAGAAAGGTCAGTGCCTTTAAGCTGTTTTATTTCCTTCAATCGTAAATCCTCCAGGGAATAACATACTTCAGCTGGGATCAGCAGTAACTCCACGAAAGAGGATTTAAATCATTTCAAGAAGTCTCTCCTTTAACCGACTGTGTAAGCATTTGGACTTTCGCATTACTACTTCTAGGAATTGTTTTTGCATTCTTGCTTTAAGAACTGTTTGAGCTGCCGTATCGCAGCTGACTTCCGGTTAAGTTAATCGTTTGTTTACTTTTGGGTTTTTTACAGTGTTTAATAAATGTTTTATTTGTTATAAAAAAACCTGTCTCAAATCATATATTCATTGTTGCTGATTTGTAACAAATGGGGGCTCGTGGGTTGAACCATTTTTGAGTCTAAATGCTTGTTTGATATTTAATCAGTGTTTTGGAAAAAGGGAATACTCGATTCTTTTGTTTGATTGTCTTGTGAGTGGTATTCAGCAACAATGAGTATTGAAGCATTCCTGGCTTTGCCAGACGTGAAGTTATTAGCAAAGGCGAAAAAAAATGATGTATTGGAGATTGCTAGCAGGTTGGAACTTAAAGGTATTTCGAAAGATACAACAAAGCCTGTAATTCAGAGAACAATTGCGGAACACTATATAGATTCGGGTGTGTTTGATGTATCGGTTTTAAATCAGTTTCCTGTAAGTAAAGCAGCGATTCAGTTACAGTCGGAACAATTAGCATTGGAGAAGTTAAAAATAGAACCTGAATTAAAACAGAAGGAATTGCAAGCTAAATTGGAATTAAGTCGATTAGAAGCTGCAAATAAAAAGAATCAGTTAGAAGCTAACTTGGAATTATGTAGGTTAGAAGCTGAGGATAAACAGAGGGAATTTGAACTTAAGATAGCAGAGTTAAAGTCTGAGAATCAATCTCCTGGTTCTAGAAAAACATTTATTGTTAGTCAGGAAATTAAGTTGGTCCCTCCATTTAGTGAAACAGAAGTAGAGAAATATTTTCAACATTTTGAAACGATTGCTCTGATTTCAGAGTGGCCGAAAGAGAAATGGACAGTGTTGTTACAGAGTGAAATTAAAGGCAAAGCACAACAGGTTTATACAGCTTTAACTGCTGAGCAAGCACTTGATTATGATATTGTGAAGTAACAGATAGCGAAGGGATATGAGTTGGACCCAGAAGCTTATAGAGAAAGATTCAGAAATTTGAAGAAATCTGTGGAGAAAACGTTTGCCTATGATAAAGCTATGTGTTTTGAGAGATGGGTTTCCTCTAAAAATGTAAATGGGGACTATAATAAATTGAAAGAGCTGATTTTAGTGAAGGAGTTTAAAAGGAGCATTCCTGATGAGATAAGGACATACTTAAATGAGAGAGACACTGCTACATTACAGGTCTCTGCTAAATTAGCTGATGAGTATGCTTTAATTCATAAGAATAAATTTTCTCAGGGTAGAACTTTTAAAAGGAAAAATAACATAGTGAATCAAGGTAAATCAGAAATTAAATCAGAAGTTAGTGAGAAAGGTAAAGAGGAAGGAAAACCTGTGAAGGAAAGACAATTTGGTCCCATTTGTAATTATTGTAAGAAATCTGGTCATGTAATAGCTAACTGTTTCTGATTGAAAAAGAAAGAGAAGGAAGCAGTCATAGATGCTTGTGTGCAACATACTGGAACACCTGTAAAATCACAGGGTTTGATAAGCACAAATGAGGTTTTGTTAGCGCCTGACCAAGTTAAAAGGGGATATGATCATTTTATAACTGAAGGATTTGTATCCTTGAAAGAAGGATCTACTCCAGTGCCAATAAAAATCCTTAGGGATACTGGAGCTTCTCAATCACTGATGTTAGACAGTGTGTTAAAGTTTAATGAAGAGTCTGATACTGGTGAGGTAAATTATATACAAGGTGTTGGGAGTGCCCTTATGCCTGTACATCTGCATAAAGTGAATTTAAGATCAGGGTTAGTTACAGGACTTGTTAAAGTAGGATAACAGCCTAGCTTACCTGTGAAGTATATTTCTTTATTGTTAGGTAATGAGTTGGCAGGTGGACAAGTTTTCCCTGAAGCGCATTTGACAATAGAGTCAGAGGAACCAGGGAAGGATTCTAACACAGATTCTTCCTGTGTGATAACACGAGATATGGCTAAAAAGATTGATGTGCAGAATGAAGTTGTTACTCATGACTGTTCAACTCAGGATTCGAGTTTTGAGGATGTGTCAGAAACTTTCTTACCCTCATTGTTTGAACAAGATTCTTGGAGTAAGTCTGACCATGAAGATTTGTCTCTGTCTCGGAAGGAGATGATAGCAGAGCAAGGTAGAGACCCTGAGATGATAAAATCAAAAGAACAAGCTCTACCAGATAGTGAAATTGAGAAGGTGCCAGTAGGATATTATTTTGAAAAAGGTGTGTTGATGAGGAAGTGGAGATCGCCTACAATTCCTGCAAGTGATGAATGGAATATTGTTTACCAAGTAATTGTTCCTAAAGTTTATTGAAATGAGATTTTAACTTTAGCCCATAATGTGCCCTTGGGTGGACATCAAGGGGTAAGGAAGACTGTGGATAAGATTTTAAAACATTTTTACTGGCCTGGTTTAAGAAAAGATGTGGCGATGTTTTGTAGAACGTGCCATATTTGTCAAATTGTGAGTAAACCAAATCAATTTACACCAGTGGCTCCATTACAACCTATTCCAGCATTCGGTGAACCATTTTCTAAAATTATTATAGATTGTGTAGGTCCATTACCAAAAACAAAATCTGGTTATCAGCACTTGTTGACTATCATGTGCACTGTGTCTAGGTTTCCAGAGGCAGTACCACTTAGGAATATAACAGCTAAAATGGTAACAAAGGCTCTTATAAAATACTTTACTTATTTTGGGTTGCCTAAGGAAATACAATCTGATCAAGGCAGCAATTTTATGTCTGGATTGTTTCAACAGATAGTTTATAAATTGGGAGCTAAGCAAATCACTTCATCTGCATACCATCCAGAATCGCAAGGTGCCTTGGAGAGGTTTCATTCTACCCTCAAGACTATGATTAGGACTTATTGTGTGGAAAATGAAAATGATTGAGATGAGGGTATACACTTACTTCTATTTGCAGTGAGGGAATCGGTACAGGAATCCTTAGGTTTCAGTCCATTTGAACTTGTATTTGGGCATAGAGTTAGAGGACCTTTAGCTTTATTAAAAGAACAATGGATTAATAAAGAGGTACACACTAATTTGTTGGACTATGTTTTAAAATTTAAGGACAGATTACATAAAGCTTGTAGCTTAGCCAAAGAAAATTTAAAATTGGCTCAGGAGAAAATGAAAACCTGGTATGATAAAGAAGCTAGGATGAGGACGCTTAAACCTGGAGATAAGGTGTTGGTTCTTTTCCCAGTGCAAACGAATCCTTTACAAGCTAAATTTCATGGTCCTTATGAAATTGTGTCTAAAATCAATGATATTGATTATGTAATAAAAACTCCAGATCGTAGAAGGCCAACTCAACTTTGCCATATAAATATGATAAAGCCATATTATGAGAAACAGTCTGCTACTGTGACTGTTGTGGTTAATGATAATGAGTCTGATCTCACTAGGAGCATAATAGATGATTCATCTGAAACTCATTCTAAACCTAACGTTGTTGATTACCAAACTCAACCATTCTGGAAAATATTTATGAGAAATTAGCACATTTACAGCCAGAGCAGAAGCAGCAAATGAAACAATTAATTTTTAAATATAAGGATTTGTTTCCAGACATTCCTAGTAGGACCACTGTAGCTTCACATGATGTAGATGTTGGAGATGCCAAACCCATTAAACAACATCCATATAGGATGAACATGGAAAAATGTGAACTTGCTGAGAAAGAAAGTAAATATATGCTAGAGAATAATATTATTCAACCTTCTAACTCAAATTGGAGTTCACCTTGTGTTATGGTGCCAAAACCATATTAGGTTTTGTACGGACTATAGGAAGGTGAATGCTGTAACGAAAACAGATGCATATCCAATTCCTAGAGTAGATGACTGTGTAGATAAAGTTGGAAAAGCAAAGTTCCTTACAAAGATTGATTTATTGGAAGGGTATTGGTGTGTTCCACTAACGGATAGGGGTAGAGAGATTTCTGCATTTGTAACTCCATCTGGGTTATATGAATATAATGTTCTTCTATTTGGGATGAAGAATGCCCTAGGTACTTTCCAGAAGATGATTAACTGTGATTCAGGAATTGAAATATACAGATGCTTATATTGACAATTTGGTGACAGGAAATGATAATTGGGAAGCACACATTACTGCAGTGGAGAAATTGTTTGAAAGGCTTTCCAAAGCTAACTTAATTATTAACTTAGCTAAAAGTGAATTCAGACATGCCACTGTAACTTACCTTGGTTATGTTGTGGGTCAAGGTAAGGTAGCTCCTGTTCAGGCAAAAGTTCGGGCAATTTTAGACACTCCCACTCCAACTGGGAAAAAAATCTCTCAGAAGATTCCTGGGAATGGTAGGGTATTATCAAAAATTCTGTAAGGATTTTGCTCATGTGGCCCTTCCATTTACTAACCTCTTGAAGAAGAATGAAGAGTTAGTGTGGACAGTGCCTTCTCAAGAAGCATTTGAGAAATTGAAAACTATGATATGTCAACAACCTGTGCTCAAGGCACCGGACTTTGAAAAACCTTTTTCATTAGCTGTAGATGCTAGCGATGAGGCTGCAGGAGCAGTATTAATGCAAAGGGATGAGGGTGATGAGGTTGATCATCCAGTAGCTTACTTTTCTAAGAAATTTAATGAGCATCAAAGAAACTATTCAACAATAGAAAAGGAATTGTTATCTCTTGTTTTAGCCTTAGAACATTTTGACGTGTATGTTGGTACAACTCAAAAACCACTTATCATCGACACTGACCATAATCCGTTAGTGTTTCTGAGTAAGATGAAAAATAAAAATAGAAGGTTATTAAATTGGAGTTTAATGTTACAAGAGTACAATATTGTAATAACTCATATTAAAGGTAAAGATAATGTGATTGCTGATTGTCCATCTCAATGTTGAATGTACAATGTAATTTTTTATGGAGTGATATTTTACTAGTTGTAACACTCCTTTGTAATAATTTGTCAGTTGATGTATGATAATACTATGTATACTGTGTACATTGTAAACTTTGTATGTTTGTATTTCTTCTCCTGTAAATAGCTAATTGTTAAAATTTTGTTCTTGACAGATCAAAAAATTTTTTTTGGAGGGAGGTGTTACGTACCCGTGGGTATTTTGTACCTGTCACGTGAGCATGATGTAATTGAGGCTATGCTGGAGATGAGGTAATGGTGTGTGATGGTGGTGATGTCATTTTCCGGCCAGTGAGAGGTCATGTGATAGTTTTTGTTTACAGGGTATAAAAGGAGAACCCCACCCTGTGACGTGGGCAGTCCGTGGTTAAATTCGGTAGTGACTCCATGTTACTGCGTATTCCGATATTATGACGCAGTTTCGTTTAAAAGTGTAGTTTTACTTTCTGTTTTAAGTCTCAAAGGTTATTGCCAGCAGTTTCGCTATAATGCTGCCAGTTTGGTCAGTGAAGAGTGAAGATTTTAAAGGAGTTCAGAAATCCTGAAGGATTGGGAAAGTTAATGTTGATGATGAAACATATTTGACCTTTGTTTAATCTTCGCACAAGGAATTAGTAATGAGTATCCATGATAACCCCTGTTCTGCCAGAAGAGCAGAGGGTTGGATACAAAGTTTCATCAAAGAAAGGCCAGTGCCTTTAAGCTGTTTTATTTCCTTCGATCATAAATCCTCCAAGGAATAACATACTTCGGCTGGGATCAGCAGTAACTCCATGAAAGAGGATTTAAATCATTTCAAGAAGTCTCTCCTTTAATGGACTGTGTAAGCATTTGGACTTTCGCATTACTACTTCTAGGAACTGTTTTTGCATTCTCGCTTTAAGAACTGTTCAAACTGCTGTATCGCAGCTGACTTCCAGTTAAGTTAATCATTTGTTTACTTTCAGGTTTTTTACAGTGTTTAATAAATGTTTTATTTGTTATTTAAAAAAACTTTCTCAAATCATATATTAATTGTTGCTAATTTGTAACAGAAGAACAAAATAGAATGATGACTGCTGACATAACTGAAGTTGAAGTTAAAAGCCGCAATTAGTAGGCTTAAATTAAGCAAGTCACCAGGATCAGATGGGTATATGGCAGAGTGGTACAAAGAATTTAAAAATGAGTGAATTCCTGTCTTACTCCCCACACTGAACTGGACTCTAAAAAAGACACAAATGCCACCCAGCTGGAAGGAAGTGATACTGAAAGAAGGCAAGGATAAACTGGAATGCGGGTCATTTAGATCAATATCTGTTCTTAATGTAGATTATAGATTATTTACCTCCATCATGGCCAAACGAATAGAAGAGTTTCTACCCATACTGATACATAAGGATTGGACAGGTTTTATACAACAATGCCGAACACAAGACAATATACAAAGGGCACTTCACATTATGGACCATATGCAAAAAAATAAAATTGAAGCAATAGTGATAAGCGTAGATGCTGAAAAGGCATTTGATTTGGTTAAGTGGAATTTTCTTTACAGAGTTTTACACAGATTTGGTTTCCATGACACAATTATTACAACTATACAGGCACTATATGACAACCCTACTGCTAGGATTAAAATCAATGGATATTTATCAAATAGTTTTACCTGAGAAAGGGGCACGAGACAGGGTTGTGCATGGTCACCACTACTCTTCACATTATATCTGGAACCATTAGCTCAATACATCATACAAAATGAAGATATCAGGGAAATTACTATTAAAGGGACAGATCATAAATTGGCTTGTTACGTGGATGGCATTTTGATCTACCTAGGGCAACCAACATACTCTTTACCTAAGTTGATGCAATCCTTGGAACAATATGGTCAATTATCAGGATACAAGATCAACATAGATAAAACCCAATTACTTTCATATAACTATTGCCCACCAAGAGAAATTGAAAGTAGATATCTCTGGGCATGGCAAACAGAGTTTTTCAAATATTTGGGCATCATTATGCCAAAAGATTTGACAAAATTATCAGAATGCAATGATCAGCCTATATATAAAAAATTAAGGAAGATATAACAAGATGGAGCCTAATTCCTTTTTTAGTCTCAGTTCAAGGATTGAATCTATTAAAATGAATATACTGCCCAGACTATTATATCTCTTTCAGACCCTACCAATAGAGATTAATCAAAATCAATTCAATGAATGATACAAAAAGTTATCAAGATATATATGGCAAGGTAAAAGGCCTAGAGTTTGTCTCAAAACTTTGCAATTAGCCAAGGAAAAGAGGGGATGGGGCCTACCTTCTCTTAGAGATTATTATTTTGCAGCACAGTTGAGAGCTGTGATATGTTAGTGCGACCCATCGTATGATGCTCAATGGAAAAACATTGAGGAACGGGCAGTTTTGGGTGATAACTACCTATAAAGGTACATAGCAACACACACAAAATGCTGGTGGAACACAGGGTTTTACACAGAGACCCCAGGGTCTCGGCCCGAAACGTCGACAGTGCTTCTCCCTATAGATGCTGCCTGGCCTGCTGTGGTCCACCAGCATTTTATGTGTGTTGCTTGAATTTCCAGCATCTGCAGATTTCCTCATGTTTGCTATAAAGGTACATAAATACTATTGATAACCCATGGGTGAAATGGACTCTTAAAAAATGGAAAACTATTATAAAGGAATATAAACTAGAGGGAGATATGGCAATTTTTAAATGGTGTGCATAAGACTCAGATTTTACAACAAATAAACTGGATGCTAGATTTAAGGACTGGACAGCTAAAGGAATGACAGTTCTTTGCAATATAATGAAAGAAAGTACACTGTTAAGATTTGAAATGCTTAAAGAGAAACACCTATTACAAAAACAAGACTTTTATCGGTATTTGCAGATGTGACAGTATGTTCATAGGAGGGTTAAAAATGTAACCAAGGCAAGTACATGTTTGATAGAGCTATTTAGAAAAGCATATAATTCAGATAACAGTAGTAGAAACTTTCAAGCGTGTATAAGGGTTTGTCAAACCTTAAAACACATTCGACTTCATACATTGAAACAAAATGGGAGAAGGAAGGAGGGATAATTATATCGGAGGAAGGATGTACAATAATATGGATGTATCAATGGAAGTGTACCAGTTCACGGAAATGGAGGGAGTTCGGATGGAAAAACTTGATAAGGTATTTTATTACACCCTCTCAGAAATCCCATTATGATAGTAATCTCCCTGTTTGCTGGAGAAATTGTGGAAATCAAAATGCAAACCATTATCATATTTTCTGGGATTGCCCCGTTATCAAAGACTATTGGAGTTGGATACACAATGCCCTACAAGACATTTTTAAATGTGAAATACCCTTAGAAAGAAAGACCATATATTTTGGGTATATACCTCAAGAATGGTTTAAAAGAAATAAATATTTAATGAATTTACTGCTGGTGGCTGGTAAAAAGACTCTTAACAGGAAATGGTTATCACAGAAGAGCCCAAGCTTAAATGCATGGATGAAAATTACAATGGACATTTACAAAATGGAGAAGATAACAGCATCTGTTAATCATAAGGTGGAACAATTTGATTCATACTGGGAAAGGTGGTTTAACTACTTAACAACTCACAGGCCTGATTTTATTCTCACAAATCAATGAATATGTTGTAAAAAAAAGATCACTCCCTACTTGTTCATAGCTTTCTCCTTTTGCTTGTTCTTTCTTTCCTCTCTTTTCTATACGTGTGTACCTCAGATAAATATTATGTGGAGATTTCAGGCATATATGACTATATGATATATATGTACAATATCTGAAATACATATGGAAATATTTGTTTGAAGATGAACTTCAATAAAAAATAAATTACAAAAAAGAGATAGAGAATAATTTGTAGGATCTTGATGATTGTAGGGATGACTTGCAGCAGACTGAAAAGCTTGAACATGTAGGTATTAAAGAAGAGGATGTGCTGGAGCTTTTGGAAGGTGTCAAGTTGGATAAGTTACCGGGACCAGAGGGGATGTATCCCAAGCTACTGTGGGAAGAGAGGGAGGAGATTACTGAGCCTCTGGCAATGATCTTTGCATCATCAATGAGGACGGGAGAGGTTCCGGAGGATTGGAGGGTTGTGGATATTGTTCCTTCATTCAAGAAAGGGAGTAGAGATAGCCCAGGAAATTATAGACCAGTGAGTCTTACTTTAGTGGTTGGTAAGTTGATGGAGAAGATCCTGAGAGGCAGGATTTATGAACGTTTAGAGAGGCATAATATGATTAGGAATAGTCATCATGGCTTTGTGAAAGGCAGGTCATGCCTTACAAGCCTGATTGAATTTTTTGAGGATGTGACTAAACACATTGATGAAAGAAGAGCAGTAGATGTAGTGTATATGGATTTCAGCAAGGCATTTGATAAGATTCCCCATGCAAGGCTTATTGAGAAAGTAAGGAGGCATGGAATACAAGGGGACATTGCTTTGTGGATCCAGAAATGGCTTGCCCACAGAAGGCAAAGAATGGTTGTAGATGGGTCATATTCTGCATGGAGGTCGGTGACCAGTGGTGTGCCTCAGAAATCTGTTCTGCGACCCTTACTCTTCGTGATTTTTATAAATGACCTGGATGAGGAAGCGGAGGGATGGGTTAGTAAGTTTGCTGATGACACAAAGGTTGGAGGTGTTATGGACAGTGTGGAGGGTTGTCAGAGGTTACAGTGGGACATTGATGGGATGCAAAACTGGGCTGAGAAGTGGCAGATGGAGTTCAACCCAGATAAGTGTGAAGTGGTTTATTTTGGTAGGTCGAATATGATGGCAGAATATAGTATTAACTGTAAGACTTTTGGCAGTGTGGAGGATCAGAGAGATCTAGGGGTCCGAGTCCATAGGACACTCAAAGCAGCTGCACAGGTTGACTCTGTGATTAAGAAGGCGTATGGTGTATTGGCCTTTACTAATCATGGAACTGAATTTTGGAGCTGAGATGTAATGTTACAGCTATATAGGACCCTGGTCAAACTCCACTTGGAGTTCTGTGCTCAGTTCTGGTCGCCTCACTACAGGAAGGATGTGGAAGCCATAGAAAGGTTGCAGAGGAGATTTACAAGGATATTGCCTGGATTGGGGAGCATGCCTTATGAGAATAGGTTGAGTGAACTCAGGCTTTTCTCCTTGGAGCGACAGAGGATGAGAGGTGACCTGATAGAGGTGTATAAGATGACGAGAGGCATTAATCATGTAGATAGTCGGAGACTTTTTCCCAGGGCTGAAATGGCTAGCATGAGAGGGCACAGTTTTAAGATGCTTGAAAGTAGGTATTGAGGAGATATCAGGGGTAAGTTTTTTATGCAGAGAGTGGTGAGTGACAGTAGTGGAGGCAGATACAATAGGGTCTTTTAAGAGGCTCCTGGACAGGTTCATGGAGCTCAGAAAAATTGAGGGCTATTGGTAACCCTGAGTAATTTCTCAGGTATGGTGGCATGGTGGGAAGACAATAACCTGTCTCTCAATGTCAGCAAGATGAAGGAATTGGTTGTTGACTTCAGAAGAAGTAGCAGACTGCACGACCCCATCTACATCGGTGGTGCACAGGTGGAACAGGTCAAAAGCTTTAAGTTCCTTGGGATAAATATCACAAATGACCTGACTTGGTCTAACCAAGCAGAGTCCACTGCCAAGAAGGCCCACAAGCACCTTTACTTCCTGAGAAAGCTGAAGAAATTTGGCCTGTCCCCTAAAACCCTCACTAATTTTTATAGGTGCACCGTAGAAAGCATTCTTCTAGGGTGCATCACAACCTGGTATGGAAGTAGTCCTGTCCAAGACCGGAAGAAGCTGCAGAAGATAATAAGATAATAATAAGCCAGGATAACCAAGGACACGACCCACCCAGCCAGCACACTTTTTGTCCCTCTTCCCTCCAGGAGAAGGTTCAGGAGCATGAAGATTCGTACAGCCAGATTTGGGAACAGCTTCTTTCCAACTGTGATAAGACTGCTGAACGGATCCTGACTCGGATCTGGGCCGTACCTTCCAAATATTCGGACCTGACTTGCACTACCTTACTTTCCTTTTTCTATTTTCTAATTATGATTTATAATTTAAATGTTTATTATATTTACTTTGATTTGTACTTCAGGAAGCGTGAAGCACAGAATCAAATATCACTGTGATGATTGTATGCTCTAGCATCAATTGCTTGGTGACAATAAAGTATAAAGTATAAGGTAAGGACATATTTGGCACAGCTTTGTGGACCAAAGGGCCTGTATTGTGCGGTAGGTTTTCTATGTCTCTACAAAGCAATAAACCCAAATAACCCAATTAAAAAATAAATAAAGACCAACACCTGAAACGTAGAGAAAAGGGAAAACAAACACAAATCATGCAAACAATAGAAGTGAACAAGAACATTCGAACCAAAATGAGTCTTTCAGTCCGAACCCTGGAGCAGCCCAGAGTAGGCCCAAAGCCTCGGTATCAATGATGAAATCAACATATCAGCAGCTCTAATTGGGAGAATAGATTTTATAGTTAGGATTACCTTTTTCCTCATTTTGTGCTGTAATTTGGCCCAAATCTCTCTAAACCTTGGCTATCTGCGAACCTGTCCAAATGTTTTTTAAATATTGTCATTTACCCACCCCTCAAGTTCCTCTGGAAGCTCAATCTATATACCCACTCCCCTCTGTGTGAAAAGCCTGTCCCCTCAGTTCCCCTTGAAATCCTTTCCCTCTCTTCTAAGCCTATATAACCTCTAGTTTTATGTTTCTCTATGTTGACAGTAACTATGCTGTCTATGTCTCTCATAGTTTTGTAAACACCTGTGGAAACACTTTCTTTACTTCCCATCAACTCCTATCAGGGTCTTGTTACCCTTACAGTTCCTTAGCTCTACCACAATGATGCAACACCTTCCAATCCTATGTCACCTCTTTCTAATGATTTGATTTCATTTTTTACCAACAGGGCAATGCTGCCCCCTCTGCCTTGTGCCTGTCCTTTTGCCCGTGAAGAATGCAGGACTGAAGGTGCTGTATTTAAACGTGCATAGCATCCGGAATAAGGTGGATGAACTTGTGGTGCAATCAGAGATTGGTTGGTATGGCACTGTGAGCATCACTGAGTTGTGGCTGAAAGAAGGACATAGTTGGGAGTTTAACATCAAAGGATATAATTTGTATTGAAAGGACAGGCAGGAAGGCAGAGGTGGTGGTGTGGCTCTGCACGTAAGATATGGAATTATATCTTTAGAAAGAGGTGACATAGGATGAGAACATGTCAAATCTTTGTGGGTGGGGTTAAGAAACTGCAAAAGTAAAAAAAAACATTTATGGGAATTGTATAACGGTGTCCAAATAGTAGCCAAAATGTGGGGTTGAGATTGCAAAGGGAGTGGAAAAGCTGTGTAATAAGGGTAATGACACCATTGTAATGGTGGAGGGCCTTCAAATGCAAGGGGACTGGGAAATTCAGGTCGGTGTAGGATCACAAGAGAGAGAATTTGTTGAATGCCTTTGTATGAACGAGATGGCTTTGCAGAGCAGTTTGTGCATCAGCCTACTCGTGGAAAGGCCATCTTAGGTTGGGTGTTGTGTAATAACCCAGATCTTATTAGTTAGCTTAACGTAAAGGAACTCTTAGGCAGTGACCATATTATTGAATTCAAACCGTAATTTAAGAAGGAGAAGACTAAGTCACATATAACAATGGAATAAAGGGGATTGAGGCATGAGAGAGGAGCTTGCCCAGGTGGATTGGAGGGGAATACTGGTGAGGATGATGACAGAACAGAGGTGGCTGAAGTTTTTCAGAATAGGTCACAAGGCACAGGATAGATATGTCCTACAGAAGAAGTTCTCAAACAGCAACTTGCTAGGCAACAATGGCTGACAAGGGGAGTTAAGGGCTGCAAGGAAAGCCAAGGAAAGAGCATAAGAGGTAGCAAAAGTGAATGTGAAGTTGGATAATTGGGGAGGTCTTAAAATCCAACTAAAGGCAACTAAAAAAGCTGTAAGAAGGGAAATGATGAGATACGAGGGCAAACTAGATGATACTATAAAGTTTTTTCAGTTATATAAAGAATAAAAGGATGTGAGAGTTGATACTGGATGACTGGAAAATGATGCTGTAAGGTAGTAATGAGAGACAAAGATATGACAGATGAACTTAATGAGTACTCTGCATCAGTCTTCACTGTGGAAGACACTAGCAGTGTGCCAGTGGTCTGTGAGTGTCAGGGAGCAGGCGTGAGTGCCATTGCTATTACAAAGGAAAAAGGTGCTAGGTAAACTCAAAGGTCTTAGTCACCTGGACCAGATGGACTACATCACAGAGTTCTGAGAGATGGTGATGAAGAAATAGCAGATGCATTGGTCATGATCTTTCAAGAATCACTTGATTCTGGCATGGTCCCAGAGGACTGGAAGATTACAAATATCACTCCACTGTTTGAGAAGGGAGAAAGACAAATGAGAGGAAATTATAGGCCAGTTAGCCAAACCTCAGTGGTTGGGAAAATATTGGAGTCTATTATTAACAACGAGGTTTCAGGGTATTTTGAGACTAATGATAAAATAAGTCAGACAGAATGGTTTCTGGAATGGTGCCTAATGGCCACTCCTTTGCTTGCATCTTCAGAAAAAGCTCTATTTCCATCTTTAATATCTCCATTTTTCCCTTTCAGGGTTATTTTGAAGACCCTGACCTGGAGTTACACGTTGACTTTGGTTCTTTGCGGGAATGGGACCCGCTCTCCGGGTTTCACGAATGGCCATTATTCAATGTGCCAAGGATGTGGCCTAAGAGATTAGCTCACCTTCAGATTTCTGGGATCTCCTGGCTCTGGAGATGGGCGGACCGAAGATCGGTATCTCTGCAGGAACTTGGTGTGTCGTGGGAGACAGAAGATCAGAAGATCAAAAGCAGTGAGCTGGCTGTGTGCCCAGAGACCCGAGTTCCTTGGGCACAGAGGTCAGAAAAAGCAATGCAACAGACTTTTAACATCGTAAATCAGCGAGTTGTTTGTTATGTCTCCCCTCTCGATGTGAAACAGAGACATCTCTTTCTCCCTTATTAAGGAGAGAGAGAGCCTATGGTATTTCGAATCCCGGGTGAATGAGTAGTCTCTGGGGTACTGCAAGTCTGTGTCTTTGCTGATGCTTTGCTGCACGCTTGTTTGCTCGGTGGTGGGTGCCAATGCTTTTTTTTTGCTGGTGGGGAGGGGGGATTGTTGCTTTGCTACTGCTTACGTGTGGGAGCTGGGAGCTGGGGTCTTTGGGGTTCTAACATTTAACTGTAATTCATGCTTTCGGGGCACTCCTCTGTTTTCGTGGATGGTTGCAAAGACAAACAGACAGACTTTATTGATCCCGAGGGAAATTGGGTTTTGTTACAGCTGCACCAACCAAGAATAGTGTAGAAGTATAGCAATATAAAACCATAAATAATTAAATAATAATCAGTTAATCGTGCCAAGTGGAAATAAGTCTAGGACCAGCCTATTAGCTCAGGGTGTCTGACACTCCGAGGGAGGAGTTGTAAAGTTTGATGGCCACAGGCAGGAATAACTTCCTATGATGCTCAGTGTTGCATCTCGGTGGAATGAGTCTCTGGCTGAATGTACTCCTGTGCCTAACCAGTACATTATGGAGTGGATGGGAGACATTGTTCAAGATGGCATGCAACTTGGACAGCATCCTCTTTTCAGACACCAACGTCAGAGAGTCCAGTTCCACCCCCACAACATCACTGGCCTTACGAATGAGTTTGTTGATTCTGTTGGTGTCTGCTACCCTCAGCCTGCTGCCCCAGCACACAACAGCAAACATGATAGCACTGGCCACCACAGACTCGTAGAACATCCTCAGCATCGTCCGGCAGATGTCAAAGGACCTCAGTCTCCTCAGGAAATAGAAACGGCTCTGACCCTTCTTGTAGACAGCCTCAGTGTTCTTTGACCAGTCCAGTTTATTCTCAATTCGTATCCCCAGGTATTTGTAATCCTCCACCATGTCCACATTGACCCCTTGGATGGAAACAGGGGTCACCGGTGCCTTAGCCCTCCTCAGGTCCACCATCAGCTCCTTAGTCTTTTTCACATTAAGCAGCAGATGATTCTGTTCACACCATGTGACAAAGTTTCCCACCGTAGCCCTGTACTCCGCCTCATCTCCCTTGCTGATACATCCAGCTATGGCAGAGTCATCAGAAAACTTCTGAAGATGGCAAAACTCTGTGTTGTAGTTGAAGTCTGAGGTGTAGATGGTGAAGAGAAAGGGAGACAGGACAGAAAAAGAATTTCAGTATGTATATTGTATACATTTCTCTGACATTAAATGTACCTTTGAATTCTTTGAAAGGGAAATCTTGCCTGACAAATCTGTTAGAATTCTTCAAAGAAGTAACAATCAGGGTGGACAAAGGAGAGGCAGTGGATGAGGTGCCTTACATGAGGCTGCTTAACAAAATAACATCCTATGGTGTTACGGGAAAGTTACTAGAATAGATAGAGGAATGGCTGATGGGCAGGGGGGAGTGAATGGCAATGAAGGGGAACTTTTCTGTTTGGCTGCCAGTGTCTATTGGTGTTCATTAGGGCTCAGTATTGAGTCCGCTACTTTTCATATTGTTTGTCAGTGATTTAAATGATGGAATTGATGGCTTTGTGGCCAAGTTTGCGGATGTTACAAATATAGGTGGAGGGGTGGGTAGTGCTGAGGGAGCAATGCGGTTGCAGCAGAACTTAGACAAATTGGAAGAATGGGCAAAAAAGTGGCAGATGGAATACAATTTTGCGAAATGTACGATAATGCATTTTGGTAAAAGGAACAAAAGTGCGAACTTCTAACTAAATGGAAAGAAAATTCAAACATCAGAGGTGTAAAGGGGATTAGGAGTCCTCATGCAAGACTCCCAGAAGTTAATTCATAGGTTGAGTATGTGGTAAAAAAGGCAAATGCAATGTTGCCATTTATTTCAAGGGGAATAGAATGTAAAAGCAAGGAGATAATGCTCAGCCTTTATAAGATACTAGTCAGGCCACATGCAGTATTATCAAAAGTTTTGGGCCCTATATCTCAGAAAGGATGTAAGCATAGAAACATAGAAAATAGGTGCAGGAGTAGGCCATTCTGCCCTTCGAGCTTGCACCGCCACTCAGTATGATCATGGCTGATCATCCAACTCAGAACCCTGTACCTGCTTTCTCTCCATACCCCGATCCCTTTAGCCACAAGGGCCATATCTAACTTCCTCTTAAATATAGCCAATGAACCGGCCTCAACTGTTTCCTATGGCAGAGAATTCCACAGATTCACCACTCTCTGTGTGAAGAAGTTTTTCCTCATCTCGGTCCTAAAAGGCTTCCCCTTTATCCTTAAACTGTGACCCCTCGTTCTGGACTTCCCCAACATCGGAAACAATCTTCCTGCATCTAGCCTGTCCAATCCCTTTAGAATTTTATACGTTTCAATAAGATCCCCCCTCAATCTTCTAAATTTCAGTGAGTATAAGCCTAGTTGATCCAGTCTTTCTTCATATGAAAGTCCTGCCATCCCAGGAATCAATCTGGTGAACCTTCTCTGTACTCCCTCTATGGCAAGAATGTCTTTCCTCAGATTAGGGGACCAAAACTGCACACAATATTCTAGGTGTGGTCTCACCAAGGCCTTGTACAACTGCAGTAGAACCTCCCTACTCCTGTACTCAAATCCTTTTGCTATGAATGCCAACATACCATTTGCCTTTTTCACCGCCTGCTGTACCTGCATGCCCACCTTCAATGACTGGTGTACAACGACACCCAGGTCTCGTTGCATCTCCCCTTTTCCTAATCAGCCACCATTCAGATAATAATCTGTTTTCCTGTTCTTGCAACCAAAGTGGATAACCTCACATTTATCCACATTAAATTGCATCTGTCATGAATTTGCCCACTCACCTAACCTATCCAAGTCACCCTGCATCCTCTTAGCATCCTCCTCACAGCTAACACCACCGCCCAGCTTCATGTCATCTGCAAACTTGGAGATGCTGCATTTAATTCCCTCATCTAAATCATTAATATATATTGAAAACAACTGGGGTCCCAGCACTGAGCCTTGCAGTACCCCACTAGTCACTGCCTGCCATTCTGAAAAGCTCCCGTTTACTCCCACTCTTTGCTTCCTGTCTGCCAACCAATTCTCTATCCACATCAATACCATACCCCCAATACCATGTGCTTTAAGTTTGCACACTAATCTCCTGTGTGTGACCTTGTCAAAAGCCTTTTGAAAAACTAAATATACCACATCCACTGGCTCTCCCCTATCCACTCTACTAGTTACATCTTCAAAAAAATTCTATAAGATTCGTCAGACATGATTTTCCTTTCACAAATCCATGCTGACTTTGTCCGATGATTTCACCTCTTTCCAAATGTGCTGTTATCACATCTTTGATAACCGACTCTAGCATTTTTCCCACCACCAATGTCAGACTAACCGGTCTATAATTCCCCAGTTTCTCTCTCCCTCCTTTTTTAAAAAGTGGGGTTACATTAGCCACCCTCCTATCCTCAGGAACTAATCCAGAATCTAAGGAGTTTTGAAAAATTATCATTAATGCATCCACTATTTCTTGGGCTACTTCCTTAAGCACTCTGAGATGCAGACCATCTGGCCCTGAGGATTTATCTGCCTTTAATACCTTCAATTTACCTAACACCACTTCCCTACTAACATGTATTTCCCTCAGTTCCTCCAGCTCACTGGACCCTCGGTCCCTTACTATTTCCGGAAGATTATTTATGTCCTCCTTAGTGAAGACAGAACCAAAGTAGTTATTCAATTGGTCTGCCATGTCCTTGTTCCCTATGATCAATTCACCTGTTTCTGACTGTAAAGGACCTACATTTGTCTTGACCAATCTTTTTCTTTTCACATATCTATAAAAACTTTTACAGTCAGTTTTTATGTTCCCTGCCAGCTTTCTCTCATAATCTTTTCTCCCTTTCCTAATTAAGCCCTTTGTCCTCCTCTGCTGGTCTCTGAATTTCTCCCAGTCCTCAGGTGTGCCGCTTTTTCTGGCTAATTTATATGTTTCTTCTTTGGACTTGATACTATCCCTAATTTCCCTTGTCAGCCACGGGTGCACTACCTTCCCTGGTTTATTCTTTTGCCAAACTGGGATGAACAATTGTTGTAGTTCATCCATGCGATCTTTAAATGCTTGCCATTGCATATCCACCGTCAACTCTTTAAGTATCATTTGCCAGTCTATCTTAGCTAATTCACGTCTCATACCTTCAAAGTTACCCTTCTTTAAGTTCAGAACCTTTGTTTCTGAATTAACTATGTCACTCTCCATCTTAATGAAGAATTCCACCATATTATGGTCACTCTTACCCAATGGGCCTTGCACGACAAGATTGCTAACTAACCCTTCCTCATTGCTTAATACCCAATCTAGAATGGCCTGCTCTCTCGTTGGTTCCTCGACATGTAGGTTCAGAAAACCATCCCGCATACATTCCAAGAAATCCTCTTCCTCAGCACCCTTACCAATTTGGTTCACCCAATCTATATGTAGATTGAAGTCACCCATTATAACTACTGTTCCTTTATTGCACGCATTTCTAATTTCTTGTTTAATGCCATCCCCAACCTCACTACTACTGTTAGGTGGCCTGTACACAACTCCCACCAGCGTTTTCTGTCCCTTAGTGTTATGCAGCTCTACCCATATCGATTCTACATCCTCCAGGCTAATGTCCTTCCTTTCTATTGCGTTAATCTCTCTAACCAGCAATGCTACCCCACCTCCTTTTCTTTCCTGTCTATCCCTCCTGAATATTGAATATCCCTGGATGTTGAGTTCCCATCCTTGGTCACCCTGGAGCCATGTCTCTGTGATCCCAACTATATCATATTCATTATTAACTATCTGTACATTCAATTCATCCACCTTGTTACGAATGCTCCTTGCATTGACACACAAAGCCTTCAGGCTTGTTTTTACAACACTCTTAGCCCTTATACAATTATGTTGAAAAGTGGCTCTTTTTGCTTTTTGCCCTGGATTTGCCTGCCTGCCACTTTTACTTTTCACCTTACTTCTTTTTGCTTCTACCCTCATTTTACACCCCTCTGTCTCTCTGCACTTGTTCCCATCCCCCTGCCACATTAGTTTAAAGCCTCCTGAACAGCAGTAGCAAACGCTCCCCCTAGGACATTGGTTCCAGTCCAGCCCAGGTGCAGACCGTCCTGTTTATACTGGTCCCACCTCCCCCAGAACTGGTTCCAATGCCCCAGAAATTTGAATCCCTCCCCCTTGCACCATTTTTCAAGCCACGTATTCATCTGAAATATCCTCCTATTTCTACTCTGACTGGCACGTGGCACTGGTAGTAATCCAGAGATTATTACCTTTGTGGTCCTACTTTTTAGTTTATCTCCTAACTCCCTAAATTCACCTTGTAGGACCTCATCCCATTTTTTACCTATATCGTTGGTACCTATGTGCACCACAATCACTGGCTGTTCACCCTCCCATTCCAGAATGTCCTGCAGCCGCTCAGAGACATCCTTGACCCTTGCACCAGGGAGGCAACATACCATCCTGGAGTCTCGTTTGTGGCTGCAGAAAAGCCTATCTATTCCCCTTACAATCGAATCCCCTATCACTATAGCTCTCCCACTCCTTTTCCTTCCCTCCTGTGCCACAGAGCCACCCATGGTGCAATGAACTCGGCTGCTGCTGCCTTCCCCTGATGAGACATCTCCCCCAACAGTATCCAAAACAGTATATCTGTTTAGGAGGGAGATGACCTCAGGGAACTCCTGCACTACCTGCCTACTGCTACGCTGTCTAGTGGCCACCCCTTCCCTTTCTGCCTGTGTAGCCTTTACCTGCGGTGTGGCCAACTCACTGAACACTCACTGTGTTGTCATTGGAGACAGTCCAGAGGAGGTTCACAAGGATGAATCTAGTAATGAAGGGGTTAAAAACGAGAGTTTGGCAGCTTTGGGCCTGTACCCACTGGAATTTAGAGGCATGCGTGGGGATCTCATTAGAACCTACTGAATGTTGAAAGGACTAGATAGGGTGGAAGTGAAGAGGATATTTCCTATGGTGGGGGTATCCTGAACTAAAGGCACAGCACCAAAACTGAGCAGTGACCTTTTAGAACAGAAGTAAGGAGGCATTTTTTTTAGCCAAAGAGTGGTGAATCTGTGGAATGCTCTGCCACAAACTGCAGTGAAGACCAAGTCTGTGGCTATATTCAAAGCAGAAGTTGACAGATTCCTGTTTGGTCGGGCACCAAGGGATATGGGGAGATAGGTGGTGTAATGAGATGAATGATGAAATGGCAGAGTGGACTTGATGAGCTGAATGGCCTAATTCTGGTCCATTATGGTCTAATGGAGATCATACCCTGCCCTTTAACTTAGATCCTAACTCCCTGAACTCCCTTTGCAGAACCCTGGCCTCACCCTACCCATGTCATTGGTACCTGCATGGACCACAACTTCTGGCTGTTCACCCTCCCGCTTAAGAATGCTGAGGACTCAGTCCGAGGTATCCCAGAACATGACACATGGAAGGCACCATACCATCCGGGAATCTCGATCTCGCCCACAGAAACTCCTGTCCATTCCCCAAATAATGAATCCCCTATCACTATAGCTTGCTTCTTCTACCCCCTTCTCTTCTGAGTCATCACAGAGGCAGACTCAGTGCCAGAGACCCAATCACTGTGGGTCTCTATTAGGTCATCCCCCCACCAACAGTATCCAAAGTGATATGCCTGTTGTTGAGGGAGAGGGCCACAGGGGTACTCTGCACTGGCTCCTTAACCTTTTCACCTTCCAGACTGTCACCCAGTTTCCTGTCTCCTGCATCTTGGATGTAACTATCACCCCCTCTGCCTCCCGAATAATCCAGAGTTCATCCAGTTCCAGCTCCAGCTCCTTATCGTGGTTTGTTAGAAGCTATAGCCGGATGCACTTCTCACAGTTGTCATCGTCAGGGTCATTGGATGTTTCCCTGCCTTCCCACATCCTGCACGAGGAGCATCCAACTATCCTGCCTAGCATGTCTACTGTCCTAGCTGAGCAGATATAAAGAAGGGGGGAGAAAAACAACTTAACCTTGAGCTTTTCTTTTCTTTCTCTGGCGGAAGCCTCTCTTTGCTGAAGACTCGAAGAGCTAAAGCCCCAAGATCACCACTCTGACTCTGTCCACTTTGATGATGGGTGCTGTACTTGCCACAGCCTTCCTTTAATTAGTTCTTGCTAATCAATCCCAAATGCCGATTGATTGCTGGTCAAAGCCCTTTTTCACTGTAGCAACAAAGAAGAGGGTGTTTCTCAAGTTGCAGCTGCATTTCAACTGCATGCTCCTCCTCTTTGGTGCAGAATCAAACAGACCATAAAGGAGTACAGCACAGGGCAGGTTCTTCAGCCCACCATGTTGTGTGCACAACTAATGGCACCTAATTAAACTAATCCCTGCTGCCTACACAATGTCATGTCTCTCCATGCCACGTACATTCATGTGTGTATCCAGCAGCTACCTTAAACATCTCATCATATTTGCCTCCACCACCACCACAGGCAGTGCATTTCATGCATCCACCACTCTCTGCATAAAAGAACTTGCTAGGCATATGTCCTTTGAGATTGCCCTCTGTCACATTCAGTGCATGTCTTCTGGTATTAGAGATTGCGACCCTAAGAAAATGATTCTAACTGTCTTCTACACCTCTCATCTCTTTAACAGATCTCTCCACAGCTTCCAAAGTTGGTCAGGGGATTTTCTCATCTCTCTGTCCTGGGACTAGTCAAGGTAGCCATTCCAGGGGGTGTCAGTGGCCATTGAGGGTTCCACCCAAACCATCTGCCTGACCCTCTTCTGAGGGCATATCCAGTGGCTCTCTGGACACTTACTGGGAGTGATAATGTCATAGGAGCTGACATTCTGTATTCAGAATCAGGTTTAATATCACTGGCATTTGTCATGAAATTTGTTAACTTAACAACAGCAGTACAATGAAATCCATGATAAATATTGAGTAAAAATAAATGATTTACAGTAAGTGTACAGTATATATTTCTATTAAATAGTTAAGTTAAAATAAGCAGTGCAAAAATACAGAATAAAAAGTAGCAAAGTAGCGTTCATGGGTTCAGTGTCCATTTAGGAATGGGATGGCAGAGGGGAAGAAACTGTTCCTGAGTCACTGAGTGTGTGTCTTCAGGCTTCTGTATCTCTTGCCCAACGATAACAATGAGAAGAGGACAAGTCCTGGACAAGGATAATAATTTCTTCGTTTGAAGATGAATCTGACTCTATGACTCTACCACACTATGAAGTAAAATTTGTGAATACTTAAGTAAAAATGGTGTAAAATTTGCAGATCTAGTGGATTCCAGTTAATTGGGCCATCAGTTAATTGAAGCAACTTATAAGCCGCTAATTTAAGGGGCAATTTTGCCCTGTTTGGATGGGGCAATTTTGCCCCATTTGTAGCACTAACCTTCTGCTGATAACGAGAAAGATGGTCTTAAGTTCCAGGAAATATTAATCAGTGAGTAGAAGAATGGCAGGTTAAAGTTCATTCTGAAAAAGGCAAGCTGATGTACTTCTGAAGGAACAATAAGGATCAGAAATTGTAGATCCCTGGAGTGTAAGTAGTTTGTGCACAGAGGAAATTGTGCATAAGTCTAAGTGCCCCTGAAGGTGGCAGTACAGCTGTATCAGGCAGTGAATAAGTCAAACAAGTTACTTGCCTTCATTAGCCAGGGCTCAGAAGTAAGAGCATGACCATTGTGGTGTGGTTTTATATAACTTTGGTTCTGTAGCTGGAGTATAGGGTGAAATTTTTAACACAGTTATTTATTTTACATATTTAGAGATACAGTGCACAACATGCACTTCCAGCCTAACAAGCCTCACTGCCCAGTAACTCACCTATTTAACTGCAGCCTAATCACAGGACAATTTTCAATAACCAATTAACTTACCCTTTGCAATGTGGGAGGAAACCAGAGCACCTGGAGGAATCCCGCACAGTTCATGGGGAGAGCATACAAACTCCTCACAAACAGTGCCCGAACTCCAGAATAACTACACAACCATGCTGCCCCATCCAGCAGTTCAGATTGATAAACTACAAAGAACATGGCTGCACTGGAGAGAGTCCAGAGGAGATTCACCAGGATGCTGTCTGGATAGATCAGGTTTGTTTCCCCTGGAGCAGATAAAGCTGATAGAAATTTACAGAATTATGGGGGGGCATAGATCAAGCCAATGGTTAGACACCTTTCCCCATAATAGGGATGTCTAAAACCATAGAGCATGGGTTTAGGATGAGGACTAAGGGGTGGTTTATTTATTTGTTTATTTATTGAGATAGAGCACAGAATAGGCCCTTCCGGCCCTTCGAACTGTGTCGCACAACAATCCTCCAATCTAATCCTAGTCTAATCATGTGACAGTTTACAATGACTAATTAACCTACCAACTGGCCTGTCTTTGGACAGTGAGAGGAAACAGGAGCACCTGGAGGAAACCCACGCAGTCACAGGAAGAGCATACAAACCCCTTACAGGCAGCAGCAGGAAGTGAACCCCGATCGCTGGCCTGATACTGTAAAGCATTGTGCTAACAACCACACTACCATGCTGAGGTGATAATTTTAGTTGGTTTGTGTCTGAGGGGTAGAGGAAGCATAAACTCTCTCTACTTTTAAAACCATATAACCATATAACAATTACAGCATGGAAACAAGCCATCTCGTCCTTTCTAGCCCGTGCCGAACGCTTACTCTCACCTAGTCCCACTGACCCTCATTTAGCCCATAACCCTCTATTCCTTTCCTGTCCATATACCTATCCATTTTACTTTAACTGACAATATCGAACCTGCCTCTACTACTTCTACCAGAAGCTCGTTCCACACAGCTACCACTCTGACTAAAGAAGTTCCACCTCGTGTTACCCCTAAACTTTTGCCCCCTAACTCTCAGCTCATGTCTTCTTGTTTGAATCTCCCCTACTCTCAATGAAAAAAGCCTATCCACGTCAACTCTATCTATTCCCCTCATAATTTTAAATACCTCTATAAAGTCCACCCTCAACCTTCTACACTCCAAAGAATAAAGACCTAACTTGTTCAACCTTTCTCTATAACTTAGGTGCTGAAACCCAGGTAACATTCTAATAAATCTCCTCTGTACTCTCTCTATTTTGTTGACATCTTTCCTATAATTCAGTGACCAGAACTGTACACAATACTCCAAATTTGGCCTCATCAATACCTTGTACAATTTTAACATTACATCCCAACTCCTATACTCAATGCTCTGATTTATAAAGGCCAACATACCAAAAGCTTTCTTCACCACCCTATCCACATGAGATTCCACCTTCAGGGAACTATGCACCATTATTCCTACATCACTCTGTTCTACTGCATTCCTCAATGCCCTACCATTTACCATGTATGTCCTATTTTGATTATTCCTACCAAAATGTAGCACCTCACACTTATCAGCATTAAACTCCATCTGCCATCGTTCAGCCCACTCTTCTAACTGGCCTAAATCTCTGCAAACTTTGAAAACCTACTTCCTTATCCACAACGCCACCTACCTTAGTATCATCTGCATACTTACTAATCCAATTTACCACCCCATCATCCAGATCATAAATGTATATGACAAACAACATTGGACCCAGTACAGATCCCTGAGGCACACCACTAGTCACCGGTCTCCAACCTGACAAATAGTTATCCACCACTACTCTCTGGCATCTCCCATCCAGCCACTGTTGAATCCATTTTACTACTTCAATATTAATACCTAACGATTGAACCTTCCTAACTAACCTTCCATCTGGAACCTTGTCAAAGGCCTTGCTGAAGTCCATATAGACAACATCCACTGCTTTACCCTCGTCAAATTTCCTAGTAACCTCTTCAAAAAAATTCAATAAGATTTGTCAAACATGACCTTTCACGCACAAATCCATGTTGACTGTTCCTAATCAGACCCTGTCTATCCAGATAATTATATATACCATCTCTAAGAGTACTTTCTATTAATTTACCCACCACTGACGTCAAACTTACAGGCCGACAATTGCTAGGTTTACTCTTAAAGCCCTTTTTAAACAATGGAACCACATGAGCAATATGCCAATCCTCCAACACCATCCCCATTTCTAATGACATTTGAAATATTTCTGTCAGAGCCCCTGCTATTTCTACACTAACTTCCCTCAAGGTCCTAGGGAATATCCTGTCAGGACCCGGAGATTTATCCACTTTTATATTCTTTAAAAGCGCCAGTACTTCCTCTTCTTTAATCGTCATGGTTTCCAAACTACCCTACTTGTTTCCCTTACCTTACACAATTCAATATCCTTCTCCTTAGTGAATACCGAAGAAAAGAAATTGTTCAAAATCTCCCCCGTCTCTTTTGGCTCCACACATAGCTGTCCACTCTGATTCTCTAAGGGACAAATTTTATTCCTCACTATACTTTTGCTATTAATATAACTGCAGAAACCCTTTGGATTTATTTTCACCCTACTTGCCAAAGCAACCTCATATCTTCTTTTAGCTCTTCTAATTTATTTCTTAAGATTCTTTTTACATTCTTTATATTCCTCGAGTACCTCATTTACTCCATGCTGCCTATATTTATTGTAGATCTCTCTCTTTTTCTGAACCAAGTTTCCAATATCCCTTGAAAACCATGTCTCTCTCAAACTTTTAACCTTTCCTTTCAACCTAACAGGAACATAAAGATTCTGTACCCTCAAAATTCACCTTTAAATGACCTCCATTTCTCTATTACATCCATCCCATAAAACAAATTGTCCCAATCCACTCCTTCTAAATCCTTTCACATCTCCTCAAAGTTAGCCTTTCTCCAATCAAAAATCTCAACCCTGGTTCTAGACCTATCCTTCTCCATAATAGTATTGAAACTAATGGTATTGTGATCACTGGACCCGAAGTGCTCCCCAACACATACCTCCATCACCTGACCTATCTCATTCCCTAACAGGAGATCCAACACTGCCCCTTCTCTAGTTGGTACCTCTATGTATTGCTGCAAAAAACTATCCTGCACACATTTTACAAACTCCAAACCATCCAGCCCTTTTACAGAATGGGCTTCCCAGTCTATGTGTGGAAAATTAAAATCTCCTACAATCACAACCTTGTGCTTACTACAAATATCTGCTATCTCCTTACAAATTTGCTTCTCCAATTCTCGCTCCTCATTAGGTGGTCTATAATACACCCCTATAAGTGTTACTACACTTTTCCCATTCCTCAATTCCACCCAAATAGTCTCCCTGGACGAGCCCTCTAATCTATCCTGCCAAAGCACTGCTGTAATATTTTCTCTGACACGCAATGCAACACCTCCCCCCTTGCCCCTCTGATATATCATATCTGAGGCAACGAAATCCAGGAATAATTAGTTGCCAATCACACCCCTCCTGCAGCCATGTTTCACTAATAGCTACAACATCATATTTCCAGGTATCAATCCATGCTCTAAGCTCATCCACCTTTCTTACAAAGCTCCTAGCATTAAAATAAATGCATTTAAGAAATTTGCCATCTCTTCCTCTCTGCTTATCTCTAATGGTGCAAACAACTTTACTATCTTCTTTTTCTACCTTCTCCCCCACATCTTCAGTCTGAGTGCTCCCCTTCTCTATCACCTACCTATCCTCCCTCACACACTGCCTACAAGCTTTCTCTATTTGTGAACTAGCCTCTTCTCTCCTAGTCTCTTCAATTTGATTCCCAACCCCCAACTATTCTAGTTTAAAGTCTCCCCAGCAGCATTAGCAAATCTCCCTGCAAGGATATTGGTCTCCCTAGGAATCAAGTGCAACCCGTCCTTTTTGTACATGTCACACCTACCCCAAAAGAGGTCCCAATGATCCAGAAACTTGAATCCCTGCCCCTTGCTCCAATCCCTCAGCCATGCATTTATCCCCCACCTCATTCCATTACTACTCTCACTGTCGCGTGGCACAAGCAGCAATCCCGAGACTACTACCTTTGCGGTCCTTCTTCTCAACTCCCTTCCTAACTCCCTATATTCTCCTTTAAGGTCCTCTTCCCTTTTCCTACCTATGTCATTGGTACCTATATGTACCACGACCTCTGGCTCCTCACCCTCCCACTTCAGGATATCATGGACGTGATCAGAAACATCCAGGACCCTGGCACCAGGGAGGCAAACTACCATCCGGGTCTCCTGATCGCGTCCACAGAATCGCCTATCTGACCCCCTAACTATCGAGTCCCCTATTGCTACTGCCTTCCTCTTCCTTTCCCTACCCTTCTGAGCTACAGGGCCGGACTCTGTGCCAGAGGCACGGCCACTGTCGCTTGCCCCAGGTAGGCTGACCCCCCAACAGTACTCAAACAGCAGTACTTATTGTCAAGGGGTACAGCCACTGGAGTACTCGCTGGTACCTGACTCTTCCCCTTCCCTCTCCTAACCATGACCCACCTGTCTGCCTCCCGTGGCCCTGATGTGACCACCTGCCTGTAACTCCTCTCTATCAACTCCTCACTCTCCCTGACCAGACGAAGGTCATCGAGCTGCAGCTCCAGTTCCCAAACACGGTCCCTTAGGAGCTGCAGCTCGGCGCACCTGGCGCAGATATGGACGTCCGGGAGGCTAGGAGACTCCAGGACCTCCCACGTTCGACACAGAGAACAACAAGCTGCCCTCACACTTATAATTCCTCTTTTCCTCAAATAACAAGAAAAATTGAAAACTAAACCTACCTTGCCTCGCCCGTTTCCGCCTAAGCCTGTTGAGCCAAAGCCCTTAAGCCTTCACTCTGCTCCCAGATCACTCCGCTGCCCACAAACGATGCTGCCTGCTGTATAAGGCTGTGTTCCTTTTAAACCTTCCGCGCTTCACTGCCTGCCTTCACTCGCCTGCGCAGTCCTGCCTCTCTTAACTCCGATGAGAAGAAAAAATCAAAATGGCTCCTGCAGCACTCTCGTTCCGATTCTCAGACTTCTTTCTCCAAATTAAATCTGAATCAGGATTTCTGTCCTCTTAAATCTTCCACGCTTCACTGCCTGATGTCACATGCTTGCACAGTCCTGCCTCCCTTAATCCCGATGAGAAGAAAAGATCAAAATGACTCCCACAGCACTCCCGTTCCGATTCTCAGACTTCCTTCTCCAAAGAAGGAAGAATCTAGATTAGTACTGGGGCAGAGAGAGCTGTGCACCAAGTGATGAAAATGGGGTGAATACACATATGTACTGGATGGTTGATTGGATGGGGGTGGAGGGGATGCCAGGTCTGTTCCACTGCAATATAACTCATGGACCATTGTGCAGATTGCACCTTGACCCTACCCCACAGCCGGATCGAAAGTGAACACTAAAACATCTGGTCCATACTCTGGATCCAAACAGCTGTCCACTATCCAGGGCCTCCTCCTGGCACTAGCTTGTGTGGCCAGGGCTCTTATCCAGTCTTTGAGGCAGCTGCCCAGGGGATACCTTCAGTGTTGTGTCTAAGGTTGGGCTCTGGGTAACGGTGGGTGATGATTGTCCATGCGGATGTTATGCCTGCAGAAATTCCAGCATTTGGAATCAGGGATAAAGCCTAAAGTCTGGAGCCAGGATCAGAAAATGACGTTCTGCAGCAAGGACCTAGGATTAGTGTGCAGGGTACAATATCTGGATGGGAAGAGATGTCTCTGATCCAGGATCAGTGTCAGGGTCCATTGGTCAGCACTGAGGTCTGAGATCTGGGATCTGGTCACCGCATTATAGGAAAGATGTCAACAAAATAGAGAGAGTACAGAGAAGATTTACTAGAATATTACCTGTGTTTCAGCACCCAAGTTACAGGGAAAGGTTGAACAAGTTAGGTCTTTATTCTTTGGAGCGTAGAAGGTTGAGGAGGGACTTGATTGAGGTATTTAAAATTATGAGGGGGATAGATAAAGTTGATGTGGATAGGCTTTTTCCGTTGAGAGCAGGGGCGATTCAAACAAGAGGACATGAGTTGAGAGTTAAGGGGCAAAAGTTTAGGGGTAACACGAGGGGGAACTTCTTTACTCAGAGAGTGGTAGCTGTGTGGAACGAGCTTCCAGTACAAGTGGTAGACGCGGGTTCGATATTGACATTTTTTTAAAAATTGGATAGGTATATGGACAGGAAAGGAATGGAGGGTTATGGGCTGAGTGCAGGTCGATGGGACTAGGTGAGAGTAAGCGTTCGGCATGGACTAGAAGGGCCGAGATGGCCTGTTTCCATGCTGTAATTGTTATATGGTTATATCTGGAACTGGTTGGGTACTTTGTATCTGGATTGAGTGTATGAAGATTGGGATTTGACATCAGGGGAATTGGGAATGGAGTCTGAAGATTGGGGAATGGAAATCAGAGAGCTATAGAAAAGTACAGCAGACTATCATGACCCTCTGAGTGAAAATGTCTCCCCTCATGTTCCCCTTAAACTTTTCATCTTTCACCCTAAGCCCATGACCTCTAGTTTTAGTCCAACCCAGAATCAATGGAAAAAGTTAGCTTGCATTTACCCTATCTATACCCCTCATAATTTTGTATACCTCTATCAAATCTCCTCTCAATCTTCTACATTCCAAGGAATAACATACTAACCTCTATTCAAACTTTCCCTGCAACTCAGGCCCTCCAATCCCAGCCACAGCCTTGTAAGTGTTCTCTGTACTCTTTCAATCTTATTTACATCTTTCCTGTAGGTAGGTGACCGAAAGTCACAATGCTCCAAATTAGGCCTCACCAATGTCTGGAAAAATTGAATATAAAATCCCATCTCCTATACTCATTACTTTGACTGATGAAGGCCAATGTGAGGAAATTAGAACTAGGGTAGACAAAGGAGACACAGTGGATGTGGTGTACTTGAATTTTCAGAAGGCCTTTGACAAGGTGCCACACATGAGGCTGCTTAGCAAGATAAGAGCCCATGAATTACAGAGAAGTATTCGCATGCGTGGAGCATTGGCTGATCAGCGGAAAACAGAGAGTGGGAATAAAGGGATCTTATTCTGGCTGGCTGCCGGTTACCAGTGGAGTTCCACAGGGGTCAGTGTTGGGACCGTTACTTTTTACGATATACGTCAGTGATTTGGACTACGGGATTAATGGATTTGAGGCTAAATTTACTGATGATATAAAGATAGGTGGAGGAGCAGGTAGTGTTGAGGGCCTGCAGAGAGACTTAGATTGTTTAGGGGAATGGGCAAAGAAGTGGCAAATGAAATACAATGTTGGAAAGTGTATGGTCATGCACTTTGGTGGAAGAAATAAACAGGCAGACTATTATTTAGATGGGGAGAGAATTCAAAATGCAGAGATGCAAAGGGACTTCAGAGTCCTTGTGCAGGAGACCCTAAAGGTTAACGTCCAGGTTGAGTCAGTGGTGAAGGCGGCAAATGCAATGTTGGCATTCATTTCTAGAGGTGTAGAATATTAGAGCAGGGATGTGATGCTGAGGCTCTATAACGCATTCGTGAGACCACAATTCAGAATCAGAATCAGGTTTAGTATCACTGCCATGTGACATAAAATTTGTTAATTTAGCAGCAGCAGTTCAATTCAATACATAATCTAGCAGAGAGAGAAAAAATAATGAATATAATAATAATAAATAACCAGGTAAATCGATTATATATGTTGAATATATTAAAAACATGCAAAAACAGAAATAATACATATTTATAAAAAAAGTGGGGTAGTGTCCAAAGATTCAATGTCCATTTAGGAATCGGATGGCAGAGGGGAAGAAGCTGTTCCTGAATCGCTGAGTGTGTGCCTTCAGGCTTCTGTACCTCCTATCTGATGGTAACAGTGAGAAAAGGGCATGCCCTGGGTGCTGGATGTCCTTAATAATGGATGCTGACTTTCTGAGACATCGCTCCCTGAAGATGTCCTGGGTACTTTGTAGGCTGGTACCCAAGATGGAGCTGACGAGATTTACAACCCTCTGCAGCTTCTTTCAGTCCTGTGCAGTAGCCCCTTCTTACCAGACAGTGATGCAGCCTGTCAGAATGCTCTCCACAGTATTTGAGTGTATTTGTTGACATGTCAAATCTCTTCAAACTCCTAATAAAGTATAGCCGCTGTCTTGCCTTCTTTATAACTACATCAGTATGTTGGGACCAGATTAGATCCTCAGAGATCTTGACACCCAGGAACTTGAAACTGCTCATTCTCTCCACTTCTGATCCCTCTATGAGGATTGGTATGTGTTCCTTTGTCTTACCCTTCCCGAGGTCCACAATCAACTCTTTGGTCTTACTGACATTAAGTGCCAGGTTGTTGCTGCGGCACCATTCCACTAGTTGGCATATCCCACTCTTGTAACCCCTCTCATCGCTACCTGAGATTCTACTAACAATGGTTGGATCATCAGCAATTTTATAGATGGTATTTGAGCTATTCCTAACCACACAGTCTTGTGTATATAGAGAATAGAGCAGTGGGCTAAACACACACCCCTGAGGTGCACTGGTGTTGATCATCAGCGAGGGGGCTATGTTATCACCAATCCGCACAGATTGTGGCCTTCCAGTTAGGAAGTTGAGGATCCAGTTGCAGAGGGAGGTACAGAGGCCCAGGTTCTGCAACTTCTCAATCAAGATTGTGGGAATGATGGTATTAAATGCTGAGCTCTAGTCAATGAACAGCATCCTGACGTAGGTGTTTCTGTTGTCCAGGTAGTCTAAAGATGTGTGGAGAGCCATTGAGATTGCATCTGCTGTTTACCCATTGTGGTGATAGGCAAACTGCAATGGGTCCAGGTCCTTGCTGAGGCAGGAGTTCAGTCTAGACATGACCAACCTCTCAAAGCATTTCATCACTATCAATATAAGTGCTACTGAGCGATAGTCATTAAGGCAGCCTACATTATTCTTCTTGGGCACTGGTATAATTGTCGCCTTTTTAAAGCAAGTGGGAACTTCCACCCGTAGCAGTGAGAGGTTGAAAATGTCCTTGAATACCCCTGCTAGTTGAATGACACAGGTTTTCAGAGCCTTACCAGGTACTCCATCAGGACCTTCCATCTTATGAGGGTTCACTTTCTTTAAAGACAGCCTAACATCAGCCTCTGAGACAGAGATCACAAGGTCATCAGGTGCAGCAGGGATCTTCACAGCTGTAGTTGTGTTCTCTCTTTCAAAGCGTGCATTGAAGGTGCTGACTTCATCTGGTAGTGAAGCATCACTGCCTTTCACGCTATTGGGTTTAGCTTTGTAGGAAGTAATGTCTTGCAGACCCTGCCAGAGTTGCCGTGCATCCGATGTTGCCTCCAATCTTGTTTCAAATTGTCTCTTTGCCCTTAAAATAGCCCTCTGCAAATCATAGCTGGGTCACCAGACTTGAATGCTACAGCAGATGACATAGCTCCTGGTTCATCCACGGCTTTTGGTTTAGGAACATACAGAAAGTGTTTGTGGGCAGACACTCACCCACACAGGTATTGTGTATTGCGTGGAGTTTTGGGCTCCTTATTTTAGAATGGATATAGAAACATAGAAGGTCTACAGCGCAGTACAGGCCCTTTGGTCCACAAAGTTGTGTCGAACCTTAGAAATTACTAGGATTACCCATAGCCCTCTATTTTTCTAAGCTCCATGTACCTATCCAAAAGTCTCTTAAAAGACCCTATTGTATCCACCTCCACCACCGTTGCTGGCAGCCCATTCCACGCACTCACCACTCTCTGCATAAAAAACTTACCCCTGACATCTCCTCTGTACCTACTCCCCAGCACCTTAAACCTGTGTCCTCTTGTGGCAGCCATTTCAGCCGTTGGAAAAAGCCTCTGACTATCCACATGATCAATGCCTCTCATCATCTTATATACCTCTATCAGGATATACTGACATTGGAGAGGGTTCAGAGAAGATTCACGAGAATGATTCCAGGACTGAGAGGGTTACCGTATGAGGAACGCCTGGCATCTCTTGGGCTGTATTCCCTGGATCTCATAGAAACATTCCAAATGTTAAAAGGGCTGAATAGATTAGATATGACAAAGTTATTTCCCATGGTAGGGGAGTCTAGGACAATAGGGTATGACTTCAGGATTGAAGGACGTTCATTTAGAACTGAGATGCAGAGAAATTACTTTAGTGAGAGGGTGGTAAATCTGTGGAATTTGTTGCCACGAACAGCTGTGAAGGCCAAGTCATTGGGTGCATTTAAGGCAGAGATAGATAGGTTCTTTATTAGCCAAGGCATCAAAGGGTATGGGGAGAAGGCAGGAGAGTAGGGATGACTAGATGAATTGGATCAGCCTGTGATTGAACTGCGGAGCAGATTCCAGTGGCTGAATGGCCTACTTCTGCTCCTGTATCTTATGGCCTTATGGTCTTGTGGTCTAACGTGCCAAAAGCTTTCTTAACAACTCTATCTGTGACACCACTTTCAATGAATTATGAACCCATATTCCCAGACCCCTTTGTTCTGCCACACTCCTCAGAGTCCTACCATTCTCTGTGTAAGACCTACCCTGGTTAGTCCTATTGAAGAGCAACATCTCACATTTGTCTGCATTAAATTCCATCTGCCAATCTATTATTCCAGTTGATGCAGATCCCTCTGCAAGCCATGATAGCCTTCCTCACTGTCCCCTATACTCCCAATGTTGGTGTCATCCACAAATTTGCTGATCCAGTTAACTACATTATCACCAAGATCATTGATATAGATGATAAACACAACAGACCCAGCACTGAGCCCTGTGGGACTTCATTAGTCACAGGCCTCCAGTCAGAGACGCTACCAGAGATTGCAGAATGGGGAATGGGAAATGGGGACTAGATAATAGAGACTGGGGTCTAGGGTTTGGGGAATGGGAAATGGGGACTAGATAATAGAGACTGGGGTCTAGGGTTTGGGGAATGGGAAATGGGGACTAGATAATAGGGACTGGGGTCCAGGGTTTGGGGAATGGGAAATGGGGACTAGATAATAGAGACTGGGGTCTAGGGTTTGGGGAATGGGAAATGGGGACTAGATAATAGAGACTGGGGTCTAAGGTTTGGGGAATGAAAAATGGGGAATGGAGTTTGCAGTATAGGAAATGGAGAATAGAAAATTGAGAACGGGGTCTGGAGAATCAGGAATGGAAATGGGATATGGGAATGGGGTCTGTGGAATGGGGCATGGGGAATGGAAAATGGGATCAGTGAAATGGGGAAATGAGTAATAGGGTCTGGGAATTGGGAATGGAGATTGAGGAATGGGAATTGTGAAGTGTGAAATGGGTTCAAGGGAATGGAGAATCGTTTCTGGGGAATGGGGAAATGTAGCATGGGAAAATGGTAATAGAGAATGTAGAATGGGGAAAAGGGAATATAACCATATAACAATTACAGCACAGAAACAGGCCATCTCGGCCCTTCTAGTCTGTGCCAAACGCTTACTCTCACCTAATCCCACTGGCCCGCACTCAGCCCATAACCCTCCATTCCTTTCCTGTCCATATACCTATCCAATTTTACTTTAAATGACAATACCAAACCTGCCTCTACCACTTCTACTGGAAGCTCATTCCACACAGCTACCACTCTCTGAGTAAAGAAATCCACCCTCATGTTACCCTTAAACTTTTGCCCCCTAACTTTCAACTCATGTCCTCGTGTTTGAATCTCCCCTACTCTCAATGGGAAAAGCCTATCCATGTCAACTCTATCTATCTCCCTCATAATTTTAAATATCTCTATTAAGTCCCTCCTCAACCTTCTACACTCCAAAGAATAAAGACCTAACTTGTTCAACCTTTCCTTTTAACTTGGGTGCTGAAACACAGGTAACATTCTAGTAAATCTTCTCTGTACTCTCTCTATTTTGTTGACATCTTTCCTATAATTCGGTGACCAGAACTGTACACAATACTCCAAATTTGGCCTCACCAATGCCTTGTACAATTTCAACATTACATCCCAACTCCTGTACTCAATGCTCTGATTTATAAAGGCCAGCATACCAAAAGCTTTCCTCACCACCCTATCCACATGAGATTCCACCTTCAGGGAACTATGCACCATTATTCCTAGATCACTCTGTTCTACTGCATTCTTCAATGCCCTACCATTTACCATGTATGTCCTATTTGGATTATTCCTACCAAAATGTAGCACCTCACAATTATCAGCACTAAACTCCATCTGCCATCTTTCAGCCCACTCTTGTAACTGGACTAAATCTCTCTGCAAGCTTTGAAAACCTATTTCATTATAGTCTGGGGAATGGGGAATGGGATCTGGAGAATGGGGTCTAGGGAACAGGGAAAGGGGATTGGGTAATGTTTGGGGAATGAGAAATAGGGAAAGGGATTGGGGAATGAAGTCTGGAGAATGTGGAGTGGAACATGGGTAATTAGGAGTAGTGTCTGAGGAAAAGGGAAAGGGGATTGGGGAATAAGCAATGGGTTTTGGGAAATGCGGGAATGGTGATTGAGTGATGGGGAAGTGGGACTGGGTCCTAGGAAATGGGGAATGTGATCTGGGGGATAGGGAATGGCAGAAGGGATTGGTGAAAGTGGTATTGGGAATGGGATCTGGGGAATGAAGAATGGGAAATGGGTAATAGTGTCTGGGGAATGAGGAATGGTGAATGTGAGATGGGGAAGCGTGACTGGAATCTGGGAAAATGGGAATGTCACCTGGGGAATGGGAAATAGTGAATTTGGATTGGGAAGTGAGGAAAGGGATTGGTGAATGTGGTCTGGGTAACGGGGAATGGGAAATAGGGTCTAGAGAATGTTGAATGGGGAAGGTGAATGGAGAATGGGGAATAAGGAATGTAGTCCTGGGAATGGGGAACGTGGAATGAGGAATGTGGAATGGGATCTATGGAATGAGGAATGGAGAATTAGTAATTGGGAATGGGGAAATGGTTCTGTGCAATCAGTAACTGGGAATGGGAAAAGGATGGGGGAATGGGGAATGGAATCTGGGGAATAGGGAATGGGTAAAATGGATTGGGGAAAGAAGTCTGGAGAATGAGAAATTGTGAATCAGAAATGGGGTCTGGGCAATGGAGAACAGGAAATGGGAAAATGGAGAAATGGGAATGGAGTCTGGGGAATCGGGAATGGGTTCCAGGGAATTGGGAATGAAGAAAGGGGAAATGGAGATGTCATGGTCTGGTACGGGAAGTCCACGTTCTGGCTCACAGTCCGGTCCGTAGACTCCAGACTCCAGATCTTCCGGCATTCCCTTGTCTCATTTGGGCTTAATTGTAGGCACCTGATTCTCGTCTTGGAGCCAGGAATATAAGTGGCTCTGGGTTTGTGGGTGGTTGTGGGCTTGTCTTGTCAGTATCTTGCTCTTGGCTATGTGGTGTTTGTCTGGGCAATGTCATGTCCTCGCCTCTGTGTGGGTTTGTCCTGTTGGTATCCTGTCCTTGCCTCTGTTGGGTAAGTCAGGCTGTCATTGCTGTTACCCTGAGGCTGGACTGTTCCCTTTGTTCCCTCTGAAGCCCTGCCTGCAACCTGTGTTGGGGCCCTGCCCTGGCCCTGCCTGGAGCCTTGCCCTGTTTGGAACTGTCTGTCTGTATCCATGCTTTTGCTAGGTAGGTCTGGCTGTTTTGCTGCCTCCTGGTGTTGGAAACTGTCTTGTTGTATTCAGTGTTCTGTGTAATGAGTCCCAGCCCTATGTCCTGTATCTAAGGAGGGGTTCTGGCTCTGTGTTCTGTGTAATGAGTCCTAGTACTATGTCCTGTACCCAAGGAGGGGTCCCAGCTTGGTGTTCCATGTTCCTGTCTCTCCCTTGACTCTGTTCTGCATACCTGTTCTCCCTTGACCCAGGGCTCTGTTCTTGTCTTGTTGCTGTGCCTTGCCCAGCCCAGGAGTACCTTGCCCAGCCCAGTGCTGGGATTCCCTTGTCCTGTCCAGGAGTCTCACATCCTGTCTTGTGCCTCTCCTTGTCCTATAGCCATGTTTTGCCATTGCCTGGCTCTGGAGTCCAAGCCTGAGTCAAGACCCAGGTTCTGGGTCCTTGTCCAGTCTCTGGCTAGGTGTCCAAGCCCAGGCTCCTAGTTCCCAGTTCCATGTCCTGGTTCTGCTATCCTTGTCAAGTCCTAGCCCAGGCCTGGAATCCTTGTCATGTCTGGGGCCTGTGTCATGTCCAGTGTCCTTTCTTCCCCACTTTCCTTGTTGCTTTCTCATGCCTAGTCCTGATTCTGGTAGTTCAGTGTCTGTGTCTTGTTTTTGGGTTCACTCCCAATGCCCCCCATTATGACAGGAGATGAGGAATGATCAATGAGGTCAAGTGAATAGGTAATAGAAAATGGGGAATGGTGTCTGAGGAATGGGGAATGAGGAATTAGGAATGGTGATGTGTCTAAGGAATGGCAAGTGGGCAGTGTACTCTAGGGAATGGAAAATAGGGATTGGGAATGGAAAATGTGGTATGGGAAATGAGGTCTAGGAAATGTGCACTGGGGAATGGAGAAATGGGAGTGAAGTCTGCAAAATGGGTAATGGCATCTGAGGAAATGGGAATGAGCAATACAGAATAAGGGACAGATGGAATCTAGGGAATGGAGAATGAGGAATGGGGTCTGAGGAAATGGGTGTGGGGAATGGAAATGGAGAATTAGGAATGAGATCTGGGGAATGGGAACAGGAAATAGGGAATAGGAAACATGGAATATAGAGTAGTCTGAAGAATTGGAAATGGGAATGGAGTCAGGAGAATGGGAAAATGGGAAATAGGTTCTGCAGGATGGGGAATGGAGTCTGCTGAATGGCATTTGGGGTCTGAATGAGGAATTGGGTCTGGGGAATAGGCAAAAGAGAATGGGGAATAGTGTCTGGAAAATGGGGAATGAAGAATCGGGTCTAGGGAATGTGCATAAGTTACTGGGGCCTGGGGAATGAGAAAGGGGCATAGGGAATGGGGTCTATGGATTGGGGACTGAGAAATGGGATTTGGGTCTGGGGAATGGAGGTTAGAGAATGGGAATGTAATCTTCAGAATGAAAAATGGTGAATGGGCTCTAGGAAAGGGAATGGGGTCTGCAGAATGGGGAATAGGTCAGGGACATGGGAAATGAGGAAAAGTGTCTGAGGAAATGGGTCTGGGGAAGAGAACATAGGGAATTGGGTCTCAGGAATGGGAAATGGTAATGGCAAATAGAGAAAAACAAATGTGGAATATGGAGTGGGGTCTGGAGAATCAGAATTGGGAAATGGGGTATGAGGAATGGGATTTAGGGCTGGGGAACAGTGACTGTGGAATAGGGAATGTAGTCTTGGAAATGGGGAATAGAGAATGGGAAATGGAATCTGGGAATGAGGAATAGGGTTTGGGTCTGGAGAATGGTGAACCAGGAATAGGGAAAGGATTCTGGAGACCAAGAATGGGTCTAGGAAATGGGGAGTGGACAATGAAGAATGGGGTCTGGGCAATGAGTCTAGGGAATATGAAATAGGAAATGGTGAATAGTGTCAGGTGAATGTGTGATGTAAGATGGGGAATGGGGGTCAAAGGAATAGGAAATGTCTGCGGAATGGGTCTGGGGAAAGGGGAATGGGAAATAGAGAATGCGGACTGCGACTAGGGATTGGGGAAATTGGAAGGAGGAATAGGGAATCAGGGCTGGGGAATGGTGTCAAGGAATGTGGAGTGGGAAATAGTGCATCTGACAAATGAATGAGGTCTTGGGAATGGGGAACATAGAAGAAGTCTGGGGAATGGGAATGTATTCTGGTGAATAGGTAATGTGGAATGGGGAATAAGGTCTGGAAGATGGGGAATGGAAAATGGAGTCTGGGGAAAGGGAATTTGGAATGTGAAATGGGTCTGGGAATGTGCTCTAGGGAATGGGAAATGATGAACTTGGGTAGCATCAATGGAAAAGAGTGAAGAGTCAATGTTTCGAGACAAGACTCTTTATCAAGACCTGATCCTTCATCCTCCAGCATTTTGAAAATGGAATGGGGAATAGGAATTGGGGAATATGGAATGGGGAATTGGGATCGGATTTCCCAGAATGGGGATTGCAGAATGGGGAAAATAGAATTGGGTCTGCGGAATTTAGGATGAAGATGAGGAGGAATTGCTTTCCCAATGAGTGGTGAATCAGTAAATTCTCTGCCCGATGAAGCAGTGGAGGCTACCTCAGTAGTATATTTAAGACAAGGTTGGATAGATTTTTGCACAGTAGGGGAATTGAGGGTTATGGGGAAAAGGCAGGTAGGTTCTATTCCCCTATTCCTTGTTCAAGTTTCTGGATCATTGGGACCTCTTTTGGGACAGGTGTGACCTATTTAATTAAAAAAAGGGACGGGTTACACTTGAATCCTAGGTGGACCAATATCCTGGTGGGAAGGTTTAATAGAGCTGTTAGGGAGGGTTTAAACTAATTTGACAAGGAGATGGGAACCGGAATGATGGAGCAGAGGAGAGGGAAAACAGAAATAGATCTAAGGTAGTGAGCAGTAAGGATGTCAGTGCCATCAATGCAGAAAGTACCAACTACTGGACTTAAGGTGTTATACTTAAATGCACGCAGCATAAGGAATAAGGTGGATGATCTTGTTGTACAGTTACAGATTGGCAGATATGATATTGTGCCCATCACTGAGACGTGGCTAAAGGATGCATGTCTCTGGGAGCTGAACGTCCAAGGATACACGGTGTATCAGAAGGATAGGCAGGTAGGTAGAAGGGGTGGCGTGGGTTTAATGATAAGAAATGATATTAAATCATTAGAAAGAGTTGACATAGGATTGGAAGGTACAGAATCTTTATGGGTTAAGCTGAGAAATCACAGGTGTAAAAGGACCCTGATGGCAGTTATCTAAAGGCCTCCAAACAGCTGCAGTGATGTGGAATACAAATTACAACAGAAAATAGAAAAGGCTTGCCAGAAGGGCAGTGTTATGATAATTGTAGGGGTTTTTAACATGTGAGTGGATTGGGAAAATTAGGTCGGCACTGGATCTCAAGAGAGAATTTGTAGAATGTCTACGAGATGGCTTTTTAGAATAGCTTGTTGTTCAACCCACTAGGGGATCGGCTGTACTGGATTAGGTATTGTGTAATGAACCAGAGGTGATTAGAGAGGTGGAAGTGAAGGAACCCTTAGGAGGCAGTGATCACAACATGATTGAGTTCACTGTGAAATTTGAGAAAGAAAAGTCGGAATCCGATGTGTCGGTATTTCAGCAGAGTAAAGGAAATTACAGTGGCATGAGAGAGGAACTGGCCATGGTTGACTGGAAAGGGACACTAGCGGGAAGGACGGCAGAGCAGCAGTGGCTGGAGTTTATGCGAGAAGTGAGGAAGGTGCGAGACAGATATATTCCAGAAAAGAAGAAATTTTTGAATGGAAAAAGGATGCAACCGTGGCTGACAAGAGAAGTCAAAGCCAAAGTAAAAGCAAAGCAGAGGGCATACAAGGAAGTAAAAATCAGTGGGAAGACAGAAGATTGGGAAGTTTTTAAAAGCTTACAAAAGGAAACTAAGAAGGTCATTAAGTGGGAAAAGATGAACTATGAAAGGAAGCTAGCAAATAATATCAAAGAGGATACTAAAAGCTTTTTCAAGTATATAAAGAGTAAGACAGGTGAGAGTAGATATAGGACCGATAGAAAGTGATGCTGGAGAAATTGTAATGGGAGATAAGGAGATGGCGGAGGAAGTGAACAAGTATTTTGCATCAGTCTTCTCTGAGGAAGACATCAGCAGTATACTGGACACTCAAGGGTGTCAGGGAAGAGAAGTGTGCGCAGTCACAATTATGACAGAGAAAGTACTCAGGAAGCTGAATAGTCTAAGGGTAGATAAATCTTCTGGACCAGATGGACTGCACCCTCGTGTTCTGAAGGAAGTAGCAGTGGAGATTACAGAGGCATTAGCAATGATCTTTCAAAAGTCAATAGTTTCTGACCTGGTTCCGGAGGACTGGAAGATTGCAAATGTCACTCCACTATTTAAGAAGGGGGCAAGGAAGCAAAAAGGAAATTATAGACCTGTTAGCTTGACACCGGTGGTTGGGAAGCTGTTGGAGTCGATTGTGAAGGATGAGGTTACAGAGTACCTGGAGGCATATGACAAGATAGGCCGAACTCAGCATAGTTTCCTTAAAGGAAAATCCTGCCTGACAAACCTAGTGCAATTTTTTGAGGAAATTACAAGTAGGCTAGACAAGGGAGATGCAGTGGATGTTGTGTATTTGGATTTTCAGAAGGCCTTTGACAAGATGCCGCACATGAGGCTGCTAAACAAGGTAAGAGCCCATGGAATTATGGGAAAGTTACATATGTGGATTGAGCATTGGTTGATTGGCAGGAAACAGAGTGGGAATAAAGGGATCCCATTCTGGTTGGCTGCCGGTTACCAGTGGTGTTCCACAGGGGTCCATGTTGGGGCCGCTTCTTTTTACATTGTATATCAACGATTTGGATTATGGAATAGATGGCTTTGTGGCTAAGTTTGCTGATGATGCAAATATAGGTGGAGGAACTGGTAGTGTTGAGGAAACAGTCTGCAGAGAGACTTGGACAGATTGGGAGAATGGGCAAAGAAGTGGCAAATGAATTACAATGTTGGAAAGTGTAGGGTCATGCACTTTGGTAGAAGAAATAAACGGGCAGACTATTATTTAAATGGGGAGAGAATTCAAAGTTCTGAGATGCAATGGGACTTGGGAGTCCTCATGCAGGATACCCTTAAGGTTAACCTCCAGGTTGAGTCGGTGGTGAAGAAGGCGAATGCAATGTTGGCATTCATTTCTAGAGGAATAGTGTATTGGAGCAGGGATGTGATGTTGAGGCTCTATCAGGCTCTGGTAAGACCTCGCTTGGAATACTGTGTGCAGTTTTGGGCTCCTTATTTAAGAAAGGATGGGCTGACATTGGAGAGGGTTCAGAAGATTCACTAGAATGATTCTGGGAATGAGAGGGTTAACATATGAGGAATGTTTGACCGCTCTTGTACTGTACTCGTTGGAGTTTAGAAGAATGAGGGGGGACCTCATAGAAACATTTTGAATGTTGAAAGGCATGGACAGAGTGGATGTGGCAAAGTTGTTTCCCCATGGTGGGGGAGTCTAGTACGAGAGGACATGACTTGAGGATTGCAGGGCACCCATTCAGAACAGATGCAAAAAAAATTTTTAGCCAGAGGGTGGTGAATCTATAGAATTTGTTGCCACAGGCAGCAGTGGAGGCTAAGTCATTGGGTGTATTTAAGGCAGAGTTTGATGGGTATCTGAGTAGTCAGGGCATCAAAGGTTATGGTGAGAAGGTGGGGGAATGGGACTAAAGGGGAGATTGGATCAGCTCATGATGAAATGGCAGAGCAGACTCGATGGGCCAAATGGCTGAACTTCTGCTCCTTTGTCTTATGATCTTAGGTGGAGATGAGTCCGTGGTCTTATTGAATAGTAGAGCAGGCTCGACAGGCCAGATGGCCTACTCCAGCTCCTATTTCTTATGTTCTTAAGTGGAATTGGATCTTGGGTTTGGGGAATAGAGATTAGACTCTGGAGAATGGGAAAGGATTCAAAGGAGGTTCACCAAAATGATTCCAGGATTGAATGGCTTGCCATATGATTAGCATTTGATGGCTCTGGGCCTGTAGTCACTAGAATTCAGAAGAATGAAGGGTGACCTCATTAAATCCTATTGGTGAAAGACTTTGATAACAGTGCATGTGGAAACGATGTTTTCTATGGAAGAGAGTCTAAGACCAGAGGAGATAGCTTCCAAATAGAAGGGTATCCTTTAAGAATGGAGATGAGGAGGAATTTCTTTAGACAGAGTGGTGAACCTGTGGAGTTCTTTGCCTCAAGCAGCTGTGTAGGCCATTTATTTATGTATATTTAAAGCAGAGGTTGATAGATTTTTGATTTGTCAGGGCATGAAGGGATACAGGGAGAAGGCAGGAAATTGGGGCTGAGCCATGACCAGCCATGATGAATGGCAGAGAAGGCTCAATGGGCCAAATGGCCTAACTCTACTCCTATATTTTATGGTCTAATATCTCATCCTCACTGATGATCAACATTGGCACACTGCTTAGCTCACCGATCTACTCTATGTACACCCATGACTGTGGCTCAAAGACCATCTATAAATATGCTGATGATACAACCATTGTTGGTAGAATCTCAGGTGGAGAGAAGAGGACATACAGGAGCGAGATATACCAGCTAGTGGAGTGGTGTCACAGCAACAATCTAGCACACATCATCAGTAAGAACAGAGAGCTGATTGTGGACTTCGGGAAGGGTAGGACAAGGGAACACGAACCAATCTTCATAGAGGGATCAGAAGTGGAAAGAGACAAATTTTAAGTTCCTGGGTGTTAAGATCTCTGTAGATCTAACTTGGCCCCAACATATCAATGTAGCTATAAAGAAGGCAAGACAGCGGCTTTATTTCATTAGGAGTTTGGAAATAATTGACTTGTCACCTAAAACACTCAAATTTCTGCAGATGTACTGTGGTAAGCATTGACAGGCTGCCTCACTGTCTGGTGGGGTGTGGGGTGCTGCACCTCACAGGACCGAAAGATGCTACTGAAGTTGTAACTCTCTTCAGCTCCATCTTGGGTACTAATTTCCATAGTATCCAAGATAGCTTCAAGGAGCAGTCTCAGAAGGCAGCGTCCATTATTAAGGACCCCCATCACCCAGGACATGCTCTGTTCTCATTGTTACTGCCAGGAAGGAGGTACAGAAGCCTAAAGTCACACTCAATGATTCCCCTTTGTCATCCAATTCCAAACTGGATATTGAACCCACGAACACTACCTCATTTCTATTATCTGTGTTTGCACAGATTCTGAAATGTGGAATGGGGTCTGGGGGAAGGGCAACAGGAATATGGAATGGTGGATGTGCAATGGGGTTGGGAAATGTGGCCTCGGGAATGGGGTTTGTGAATGAGGAATATGGAATGGCTGGAGAATGGGGAACAGAGGGTAGTACTGGGGAATTGGGAATGGAAATATGGAATGGAGAACAGGAAATGGGGAACATGGAATGGGTCTGGGTAATAGGGAATGCAGAATGCATAATGGGAAATGGGGAATTGTGAATGGGGTCTGTAAATAAGGAATGTGGAATGGGTCTATGGAATGGGGAATGAGGACTAGAAATTTGTGAATAGAGTCAGGGGTTGGGAATGAGGATGGGGGAATGCAGTCTGCAGAATGGGAAATGGAGATGTGGAATGGGGAAAGGGGTAGGAAAATGTGGAATGGGGAGTGGAGCTAGGGGAGTGGTCATCTGTCCAGGGATTGGGGAATGAACAAAGGGGCCTGGTGAATGGGAATTGGGGATTAGAAAATGGGAAGTATAGAATGGGGTTTGGAGAGTCGGGAATGGGAATATGGAATTGGGTCTGGAGAATAGACACTGGGGAGTGGGGTCGGCTGAATGGGAATGGAAAATAGGGAATATGGTCTAGAGAATAGGAATTGAATTGACTTTATTTCTTACATCCTTCACATACAGTGGCATGCAAAAGTTTGGGCACTCCTGGTCAAAATCTGTTGATCTCCAAAAGTCATAAAGTTAAAGATGAACCATTCTCCTCAACATTTTAAGCAAGATTAGTGTATTATTTTTGTTTTGTACAATTTTAGAGTGAAAAGGGCACCATGCAAAAGTTTGGGCACCTCAAGAGATCTAAGCTCTCGTAACTTTTACCAAGGTCTCAGACCTTAATTAGCTTGTTAGGGCTATGGCTTGTTCACAGTCATCGTTAGGAAAGGCCAGGTGATGCAAATTTCAAAGCTTTATAAATAACCTGTCTCCTCAAACCTTGTCCCAACAATCAGCAGCCATGGGCCCCTCTAAGCAGCTGTCTGGCACTCTGAAAATTAAAATAAATAATGCCCACAAAGCAGGAGAAGGCTATAAGAAGATAGGAAACAGCTACCTGAAAACGCTTTGCTCAGTCCGTAATGTAATTAAGAAATGGCAGTTAACAGGAACGGTGGAGGTCAAGTTGAAATCTGGAAGACCAAGAAAACTTTTCAGGAGAACTGCTTGTAGGATTGCTAGAAAGACAAATCAAAACCCTTGTTTGACTGCAAAAGACCTTCAGGAAGTTTTAGTAGACTCTGGAGTGGTGGTGCACTGTTCTACTGTGCAGTGACACCTGCACAAATATGACCTCATGGAAGAGTCATCAGAGGAAAACCTTTCCTGCATCTTCAGCACAAAATTCCGTATCAGAAGTTTGCAAAGGAACATCTAAACAAGCCTAATAAAAACGCAAAATGCTGGCAGAACTCAGCAGGCCAGACAGCATCTATAGGAGGAGGTAGTGACAACGTTTCGGCCCGAAACGTCGTCACTACCTCCTCCCATAGATGCTGTCTGGCCTGCTGAGTTCTGCCAGCATTTTGTGTTTTTATTTATTTCCAGCATCTGCAGATTCACTCGTGTTGCATATAAACAAGCCTGATGCATTTTGGAAACAAGTCCTGTGGACTGATCAAGTTAAAATAGAACTTTTTGGCTGCAATGAGCAAAGAAGTGTTTGGAGAAAAAAAGGGTGCAGAATTTCATGAAAAGAGCACTTCTCCAACTGTTACGCAGGGGGGTGGATTGATCGTGCTTTGGGTTTGTGTTGCAGCCAGTGGCATGGGGAACATTTCACTGGTAGAGGGAAGAATGAATTCAATTAAAAACCAGCAAATTCTGGAAGCAAACATCACACCATCTGTAAAAAAAAAAAAAGCTGTAGATGAAAAGACGATGGCTTCTACAACAGGATAATGATCCTAAACACACCCCAAAATCCACAATGGACTACCTCAAGAAGTGCAAGCTGGAGGTTTTGCCATTGCTCTCACAGTCCCCCTATCAAAACATCATTGAAAATCTGTGGATAGACCTCAAAGGAGCAGTGCATGCAAGAAGGCCCAAGAATCTCACAGAACTAGAAGCCTTTTTCAAGGAAGAATGGGCAAAATCCCCCAAACAAGAACTGCAAGACTCCTAGCTGGCTACAGAAAGCATTTACAAGCTGTGATATTTGCCAAAGGGGGTGTTACTAGGTATTGACTATGCAGGATGCCTAAACTTTTGCCTCGGACCTTTTTCCTTTTTTGGTATTTTGAAACTGTAAAAGGTGGAAATAAAGTAATTTTGCTTAAAATATTAAGAAATGTGTCATATTTAACTTTATGCCTTTTGGAAATCAGGTCATTTTTTACTCTCTTAGCTATTCACAGTAACAGAAATTTTGACCAGGGTGCCCAAACTTTTGCATGGCACTGTACCTGAGTAAAAAATCTTTACGTTACATCTCCATCTAAATGTGCAATGTACAATCATAATAACTTATAATAAATAGAACACTCAATGTAATATAGAGTACACTCAAATCACCGTGAGTTAATCAGTCTGATGGCCTGGTGGAAGAAGCTATCCCAGAGCCTGTTGGTCCTGTCTTTTATGCTGCGGTACCGTTTCTCATATTGTAGCAGCTGGAATAGATTGTGGCTGGGGTGACTTGGGGTCCCCAATGATCCTTTGGACCCTTTTCTCACACCTGTCTTTGGTATGTGGGGAATGGTGAATGGGGTTTGTGGAGTGGGAATAGGGGAATGCAGATTGGGAATAGGGTCTGGGGAATGGGGAAAGTGAATGTGGAATGGGGAAACTGGAATGGGATTTGGGAATGGGAAATCTGAAATAGGGAAGAGGCAAGAGTGAATGGGGAATGCAGAATGGGGAATTGCAATTACACCTGGGGAATGAGGAATGCAGTCTGGGAAATGGGGAGTGGAAAGGGTTCAAAGGAGGTTCATGAAAATGGTTCCAGGATTGAACGGCTTTATATATTGTGGTGAACTACAGATACCTGTCTGGACCCCCCCCCCCCCCCCCCCCCGCTGACTGCTCCTGTGGCTCCTCCCACAGACCCCTGTGGGAATGGAAATGGAGAATGAGGTTTGTGCCTGGGGAATGTGGAATGGTGTCTGGAGAATAATATGGGGGAATTGGGAATGGAAATTCAGTCTGGGAAATGTGAGATGGGGAATGAAGATTGGGGTCTGTGGAACAGAGAATGATAAATAGGGAATGGGAAACGGAATATTGAATGGGGAATGAGGTCTGGGGAATGGTGAATCTGAAATGGGGATTGGCATATGAGGAATGGGAAATGATTATGGGGAAAGTGGAATGGGGAATAGGGAGTGGGGACTGGGGAACAGGAGATGGGGACTGAGGAATGACACCTGGGGTATGGGGAAGGGGGAATGGGAAGTATGATCTGGGAAATGGAGAATGGGTCTGAGGAATGGGGAAGGAGTGTAGAAATTGGGGAATGCATCTGAGAAATGAGAAATGGGGACGGGTGGGGAATAGGAAATGTGGTCTGGTGAATGGGGAATGTGCTCTAGGGCATTTTGAATGGGAATAGGGAATATGGAATTGGGTCTGGAGAATGGACAATGGAGAGTGGAGTCTGGTGAGTGGGGAATGTGGTCTAGAGAATAAGAATTGGGAATGGTGAATGGGGAATAGGGAATGCAGAATGGCAATGGGGTCTGGGAAATGTGAAATGGTTCTGAGGTATGGGAAATGGGGATTGGAGAATAGTGAATGGGAACTGTGGAATAGATAATGGGGACTGAGGAATAATATCTGGGGAATGGGATCTGGGGAATAGTGAATAGGGAATGGGGACTGGGAAATAGGATCTGGGGCAATGGGAATAGGGAATGCAGAAGGTGGTCTGGGGAATGGAGACTGGGAAATGTGATCTGGGGAGTGGGGAATGAGGAAAGAGGAATGGGGTTTGTGAATGGAGAATGTGGAATGGTGAATATGGAATAGTGAATGTGGAACAGTACCTGGAGACTGGGGCGAAGGGAAATAATATTGGGCAATTGAGAATGGGAATTAGTACTGGAAAATGTAGAATAGGAAAAAGGAATTGGGTCTGGGAAATGTGGAAAGGGGTACAGGGAATATTGAAAGTATAATGAAGTCTGGGGAATGTGGAATGTGAAAAGGGGTCTGGCATATGGGGAATGAGAAATGGGATCTGGGGAATGGGACTAGGGAATGGGGACTGAGGAAGATATCTGGGGGAATGAGGTCGAGGAATGTGGAATGACAAATGAAAAATACAGAACAGGGTCTGGGGAATTGGAAGTGCAGAATGGAGTCAAGTGAATGAGGTATAGAGAATGGGGACTGGACAATGGAGAATGGGAATGGTGGCTGGAGAATGGAGAATGCTGATTGGAGAATGGGGAATGGTGGCTGGAGAATGGGGAATGCTGATTGAAGAATGGGGAATGGTGGCTGGAGAATGGGAAAATGGGAATGGTGAATGGTGGCTGGAGAATGGGATTCTACAAATTCACTACCCTCTGGCTAAAGAAATTTTTCTGCATTTCTGTTTTAAATGGACGCCCCTCTATGCTCAAGCTGTGCCTTCTTATCCTAGACTCCCCTATCATGGGAAACATCCTTTCTACATCTACTCTGTCTAGGCCTTTCAACATTTGAAAGGTTTCAATGTGATTCCCCCCTCAACCTTCTAAATTCCATGAGTACAGTCCCAGAGCTATCAAATGTTCCTCACATGATAACCCTTTCATTCCCAGAATCATTCTTGTGAACCTCCTCTGAACCCTCTCCGATGCCAGCACATCTGTTCTTAGATGCGAAGACCAAAATTGTTCACAATACTCAAGGTGAGGCCACCATCAGTGGTGGACCAATTGATTTGCAAAGAGAGAAAGCTTCACACAGGTTGAGGAGAAGAGTTAAAAAAGGAGCATTTCGTGGGGCTCGGCACATTAGCGGCGGACCAATCGATTCGCCATTCATTAGCAGGAGCAAATAAAAGTAAAGCAGGGTCAAAGCAGAGCAGCCATTGTGTGAGTGGACCAGTGTAGGAATGGGAACTTGAAGCTTTGGCTCAAGAGGCTTCAGCGATGAGGCACAGGTAAGTAGCAGGTAAGGCTTTTGTAGTGGTTGAATAAAAAGTCAATAAATTACACCCTATCCTCGTTATATGCATCTTCAGACTATGCGGATTCACAGTCATGCAAGGAACCTATTTCTACCAATGACTCCTTACGTGCGTCCAAAACTCACAGTTATGCGAGGAGCACTGCTTTCCCGCCAAAACAAGTCAGGTGCGCATGTCTCAGAATCTCACTCCCGCCAGTCTCGCATTGGTTTTGGCAAGGTGTGGATGTGTGATCTTGCGCTCTTAAACTTTTGTTGGTTTTACCTACGGTGCAGTAATTTTGTGCTTGAAATATTTAACTATGCCTCCTAAGCATCCGATGTCGTGTCCTAGGCCATCAGCCGAGCGGCAGAGAACTGCTTTAACATTTGGAAAAAAGTTGAAAATTATAAACAACGTGGCATCAGGTAAAGGTAACACAGCTCTGGGACACCACTGCTAGGAACAGAATCTTGCCTTTAAAGTTCTTTTGTTGCTTGACAATGTGCCAGCCCATCCTAAACATTTGGACAGCATTCATCTTAACATAACAGTGTGTTTCCTGCCGCCTAACAAACATCGCTGATTCGGCCACTCGACCAAGGTGTGATCCACATTCAAGGCGTTTTTTTTACGGCGAATTATCTCTCAGATGCTGTAAGCAACAGACGATTTTGAAAATCCCGGGAGTTTACCAACTGTGAGGGAATGGTGGAAGTCAGAACATTTGGCACAAATGGCGATGGACATGGACCCAAGTTTAGAGCGGAGTCAGCATTTCCGTCATTCCCTGCCGTCAACCCTTCTTCCCCACAAACAAATTTATGCTGAAAAACACAATGCTGCCAAGCAAACAACCCTCACCACTTTACTCAAACTGGTGTCATCTCCTGCTGCCGGCAGTTCTAAGAGTTCTGTGAGTCTTCCTTCACCCCTTGCTGTGCTTGATATGATCCTGACACCACAACGACCACTCATCTCCCTGAGCGAACACACCTGCCACCGTTGGTGAGTACTGTACACCCTAGTATGTTAACTTTCTATGATTTACTACATTGAATATTACCTTAAATTGATTAAATATAATATGAATGTTGTCTTGTGGTACTGCTTTTGTGTCATATTGGTATGAAAATGTGAATAAATTACAGATAAAACATATTCAGGAAGCCCTCTGGAATGCATCCCTATTTTCTCCATTTAAATAATTCACATTATGCGTTGACTGCGAGGAACATATCGCCCGCATATAATGAGGATAGGGTGCTCATCAGGGAGGGGGAGAGTTACCTGGATGCTCTGTTTCAGGAGGCAGTCACACCCGTTAGATTAGCTGCCTGAAATTCAGCCTGTGGGCAGGGACAGGAGGGTGTGACTGTGAATGAGGCGGGTAGTGGGATCCAAGAGACAGGGCTGGAGGAGTCTCAGCCCTTGAGCTTGTCCAATAGGTCTGAGATTCTTGCTCCCTGTGTGGGTGAGAGTGGGATCTGTACAAACATAGAAACAATGAAAACCTACAGCACAATCCAGGCCCTTTGGCCCACAATGCTGTGCTGAACATCTACTTACTTTAGAAATTACCTAGGGTTAACCATAGTCTTCTTTTTTTAAGCTCCATGTACCTATCCAGGAGACTCTTAAAAGGTCCTATGGTATCTGCCTCCACCACCATCACCGGCAGCCCATTCCATGCACTCACCACTCTCTGCATAAAAAACTTACCCCTGACATCTCCTCTGTACCTACTTCCAAGCACCTTAAAACTGTGCAACCTAACTGTGACACCGTAGTTCAGGGAGCCATTCAAGAGGGAGGAGAGAAGAGAAATGTAGTGGTAATTGGGGACAGTATAGTCAGGGGAATGGACAGAGTTCTCTGTCATGAGGATAGAGTGTCCCAAAGGCTGTGTTGCCTGACTGGTGTCTGGGTTCAGGACATCTTATCTGACCTGCAGAGGAATTTGCAGTGGGAGGGGAAAGATTCAGTTGTTGTGGTCCATGTGGGTATCAACAACATAGGTAGAATGAGAAGAGGTTCTGCTGAGGGAATTTGAGCAGCTAGGGACTAAATTAAAAAGCAGAACCAAAAAGGTAGTAAACTCTGGATTACTACCTGAGCCACGTGAAAATTGGCATAGGGGCAAGAAGACTAGAGAGTTAAATGTGTGGCTCAAGGATTGGTGTGGGAGAAGTGGGTTTGAATTTGTGGGAAATTGGCACCAGTATTGGGGAAGGAGGGAGCTGTTCCAATGGGACAGGCTCCACCTGAACCATGATGGGACCTGGATCCTAGTGAATCACATAATTAGTGCTTGTGGATAGGGCTTTAAATTAAATAATAGTGAGGGGTGGGTTCAATAGATTGGAGAAGTATGGATAAAGTAATAGAGAAAAATGTGGATAAAGATAAAACAGAGAAAAGTAAGAGTGAAGTGAAAATAAGTTAAGTGTAAAAAACTAAAAGATTACAGGACTTTGAAAGCACAAAGATTACAGGATTTTGAAAGGGCAATTTATTTGAATGCCTGTAGTACTCAAAATAAGATCAGTGAACTTGCGGCACTAATCAGCATAAGGGGGTATGATTTAGCAGCAATTACAGAGAGGTGGTTGCAAGGTGGAGAGGATTGGGAATTAAATATCCAAGGATATCAGGTAATACGGAAGGATAGGTAGGAAGGTAAGGGAGGTGGAGTAGCGCCCTTAATTAAAGATGAGATTAGGGTGATAGTGAGAGAAGATATAAGATCTAAGGAGCAGAATGTTGAATCCATCTGGGTAGAGATTAGGAATAGTAAAGGGAAAAATCACTGGTGGGAGTTGTCTATCGGCCACTGAATAATAACATTACAGTAGCACAGGCAATAAACAGAGAAATATCTGAGGCATGTTAGAATGGAACAGCAGTTATCATGGGGGACTTTAACTTGCACATAGATTGGGTGAATCAAGTCGGTCCAGACAGCCTTGAGCAGGACTTCATAGAATGTATCCATGATGGCTTTCTTGAACAGCATGTTACTGAACCTACAAGGGAACGTGCTATCTTAGATCTGGTCCTGTCCAATGAGACTGGTAAACTTAGTGATCTTGTAGTCAGGGATCCTCTTGGAAAGAGTGATCACAGTATGATTGAGTTTCTCATACAAATGGAGGGTGCAATAGTTTAATCTAAAACCAGTGTATTGTGCCTAAACAAAGGAGACTACAATGGGATGAGGGAGGAATTTGTTAGTGTAGACAAGGAACACAGGCTATATGGTGGGACAGTTGAGGAACAGAGGAAGACTTTCAAAGAGATTTTTCACGGTGTTGAACAAAATTATATTCCAGTTAAAAGCAAGGACAGAAAGGGTGGGGACAGCCAGCCTTGTGGACAACTAAGGAAATAAAAGAAGGCATCAAACTAAATGCTTGTGCATACAAAGTTGCCAAGAGTAGTGGGAAACTGGGAGAGCGGGAAAACTTAAAAAAGTAACAAAGAACCACTAAGCGAGCAATAAAGAAGAGGAAGCTAGATTATGAAAATAAACTAACACAAAATACAAAAACAGATAAAAAAAAGTTTTTATAATTACATAAAGTGGCTAAAGTGAATGTAGGTTCCTTGGAGGGCAAGAAGGGGGATTTGATGTTGGGTAATGAGGAAATGGCAGAGGCTTTGAATGACTGTTTTGTGTCAGTCTTCATGGTGGAGGAAACTTCTAACATGCCAAAGAGAGATGTTATGGATACAATAGCTATCACTACAGAAGAAGTGCTGAGCAAACTTGTGGGCCTGAAGATAGACAAGTCCTCTGGTCCTGGTGGAATGCATCCCAGGGTACTGAAAGAAATGGCAGAAGTTATAGTAGAGGCTTTGGTGATAATTTACCAAAATTCTCTGGACTCTGGGCAGGTCCCGGCAAATTGGAAGACAGCGAATGTCATGCCACTGTTCATCCATAAGATAAGGATGCATCAGGCTGGGGTGATGTATCAGCATGGATAGAGGCTTGATCAACTAACAGAAAGCAAAGGTAGAGTGATGTATCAGCATGGATAGAGACTTGATCAACTAACAGAAAGCAGAGGTGGAGTGATGTATCAGCATGGATAGAGGATTGATCAACTAACAGAAAGCAGAGGTAGAGTGATGTATCAGCATGGATAGAGGATTGATCAACTAACAGAAAGCAGAGGTGGAGTGATGTATCAGCATGGATAGAGGATTGATCAACTAACAGAAAGCAGAGAGGTGGAGTGATGTATCAGCATGGATAGAGGATTGATCAACTAACAGAAAGCAGAGAGGTGGAGTGATGTATCAGCATGGATAGAGGATTGATCAACTAACAGAAAGCAGAGGTGGAGTGATGTATCAGCATGGATAGAGGATTGATCAACTAACAGAAAGCAGAGGTGGAGTGATGTATCAGCATGGATAGAGGATTGATCAACTAACAGAAAGCAGAGGTGGAGTGATGTATCAGCATGGATAGAGGATTGATCAACTAACAGAAAGCAGAGGTGGAGTGATGTATCAGCATGGATAGAGGATTGATCAACTAACAGAAAGCAGAGGTGGAGTGATGTATCAGCATGGATAGAGGATTGATCAACTAACAGAAAGCAGAGAGTTGGGATACACAGGTGTTACTCTGGTTGGCAATCAGTGGTGAGCGGTGTGCCTCAGGGGCCCACAATTGTTCACAATATACATCAACGATTTGGAAGAGGGGACCGTGTGTAGTGTATCTAAGTTTGCTGATGATACTAAATTAAGTGGAAAAGCAATTTGTGCAGAAGATACAGAGAGTCTGCAGAGAGATATAGTTAGGTTAAGTGAGTGGGCAAGGGTGTTGTAGATGGAGTACAATGTTGGTAAATGTGAGGTCATCCACTTTGGAAGGAAAAATGAAAGAGCAAATTATTATTTAAATGGTAAAAATTGCAGCATGCTGCTGTGCAGAGGGACTTGGGAGTGCTTGTGCATGAATCACAAAAGATTGGTTTGCAGGTGCAGTAGGCTATCAAGAAGGGAAATGGAATGTTGGCCTTCATTGCTAAAGGGATTGAATTTAAGAGCAGGGAGGTTATGCTGCAACTGTACAGGGTACTGGTGAGGCCACATCTGGAGTAATGCACGTAGTTCTTGTCTCCTTACTTGAAGAAGGATATACTGGCTTTGGAGGCAGTGCAGAGGAGGTTCACCAAGTTGATTCCAGAGATGAGGGGTTAGACTCTGAGGAGAGATTGAGTCATCTGGGACTGTACTCACTGGAATTCAGAACAATGAGAGGTCTTATAGAAACATATAAAATTATGAAATAAAATACAGGCAGGAAAGTTGCTTCCACCAGTAGGTGAGACTAGAACTAGGGGACATAGCCTAAAGATTCGGGGAAGTAGATTTAGGACAGAGATGAGGAGGAACTGCTTTTTCCAGAGAATGGTGAATCTGTAGAATTCTTTCTCAACGAAACGTGGAGGCTTACCTTAGTAAATATACTTAAGACAAGGTTGGATAGATTTTTGCATCGTAGGGGAATTAAGGGTTATGGAGAAAAGGCAGGTAGGTGTAGATGAGCCATGATATTATTGAATGGAGGAGCAGGCTCAACAGGCCAGATGGCCGACTCCTGCTCCTATTTCTTATGCTATTATTTTTTCACCAGTGCCTTATGAAGCCATAGCATCACATCTCTGCTCCTGTATTCCAGACCTCTTGAAATGAATGCTAACATTGCATTTGCCTTCCTCACCTCTGACTCAACCTTTAGTGTGTCCTGCACAGGGATTCCCGAGTCCTTTTGCATTTCAGAATTTTGGATTTCTTCCCGATTTAAAAAAAAACTGTACATTTATTTCTACTAGCGAAGTGCATGACCAAGCATTTTCTAACACTATTTCATTTGCCACTCTCTTGCCCATTCTCCCAATCTGTCTAAGTCCTGCAGCCAACCTGTTTCCTCAACAGTCCCTCTATCTGCAAACTTGGCAACAAAGCCATATATTCCATCATCTAATTCATTTATGTACAGCATAAAAAAAGTGGACCTAACACCAACCCCTGCAGAACACCACTAGTCACTGGCAGCCAACCAGAAAATGATCCTTTTATTCCCACACTGTCTCCTACCAATCAGCCAAAACTCTAACCATGTCACTAACTTTCCTGTATTATCATGGGCTTAAACAGGTAAGTAGCCTCATATGTGGTATCTTGTCAAAGGCCTTCTGAAAATACAAATCTACAAATTCCACTGCATTTCTTTTATCTATCCTATGCTTAATCTCCTCAAAGAATTCCAACAGGTTTGTCGGCAACATTTTCCCTTAAGGAAAACATGCTGACTTTGCTTTATCTTGTCCTGTGTCACCACGTTAAGTACACCACAACCTCATCCTTAACAATTGGCTCCAACACCTTCCCAACCACTGAGGTCAGGCTAACTGGTGTCTAATTTCCTTTCTGCTGCCTTCCTCCTTTCTTAAAGAGTGGAGTGATGTTTGCAATTTTCCATTCCTCCGGCATCATGAAAGAGTGCAATAATTATTGAAAGATCATTACTAATGCCAGCACAATCTCTACGGCTACCTATTTCAGAACCCTAAGGTGCAGTTCATCTGGTCCAGGTGACATATGTACCATTAGGCCTTTCAGCTTTTTAAGCACCTTCTCCCTTGTAATAGTAACTGTTCACACTTCTCTTCCCTCACACCTTCAACGCCTGGCACACTGCTAGTGTCTTCCACAGTGACGAATGATGCAAAATACTCATTTACTTCATCTGCCATCTCCCTATCCCCATTATTATTTCTTTGGTCTCATTTTCTAGTGAGCCCATATCTGTTTTCATCTCTTTTCTTTTTTACATGCTTGAAAAAGCTTTTTCTATCCACTTTGATATTGTTTGCTAGCTTGCTTTTAGATTTCATCTTTTCCCTCCTAATGATTCTTTTAGTTGCTCTCTGTAGGGTTTTAAAAGCTTCCTAATCCTCTATCTTCCCACTAACTCTTGCTTTGTTGTATGTCCTCTCTTTTGCTTTTACATCAGCTTTGACTTCCCTTCTCAGCCACAGTTCTACTATTTTGCCATTTGAGTATTTTCCCTGTTTGGAATACAGCTTTCCTGCATCTTCCTCATTTTTCACAGAAACTCACACCATTGCTGCTCTGCTGTCATCCCTGGCAGCATCTCCTTCTAGTTATCTTTAGCCAACTCCTCTCTCACACCACTGTAATTTCCTTTACTCCACTGAACACTATACACTTGGCGATTCAGGAACAGCTTCTTCCCCTCTACCATCCAATTCCCAAATGGACATTGGATCCTTGGACACTACCCCACTTTTTAAAAATTTTCAGTATTTCTATTTTTGCACATTTTTAAAAATCTATTCAATATACGTAACTGATTTACTTGTTTATTTTTTTAAAAAAAATTTCTCTCTGCTAGATTATGCATTGCATTGAACTGCTGCTGCTAAGTTAACAAATGTCACATCACATACCAGTGATAATAAACCTGATTCTGATTTTGATTCTGATTCTGAAATACTGCTACATCAGACTTTACTTTCTCCCTATCAAATTTCAAGTTGAACTCAATCATATTGTGATCACTGTCTCCAAAGGGTTCTTTTACCTTAAGCTCCCTAATCACCTCTGGTTCATTACATAACACTCAATCCAGTACAGCTGATCCCCTGGTAGGCTCAATGACAAACTGCTCTAAAAAGCCATCTCATAGGCATTCACCAAACTCACTCTCTTGAGATCCATTACCAACCCAATTTTCCCAATCGACCTGTGTGTTAAAATCTCCTATGACTATCATAACATTTCCCTTTTCTATTTCCCATTGTAATCTGTGATCTACATCTCATCTACTGTTGGGTGGCCTGGATATACCTGCCATCAGGGTACTTTTACCTTTGCAGTTTCTTAACTCAACCACAAGGATTCAACATCTTCTGATCATATGTCACATCTTTCTGCTGATTTGATGCCATTCTTTACCAGCAGAGCCACAATACCCCCTGTGCCTACCTTCTTATCCCTTCAGTTCCTAATGACAACCATCCTTCAGCCATGATTCACTAATGGACCCAACATCGTACGCGCCAATCTGTAATAGTGCAACAAGATCATCCACCTTATTTCTTATACTCTGTGCATTGAGATATAACTCTTTGAGTACTGTATTTGCTACCGTTTTTGATTCTGCATCCTTAATGACTTAATATTCACCCTGTTGTCTGCAATTTTGTCCTATCATCTGCCTGACCTTCCTGATAGTCTGACTTCATGCTATCTTTGCTTTTTTTTACCATCCGTCCTATCCTGTATCCCTTCACTCTGGTTCCCACAGCCCTGCCAAATTTGTGTAAACCCTCCCCAAGAGCTCTAATAAACGTGCCTGCCGCTAATAAATCAGCTTCTCCTCAGGAACTGATCATACCTCCCCCAGCAGAGATCCCAATGATCCAAGAAACTGAAGCCCTGTCCGTGGACCAGCTTCTTAGCCACACATCTATCTGCCAATTCATCCTCTTTCTATCCTCAGTGGTGCCTGGTACAGGTAACAAACCTTGGAGGTCCTGCTTCTCAGCTTTCTGCCTAGTTCTCAAAATTCTCATCAGGACTTCTTTGCTTTTATTCCGATGTTATTATGAATCAAGACATCTGACTGCTCTCCCTTCCCCTCCTAAATACTGCTGACACAATCTGAGACATCCTTGACCTGGCATCTGCGAGGCAACATACCATCCACAGAATCTCCTGTCTGTCCATCTGACTACTGCAGTCCCCTATCACTATCGTTATATTGGGTAATTGAGTCTGGTGAATGAGGGCTGGGGAATGGAGAATGAAAAATGGGTAAGTGGAATGAGTCCTAGGGTAATGGAAATCTTATCAGTGGAATGAAATCTGGAGAATGGGGAATGGTGAATTACGTGTGGCCTATGGAAACTGGGATTGGGGAATGAGGAATGAAGAATGTGAACTGGGTCTGGGAAATGTGAAATGGGGAATGGTGAATGGGGTCTGGGGAAAAGTGAAATGTGGTCTGGGGTATGGGGAATGGGGAATAGGGAATGAGGAATGGTAAACTAGGAATGTGTCCTGGAGTTTGGGGATTTTTATCTGTGGAATGGGATCTGGAATGGGGAATTAAGTCAGGCTGATGGGAAATGGGGACTGGGGAATGAGTGATGGGGAATGCTATCAGGGTCTGGGAAATGTGGAATATGGAATAGGGAATAGGTGCGTGGGAATATGAAATGGGGTCTGAGGTATAGGAACAGGGAAAGTAGGATATAGGATAGGGAATGGGGACTGAGGAATGGAGAATGGGGACTGGGAAATGAGATCTGTGGAATTGGAAATGGGAAATGCAGAATGGAGTCTGGGGAATTGGGAAATAGAAATGCAGAATGGAGTCAGGGAACAGGGAATGCGAATGGGAACTGGAGAATGGTGTCTTGGGAATGGGGTAGGCAGAATGGTGAATGGGGAATGGTGTATGGGGAAAGGGAAATAGTGTCTAGGGAATGGGAGTCAGAGGACAGCATCTGGGGTCAGTATCGTGAATCAGTGCACAGGGACAGTGTCCAGAGCCATTGTCCGGGATCAGTGGTCTGTGGTCAATAAGAAGGGTCAGTGTCAATGATCAGTGTCTGGGGTCAGTGTAGGGGTCAACATTTGGGATCAGTGTCAGTGGTCAATGTCAAGGGTCAGTGTCAGGGATCAGTGTCAGGGGGTCAGTGTCATTGGTCAATGTCAAGGGTCAGGGCCTGGGGTTAGTGTCTGAGGTCAGTGTCAGGGATCAGAGTCTGGAGTATGTGACAGGGGTCAGTGTCAAGGGTCAGTGTCTGGGCTCAGTGTCAGGGGCCAGCGTCTGAGATCACTGTCAGGGTTCAGTGTCCAGTGCCAATGTCAGGGGTCAGAGTTTGTGTCAGTGTCAGCGATCAGCATCAAGGATCAGTGTCTTGGGTCAGTGTTTGGGGTCAATGTCTGGGTTCAATGCCTGGGGCTAGTATCTGAGGGCACTGTCAGGGTTCAATTTCCAGTGCTAACGTCAGGTGTCAGAGGCTGGGGTCAGAGTCAGGAGTCAGTCCAGGTTCAGTGTCAGGGGTCAATGTTAGAGGTCGGCATCTGGGGTCATTGGTTAGGGTCAATGCCTGGTGTCAATGCCTGGGTCTGGTGTCTGAGGGCACTGTCAGGATTCAGTGTCCACTGTCGATGTCAGGGATCAGTGTCAGTGTCAAAGTCCTGTATCAGTGTCAGGGGTCAATTTAGGGTTATTGTCAGGAATAATGTCAGGGGTCACTGTCCATCAGTGTCATTGGTCAGTGTCAGTGTCCAGGGTTAGTGTCAGCATCAGTGATTGGGGTCACTCTCCAGCATCAGTCTCAGGGTCAGTGTCTGGGGTCGGAGTCCAGTAAAGTGTCAGGATCAAACCATATCTAAGGTTAGTGTCAGGATCAGTGTCCAGTGTTACTGTTCTGTGTCAGTATCTGGTGCCAATATCCAAGACTATGTCTCAGCTATCAGTGTCAGGATCAATGTCCTGGGTCAATGTCTGGCATCATTGCCAGGGTCATTGTCAGGGTTAGTGTCAGTGGTCACTGGCCAGGGACAGTGTCAAGGGTTAATGTCAGTGTAAGTGAAAGTGTCCGGTGTTAGTATCCACGGCTAGTGTTTGGGGTCAGTGTCCAGGGTCAGTGTGAAGAGTCAGTATCGCGGTCAGTTTCTGTGGTCAGTGTAGAGAGTCAGAATCGGGGTTCGTGTCTGGTGTCAGTGTGAAGAGTCAGTATCAGGGTCAGTGACTAGGGACTGTGTGAAGAGTCAGTATCAGGGTCAGCGTCTAGGGACTGTGTGAAGAGTCAGTATCAGGGTCAGCGTCTAGAGTCAGTGTGAAGAGTCAGTATCAGGGTCAGCGTCTAGGGACTGTGTGAAGAGTCAGTATCAGGGTCAGCGTCTAGGGACTGTGTGAAGCGTCAGTATCAGGGTCAGCGTCTAGAGTCAGTGTGAAGAGTCAGTATCAGGGTCAGCGTCTAGGGACTGTGTGAAGAGTCAGTATCAGGGTCAGCATCTAGAGTCAGTGTGAAGAGTCAGTATCAGGGTCAGCGTCTAGGGTCAGTGTGGAGAGTCAGTATCGGGGTCAGTGTGGAGAGTCAGTATCAGGATCAGTGTGGAGAGTCAGTAACAGGATCAGTGTGAAGAGTCAGTATCAGGGTCAGCGTCTAGGGTCAGTGTGAAGAGTCAGTATCAGGGTCAGCATCTAGGGACTGTGTGAAGAGTCAGTATCAGGGTCAGCGTCTAGGGACTGTGTGAAGAGTCAGTATCAGGGTCAGCGTCTAGGGTCAGTGTGAAGAGTTAGTATCAGGGTCAGCGTCTAGGCACTGTGTTAAGAGTCAGTATCAGGGTTAGTGTGGAGAGTCAGTATCAGGGTCAGTGTGAAGAGTCAGTATCAGGGTTAGTGTGGAGAGTCAGTGTCTGGGTTAGTGTGGAGAGTCAGTATCAGGGTTAGTGTCTGGGTCAGTGTGGAGAGTCAGTATCAGGATCAGTGTGGAGAGTCAGTAACAGGATCAGTGTGAAGAGTCAGTATCAGGGTCAGCGTCTAGGGTCAGTGTGAAGAGTCAGTATCAGGGACAGCATCTAGGGACTGTGTGAAGAGTCAGTATCAGGGTCAGCGTCTAGGGACTGTGTGAAGAGTCAGTATCAGGGTCAGCGTCTAGGGTCAATGTGAAGAGTCAGTATCAGGGTAGGCGTCTAGGGACTGTGGGCAGAGTCAGTATCAGGGTCAGCGTCTAGGGACTGTGTGAAGAGTCAGTATTAGGGTCAGCGTCTAGAGTCAGTGTGAAGAGTCAGTATCAGGGTCAGCATCGAGAAACCGTGTGAAGAGTCAGTATCAGGATAAGTGTGGAGAGTCAGCATCAGGATCAGTGTGAAGAGTCAGTATCGGGGTTCATGTCTGGTGTCAGTGTGGAGAGTCAGTATCAGGGTTAGTGTGGAGAGTCAGTATCAGGATCAGTGTGGAGAGTCAGTGTCTGGGTCAGTGTGAAGAGTCAGTATCAAGGTTAGTGTGGAGAGTCAGTATCTGGGTCAGTGTGGAGAGTCAGTATCAGGGTCAGTGTGAAGAGTCAGTATCAGGGTTAGTGTCTGGGTCAGTGTGGAGAGTCAGTATCAGGGTTAGTGTGGAGAGTCAGTGTCTGGGTCAGTGTGAAGAGTCAGTATCAGGATAAGTGTGGAGAGTCAGTATCAGGATCAGTGTGAAGAGTCAGTATCTGGGTCAGTGTGGAGAGCCAGTATCAGGGTTACTGTCTGGGTCAGTGTGGAGAGTCAGTATCAGGATCAGTGTGGAGACTCAGTATCGGGGTCAGTGTCTGGGTCAGTGTGGAGAGTCGGTATCAGGGTTAGTGTGAAGAGTCAGTATCAGGATAAGTGTGGAGAGTCAGTATCAGGATCAGTGTGAAGAGTCAGTATCTGGGTCAGTGTGGAGAGCCAGTATCAGGGTTACTGTCTGGGTCAGTGTGGAGAGTCAGTATCAGAATCAGTGTGGAGACTCAGTATCGGGGTCAGTGTCTGGGTCAGTGTGGAGAGTCGGTATCAGGGTTAGTGTGAAGAGTCAGTATCAGGATAAGTGTGGAGAGTCAGTATCAGGATCAGTGTGAAGAGTCAGTATCTGGGTCAGTGTGGAGAGTCAGTATCAGGGTTACTGTCTGGGTCAGTGTGAAGAGTCAGTATCAGGGTCAGTGTGAAGAGTCAGTATCAGGGTTAGTGTCTGGGTCAGTGTGGAGAGTCGGTATCAGGGTTAGTGTGAAGAGTCAGTATCAGGATATGTGTGGAGAGTCAGTATCAGGATCAGTGTGGAGAGTCAGTATCGGGGTTAGTGTCTGGGTCAGTGTGGAGAGTCGGTATCGGTTAGTGTGAAGAGTCAGTATCAGGGTCAGCGTCGAGGGACCGTGTGAAGAGTCAGTATCAGGATAAGTGTCGAGAGTCAGTATCAGGATCAGTGTGGAGAGTCAGTATCAGGATCAGTGTGAAGAGTCAGTATCGGGGTTCATGTCTGGTGTCAGTGTGAAGAGACAGTATCAGGGTTAGTGTGGAGAGTCAGTATCAGGATCAGTGTGGAGAGTCAGTGTCTGGGTCAGTGTGGAGAGTCAGTATCAGAGTTAGTGTCTGTGTCAGTGTGGAGAGTCAGTATCAGGGTTAGTGCGGAGAGTCAGTATCAGGGTTAGTGTCTGGGTCAGTGTGGAGAGTCAGTATCAGGATCAGTGTGGAGAGTCAGTATCAGGATCAGTGTGGAGAGTCAGTATCAGGGTTAGTGTGGAGAGTCAGTATCAGTGTTAGTGTGGAGAGTCAGTATCAGGATCAGTGTGGAGAGTCAGTATCAGGGTCAGCGTGTGGGTCAGTGTGGAGAGTCAGTATCAGGGTCAGCGTCTAGGGTCAGTGTGGAGAGTCAGTATTGGGGTCAGCGTCTAGGGACTGTGTGAAGAGTCAGTATCAGGATCAGTGTGGAGAGTCAGTAACAGGATCAGTGTGAAGAGTCAGTATCAGGGTCAGAGTCTAGGGTCAGTGTGAAGAGTCAGTATCAGGGACAGCATCTAGGGACTGTGTGAAGAGTCAGTATCAGGGTCAGCGTCTAGGGACTGTGTGAAGAGTCAGTATCAGGGTCAGCGTCTAGGGTCAATGTGAAGAGTCAGTATCAGGGTCAGCGTCTAGGGACTGTGGGCAGAGTCAGTATCAGGGTCAGCGTCTAGGGACTGTGTGAAGAGTCAGTATTAGGGTCAGCGTCTAGAGTCAGTGTGAAGAGTCAGTATCAGGGTCAGCATCGAGGGACCGTGTGAAGAGTCAGTATCAGGATAAGTGTGGAGAGTCAGTATCAGGATCAGTGTGGAGAGTCAGTATCAGGATCAGTGTGAAGAGTCAGTATCGGGGTTCATGTCTGGTGTCAGTGTGAAGAGTCAGTATCAGGGTTAGTGTGGAGAGTCAGTGTCTGGGTCAGTGTGAAGAGTCAGTATCAGGTTTAGTGTGGAGAGTCAGTATCTGGGTCAGTGTGGAGAGTCAGTATCAGGGTCAGTGTGAAGAGTCAGTGTCTGGGTCAGTGTGAAGAGTCAGTATCACGGTCAGTGTGAAGAGTCAGTATCAGGGTTAGTGTCTGGGTCAGTGTGGAGAGTCAGTATCAGGGTTAGTGTGGAGAGTCAGTATCAGGATCAGTGTGGAGAGTCAGTATCAGGATCAGTGTGGAGAGTCAGTATCAGGGTTAGTGTCTGGGTCAGTGTGGAGAGTCAGTATCAGGGTTAGTGTGGAGAGTCAGTATCAGGATCAGTGTGGAGAGTCAGTATCTGGGTCAGTGTGGAGAGTAAGTATCTGGGTCAGTGTGAAAAGTCAGTATCAGGGTTAGTGTGGAGAGTCAGTATCTGGGTCAGTGTGGAGAGTCAGTATCAGGATCAGTGTGGAGAGTCAGTATCAGGGTCAGCGTGTGGGTCAGTGTGGAGAGTCAGTATCAGGGTCAGTGTCTGGGTCAGTGTGGAGAGTCAGTATCAGAGTTAGTGTGGAGAGTCAGTATCAGGGTTAGTGTCTGGGTCAGTGTGGAGAGTCAGTATCAGAGTTAGTGTGGAGAGTCAGTATCAGGGTTAGTGTCTGGGTCAGTGTGAAGAGTCAGTATCAGGGTTAGTGTCTGGGTCAGTGTGGAGAGACAGTTTCAGGGTTAGTGTGGAGAGTCAGTATCAGGATCAGTGTGGAGAGTCAGTATCAGGGTCAGCGTGTGGGTCAGTGTGGAGATTCAATATCTGGGTTAGTGTCTGGGTCAGTGTGGAGAGTCAATATCTGGGTTAGTGTCTGGGTCAGTGTGAAGAGTCAGTATCAGGGTTAGTGTCCATGGTCCATGTGACGTGTCAGTATCAGGGTCAGTGTGAAGAGTCAGTATCAGGGTCAGTATCAGGGTCAGTGTGGAGAGTCAGTATCAGGGATAGTGTCTGGGTTAGTGTGAAGAGTCGGTATCAGGGTTCGTGTCTGGTGTCAGTGTGAAGAGTCAGTATCAGGATCAGTGTGGAGAGTCAGTATCAGGATCAGTGTGGACAGTCAGTATCAGGGTCAGTGTGAAGAGTCAGTATCAGGGTTCATGTCTGGTGTCAGTGTGGAGAGTCGGTATCAGGGGTGGTGTGGGGAGTCAGTATCAGGATCAGTGTGGAGAGTCAGTATCAGGATAAGTGTGGAGAGTCAGTATCAGAGTCAGTGTCTGGGTTAGTGTGGAGAGTCATTATCAGGGTTAGTGTGGAGAGTCAGTATCAGAGTCAGTGTCTGGGTTAGAGTGGAGAGTCAGTATCAGGATCAGTGTGGAGAGTCAGTATCAGTGTTAGTGTCTGGGTCAGTGTGGAGAGTCAGTATCAGGGTTAGTGTCTGGGTTAGTGTGAAGAGTCAGTATCTGGGTTAGTGTGGAGAGTCAGTATCTGGGTTAGTGTGGAGAGTCAGTATCAGGGTCCGTGTGAAGAGGCAGTATCAGGGTCAGTGTGGAGAATCAGTATCTGGGTCAGTGTGGAGAGTCAGTATCTGGGTCAGTGTGGAGAGTCAGTATCAGGGTCAGTGTGAAGAGTCAGTATCTGGGTCAGTGTGAAGAGTCAGTATCAGGGTCAGTGTGAAGAGTCAGTAACAGGATCAGTGTGAAGAGTCAGTATCAGGGTCAGCGTCTAGGGTCAGTGTGAAGAGTCAGTATCAGGGTCAGCATCTAGGGACTGTGTGAAGAGTCAGTATCAGGGTCAGCGTCTAGGGACTGTGTGAAGAGTCAGTATCAGGGTCAGCGTCTAGGGTCAGTGTGAAGAGTTAGTATCAGGGTCAGCGTCTAGGCACTGTGTTAAGAGTCAGTATCAGGGTTAGTGTGGAGAGTCAGTATCAGGGTCAGTGTGAAGAGTCAGTATCAGGGTTAGTGTGGAGAGTCAGTGTCTGGGTTAGTGTGGAGAGTCAGTATCAGGGTTAGTGTCTGGGTCAGTGTGGAGAGTCAGTATCAGGATCAGTGTGGAGAGTCAGTAACAGGATCAGTGTGAAGAGTCAGTATCAGGGTCAGCGTCTAGGGTCAGTGTGAAGAGTCAGTATCAGGGACAGCATCTAGGGACTGTGTGAAGAGTCAGTATCAGGGTCAGCGTCTAGGGACTGTGTGAAGAGTCAGTATCAGGGTCAGCGTCTAGGGTCAATGTGAAGAGTCAGTATCAGGGTAGGCGTCTAGGGACTGTGTGAAGAGTCAGTATCAGGGTCAGCATCTAGGGTCAATGTGAAGAGTCAGTATCAGGGTCAGCGTCTAGAGTCAGTGTGAAGAGTCAGTATCAGGGTCAGCGTCTAGGGTCAATGTGAAGAGTCAGTATCAGGGTCAGCGTCTAGGGTCAATGTGAAGAGTCAGTATCAGGGTCAGCGTCTAGGGACTGTGGGCAGAGTCAGTATCAGGGTCAGCGTCTAGGGACTGTGTGAAGAGTCAGTATTAGGGTCAGCGTCTAGAGTCAGTGTGAAGAGTCAGTATCAGGGTCAGCATCGAGAAACCGTGTGAAGAGTCAGTATCAGGATAAGTGTGGAGAGTCAGCATCAGGATCAGTGTGAAGAGTCAGTATCGGGGTTCATGTCTGGTGTCAGTGTGGAGAGTCAGTATCAGGGTTAGTGTGGAGAGTCAGTATCAGGATCAGTGTGGAGAGTCAGTGTCTGGGTCAGTGTGAAGAGTCAGTATCAAGGTTAGTGTGGAGAGTCAGTATCTGGGTCAGTGTGGAGAGTCAGTATCAGGGTCAGTGTGAAGAGTCAGTATCAGGGTTAGTGTCTGGGTCAGTGTGGAGAGTCAGTATCAGGGTTAGTGTGGAGAGTCAGTGTCTGGGTCAGTGTGAAGAGTCAGTATCAGGATAAGTGTGGAGAGTCAGTATCAGGATCAGTGTGAAGAGTCAGTATCTGGGTCAGTGTGGAGAGCCAGTATCAGGGTTACTGTCTGGGTCAGTGTGGAGAGTCAGTATCAGGATCAGTGTGGAGACTCAGTATCGGGGTCAGTGTCTGGGTCAGTGTGGAGAGTCGGTATCAGGGTTAGTGTGAAGAGTCAGTATCAGGATAAGTGTGGAGAGTCAGTATCAGGATCAGTGTGAAGAGTCAGTATCTGGGTCAGTGTGGAGAGCCAGTATCAGGGTTACTGTCTGGGTCAGTGTGGAGAGTCAGTATCAGAATCAGTGTGGAGACTCAGTATCGGGGTCAGTGTCTGGGTCAGTGTGGAGAGTCGGTATCAGGGTTAGTGTGAAGAGTCAGTATCAGGATAAGTGTGGAGAGTCAGTATCAGGATCAGTGTGAAGAGTCAGTATCTGGGTCAGTGTGGAGAGTCAGTATCAGGGTTACTGTCTGGGTCAGTGTGAAGAGTCAGTATCAGGGTCAGTGTGAAGAGTCAGTATCAGGGTTAGTGTCTGGGTCAGTGTGGAGAGTCGGTATCAGGGTTAGTGTGAAGAGTCAGTATCAGGATATGTGTGGAGAGTCAGTATCAGGATCAGTGTGGAGAGTCAGTATCGGGGTTAGTGTCTGGATCAGTGTGGAGAGTCGGTATCGGTTAGTGTGAAGAGTCAGTATCAGGGTCAGCGTCGAGGGACCGTGTGAAGAGTCAGTATCAGGATAAGTGTCGAGAGTCAGTATCAGGATCAGTGTGGAGAGTCAGTATCAGGATCAGTGTGAAGAGTCAGTATCGGGGTTCATGTCTGGTGTCAGTGTGAAGAGACAGTATCAGGGTTAGTGTGGAGAGTCAGTATCAGGATCAGTGTGGAGAGTCAGTGTCTGGGTCAGTGTGGAGAGTCAGTATCAGAGTTAGTGTCTGTGTCAGTGTGGAGAGTCAGTATCAGGGTTAGTGCGGAGAGTCAGTATCAGGGTTAGTGTCTGGGTCAGTGTGGAGAGTCAGTATCAGGATCAGTGTGGAGAGTCAGTATCAGGATCAGTGTGGAGAGTCAGTATCAGGGTTAGTGTGGAGAGTCAGTATCAGTGTTAGTGTGGAGAGTCAGTATCAGGATCAGTGTGGAGAGTCAGTATCAGGGTCAGCGTGTGGGTCAGTGTGGAGAGTCAGTATCAGGGTCAGCGTCTAGGGTCAGTGTGGAGAGTCAGTATTGGGGTCAGCGTCTAGGGACTGTGTGAAGAGTCAGTATCAGGATCAGTGTGGAGAGTCAGTAACAGGATCAGTGTGAAGAGTCAGTATCAGGGTCAGAGTCTAGGTTCAGTGTGAAGAGTCAGTATCAGGGACAGCATCTAGGGACTGTGTGAAGAGTCAGTATCAGGGTCAGCGTCTAGGGACTGTGTGAAGAGTCAGTATCAGGGTCAGCGTCTAGGGTCAATGTGAAGAGTCAGTATCAGGGTCAGCGTCTAGGGACTGTGGGCAGAGTCAGTATCAGGGTCAGCGTCTAGGGACTGTGTGAAGAGTCAGTATTAGGGTCAGCGTCTAGAGTCAGTGTGAAGAGTCAGTATCAGGGTCAGCATCGAGGGACCGTGTGAAGAGTCAGTATCAGGATAAGTGTGGAGAGTCAGTATCAGGATCAGTGTGGAGAGTCAGTATCAGGATCAGTGTGAAGAGTCAGTATCGGGGTTCATGTCTGGTGTCAGTGTGAAGAGTCAGTATCAGGGTTAGTGTGGAGAGTCAGTGTCTGGGTCAGTGTGAAGAGTCAGTATCAGGTTTAGTGTGGAGAGTCAGTATCTGGGTCAGTGTGGAGAGTCAGTATCAGGGTCAGTGTGAAGAGTCAGTGTCTGGGTCAGTGTGAAGAGTCAGTATCACGGTCAGTGTGAAGAGTCAGTATCAGGGTTAGTGTCTGGGTCAGTGTGGAGAGTCAGTATCAGGGTTAGTGTGGAGAGTCAGTATCAGGATCAGTGTGGAGAGTCAGTATCAGGATCAGTGTGGAGAGTCAGTATCAGGGTTAGTGTCTGGGTCAGTGTGGAGAGTCAGTATCAGGGTTAGTGTGGAGAGTCAGTATCAGGATCAGTGTGGAGAGTCAGTATCTGGGTCAGTGTGGAGAGTAAGTATCTGGGTCAGTGTGAAAAGTCAGTATCAGGGTTAGTGTGGAGAGTCAGTATCTGGGTCAGTGTGGAGAGTCAGTATCAGGATCAGTGTGGAGAGTCAGTATCAGGGTCAGCGTGTGGGTCAGTGTGGAGAGTCAGTATCAGGGTCAGTGTCTGGGTCAGTGTGGAGAGTCAGTATCAGAGTTAGTGTGGAGAGTCAGTATCAGGGTTAGTGTCTGGGTCAGTGTGGAGAGTCAGTATCAGAGTTAGTGTGGAGAGTCAGTATCAGGGTTAGTGTCTGGGTCAGTGTGAAGAGTCAGTATCAGGGTTAGTGTCTGGGTCAGTGTGGAGAGACAGTTTCAGGGTTAGTGTGGAGAGTCAGTATCAGGATCAGTGTGGAGAGTCAGTATCAGGGTCAGCGTGTGGGTCAGTGTGGAGATTCAATATCTGGGTTAGTGTCTGGGTCAGTGTGGAGAGTCAATATCTGGGTTAGTGTCTGGGTCAGTGTGAAGAGTCAGTATCAGGGTTAGTGTCCATGGTCCATGTGACGTGTCAGTATCAGGGTCAGTGTGAAGAGTCAGTATCAGGGTCAGTATCAGGGTCAGTGTGGAGAGTCAGTATCAGGGATAGTGTCTGGGTTAGTGTGAAGAGTCGGTATCAGGGTTCGTGTCTGGTGTCAGTGTGAAGAGTCAGTATCAGGATCAGTGTGGAGAGTCAGTATCAGGATCAGTGTGGACAGTCAGTATCAGGGTCAGTGTGAAGAGTCAGTATCAGGGTTCATGTCTGGTGTCAGTGTGGAGAGTCGGTATCAGGGGTGGTGTGGGGAGTCAGTATCAGGATCAGTGTGGAGAGTCAGTATCAGGATAAGTGTGGAGAGTCAGTATCAGAGTCAGTGTCTGGGTTAGTGTGGAGAGTCATTATCAGGGTTAGTGTGGAGAGTCAGTATCAGAGTCAGTGTCTGGGTTAGAGTGGAGAGTCAGTATCAGGATCAGTGTGGAGAGTCAGTATCAGTGTTAGTGTCTGGGTCAGTGTGGAGAGTCAGTATCAGGGTTAGTGTCTGGGTTAGTGTGAAGAGTCAGTATCTGGGTTAGTGTGGAGAGTCAGTATCTGGGTTAGTGTGGAGAGTCAGTATCAGGGTCCGTGTGAAGAGGCAGTATCAGGGTCAGTGTGGAGAATCAGTATCTGGGTCAGTGTGGAGAGTCAGTATCTGGGTCAGTGTGAAGAGTCAGTATCTGGGTCAGTGTGAAGAGTCAGTATCAGGGTCAGTGTGAAGAGTCAGTATCAGGGATAGTGTGGAGAGTCAGTATCAGGATCAGTGTGGAGAGTCAGTATCAGGGTCAGTGTGAAGAGTCAGTATCAGGGTCAGTGTGAAGAGTCAGTATCTGGGTCAGTGTGAAGAGTCAGTATCAGGGTTGGTGTCTGGGTCAATGTGGAGAGTCAGTATCAGGGTTAGTGTCCAGGGTCAGTGTGGAGAGTCAGTATCAGGGTTAGTGTCTGGGTCAGTGTGGAGAGTCAGTATCAGGGTCAGTGTGAAGAGTCAGTATCAGGGTTAGTGTCTGGGTCAGTGTGAAGAGTCAGTATCTGGGTTAGTGTGGAGAGTCAGTATCAGGGTCCGTGTGAACAGGCAGTATCACGGTCAGTGTGGAGAGTCAGTATCTGGGTCAGTGTGGAGAGTCAGTATCAGGGTCAGTGTGAAGAGTCACTATCTGGGTCAGTGTGAAGAGTCAGTATCAGGGTCAGTGTGAAGAGTCAGTATCAGGTTTAGTGTGGAGAGTCAGTATCAGGATCAGTGTGGAGAGTCAGTATCAGGATCAGTGTGGAGAGTCAGTATCAGGGTCAGTGTGAAGAGTCAGTATCTGGGTTAGTGTGGAGAGTCAGTATCAGGGTCCGTGTGAAGAGTCAGTATCAGGGTCAGTGTGAAGAGTCAGTATCTGGGTCGGTGTGAAGTGTCAGTATCTGGGTTGGTGTCTGGGTCAGTGTGGAGAGTCAGTATCAGGGTCAGTGTGGAGAGTCAGTATCTGGGTCAGTGTGGAGAGTCAGTATCAGGGTCAGTGTGAAGAGTCACTATCTGGGTCAGTGTGAAGAGTCAGTATCAGGGTTAGTGTGGAGAGTCAGTATCAGGGTTAGTGTCTGGGTCAGTGTGGAGAGTCAGTATCAGGATCAGTGTGGAGAGTCAGTATCTGGGTCAGTGTGAAAAGTCAGTATCAGGGTTAGTGTGGAGAGTCAGTATCTGGGTCAGTGTGGACAGTCAGTATCAGGGTTAGTGTGGAGAGTCAGTATCAGGATCAGTGTGGAGAGTCAGTATCAGGGTCAGCGTGTGGGTCAGTGTGGAGAGTCAGTATCAGGGTCAGTGTCTGGGTCAGTGTGGAGAGTCAGTATCAGAGTTAGTGTGGAGAGTCAGTATCAGGGTTAGTGTCTGGGTCAGTGTGGAGAGTCAGTATCAGAGTTTGTGTGGAGAGTCAGTATCAGGGTCAGTGTCTAGGTCAGTGTGAAGAGTCAGTATCAGGATAAGTGTGGAGAGTCAGTATCAGGATCAGTGTGGACAGTCAGTATCAGGGTCAGTGTGAAGAGTCAGTATCGGGGTTCGTGTCTGGTGTCAGTGTGGAGAGTCGGTATCAGGATAAGTGTGGAGAGTCAGTATCAGAGTCAGTGTCTGGGTTAGTGTGGAGAGTCAGTATCAGGATCAGTGTGGAGAGTCAGTATCAGGGTTAGTGTGGAGAGTCAGTATCAGGGTTAGTGTCTGGGTCAGTGTGGAGAGTCAGTATCAGGGTTAGTGTCTGGGTCAGTGTAGAGAGTCAGTATCAGGGTCAGTGCGGAGAGTCAGTATCAGGGTTAGTGTCTGGGTCAGTGTGGAGAGTCAGTATCAGGGTTAGTGTGGAGAGTCAGTATCAGTGTTAGTGTGGAGAGTCAGTATCAGGATCAGTGTGGAGAGTCAGTATCAGGGTCAGCGTGTGGGTCAGTGTGGAGAGTCAGTATCAGGGTCAGCGTCTAGGTTCAGTGTGAAGAGTCAGTATCGCGGTCAGTTTCTGTGGTCAGTGTAGAGAGTCAGAATCGGGGTTCGTGTCTGGTGTCAGTGTGAAGAGTCAGTATCAGGGTCAGCGTCTAGGGACTGTGTGAAGAGTCAGTATCAGGGTCAGCGTCTAGAGTCAGTGTGAAGAGTCAGTATCAGGGTCAGCGTCTAGGGACTGTGTGAAGAGTCAGTATCAGGGTCAGCGTCTAGACTCAGTGTGAAGAGTCAGTATCAGGGTCAGCGTCTAGGGACTGTGTGAAGAGTCAGTATCAGGGTCAGCATCTAGAGTCAGTGTGAAGTGTCAATATCAGGGTCAGCGTCTAGGGTCAGTGTGGAGAGTCAGTATCGGGGTCAGTGTGGAGAGTCAGTATCAGGGTCAGCGTCTAGGGTCAGTGTGAAGAGTTAGTATCAGGGTCAGCGTCTAGGGACTGTGTGAAGAGTCAGTATCAGGGTTAGTGTGGAGAGTCAGTGTCTGGGTTAGTGTGGAGAGTCAGTATCAGGGTTAGTGTCTGGGTCAGTGTGGAGAGTCAGTATCAGGGTCAGTGTGAAGAGTCAGTAACAGGGTCAGTGTGGAGACTCAGTATCAGGATCAGTGTGAAGAGTCAGTATCTGGGTCAGTGTGGAGAGTCAGTATCAGAATCAGTGTGGAGAGTCAGTATCAGGGTTAGTGTGAATAGTCAGTATCAGGGTTAGTGTCTGGGTCAGTGTGGAGAGTCGGTATAAGGGTTAGTGTGAAGAGTCAGTATCAGGATATGTGTGGAGAGTCAGTATCAGGATCAGTGTGGAGAGTCAGGATCGGGGTTAGTGTCTGGGTCAGTGTGGAGAGTCGGTATCGGTTAGTGTGAAGAGTCAGTATCAGGGTAGGCGTCGAGGGACCGTGTGAAGAGTCAGTATCAGGATAAGTGTGGAGAGTCAGTATCAGGATCAGTGTGGAGAGTCAGTATCAGGATCAGTGTGAAGAGTCAGTATCGGGGTTCATGTCTGGTGTCAGTGTGAAGAGTCAGTATCAGGGTTAGTGTGGAGAGTCAGTATCAGGATCAGTGTGGAGAGTCAGTGTCTGGGTCAGTGTGGAGAGTCAGTATCAGGGTTAGTGTCTGGGTCAGTGTAGAGAGTCAGTATCAGGGTTAGTGCGGAGAGTCAGTATCAGGGTTAGTGTCTGGGTCAGTGTGGAGAGTCAGTATCAGAGAGTCAGTATCAGGATCAGTGTGGAGAGTCAGTATCAGGGTTAGTGTGGAGAGTCAGTATCAGTGTTAGTGTGGAGAGTCAGTATCAGGATCAGTGTGGAGAGTCAGTATCAGGGTCAGCGTGTGGGTCAGTGTGGAGAGTCTGTATCAGGGTCAGCGTCTAGGGACTGTGTGAAGAGTCAGTATCAGGGTCAGCCTCTAGGGACTGTGTGAAGAGTCAGTATCAGGGTCAGCGTCTAGGGACTGTGGGCAGAGTCAGTATCAGGGTCAGCATCTAGGGACTGTGTGAAGAGTCAGTATTAGGGTCAGCGTCTAGAGTCAGTGTGAAGAGTCAGTATCAGGGTCAGCGTCGAGGGACCGTGTGAAGAGTCAGTATCAGGATAAGTGTGGAGAGTCAGTATCAGGATCAGTGTGAAGAGTCAGTATCGGGGTTCATGTCTGGTGTCATTGTGAAGAGTCAGTATCAGGGTTAGTGTGGAGAGTCAGTATCAGGATCAGTGTGGAGAGTCAGTGTCTGGGTCAGTGTGAAGAGTCAGTATCAGTGTTAGTGTGGAGAGTCAGTATCTGGCTCAGTGTGGAGAGTCAGTATCAGGGTCAGTGTGAAGAGTCAGTATTAGGGTTAGTGTCTGGGTCAGTGTGGAGAGTCAGTATCAGGGTTAGTGTGGAGAGTCAGTATCTGGGTCAGTGTGAAGAGTCAGTATCACAGTTAGTGTGGAGAGTCAGTATCAGGGTTAGTGTCTGGGTCAGTGTGGAGAGTCAGTATCAGGATCAGCGTGGAGAGTCAGTATCAGGGTTAGTGTCTGGGTCAGTGTGGAGAGTCAGTATCAGAGTTAGTGTGGAGAGTCAGTATCAGGGTCAGTGTCTGGGTCAGTGTGAAGAGTCAGTATCTGGGTCAGTGTGGACAGTCAGTATCAGGGTCAGTGTGAAGAGTCACTATCTGGGTCAGTGTGAAGAGTCAGTATCAGGGTCAGTGTGAAGAGTCAGTATCAGGTTTAGTGTGGAGAGTCAGTATCAGGATCAGTGTGGAGAGTCAGTATCAGGGTCAGTGTGAAGAGTCAGTATCTGGGTTAGTGTGGAGAGTCAGTATCAGGGTCCGTGTGAAGAGTCAGTATCAGGGTCAGTGTGAAGAGTCAGTATCTGGGTCGGTGTGAAGTGTCAGTATCTGGGTTGGTGTCTGGGTCAGTGTGGAGAGTCAGTATCAGGGTCAGTGTGGAGAGTCAGTATCTGGGTCAGTGTGGAGAGTCAGTATCAGGGTCAGTGTGAAGAGTCACTATCTGGGTCAGTGTGAAGAGTCAGTATCAGGGTTAGTGTGGAGAGTCAGTATCAGGGTTAGTGTCTGGGTCAGTGTGGAGAGTCAGTATCAGGATCAGTGTGGAGAGTCAGTATCTGGGTCAGTGTGAAAACTCAGTATCAGGGTTAGTGTGGAGAGTCAGTATCTGGGTCAGTGTGGACAGTCAGTATCAGGGTTAGTGTGGAGAGTCAGTATCAGGATCAGTGTGGAGAGTCAGTATCAGGGTCAGCGTGTGGGTCAGTGTGGAGAGTCAGTATCAGGGTCAGTGTCTGGGTCAGTGTGGAGAGTCAGTATCAGAGTTAGTGTGGAGAGTCAGTATCAGGGTTAGTGTCTGGGTCAGTGTGGAGAGTCAGTATCAGAGTTTGTGTGGAGAGTCAGTATCAGGGTCAGTGTCTAGGTCAGTGTGAAGAGTCAGTATCAGGATAAGTGTGGAGAGTCAGTATCAGGGTTAGTGCGGAGAGTCAGTATCAGGGTTAGTGCGGAGAGTCAGTATCAGGGTTAGTGTCTGGGTCAGTGTGGAGAGTCAGTATCAGGATCAGTGTGGAGAGTCAGTATCAGGATCAGTGTGGAGAGTCAGTATCAGGGTTAGTGTGGAGAGTCAGTATCAGTGTTAGTGTGGAGAGTCAGTATCAGGATCAGTGTGGAGAGTCAGTATCAGGGTCAGCGTGTGGGTCAGTGTGGAGAGTCAGTATCAGGGTCAGCGTCTAGGGTCAGTGTGGAGAGTCAGTATTGGGGTCAGCGTCTAGGGACTGTGTGAAGAGTCAGTATCAGGATCAGTGTGGAGAGTCAGTAACAGGATCAGTGTGAAGAGTCAGTATCAGGGTCAGAGTCTAGGGTCAGTGTGAAGAGTCAGTATCAGGGACAGCATCTAGGGACTGTGTGAAGAGTCAGTATCAGGGTCAGCGTCTAGGGACTGTGTGAAGAGTCAGTATCAGGGTCAGCGTCTAGGGACTGTGGGCAGAGTCAGTATCAGGGTCAGCGTCTAGGGACTGTGTGAAGAGTCAGTATTAGGGTCAGCGTCTAGAGTCAGTGTGAAGAGTCAGTATCAGGGTGAGCATCGAGGGACCATGTGAAGAGTCAGTATCAGGATAAGTGTGGAGAGTCAGTATCAGGATCAGTGTGGAGAGTCAGTATCAGGATCAGTGTGAAGAGTCAGTATCGGGGTTCATGTCTGGTGTCAGTGTGAAGAGTCAGTATCAGGGTTAGTGTGGAGAGTCAGTGTCTGGGTCAGTGTGAAGAGTCAGTATCAGGTTTAGTGTGGAGAGTCAGTATCTGGGTCAGTGTGGAGAGTCAGTATCAGGGTCAGTGTGAAGAGTCAGTGTCTGGGTCAGTGTGAAGAGTCAGTATCACGGTCAGTGTGAAGAGTCAGTATCAGGGTTAGTGTCTGGGTCAGTGTGGAGAGTCAGTATCAGGGTTAGTGTGGAGAGTCAGTATCAGGATCAGTGTGGAGAGTCAGTATCAGGGTTAGTGTCTGGGTCAGTGTGGAGAGTCAGTATCAGGGTTAGTGTGGAGAGTCAGTATCAGGATCAGTGTGGAGAGTCAGTATCTGGGTCAGTGTGGAGAGTAAGTATCTGGGTCAGTGTGAAAAGTCAGTATCAGGGTTAGTGTGGAGAGTCAGTATCTGGGTCAGTGTGGAGAGTCAGTATCAGGATCAGTGTGGAGAGTCAGTATCAGGGTCAGCGTGTGGGTCAGTGTGGAGAGTCAGTATCAGGGTCAGTGTCTGGGTCAGTGTGGAGAGTCAGTATCAGAGTTAGTGTGGAGAGTCAGTATCAGGGTTAGTGTCTGGGTCAGTGTGGAGAGTCAGTATCAGAGTTAGTGTGGAGAGTCAGTATCAGGGTTAGTGTCTGGGTCAGTGTGAAGAGTCAGTATCAGGGTTAGTGTCTGGGTCAGTGTGGAGAGACAGTTTCAGGGTTAGTGTGGAGAGTCAGTATCAGGATCAGTGTGTAGAGTCAGTATCAGGGTCAGCGTGTGGGTCAGTGTGGAGATTCAATATCTGGGTTAGTGTCTGGGTCAGTGTGGAGAGTCAATATCTGGGTTAGTGTCTGGGTCAGTGTGAAGAGTCAGTATCAGGGTTAGTGTCCATGGTCCATGTGACGTGTCAGTATCAGGGTCAGTGTGAAGTGTCAGTATCAGGGTCAGTATCAGGGTCAGTGTGGAGAGTCAGTATCAGGGATAGTGTCTGGGTTAGTGTGAAGAGTCGGTATCAGGGTTCGTGTCTGGTGTCAGTGTGAAGAGTCAGTATCAGGATCAGTGTGGAGAGTCAGTATCAGGATCAGTGTGGACAGTCAGTATCAGGGTCAGTGTGAAGAGTCAGTATCAGGGTTCATGTCTGGTGTCAGTGTGGAGAGTCGGTATCAGGGGTGGTGTGGGGAGTCAGTATCAGGATCAGTGTGGAGAGTCAGTATCAGGATAAGTGTGGAGAGTCAGTATCAGAGTCAGTGTCTGGGTTAGAGTGGAGAGTCAGTATCAGGGTTAGTGTGGAGAGTCAGTATCAGAGTCAGTGTCTGGGTTAGAGTGGAGAGTCAGTATCAGGATCAGTGTGGAGAGTCAGTATCAGTGTTAGTGTCTGGGTCAGTGTGGAGAGTCAGTATCAGGGTTAGTGTCTGGGTTAGTGTGAAGAGTCAGTATCTGGGTTAGTGTGGAGAGTCAGTATCTGGGTTAGTGTGGAGAGTCAGTATCAGGGTCCGTGTGAAGAGGCAGTATCAGGGTCAGTGTGGAGAGTCAGTATCTGGGTCAGTGTGGAGAGTCAGTATCTGGGTCAGTGTGGAGAGTCAGTATCAGGGTCAGTGTGAAGAGTCAGTATCTGGGTCAGTGTGAAGAGTCAGTATCTGGGTCAGTGTGAAGAGTCAGTATCAGGGTCAGTGTGAAGAGTCAGTATCAGGGATAGTGTGGAGAGTCAGTATCAGGATCAGTGTGGAGAGTCAGTATCAGGGTCAGTGTGAAGAGTCAGTATCAGGGTCAGTGTGAAGAGTCAGTATCTGGGTCAGTGTGAAGAGTCAGTATCAGGGTTGGTGTCTGGGTCAATGTGGAGAGTCAGTATCAGGGTTAGTGTCCAGGGTCAGTGTGGAGAGTCAGTATCAGGGTTAGTGTCTGGGTCAGTGTGGAGAGTCAGTATCAGGGTCAGTGTGAAGAGTCAGTATCAGGGTTAGTGTCTGGGTCAGTGTGAAGAGTCAGTATCTGGGTTAGTGTGGAGAGTCAGTATCAGGGTCCGTGTGAACAGGCAGTATCACGGTCAGTGTGGAGAGTCAGTATCTGGGTCAGTGTGGAGAGTCAGTATCAGGGTCAGTGTGAAGAGTCACTATCTGGGTCAGTGTGAAGAGTCACTATCTGGGTCAGTGTGAAGAGTCAGTATCAGGGTCAGTGTGAAGAGTCAGTATCAGGTTTAGTGTGGAGAGTCAGTATCAGGATCAGTGTGGAGAGTCAGTATCAGGGTCAGTGTGAAGAGTCAGTATCTGGGTTAGTGTGGAGAGTCAGTATCAGGGTCCGTGTGAAGAGTCAGTATCAGGGTCAGTGTGAAGAGTCAGTATCTGGGTCGGTGTGAAGTGTCAGTATCTGGGTTGGTGTCTGGGTCAGTGTGGAGAGTCAGTATCAGGGTCAGTGTGAAGAGTCACTATCTGGGTCAGTGTGAAGAGTCAGTATCAGGGTTAGTGTGGAGAGTCAGTATCAGGGTTAGTGTCTGGGTCAGTGTGGAGAGTCAGTATCAGGATCAGTGTGGAGAGTCAGTATCTGGGTCAGTGTGAAAAGTCAGTATCAGGGTTAGTGTGGAGAGTCAGTATCAGGGTCAGTGTGAAGAGTCACTATCTGGGTCAGTGTGAAGAGTCAGTATCAGGGTTAGTGTGGAGAGTCAGTATCAGGGTTAGTGTCTGGGTCAGTGTGGAGAGTCAGTATCAGGATCAGTGTGGAGAGTCAGTATCTGGGTCAGTGTGAAAAGTCAGTATCAGGGTTAGTGTGGAGAGTCAGTATCTGGGTCAGTGTGGACAGTCAGTATCAGGGTTAGTGTGGAGAGTCAGTATCAGGGTCAGTGTCTGGGTCAGTGTGGAGAGTCAGTATCAGAGTTAGTGTGGAGAGTCAGTATCAGGGTTAGTGTCTGGGTCAGTGTGGAGAGTCAGTATCAGGATCAGTGTGGAGAGTCAGTATCTGGGTCAGTGTGAAAAGTCAGTATCAGGGTTAGTGTGGAGAGTCAGTATCTGGGTCAGTGTGGACAGTCAGTATCAGGGTTAGTGTGGAGAGTCAGTATCAGGATCAGTGTGGAGAGTCAGTATCAGGGTCAGCGTGTGGGTCAGTGTGGAGAGTCAGTATCAGGGTCAGTGTCTGGGTCAGTGTGGAGAGTCAGTATCAGAGTTAGTGTGGAGAGTCAGTATCAGGGTTAGTGTCTGGGTCAGTGTGGAGAGTCAGTATCAGAGTTTGTGTGGAGAGTCAGTATCAGGGTCAGTGTCTAGGTCAGTGTGAAGAGTCAGTATCAGGATAAGTGTGGAGAGTCAGTATCAGGATCAGTGTGGACAGTCAGTATCAGGGTCAGTGTGAAGAGTCAGTATCGGGGTTCGTGTCTGGTGTCAGTGTGGAGAGTCGGTATCAGGATAAGTGTGGAGAGTCAGTATCAGAGTCAGTGTCTGGGTTAGTGTGGAGAGTCAGTATCAGGATCAGTGTGGAGAGTCAGTATCAGGGTTAGTGTGGAGAGTCAGTGTCTGGGTCAGTGTGGAGAGTCAGTATCAGGGTTAGTGTCTGGGTCAGTGTAGAGAGTCAGTATCAGGGTTAGTGCGGAGAGTCAGTATCAGGGTTAGTGTCTGGGTCAGTGTGGAGAGTCAGTATCAGGGTTAGTGTGGAGAGTCAGTATCAGTGTTAGTGTGGAGAGTCAGTATCAGGATCAGTGTGGAGAGTCAGTATCAGGGTCAGCGTGTGGGTCAGTGTGGAGAGTCAGTATCAGGGTCAGCGTCTAGGTTCAGTGTGAAGAGTCAGTATCGCGGTCAGTTTCTGTGGTCAGTGTAGAGAGTCAGAATCGGGGTTCGTGTCTGGTGTCAGTGTGAAGAGTCAGTATCAGGGTCAGCGACTAGGGACTGTGTGAAGAGTCAGTATCAGGGTCAGCGTCTAGGGACTGTGTGAAGAGTCAGTATCAGGGTCAGCGTCTAGAGTCAGTGTGAAGAGTCAGTATCAGGGTCAGCGTCTAGGGACTGTGTGAAGAGTCAGTATCAGGGTCAGCGTCTAGGGACTGTGTGAAGAGTCAGTATCAGGGTCAGCGTCTAGACTCAGTGTGAAGAGTCAGTATCAGGGTCAGCGTCTAGGGACTGTGTGAAGAGTCAGTATCAGGGTCAGCATCTAGAGTCAGTGTGAAGTGTCAATATCAGGGTCAGCGTCTAGGGTCAGTGTGGAGAGTCAGTATCGGGGTCAGTGTGGAGAGTCAGTATCAGGATCAGTGTGGAGAGTCAGTAACAGGATCAGTGTGAAGAGTCAGTATCAGGGTCAGCGTCTAGGGTCAGTGTGAAGAGTTAGTATCAGGGTCAGCGTCTAGGGACTGTGTGAAGAGTCAGTATCAGGGTTAGTGTGGAGAGTCAGTGTCTGGGTTAGTGTGGAGAGTCAGTATCAGGGTTAGTGTCTGGGTCAGTGTGGAGAGTCAGTATCAGGGTCAGTGTGAAGAGTCAGTAACAGGGTCAGTGTGGAGACTCAGTATCAGGATCAGTGTGAAGAGTCAGTATCTGGGTCAGTGTGGAGAGTCAGTATCAGAATCAGTGTGGAGAGTCAGTATCAGGGTTAGTGTGAATAGTCAGTATCAGGGTTAGTGTCTGGGTCAGTGTGGAGAGTCGGTATAAGGGTTAGTGTGAAGAGTCAGTATCAGGATATGTGTGGAGAGTCAGTATCAGGATCAGTGTGGAGAGTCAGGATCGGGGTTAGTGTCTGGGTCAGTGTGGAGAGTCGGTATCGGTTAGTGTGAAGAGTCAGTATCAGGGTAGGCGTCGAGGGACCGTGTGAAGAGTCAGTATCAGGATAAGTGTGGAGAGTCAGTATCAGGATCAGTGTGGAGAGTCAGTATCAGGATCAGTGTGAAGAGTCAGTATCGGGGTTCATGTCTGGTGTCAGTGTGAAGAGTCAGTATCAGGGTTAGTGTGGAGAGTCAGTATAAGGATCAGTGTGGAGAGTCAGTGTCTGGGTCAGTGTGGAGAGTCAGTATCAGGGTTAGTGTCTGGGTCAGTGTAGAGAGTCAGTATCAGGGTTAGTGCGGAGAGTCAGTATCAGGGTTAGTGTCTGGGTCAGTGTGGAGAGTCAGTATCAGGGTCAGCGTCTAGGTTCAGTGTGAAGAGTCAGTATCGCGGTCAGTTTCTGTGGTCAGTGTAGAGAGTCAGAATCGGGGTTCGTGTCTGGTGTCAGTGTGAAGAGTCAGTATCAGGGTCAGCGACTAGGGACTGTGTGAAGAGTCAGTATCAGGGTCAGCGTCTAGGGACTGTGTGAAGAGTCAGTATCAGGGTCAGCGTCTAGAGTCAGTGTGAAGAGTCAGTATCAGGGTCAGCGTCTAGGGACTGTGTGAAGAGTCAGTATCAGGGTCAGCGTCTAGGGACTGTGTGAAGAGTCAGTATCAGGGTCAGCGTCTAGACTCAGTGTGAAGAGTCAGTATCAGGGTCAGCGTCTAGGGACTGTGTGAAGAGTCAGTATCAGGGTCAGCATCTAGAGTCAGTGTGAAGTGTCAATATCAGGGTCAGCGTCTAGGGTCAGTGTGGAGAGTCAGTATCGGGGTCAGTGTGGAGAGTCAGTATCAGGATCAGTGTGGAGAGTCAGTAACAGGATCAGTGTGAAGAGTCAGTATCAGGGTCAGCGTCTAGGGTCAGTGTGAAGAGTTAGTATCAGGGTCAGCGTCTAGGGACTGTGTGAAGAGTCAGTATCAGGGTTAGTGTGGAGAGTCAGTGTCTGGGTTAGTGTGGAGAGTCAGTATCAGGGTTAGTGTCTGGGTCAGTGTGGAGAGTCAGTATCAGGGTCAGTGTGAAGAGTCAGTAACAGGGTCAGTGTGGAGACTCAGTATCAGGATCAGTGTGAAGAGTCAGTATCTGGGTCAGTGTGGAGAGTCAGTATCAGAATCAGTGTGGAGAGTCAGTATCAGGGTTAGTGTGAATAGTCAGTATCAGGGTTAGTGTCTGGGTCAGTGTGGAGAGTCGGTATAAGGGTTAGTGTGAAGAGTCAGTATCAGGATATGTGTGGAGAGTCAGTATCAGGATCAGTGTGGAGAGTCAGGATCGGGGTTAGTGTCTGGGTCAGTGTGGAGAGTCGGTATCGGTTAGTGTGAAGAGTCAGTATCAGGGTAGGCGTCGAGGGACCGTGTGAAGAGTCAGTATCAGGATAAGTGTGGAGAGTCAGTATCAGGATCAGTGTGGAGAGTCAGTATCAGGATCAGTGTGAAGAGTCAGTATCGGGGTTCATGTCTGGTGTCAGTGTGAAGAGTCAGTATCAGGGTTAGTGTGGAGAGTCAGTATAAGGATCAGTGTGGAGAGTCAGTGTCTGGGTCAGTGTGGAGAGTCAGTATCAGGGTTAGTGTCTGGGTCAGTGTAGAGAGTCAGTATCAGGGTTAGTGCGGAGAGTCAGTATCAGGGTTAGTGTCTGGGTCAGTGTGGAGAGTCAGTATCAGGGTTAGTGTGGAGAGTCAGTATCAGTGTTAGTGTGGAGAGTCAGTATCAGGATCAGTGTGGAGAGTCAGTATCAGGGTCAGCGTGTGGGTCAGTGTGGAGAGTCTGTATCAGGGTCAGCGTCTAGGGACTGTGTGAAGAGTCAGTATCAGGGTCAGCCTCTAGGGACTGTGTGAAGAGTCAGTATCAGGGTCAGCGTCTAGGGTCAATGTGAAGTGTCAGTATCAGGGTCAGCGTCTAGGGACTGTGGGCAGAGTCAGTATCAGGGTCAGCATCTAGGGACTGTGTGAAGAGTCAGTATTAGGGTCAGCGTCTAGAGTCAGTGTGAAGAGTCAGTATCAGGGTCAGCGTCGAGGGACCGTGTGAAGAGTCAGTATCAGGATATGTGTGGAGAGTCAGTATCAGGATCAGTGTGAAGAGTCAGTATCGGGGTTCATGTCTGGTGTCATTGTGAAGAGTCAGTATCAGGGTCAGTGTGGAGAGTCAGTATCTGGGTCAGTGTGGAGAGTCAGTATCAGGGTCAGTGTGAAGAGTCAGTATCTGGGTCAGTGTGAAGAGTCAGTATCAGGGTCAGTGTGAAGAGTCAGTATCAGGGTTAGTGTGGAGAGTCAGTATCAGGATCAGTGTGGAGAGTCAGTGTCTGGGTCAGTGTGAAGAGTCAGTATCAAGGTTAGTGTGGAGAGTCAGTATCTGGGTCAGTGTGGAGAGTCAGTATCAGGGTCAGTGTGAAGAGTCAGTATCAGGGTTAGTGTCTGGGTCAGTGTGGAGAGTCAGTATCAGGGTTAGTGTGGAGAGTCAGTGTCTGGGTCAGTGTGAAGAGTCAGTATCAGGATAAGTGTGGAGAGTCAGTATCAGGATCAGTGTGAAGAGTCAGTATCTGGGTCAGTGTGGAGAGCCAGTATCAGGGTTACTGTCTGGGTCAGTGTGGAGAGTCAGTATCAGGATCAGTGTGGAGACTCAGTATCGGGGTCAGTGTCTGGGTCAGTGTGGAGAGTCGGTATCAGGGTTAGTGTGAAGAGTCAGTATCAGGATAAGTGTGGAGAGTCAGTATCAGGATCAGTGTGAAGAGTCAGTATCTGGGTCAGTGTGGAGAGCCAGTATCAGGGTTACTGTCTGGGTCAGTGTGGAGAGTCAGTATCAGAATCAGTGTGGAGACTCAGTATCGGGGTCAGTGTCTGGGTCAGTGTGGAGAGTCGGTATCAGGGTTAGTGTGAAGAGTCAGTATCAGGATAAGTGTGGAGAGTCAGTATCAGGATCAGTGTGAAGAGTCAGTATCTGGGTCAGTGTGGAGAGTCAGTATCAGGGTTACTGTCTGGGTCAGTGTGAAGAGTCAGTATCAGGGTCAGTGTGAAGAGTCAGTATCAGGGTTAGTGTCTGGGTCAGTGTGGAGAGTCGGTATCAGGGTTAGTGTGAAGAGTCAGTATCAGGATATGTGTGGAGAGTCAGTATCAGGATCAGTGTGGAGAGTCAGTATCGGGGTTAGTGTCTGGGTCAGTGTGGAGAGTCGGTATCGGTTAGTGTGAAGAGTCAGTATCAGGGTCAGCGTCGAGGGACCGTGTGAAGAGTCAGTATCAGGATAAGTGTCGAGAGTCAGTATCAGGATCAGTGTGGAGAGTCAGTATCAGGATCAGTGTGAAGAGTCAGTATCGGGGTTCATGTCTGGTGTCAGTGTGAAGAGACAGTATCAGGGTTAGTGTGGAGAGTCAGTATCAGGATCAGTGTGGAGAGTCAGTGTCTGGGTCAGTGTGGAGAGTCAGTATCAGAGTTAGTGTCTGGGTCAGTGTGGAGAGTCAGTATCAGGGTTAGTGCGGAGAGTCAGTATCAGGGTTAGTGCGGAGAGTCAGTATCAGGGTTAGTGTCTGGGTCAGTGTGGAGAGTCAGTATCAGGATCAGTGTGGAGAGTCAGTATCAGGATCAGTGTGGAGAGTCAGTATCAGGGTTAGTGTGGAGAGTCAGTATCAGTGTTAGTGTGGAGAGTCAGTATCAGGATCAGTGTGGAGAGTCAGTATCAGGGTCAGCGTGTGGGTCAGTGTGGAGAGTCAGTATCAGGGTCAGCGTCTAGGGTCAGTGTGGAGAGTCAGTATTGGGGTCAGCGTCTAGGGACTGTGTGAAGAGTCAGTATCAGGATCAGTGTGGAGAGTCAGTAACAGGATCAGTGTGAAGAGTCAGTATCAGGGTCAGAGTCTAGGGTCAGTGTGAAGAGTCAGTATCAGGGACAGCATCTAGGGACTGTGTGAAGAGTCAGTATCAGGGTCAGCGTCTAGGGACTGTGTGAAGAGTCAGTATCAGGGTCAGCGTCTAGGGTCAATGTGAAGAGTCAGTATCAGGGTCAGCGTCTAGGGACTGTGGGCAGAGTCAGTATCAGGGTCAGCGTCTAGGGACTGTGTGAAGAGTCAGTATTAGGGTCAGCGTCTAGAGTCAGTGTGAAGAGTCAGTATCAGGGTCAGCATCGAGGGACCGTGTGAAGAGTCAGTATCAGGATAAGTGTGGAGAGTCAGTATCAGGATCAGTGTGGAGAGTCAGTATCAGGATCAGTGTGAAGAGTCAGTATCGGGGTTCATGTCTGGTGTCAGTGTGAAGAGTCAGTATCAGGGTTAGTGTGGAGAGTCAGTGTCTGGGTCAGTGTGAAGAGTCAGTATCAGGTTTAGTGTGGAGAGTCAGTATCTGGGTCAGTGTGGAGAGTCAGTATCAGGGTCAGTGTGAAGAGTCAGTGTCTGGGTCAGTGTGAAGAGTCAGTATCACGGTCAGTGTGAAGAGTCAGTATCAGGGTTAGTGTCTGGGTCAGTGTGGAGAGTCAGTATCAGGGTTAGTGTGGAGAGTCAGTATCAGGATCAGTGTGGAGAGTCAGTATCAGGATCAGTGTGGAGAGTCAGTATCAGGGTTAGTGTCTGGGTCAGTGTGGAGAGTCAGTATCAGGGTTAGTGTGGAGAGTCAGTATCAGGATCAGTGTGGAGAGTCAGTATCTGGGTCAGTGTGGAGAGTAAGTATCTGGGTCAGTGTGAAAAGTCAGTATCAGGGTTAGTGTGGAGAGTCAGTATCTGGGTCAGTGTGGAGAGTCAGTATCAGGATCAGTGTGGAGAGTCAGTATCAGGGTCAGCGTGTGGGTCAGTGTGGAGAGTCAGTATCAGGGTCAGTGTCTGGGTCAGTGTGGAGAGTCAGTATCAGAGTTAGTGTGGAGAGTCAGTATCAGGGTTAGTGTCTGGGTCAGTGTGGAGAGTCAGTATCAGAGTTAGTGTGGAGAGTCAGTATCAGGGTTAGTGTCTGGGTCAGTGTGAAGAGTCAGTATCAGGGTTAGTGTCTGGGTCAGTGTGGAGAGACAGTTTCAGGGTTAGTGTGGAGAGTCAGTATCAGGATCAGTGTGGTGAGTCAGTATCAGGGTCAGCGTGTGGGTCAGTGTGGAGATTCAATATCTGGGTTAGTGTCTGGGTCAGTGTGGAGAGTCAATATCTGGGTTAGTGTCTGGGTCAGTGTGAAGAGTCAGTATCAGGGTTAGTGTCCATGGTCCATGTGACGTGTCAGTATCAGGGTCAGTGTGAAGAGTCAGTATCAGGGTCAGTATCAGGGTCAGTGTGGAGAGTCAGTATCAGGGATAGTGTCTGGGTTAGTGTGAAGAGTCGGTATCAGGGTTCGTGTCTGGTGTCAGTGTGAAGAGTCAGTATCAGGATCAGTGTGGAGAGTCAGTATCAGGATCAGTGTGGACAGTCAGTATCAGGGTCAGTGTGAAGAGTCAGTATCAGGGTTCATGTCTGGTGTCAGTGTGGAGAGTCGGTATCAGGGGTGGTGTGGGGAGTCAGTATCAGGATCAGTGTGGAGAGTCAGTATCAGGATAAGTGTGGAGAGTCAGTATCAGAGTCAGTGTCTGGGTTAGTGTGGAGAGTCAGTATCAGGGTTAGTGTGGAGAGTCAGTATCAGAGTCAGTGTCTGGGTTAGAGTGGAGAGTCAGTATCAGGATCAGTGTGGAGAGTCAGTATCAGTGTTAGTGTCTGGGTCAGTGTGGAGAGTCAGTATCAGGGTTAGTGTCTGGGTTAGTGTGAAGAGTCAGTATCTGGGTTAGTGTGGAGAGTCAGTATCTGGGTTAGTGTGGAGAGTCAGTATCAGGGTCCGTGTGAAGAGGCAGTATCAGGGTCAGTGTGGAGAATCAGTATCTGGGTCAGTGTGGAGAGTCAGTATCTGGGTCAGTGTGGAGAGTCAGTATCAGGGTCAGTGTGAAGAGTCAGTATCTGGGTCAGTGTGAAGAGTCAGTATCAGGGTCAGTGTGAAGAGTCAGTATCAGGGATAGTGTGGAGAGTCAGTATCAGGATCAGTGTGGAGAGTCAGTATCAGGGTCAGTGTGAAGAGTCAGTATCAGGGTCAGTGTGAAGAGTCAGTATCTGGGTCAGTGTGAAGAGTCAGTATCAGGGTTGGTGTCTGGGTCAATGTGGAGAGTCAGTATCAGGGTTAGTGTCCAGGGTCAGTGTGGAGAGTCAGTATCAGGGTTAGTGTCTGGGTCAGTGTGGAGAGTCAGTATCAGGGTCAGTGTGAAGAGTCAGTATCAGGGTTAGTGTCTGGGTCAGTGTGAAGAGTCAGTATCTGGGTTAGTGTGGAGAGTCAGTATCAGGGTCCGTGTGAACAGGCAGTATCACGGTCAGTGTGGAGAGTCAGTATCTGGGTCAGTGTGGAGAGTCAGTATCAGGGTCAGTGTGAAGAGTCACTATCTGGGTCAGTGTGAAGAGTCAGTATCAGGGTCAGTGTGAAGAGTCAGTATCAGGTTTAGTGTGGAGAGTCAGTATCAGGATCAGTGTGGAGAGTCAGTATCAGGATCAGTGTGGAGAGTCAGTATCAGGGTCAGTGTGAAGAGTCAGTATCTGGGTTAGTGTGGAGAGTCAGTATCAGGGTCCGTGTGAAGAGTCAGTATCAGGGTCAGTGTGAAGAGTCAGTATCTGGGTCGGTGTGAAGTGTCAGTATCTGGGTTGGTGTCTGGGTCAGTGTGGAGAGTCAGTATCAGGGTCAGTGTGGAGAGTCAGTATCTGGGTCAGTGTGGAGTCAGTATCAGGGTCAGTGTGAAGAGTCACTATCTGGGTCAGTGTGAAGAGTCAGTATCAGGGTTAGTGTGGAGAGTCAGTATCAGGGTTAGTGTCTGGGTCAGTGTGGAGAGTCAGTATCAGGATCAGTGTGGAGAGTCAGTATCTGGGTCAGTGTGAAAAGTCAGTATCAGGGTTAGTGTGGAGAGTCAGTATCTGGGTCAGTGTGGACAGTCAGTATCAGGGTTAGTGTGGAGAGTCAGTATCAGGATCAGTGTGGAGAGTCAGTATCAGGGTCAGCGTGTGGGTCAGTGTGGAGAGTCAGTATCAGGGTCAGTGTCTGGGTCAGTGTGGAGAGTCAGTATCAGAGTTAGTGTGGAGAGTCAGTATCAGGGTTAGTGTCTGGGTCAGTGTGGAGAGTCAGTATCAGGGTCAGTGTCTAGGTCAGTGTGAAGAGTCAGTATCAGGATAAGTGTGGAGAGTCAGTATCAGGATCAGTGTGGACAGTCAGTATCAGGGTCAGTGTGAAGAGTCAGTATCGGGGTTCGTGTCTGGTGTCAGTGTGGAGAGTCGGTATCAGGATAAGTGTGGAGAGTCAGTATCAGAGTCAGTGTCTGGGTTAGTGTGGAGAGTCAGTATCAGGATCAGTGTGGAGAGTCAGTATCAGGGTTAGTGTGGAGAGTCAGTGTCTGGGTCAGTGTGGAGAGTCAGTATCAGGGTTAGTGTCTGGGTCAGTGTAGAGAGTCAGTATCAGGGTTAGTGCGGAGAGTCAGTATCAGGGTTAGTGTCTGGGTCAGTGTGGAGAGTCAGTATCAGGGTTAGTGTGGAGAGTCAGTATCAGTGTTAGTGTGGAGAGTCAGTATCAGGATCAGTGTGGAGAGTCAGTATCAGGGTCAGCGTGTGGGTCAGTGTGGAGAGTCAGTATCAGGGTCAGCGTCTAGGTTCAGTGTGAAGAGTCAGTATCGCGGTCAGTTTCTGTGGTCAGTGTAGAGAGTCAGAATCGGGGTTCGTGTCTGGTGTCAGTGTGAAGAGTCAGTATCAGGGTCAGCGTCTAGGGACTGTGTGAAGAGTCAGTATCAGGGTCAGCGTCTAGAGTCAGTGTGAAGAGTCAGTATCAGGGTCAGCGTCTAGGGACTGTGTGAAGAGTCAGTATCAGGGTCAGCGTCTAGACTCAGTGTGAAGAGTCAGTATCAGGGTCAGCGTCTAGGGACTGTGTGAAGAGTCAGTATCAGGGTCAGCATCTAGAGTCAGTGTGAAGTGTCAATATCAGGGTCAGCGTCTAGGGTCAGTGTGGAGAGTCAGTATCGGGGTCAGTGTGGAGAGTCAGTATCAGGGTCAGCGTCTAGGGTCAGTGTGAAGAGTTAGTATCAGGGTCAGCGTCTAGGGACTGTGTGAAGAGTCAGTATCAGGGTTAGTGTGGAGAGTCAGTGTCTGGGTTAGTGTGGAGAGTCAGTATCAGGGTTAGTGTCTGGGTCAGTGTGGAGAGTCAGTATCAGGGTCAGTGTGAAGAGTCAGTAACAGGGTCAGTGTGGAGACTCAGTATCAGGATCAGTGTGAAGAGTCAGTATCTGGGTCAGTGTGGAGAGTCAGTATCAGAATCAGTGTGGAGAGTCAGTATCAGGGTTAGTGTGAATAGTCAGTATCAGGGTTAGTGTCTGGGTCAGTGTGGAGAGTCGGTATAAGGGTTAGTGTGAAGAGTCAGTATCAGGATATGTGTGGAGAGTCAGTATCAGGATCAGTGTGGAGAGTCAGGATCGGGGTTAGTGTCTGGGTCAGTGTGGAGAGTCGGTATCGGTTAGTGTGAAGAGTCAGTATCAGGGTAGGCGTCGAGGGACCGTGTGAAGAGTCAGTATCAGGATAAGTGTGGAGAGTCAGTATCAGGATCAGTGTGGAGAGTCAGTATCAGGATCAGTGTGAAGAGTCAGTATCGGGGTTCATGTCTGGTGTCAGTGTGAAGAGTCAGTATCAGGGTTAGTGGGGAGAGTCAGTATCAGGATCAGTGTGGAGAGTCAGTGTCTGGGTCAGTGTGGAGAGTCAGTATCAGGGTTAGTGTCTGGGTCAGTGTAGAGAGTCAGTATCAGGGTTAGTGCGGAGAGTCAGTATCAGGGTTAGTGTCTGGGTCAGTGTGGAGAGTCAGTATCAGAGAGTCAGTATCAGGATCAGTGTGGAGAGTCAGTATCAGGGTTAGTGTGGAGAGTCAGTATCAGTGTTAGTGTGGAGAGTCAGTATCAGGATCAGTGTGGAGAGTCAGTATCAGGGTCAGCGTGTGGGTCAGTGTGGAGAGTCTGTATCAGGGTCAGCGTCTAGGGACTGTGTGAAGAGTCAGTATCAGGGTCAGCCTCTAGGGACTGTGTGAAGAGTCAGTATCAGGGTCAGCGTCTAGGGTCAATGTGAAGAGTCAGTATCAGGGTCAGCGTCTAGGGACTGTGGGCAGAGTCAGTATCAGGGTCAGCATCTAGGGACTGTGTGAAGAGTCAGTATTAGGGTCAGCGTCTAGAGTCAGTGTGAAGAGTCAGTATCAGGGTTAGTGTGGAGAGTCAGTATCAGTGTTAGTGTGGAGAGTCAGTATCAGGATCAGTGTGGAGAGTCAGTATCAGGGTCAGCGTGTGGGTCAGTGTGGAGAGTCAGTATCAGGGTCAGCGTCTAGGTTCAGTGTGAAGAGTCAGTATCGCGGTCAGTTTCTGTGGTCAGTGTAGAGAGTCAGAATCGGGGTTCGTGTCTGGTGTCAGTGTGAAGAGTCAGTATCAGGGTCAGCGTCTAGGGACTGTGTGAAGAGTCAGTATCAGGGTCAGCGTATAGAGTCAGTGTGAAGAGTCAGTATCAGGGTCAGCGTCTAGGGACTGTGTGAAGAGTCAGTATCAGGGTCAGCGTCTAGACTCAGTGTGAAGAGTCAGTATCAGGGTCAGCGTCTAGGGACTGTGTGAAGAGTCAGTATCAGGGTCAGCATCTAGAGTCAGTGTGAAGTGTCAATATCAGGGTCAGCGTCTAGGGTCAGTGTGGAGAGTCAGTATCGGGGTCAGTGTGGAGAGTCAGTATCAGGGTCAGCGTCTAGGGTCAGTGTGAAGAGTTAGTATCAGGGTCAGCGTCTAGGGACTGTGTGAAGAGTCAGTATCAGGGTTAGTGTGGAGAGTCAGTGTCTGGGTTAGTGTGGAGAGTCAGTATCAGGGTTAGTGTCTGGGTCAGTGTGGAGAGTCAGTATCAGGGTCAGTGTGAAGAGTCAGTATCTGGGTCAGTGTGGAGAGTCAGTATCAGAATCAGTGTGGAGAGTCAGTATCAGGGTTAGTGTGAATAGTCAGTATCAGGGTTAGTGTCTGGGTCAGTGTGGAGAGTCGGTATAAGGGTTAGTGTGAAGAGTCAGTATCAGGATATGTGTGGAGAGTCAGTATCAGGATCAGTGTGGAGAGTCAGGATCGGGGTTAGTGTCTGGGTCAGTGTGGAGAGTCGGTATCGGTTAGTGTGAAGAGTCAGTATCAGGGTAGGCGTCGAGGGACCGTGTGAAGAGTCAGTATCAGGATAAGTGTGGAGAGTCAGTATCAGGATCAGTGTGGAGAGTCAGTATCAGGATCAGTGTGAAGAGTCAGTATCGGGGTTCATGTCTGGTGTCAGTGTGAAGAGTCAGTATCAGGGTTAGTGTGGAGAGTCAGTATCAGGATCAGTGTGGAGAGTCAGTGTCTGGGTCAGTGTGGAGAGTCAGTATCAGGGTTAGTGTCTGGGTCAGTGTAGAGAGTCAGTATCAGGGTTAGTGCGGAGAGTCAGTATCAGGGTTAGTGTCTGGGTCAGTGTGGAGAGTCAGTATCAGAGAGTCAGTATCAGGATCAGTGTGGAGAGTCAGTATCAGGGTTAGTGTGGAGAGTCAGTATCAGTGTTAGTGTGGAGAGTCAGTATCAGGATCAGTGTGGAGAGTCAGTATCAGGGTCAGCGTGTGGGTCAGTGTGGAGAGTCTGTATCAGGGTCAGCGTCTAGGGACTGTGTGAAGAGTCAGTATCAGGGTCAGCCTCTAGGGACTGTGTGAAGAGTCAGTATCAGGGTCAGCGTCTAGGGTCAATGTGAAGAGTCAGTATCAGGGTCAGCGTCTAGGGACTGTGGGCAGAGTCAGTATCAGGGTCAGCATCTAGGGACTGTGTGAAGAGTCAGTATTAGGGTCAGCGTCTAGAGTCAGTGTGAAGAGTCAGTATCAGGGTCAGCGTCGAGGGACCGTGTGAAGAGTCAGTATCAGGATAAGTGTGGAGAGTCAGTATCAGGATCAGTGTGAAGAGTCAGTATCGGGGTTCATGTCTGGTGTCATTGTGAAGAGTCAGTATCAGGGTTAGTGTGGAGAGTCAGTATCAGGATCAGTGTGGAGAGTCAGTGTCTGGGTCAGTGTGAAGAGTCAGTATCAGTGTTAGTGTGGAGAGTCAGTATCTGGCTCAGTGTGGAGAGTCAGTATCAGGGTCAGTGTGAAGAGTCAGTATTAGGGTTAGTGTCTGGGTCAGTGTGGAGAGTCAGTATCAGGGTTAGTGTGGAGAGTCAGTATCTGGGTCAGTGTGAAGAGTCAGTATCACAGTTAGTGTGGAGAGTCAGTATCAGGGTTAGTGTCTGGGTCAGTGTGGAGAGTCAGTATCAGGATCAGCGTGGAGAGTCAGTATCAGGGTTAGTGTCTGGGTCAGTGTGGAGAGTCAGTATCAGAGTTAGTGTGGAGAGTCAGTATCAGGGTCAGTGTCTGGGTCAGTGTGAAGAGTCAGTATCTGGGTCAGTGTGGACAGTCAGTATCAGGGTCAGTGTGAAGAGTCACTATCTGGGTCAGTGTGAAGAGTCAGTATCAGGGTCAGTGTGAAGAGTCAGTATCAGGTTTAGTGTGGAGAGTCAGTATCAGGATCAGTGTGGAGAGTCAGTATCAGGGTCAGTGTGAAGAGTCAGTATCTGGGTTAGTGTGGAGAGTCAGTATCAGGGTCCGTGTGAAGAGTCAGTATCAGGGTCAGTGTGAAGAGTCAGTATCTGGGTCGGTGTGAAGTGTCAGTATCTGGGTTGGTGTCTGGGTCAGTGTGGAGAGTCAGTATCAGGGTCAGTGTGGAGAGTCAGTATCTGGGTCAGTGTGGAGAGTCAGTATCAGGGTCAGTGTGAAGAGTCACTATCTGGGTCAGTGTGAAGAGTCAGTATCAGGGTTAGTGTGGAGAGTCAGTATCAGGGTTAGTGTCTGGGTCAGTGTGGAGAGTCAGTATCAGGATCAGTGTGGAGAGTCAGTATCTGGGTCAGTGTGAAAAGTCAGTATCAGGGTTAGTGTGGAGAGTCAGTATCTGGGTCAGTGTGGACAGTCAGTATCAGGGTTAGTGTGGAGAGTCAGTATCAGGATCAGTGTGGAGAGTCAGTATCAGGGTCAGCGTGTGGGTCAGTGTGGAGAGTCAGTATCAGGGTCAGTGTCTGGGTCAGTGTGGAGAGTCAGTATCAGAGTTAGTGTGGAGAGTCAGTATCAGGGTTAGTGTCTGGGTCAGTGTGGAGAGTCAGTATCAGAGTTTGTGTGGAGAGTCAGTATCAGGGTCAGTGTCTAGGTCAGTGTGAAGAGTCAGTATCAGGATAAGTGTGGAGAGTCAGTATCAGGGTTAGTGCGGAGAGTCAGTATCAGGGTTAGTGCGGAGAGTCAGTATCAGGGTTAGTGTCTGGGTCAGTGTGGAGAGTCAGTATCAGGATCAGTGTGGAGAGTCAGTATCAGGATCAGTGTGGAGAGTCAGTATCAGGGTTAGTGTGGAGAGTCAGTATCAGTGTTAGTGTGGAGAGTCAGTATCAGGATCAGTGTGGAGAGTCAGTATCAGGGTCAGCGTGTGGGTCAGTGTGGAGAGTCAGTATCAGGGTCAGCGTCTAGGGTCAGTGTGGAGAGTCAGTATTGGGGTCAGCGTCTAGGGACTGTGTGAAGAGTCAGTATCAGGATCAGTGTGGAGAGTCAGTAACAGGATCAGTGTGAAGAGTCAGTATCAGGGTCAGAGTCTAGGGTCAGTGTGAAGAGTCAGTATCAGGGACAGCATCTAGGGACTGTGTGAAGAGTCAGTATCAGGGTCAGCGTCTAGGGACTGTGTGAAGAGTCAGTATCAGGGTCAGCGTCTAGGGTCAATGTGAAGAGTCAGTATCAGGGTCAGCGTCTAGGGACTGTGGGCAGAGTCAGTATCAGGGTCAGCGTCTAGGGACTGTGTGAAGAGTCAGTATTAGGGTCAGCGTCTAGAGTCAGTGTGAAGAGTCAGTATCAGGGTGAGCATCGAGGGACCGTGTGAAGAGTCAGTATCAGGATAAGTGTGGAGAGTCAGTATCAGGATCAGTGTGGAGAGTCAGTATCAGGATCAGTGTGAAGAGTCAGTATCTGGGTTCATGTCTGGTGTCAGTGTGAAGAGTCAGTATCAGGGTTAGTGTGGAGAGTCAGTGTCTGGGTCAGTGTGAAGAGTCAGTATCAGGTTTAGTGTGGAGAGTCAGTATCTGGGTCAGTGTGGAGAGTCAGTATCAGGGTCAGTGTGAAGAGTCAGTGTCTGGGTCAGTGTGAAGAGTCAGTATCACGGTCAGTGTGAAGAGTCAGTATCAGGGTTAGTGTCTGGGTCAGTGTGGAGAGTCAGTATCAGGGTTAGTGTGGAGAGTCAGTATCAGGATCAGTGTGGAGAGTCAGTATCAGGGTTAGTGTCTGGGTCAGTGTGGAGAGTCAGTATCAGGGTTAGTGTGGAGAGTCAGTATCAGGATCAGTGTGGAGAGTCAGTATCTGGGTCAGTGTGGAGAGTAAGTATCTGGGTCAGTGTGAAAAGTCAGTATCAGGGTTAGTGTGGAGAGTCAGTATCTGGGTCAGTGTGGAGAGTCAGTATCAGGATCAGTGTGGAGAGTCAGTATCAGGGTCAGCGTGTGGGTCAGTGTGGAGAGTCAGTATCAGGGTCAGTGTCTGGGTCAGTGTGGAGAGTCAGTATCAGAGTTAGTGTGGAGAGTCAGTATCAGGGTTAGTGTCTGGGTCAGTGTGGAGAGTCAGTATCAGAGTTAGTGTGGAGAGTCAGTATCAGGGTTAGTGTCTGGGTCAGTGTGAAGAGTCAGTATCAGGGTTAGTGTCTGGGTCAGTGTGGAGAGACAGTTTCAGGGTTAGTGTGGAGAGTCAGTATCAGGATCAGTGTGTAGAGTCAGTATCAGGGTCAGCGTGTGGGTCAGTGTGGAGATTCAATATCTGGGTTAGTGTCTGGGTCAGTGTGGAGAGTCAATATCTGGGTTAGTGTCTGGGTCAGTGTGAAGAGTCAGTATCAGGGTTAGTGTCCATGGTCCATGTGACGTGTCAGTATCAGGGTCAGTGTGAAGAGTCAGTATCAGGGTCAGTATCAGGGTCAGTGTGGAGAGTCAGTATCAGGGATAGTGTCTGGGTTAGTGTGAAGAGTCGGTATCAGGGTTCGTGTCTGGTGTCAGTGTGAAGAGTCAGTATCAGGATCAGTGTGGAGAGTCAGTATCAGGATCAGTGTGGACAGTCAGTATCAGGGTCAGTGTGAAGAGTCAGTATCAGGGTTCATGTCTGGTGTCAGTGTGGAGAGTCGGTATCAGGGGTGGTGTGGGGAGTCAGTATCAGGATCAGTGTGGAGAGTCAGTATCAGGATAAGTGTGGAGAGTCAGTATCAGAGTCAGTGTCTGGGTTAGAGTGGAGAGTCAGTATCAGGGTTAGTGTGGAGAGTCAGTATCAGAGTCAGTGTCTGGGTTAGAGTGGAGAGTCCGTATCAGGATCAGTGTGGAGAGTCAGTATCAGTGTTAGTGTCTGGGTCAGTGTGGAGAGTCAGTATCAGGGTTAGTGTCTGGGTTAGTGTGAAGAGTCAGTATCTGGGTTAGTGTGGAGAGTCAGTATCTGGGTTAGTGTGGAGAGTCAGTATCAGGGTCCGTGTGAAGAGGCAGTATCAGGGTCAGTGTGGAGAGTCAGTATCTGGGTCAGTGTGGAGAGTCAGTATCTGGGTCAGTGTGGAGAGTCAGTATCAGGGTCAGTGTGAAGAGTCAGTATCTGGGTCAGTGTGAAGAGTCAGTATCTGGGTCAGTGTGAAGAGTCAGTATCAGGGTCAGTGTGAAGAGTCAGTATCAGGGATAGTGTGGAGAGTCAGTATCAGGATCAGTGTGGAGAGTCAGTGTCAGGGTCAGTGTGAAGAGTCAGTATCAGGGTCAGTGTGAAGAGTCAGTATCTGGGTCAGTGTGAAGAGTCAGTATCAGGGTTGGTGTCTGGGTCAATGTGGAGAGTCAGTATCAGGGTTAGTGTCCAGGGTCAGTGTGGAGAGTCAGTATCAGGGTTAGTGTCTGGGTCAGTGTGGAGAGTCAGTATCAGGGTCAGTGTGAAGAGTCAGTATCAGGGTTAGTGTCTGGGTCAGTGTGAAGAGTCAGTATCTGGGATAGTGTGGAGAGTCAGTATCAGGGTCCGTGTGAACAGGCAGTATCACGGTCAGTGTGGAGAGTCAGTATCTGGGTCAGTGTGGAGAGTCAGTATCAGGGTCAGTGTGAAGAGTCACTATCTGGGTCAGTGTGAAGAGTCAGTATCTGGGTCAGTGTGAAGAGTCAGTATCAGGGTCAGTGTGAAGAGTCAGTATCAGGTTTAGTGTGGAGAGTCAGTATCAGGATCAGTGTGGAGAGTCAGTATCAGGGTCAGTGTGAAGAGTCAGTATCTGGGTTAGTGTGGAGAATCAGTATCAGGGTCCGTGTGAAGAGTCAGTATCAGGGTCAGTGTGAAGAGTCAGTATCTGGGTCGGTGTGAAGTGTCAGTATCTGGGTTGGTGTCTGGGTCAGTGTGGAGAGTCAGTATCAGGGTCAGTGTGGAGAGTCAGTATCTGGGTCAGTGTGGAGAGTCACTATCTGGGTCAGTGTGAAGAGTCAGTATCAGGGTTAGTGTGGAGAGTCAGTATCAGGGTTAGTGTCTGGGTCAGTGTGGAGAGTCAGTATCAGGATCAGTGTGGAGAGTCAGTATCTGGGTCAGTGTGAAAAGTCAGTATCAGGGTTAGTGTGGAGAGTCAGTATCTGGGTCAGTGTGGACAGTCAGTATCAGGGTTAGTGTGGAGAGTCAGTATCAGGGTCAGTGTCTGGGTCAGTGTGGAGAGTCAGTATCAGAGTTAGTGTGGAGAGTCAGTATCAGGGTTAGTGTCTGGGTCAGTGTGGAGAGTCAGTATCAGGATCAGTGTGGAGAGTCAGTATCTGGGTCAGTGTGAAAAGTCAGTATCAGGGTTAGTGTGGAGAGTCAGTATCTGGGTCAGTGTGGACAGTCAGTATCAGGGTTAGTGTGGAGAGTCAGTATCAGGATCAGTGTGGAGAGTCAGTATCAGGGTCAGCGTGTGGGTCAGTGTGGAGAGTCAGTATCAGGGTCAGTGTCTGGGTCAGTGTGGAGAGTCAGTATCAGAGTTAGTGTGGAGAGTCAGTATCAGGGTTAGTGTCTGGGTCAGTGTGGAGAGTCAGTATCAGAGTTTGTGTGGAGAGTCAGTATCAGGGTCAGTGTCTAGGTCAGTGTGAAGAGTCAGTATCAGGATAAGTGTGGAGAGTCAGTATCAGGATCAGTGTGGACAGTCAGTATCAGGGTCAGTGTGAAGAGTCAGTATCGGGGTTCGTGTCTGGTGTCAGTGTGGAGAGTCGGTATCAGGATAAGTGTGGAGAGTCAGTATCAGAGTCAGTGTCTGGGTTAGTGTGGAGAGTCAGTATCAGGATCAGTGTGGAGAGTCAGTATCAGGGTTAGTGTGGAGAGTCAGTGTCTGGGTCAGTGTGGAGAGTCAGTATCAGGGTTAGTGTCTGGGTCAGTGTAGAGAGTCAGTATCAGGGTTAGTGCGGAGAGTCAGTATCAGGGTTAGTGTCTGGGTCAGTGTGGAGAGTCAGTATCAGGGTTAGTGTGGAGAGTCAGTATCAGTGTTAGTGTGGAGAGTCAGTATCAGGATCAGTGTGGAGAGTCAGTATCAGGGTCAGCGTGTGGGTCAGTGTGGAGAGTCAGTATCAGGGTCAGCGTCTAGGTTCAGTGTGAAGAGTCAGTATCGCGGTCAGTTTCTGTGGTCAGTGTAGAGAGTCAGAATCGGGGTTCGTGTCTGGTGTCAGTGTGAAGAGTCAGTATCAGGGTCAGCGACTAGGGACTGTGTGAAGAGTCAGTATCAGGGTCAGCGTCTAGGGACTGTGTGAAGAGTCAGTATCAGGGTCAGCGTCTAGAGTCAGTGTGAAGAGTCAGTATCAGGGTCAGCGTCTAGGGACTGTGTGAAGAGTCAGTATCAGGGTCAGCGTCTAGGGACTGTGTGAAGAGTCAGTATCAGGGTCAGCGTCTAGACTCAGTGTGAAGAGTCAGTATCAGGGTCAGCGTCTAGGGACTGTGTGAAGAGTCAGTATCAGGGTCAGCATCTAGAGTCAGTGTGAAGTGTCAATATCAGGGTCAGCGTCTAGGGTCAGTGTGGAGAGTCAGTATCGGGGTCAGTGTGGAGAGTCAGTATCAGGATCAGTGTGGAGAGTCAGTAACAGGATCAGTGTGAAGAGTCAGTATCAGGGTCAGCGTCTAGGGTCAGTGTGAAGAGTTAGTATCAGGGTCAGCGTCTAGGGACTGTGTGAAGAGTCAGTATCAGGGTTAGTGTGGAGAGTCAGTGTCTGGGTTAGTGTGGAGAGTCAGTATCAGGGTTAGTGTCTGGGTCAGTGTGGAGAGTCAGTATCAGGGTCAGTGTGAAGAGTCAGTAACAGGGTCAGTGTGGAGACTCAGTATCAGGATCAGTGTGAAGAGTCAGTATCTGGGTCAGTGTGGAGAGTCAGTATCAGAATCAGTGTGGAGAGTCAGTATCAGGGTTAGTGTGAATAGTCAGTATCAGGGTTAGTGTCTGGGTCAGTGTGGAGAGTCGGTATAAGGGTTAGTGTGAAGAGTCAGTATCAGGATATGTGTGGAGAGTCAGTATCAGGATCAGTGTGGAGAGTCAGGATCGGGGTTAGTGTCTGGGTCAGTGTGGAGAGTCGGTATCGGTTAGTGTGAAGAGTCAGTATCAGGGTAGGCGTCGAGGGACCGTGTGAAGAGTCAGTATCAGGATAAGTGTGGAGAGTCAGTATCAGGATCAGTGTGGAGAGTCAGTATCAGGATCAGTGTGAAGAGTCAGTATCGGGGTTCATGTCTGGTGTCAGTGTGAAGAGTCAGTATCAGGGTTAGTGTGGAGAGTCAGTATAAGGATCAGTGTGGAGAGTCAGTGTCTGGGTCAGTGTGGAGAGTCAGTATCAGGGTTAGTGTCTGGGTCAGTGTAGAGAGTCAGTATCAGGGTTAGTGCGGAGAGTCAGTATCAGGGTTAGTGTCTGGGTCAGTGTAGAGAGTCAGTATCAGGGTTAGTGTGGAGAGTCAGTATCAGGATCAGTGTGGAGAGTCAGTATCAGGGTTAGTGTGGAGAGTCAGTATCAGTGTTAGTGTGGAGAGTCAGTATCAGGATCAGTGTGGAGAGTCAGTATCAGGGTCAGCGTGTGGGTCAGTGTGGAGAGTCTGTATCAGGGTCAGCGTCTAGGGACTGTGTGAAGAGTCAGTATCAGGGTCAGCCTCTAGGGACTGTGTGAAGAGTCAGTATCAGGGTCAGCGTCTAGGGTCAATGTGAAGTGTCAGTATCAGGGTCAGCGTCTAGGGACTGTGGGCAGAGTCAGTATCAGGGTCAGCATCTAGGGACTGTGTGAAGAGTCAGTATTAGGGTCAGCGTCTAGAGTCAGTGTGAAGAGTCAGTATCAGGGTCAGCGTCGAGGGACCGTGTGAAGAGTCAGTATCAGGGTTAGTGTGGAGGGTCAGTATCAGGGTCCGTGTGAAGAGTCAGTATCAGGGTTAGTGTCTGGGTCAGTGTGAAGAGTCAGTATCTGGGTTAGTGTGGAGAGTCAGTATCAGGGTCCGTGTAAAGAGGCAGTATCAGGGTCAGTGTGGAGAGTCAGTATCTGGGTCAGAGTGGAGAGTCAGTATCAGGGTCAGTGTGAAGAGTCACTATCTGGGTCAGTGTGAAGAGTCAGTATCAGGGTCAGTGTGAAGAGTCATTATCAGGTTCAGTGTGGAGAGTCAGTATCAGGATCAGTGTGGAGAGTCAGTATCAGGGTCAGTGTGAAGAGTCAGTATCTGGGTTAGTGTGGAGGGTCAGTATCAGGGTCCGTGTGAAGAGTCAGTATCAGGGTCAGTGTGAAGAGTCAGTATCAGGGTCAGTGTGAAGAGTCAGTATCTGGGTCGGTGTGATGAGTCAGTATCTGGGTTGGTGTCTGGGTCAGTGTGGAGAGTCAGTATCAGGGTTAGTGTCTGGGTCAGTGTGAAGAGTCAGTATCAGGGTCAGTGTGGAGAGTCAGTATCAGGGTCAGTGTGGAGAGTCAGTATCAGGGTCAGTGTGGAGAGTCTGTATCAGGGTTAGTGTCTGGGTCAGTGTGGAGAGTCAATATCAGGGTTAGTGTCTGGGTCAGTATCAGGATCAGTGTGGAGAGTCAGTATCAGGGTTGGTGTCTGGGTCAGTGTGGAGAGTCAGTATCAGGATCAGTGTGGAGAGTCAGTATCAGGGTCAGCGTCTAGAGTCAGTGTGAAGAGTCAGTATCAGGGTCAGCGTCTAGGGTCAGTGTGGAGAGTCAGTATCAGGGTCAGCGTCTAGGGACTGTGTGAAGAGTCAGTATCAGGGTCAGTGTGAAGAGTCAGTATCAGGGTTAGTGTGTAGAGTCAGTGTCTGGGTTAGTGTGGAGAGTCAGTATCAGGGTTAGTGTCTGGGTCAGTGTGGAGAGTCAGTATCAGGGTTAGTGTCTGGGTCAGTGTGGAGAGTCAGTATCAGAGTTAGTGTCTGGGTCAGTGTGGAGAGTGAGTATCAGGGTTAGTGTCTGGGTCAGTGTGGAGAGTCAGTATCAGGGTTACTGTCTGGGTCAGTGTGGAGAGTCAGTATCAGGATCAGTGTGGAGAGTCAGTATCAGGATCAGTGTGAAGAGTCAGTATTTGGGTCAGTGTGGAGAGCCAGTATCAGGGTTACTGTCTGGGTCAGTGTGGAGAGTCAGTATCAGGATCAGTGTGGAGACTCAGTATCGGGGTCAGTGTCTGGGTCAGTGTGGAGAGTCGGTATCAGGGTTAGTGTGAAGAGTCAGTATCAGGATAAGTGTGGAGAGTCAGTATCAGGATCTGTGTGAAGAGTCAGTATCTGGGTCAGTGTGGAGAGTCAGTATCAGGATCAGTGTGGAGAGTCATTATCAGGGTTAGTGTCTGGGTCACTGTGGAGAGTCGGTATAAGGGTTAGTGTGAAGAGTCAGTATCAGAATATGTGTGGAGAGTCAGTATCAGGATCAGTGTGGAGAGTCAGTATCGGGGTTAGTGTCTGGGTCAGTGTGGAGAGTCGGTATCGGTTAGTGTGAAGAGTCAGTATCAGGGTCAGCGTCGAGGGACCGTGTGAAGAGTCAGTATCCGGATAAGTGTGGAGAGTCAGTATCAGGATCAGTGTGGAGAGTCAGTATCAGGATCAGTGTGAAGAGTCAGTATCGGGGTTCATGTCTGGTGTCAGTGTGAAGAGTCAGTATCAGGGTTAGTGTGGAGAGTCAGTATCAGGATCAGTGTGGAGAGTCAGTGTCTGGGTCAGTGTGGAGAGTCAGTATCAGGGTTAGTGTCTGGGTCAGTGTAGAGAGTCAGTATCAGGGTTAGTGTCTGGGTCAGTGTGGAGAGTCAGTATCAGGGTTAGTGTGGAGAGTCAGTATCAGGATCAGTGTGGAGAGTCAGTATCAGGGTTAGTGTGGAGAGTCAGTATCAGGATCAGTGTGGAGAGTCAGTATCAGGATCAGTGTGGAGAGTCAGTATCAGGGTCAGCGTGTGGGTCAGTGTGGAGAGTCAGTATCAGGGTCAGAGTCTAGGGTCAGTGTGGAGAGTCAGTATTGGGGTCAGCGTCTAGGGACTGTGTGAAGAGACAGTATCAGGATCAGTGTGGAAAGTCAGTAACAGGATCAGTGTGAAGAGTCAGTATCAGGGTCAGCGTCTAGGGTCAGTGTGAAGAGTCAGTATCAGGGACAGCATCTAGGGACTGTGTGAAGAGTCAGTATCAGGGTCAGCGTCTAGGGACTGTGTGAAGAGTCAGTATCAGCGTCAGCGTCTAGGGTCAGTGTGAAGAGTCAGTATCAGGGACAGCATCTAGGGACTGTGTGAAGAGTCAGTATCAGGGTGAGCGTCTAGGGTCAATGTGAAGAGTCAGTATCAGGGTCAGCGTCTAGGGACTGTGGGCAGAGTCAGTATCAGGGTCAGCGTCTAGGGACTGTGTGAAGAGTCAGTATTAGGGTCAGCGTCTAGAGTCAGTGTGAAGAGACAGTATCAGGATCAGCGTCGAGGGACCGTGTGAAGAGTCAGTATCAGGATAAGTGTGGAGAGTCAGTATCAGGATCAGTGTGAAGAGTCAGTATCGGGGTTCATGTCTGGTGTCAGTGTGAAGAGTCAGTATCAGGGTTAGTGTGGAGAGTCAGTATCAGGATCAGTGTGGAGAGTCCGTGTCTGGGTCAGTGTGAAGAGTCAGTATCAGGGTTAGTGTGGAGAGTCAGTATCTGGGTCAGTGTGGACAGTCAGTATCAGGGTCAGTGTGAAGAGTCAGTATTAGGGTTAGTGTCTGGGTCAGTGTGGAGAGTCAGTATCAGGGTTAGTGTGGAGAGTCAGTATCTGGGTCAGTGTGAAGAGTCAGTATCAGGGTCAGTGTGAAGAGTCAGTATCAGAGTCAGTGTGGAGAGTCAGTATCGGGGTCAGTGTGGAGAGTCAGTATCAGGATCAGTGTGGACAGTCAGTATCAGGGTCAGTGTGAAGAGTCAGTATCGGTGTTCGTGTCTGGTGTCAGTGTGGAGAGTCGGTATCAGGGGTGGTGTGGGGAGTCAGTATCAGGATCAGTGTGGAGAGTCAGTATCAGGATCAGTGTGGAGAGTCAGTATCAGGATAAGTGTGGAGAGTCTATATCAGGGTTAGTGTCTGGGTCAGTATCAGGATCAGTGTGGACAGTCAGAATCAGGGTTGGTGTCTGGGTCAATGTGGAGAGTCAGTATCAGGGTTAGTGTGTGGGTCAGTGTGGAGAGTCAGTATCAGGGTTAGTGTCTGGGTTAGTGTGAAGAGTCAGTATCTGGGTTAGTGTGGAGAGTCAGTATCTGGGTTAGTGTGGAGAGTCAGTATCAGGGTCGGTGTGAAGAGGCAGTATCAGGGTCAGTGTGGAGAGTCAGTATCTGGGTCAGTGTGGAGAGTCAGTATCAGGGTCAGTGTGAAGAGTCAGTATCTGGGTCAGTGTGAAGAGTCAGTATCTGGGTCAGTGTGAAGAGTCAGTATCAGGGTTAGTGTGGAGAGTCAGTATCAGGATCAGTGTGGAGAGTCAGTATCAGGATCAGTGTGGAGAGTCAGTATCAGGGTCAGTGTGAAGAGTCAGTATCTGGGTCAGTGTGAAGAGTCAGTATCAGGGTTGGTGTCTGGGTCAATGTGGAGAGTCAGTATCAGGGTTAGTGTCCAGGGTCAGTGTGGAGAGTCAGTATCAGGGTTAGTGTCTGGGTCAGTGTGGAGAGACAGTATCAGGGTCAGTGTGAAGAGTCAGTATCAGGGTTAGTGTCTGGGTCAGTGTGAAGAGTCAGTATCTGGGGTAGTGTGGAGAGTCAGAATCAGGGTCCGTGTGAAGAGGCAGTATCAGGGTCAGTGTGGAGAGTCAGTATCTGGGTCAGTGTGGAGAGTCAGTATCAGGGTCAGTGTGAAGAGTCACTATCTGGGTCAGTGTGAAGAGTCAGTATCAGGGTCAGTGTGAAGAGTCATTATCAGGTTCAGTGAGGAGAGTCAGTATCAGGATCAGTGTGGAGAGTCAGTATCAGGGTCAGTGTGAAGAGTCAGTATCTGGGTTAGTGTGGAGGGTCAGTATCAGGGTCAGTGTGAAGAGTCAGTATCAGAGTCAGTGTGAAGAGTCAGTATCTGGGTCGGTGCGAAGAGTCAGTATCTGGGTTGGTGTCTGGGTCAGTGTGGAGAGTCAGTATCAGGGTTAGTGTCTGGCTCAGTGTGGAGAGTCAGTATCAGGGTTAGTGTGGAGAGTCAGTATCAGGATCAGTGTGGAGAGACAGTATCAGGGTTAGTGTCTGGGTTAGTGTGGAGAGTCAGTATCAGGGTTAGTGTGGAGAGTCAGTATCAGGGTTAGTGTCTGGGTCAGTGTGGAGAGTCAGTATCAGGATCAGAGTGGAGAGTCATTATCTGGGTCAGTGTGAAAAGTCAGTATCAGAGTTAGTGTGGAGAGTCAGTATCAGGATCAGTGTGGAGAGTGAGTATCAGGGTCAGCGTGTGGGTCAGTGTGGAGAGTGAGTATCAGGGTCAGCGTGTGGGTCAGTGTGGAGAGTCAGTATCAGGGTCACTGTCTGGGTCAGTGTGGAGAGTCTTGATCAGAGTTAGTGTGGAGATTCAGTATCAGGGTTAGTGTCTGGGTCAGTGTGGAGAGTCAGTATCAGGATCAGTGTGGAGAGTCAGTATCTGGGTCCGTGTGGAGAGTCAGTATCAGGATCAGTGTGGAGAGTCAGTATCTGGGTCAGTGTGGAGAGTCAGTATCAGGGTTAGTGTGGAGAGTCAGTATCAGGATCAGTGTGGAGAGTCAGTATCAGGGTCAGCGTGTGGGTCAGTGTGGAGAGTCAGTATCAGGGTCAGTGTCTGGGTCAGTCTGGAGAGTCTGTATCAGAGTTAGTGTGGAGAGTCAGTATCAGGGTTAGTGTCTGGGTCAGTGTGGAGAGTCAGTATCAGGATCAGTGTGGAGAGTCAGTATCTGGGTCAGTGTGGAGAGTCAGTATCAGGATCAGTGTGGAGAGTCAGTATCAGGGTTAGTGTGGAGAGTCAGTATCAGGATCAGTGTGGAGAGTCAGTATCAGGGTCAGTGTGAAGAGTCAGTATCTGGGTCAGTGTGAAGAGTCAGTATCAGGGTTGGTGTCTGGGTCAATGTGGAGAGTCAGTATCAGGGTTAGTGTCCAGGGTCAGTGTGGAGAGTCAGTATCAGGGTTAGTGTGGAGAGTCAGTATCAGGGTCAGTGTGGAGAGTCAGTATCAGGGTTAGTGTCCAGGGTCAGTGTGGAGAGTCAGTATCAGGATCAGTGTGGAGAGTCAGTATCAGGGTCAGTGTCAGAGTCATTGTACAGTGTTTCTGTCCAGGGTCAGAGTCAGTGTATGGGGTTACTGTCCAGTGTCAGTGTACAGGGTTTCTGTCCAGGGTCATAGTACGGGGTTAATATACAGGGTCAGTATACAGGGTTTCTGTCCAGGGTCAGTGTATCGGGTTTCTGTCCAGGGTCAGTGTACAGGGTTTCTGTCCAGGGTCAGAGTACGGGGTTACTATTCAGGGTCAGTGTACGGGGTTACTGTCCTGGATCAGTGTACGGGGTTTCTGTCCAGGGTGAGTGTACAGGGTTTCTGTCCAGGGTCAGAGTACGGGGTACCTATCCAGTGTCAGTGTACGGGGTTACTGTCCAGGATCAGTGTACGGGATTTCTGTCCAGGATTAGTGTACGGGGTTACTGTCCGGGGTCAGTATACGATGTTTCTGTCCAGGATCAGTGTACGGGGTTACTGTCCGGGGTCAGTATACGGGGTTACTGTCCAGGATCAGTATACGGGGTTACTGTCCGGGGTCAGTGTACGGGGTTACTGTCCGGGGTCAGTGTACGGGGTTACTGTCCGGGGTCAGTGTACGGGGTAACTGTCCAGGGTCAGTGTACGGGGTTACTGTCCGGGGTCAGTGTACGGTGTTACTGTCCAGGGTCAGTGTCAGTGTCAGTGTACAGTGTTTCTGTCCAGGGTCAGTGTCAGTGTCAGTGTAAAGTGTTTCTGCCCAGGGTCAGTGTCAGTGTACAGGGTTACTGTCCGGTTTCAGTGTCAGGGGCAGTGTACAGTGTTACTGTACAGGGTCAGTGTACGGGGTTTCTGTCCAGGGTCAGTGTACGGGGTTACTATCCGGGGTCAGTGTACGGTTTTTCTGTCCAAGGTTAGTGTACAGTGTTACTGTCCAGGATCAGTGTACGAGGTTACTATCCGGGGTCAGTGTACGGGGTTACAGTCCAGGGTCAGTGTACGGGGTTACTGTCCGGGGTCAGTGTACGGGATTTCTGTCCAGGATCAGTGTACAGGGTTACTGTCCAGGGTCAGTGTACGGGGTTTCTGTCCAGGGTCAGTGTACGGGGTTACTGTCCAGAGTCAGTGTACAGGGTTAATAATCGGGGTCAGTGTACGGGGTTACTGTCCGGGGTCAGTGTACAGGGTTTCTTTCCGGGGTCAGTGTACGGGGTTACTGTCCGGGGTCAGTGTACGTGGTTTCTGTCCGCAGTCATTGTACGGGGTTTCTGTCCGGGGTCAGAGTACGGGATTTCTGTACAGGATCAGTGTACAGGGTTACTGTCCAGGGTCAGCGTACGGGGTTTCTATCCGCGGTCAGCGTACGGGGTTTCTGTCCGGGGTCAGTGTACGGGGTTACTGTCCAGGATCAGTGTACAGTGTTACTGTCCGGGGTCAGTGTACGGGGTTTATGTCCAGGGTCAGTGTACGGTGTTACTGTCCAGGGTCAGTGTACGGGGTTACTGTCCAGGATCAGTATACAGTGTTACTGTCCGGGGTCAGTGTACGGGGTTTCTGTCCGGGGTCAGTGAACGGGATTTCTGTCCAGGATTAGTGTACGGGGTTACTGTCCAGGGTCAGTGTACGGGGTTACTGTCCAGGGTCAGTGTACGGGGTTTCTGTCCGGGGTCAGTGTACGGGGTTACTGTCCAGGGTCAATGTACGGGGTTTCTGTCCAGGGTCAGTGTACGGGGTTACTGTCCAGGGTCAGTGTACGGGGTTACTATCCTGGATCAGTGTACGGGGTTACTGTCCAGGGTCAGTGTACGGGGTTACTAATCGGGGTCAGTGTACGGGGTTACTGTCCGGGGGCAGTGTACTGGGTTTCTGTCCGGGGTCAGTGTACGGGGTTACTGTCCGGGGTCAGTGTACGGGGTTTCTGTCCGCGGTCAGTGTACGGGTTTCTGTCAGGGGTCAGTGTACGGGGTTACTGTCCGGGGTCAGTGTACGGGGTTTCTGTCCGCGGTCAGTGTACGCGGATTCTGTCTTGGGTCAGAGTACGGGATTTCTGTACAGGATCAGTGTACGGGGTTACTGTCCAGGGTCAGTGTACGGTGTTTCTGTCCACGGTCAGTGTCAGTATACGGGGTTACTGTCCAGGGTCAGGGTCAGTGTCAGAGTCAGTGTACAGAGTTTCTGTCCAGGGTCAGAGTCAGTGTATGGGGTTACTGTCCAGTGTCAGTGTACAGGGTTTCTGTCCAGGGTCATAGTACGGGGTTACTATACAGGGTCAGTATACAGGGTTTCTGTCTAGGGTCAGTGTATCGGGTTTATGTCCAGGGTCAGTGTACAGGGTTTCTGTCCAGGGTCAGAGTACGGGGTTACTATCCAGGGTGAGTGTACGGGGTTACTGTCCAGGATCAGTGTACGGGGTTTCTGTCCAGGGTGAGTGTTCAGGGTTTCTGTCCAGGGTCAGAGTACGGGGTAACTATCCAGGGTCAGTGTACGGGGTATACTGTCCAGGATCAGTGTACGGGATTTCTGTCCAGGATTAGTGTACGGGGTTAATGTCCGGAGTCAGTATACGATGTTTCTGTACAGGATCAGCGTACGGGGTTACTGTCCAGTGTCAGCCTACGGGGTTTCTGTCCGCGGTCAGTGTACGGGGTTTGTGTCCGGGGTCAGTGTACGGGGTTACTGTCCAGGATCAGTGTACAGTGTTACTGTCCGGGGTCAGTGTACGGGGTTTCTGTCTGGGGTCAGTGTACGGGATTTCTGTCCAGGATTAGTGTACGGGGTTACTCTCCGGGGTCAGTGTACGATGTTTCTGTCCAGAATCTGTGTACGCGGTTTCTGTCCGCGGTCAGCGTACGGGGTTTCTGTCCAGGGTCAGTGTACGGGGTTTCTGTCCAGGATCAGTGTACGGGGTTTCTGTCCAGGGTCAGTGTACGGGGTTTCTGTCCAGGATCAGTGTACGGGGTTTCTGTCCAGGGTCAGTGTACGGGGTTTCTGTCCAGGATCAGTGCACGGGGTTTCTGTCCGGGGTCAGTGTACGGGGTTTCTGTCCAATATCTGTGAACGGGGTTTCTGTCCGGGGTCAGTGTACGATGTTACTATCCGGGGTCAGTGTACAGGGTTACTGTCCAGGGTCAGTGTACGGGGTTACTGTCCGGGGTCAGTGTACGGGATTTCTGTCCAGGATCAGTGTACGGGGTTACTGTCCAGGGTCAGTGTACGGGGTTTCTGTCCAGGGTCAGTGTAAGGGGTTACTAATCGAGGTCAGTGTACGGGGTTACGGTCCGGGGTCAGTGTACGGGGTTCTGTCCGGGGTCAGTGTACGGGGTTACTGTCCGGGGTCAGTGTACGTGGTTTCTGTCCGCGGTCATTGTACGGGGTTTCTGTCCGTGGTCAGAGTACGGGATTTCTGTACAGGATCAGCGTACAGGGTTACTGTCCAGGGTCAGCGTACAGGGTTTCTATCCGCGGTCAGCGTACGGGGTTTCTGTCCGGGGTCAGTGTACGGGGTTACTGTCCAGGATCAGTGTACAGTGTTACTGTCCGGGGTCAGTGTACGGGGTTTCTGTCCAGGGTCAGTGTACGGGGTTACTGTCCAGGGTCAGTGTACGGGGTTACTGTCCAGGATCAGTGTACAGTGTTACTGTCCGGGGTCAGTGTACAGGGTTTCTGTCCGGGGTCAGTGTACGGGATTACTGTCCAGGGTCAATGTACGGGGTTTCTGTCCAGGGTCAGTGTACGGGGTTACTGTCCAGGGTCAGTGTACGGGGTTACTATCCAGGATCAGTGTACGGGGTTACTAATCGGGGTCAGTATACGGGGTTACTGTCCGGGGTCAGTGTACGGGGTTTCTGTCCGGGGTCAGTGTACGGGGTTACTGTCCGGGGTCAGTGTACGGGGTTTCTGTCCGCGGTCAGTGTACGGGTTTCTGTCCGGGGTCAGTGTACGGGGTTACTGTCCGGGGTCAGTGTACGGGCTTTCTGTCCGGGGTCAGTGTACGTGGTTTCTGTCCGCGGTCATTGTACGGGGTTTCTGTCCGGGGTCAGAGTACGGGATTTCTGTACAGGATCAGTGTACAGGGTTACTGTCCAGGGTCAGCGTACGGGGTTTCTATCCGCGGTCAGCGTACGGGGTTTCTGTCCGGGGTCGGTGTACGGGGTTACTGTCCAGGATCAGTGTACAGTGTTACTGTCCAGGGTCAGTGTACGGGGTTTCTGTCCGGGGTCAGTGTACGGGGTTACTGTCCGGGGTCAGTGTACGTGGTTTCTGTCCGCGGTCATTGTACGGGGTTTCTGTCCGGGGTCAGTGTACGGGGTTACTGTCCGGGGTCAGTGTACGGGATTTCTGTCCAGGATCAGTGTACAGGGTTACTGTCCAGGGTCAGTGTACGGGGTTACTGTCCGGGGTCAGTGTACGGGATTTCTGTCCAGGATCAGTGTACGGGGTTTCTGTCCGGGGTCAGTGTACGCGGATTCTGTCCGGGGTCAGAGTACGGGATTTCTGTACAGGATCAGTGTACGGGGTTACTGCCCAGGGTCAGTGTACGGGGTTACTATCCGTGGTCAGTGTACGGTGTTTCTGTCCACGGTCAGTGTCAGTATACGGGGTTACTGTCCAGGGTCAGGGTCAGTGTCAGAGTCAGTGTACAGAGTTTCTGTCCAGGGTCAGAGTCAGTGTATGGGGTTACTGTCCAGTGTCAGTGTACAGGGTTTCCGTCCAGGGTCATAGTACGGGGTTACTATACAGGGTCAGTATACAGGGTTTCTGTCCAGGGTCAGTGTATCGGGTTTCTGTCCAGGGTCAGTGTACAGGGTTTCTGTCCAGGGTCAGAGTACGGGGTTACTATCCAGGGTGAGTGTACGGGGTTACTGTCCAGGATCAGTATACGGGGTTACTGTTCAGGATCAGTATACGGGGTTTCTGTCCAGGGTGAGTGTACAGGGTTTCTGTCCAGGGTCAGAGTACGGGGTAACTATCCAGGGTCAGTGTACGGGGTATACTGTCCAGGATCAGTGTACGGGATTTCTGTCCAGGATTAGTGTACGGGGTTACTGTCCGGGGTCAGTATACGATGTTTCTGTCCAGGATCAGTGTACGGGGTTACTGTCCAGGGTTAGTGTACGGGGTTACTGTCCGGGGTCAGTGTACGATGTTTCTGTCCAGAATCAGTGTACGGGGTTTCTGTCCGCGGTCAGCGTACGGGGTTTCTGTCCAGGTTCAGTGTACGGGGTTTCTGTCCAGGATCAGTGTACGGGGTTTCTGTCCAGGGTCAGTGTACGGGGTTTCTGTCCAGGATCAGTGTACGGGGTTTCTGTCCAGGGTCAGTGTACGGGGTTTCACTCCGGGGTCAGTGTACGGGGTTACTGTCCGGGGTCAGTGTACGGGGTTTCTGTCCGCGGTCATTGTACGGGTTTCTGTCCGGGGTCAGTGTACGGGGTTACTGTCCGGGGTCAGTGTACGGGGTTACTATCCGGGGTCAGTGTACGGGGTTTCTGTCCAGGGTCAGTGTACGGGGTTATTGTCCAGGATCAGTGTACAGTGTTACTGTCCAGGGTCAGTGTACAGGGTTACTGTCCGGGGTCAGTGTACGTGGTTTCTGTCCGGGGTCAGTGTACGGGGTATCTGTCCGGGGTCAGTGTACGGGGTTACTGTCCAGGATCAGTGTACAGTGTTACTGTCCGGGGTCAGTGTACGGGGTTTCTGTCCGGGGTCAGTGTACGGGATTTCTGTCCAGGATTAGTGTACGGGGTTACTGTCCGGGGTCAGTGTACGATGTTTCTGTCCAGGATCAGTGTACGGGGTTACTGTCCGGGGTCAGTGTACGGGGTTTCTGTCCAGGGTCAGTGTACGGGGTTACTGTCCAGGGTCAATGTACGGGGTTTCTGTCCAGTGTCAGTGTACGGGGTTACTGTCCAGGGTCAGTGTACGGGGTTACTATCCAGGGTCAGTGTTCGGGGTTACTGTCCGGGGTCAGTGTACGGGGTTACTGTCCGGGGTCAGTGTACGGGGTTTCAGTCCGGGGTCAGTGTACGGGGTTACTGTCCGGGGTCAGTGTACGGGGTTTCTGTCCGCGGTAATTGTACGGGTTGCTGTCCGGGGTCAGTGTACGGGGTTACTGTCCGGGGTCAGTGTACGGGGTTTCTGTCCGCGGTCAGTGTACGCGGTTTCTGTCCGGGGTCAGAGTTCGGGATTTCTGTACAGGATCAGTGTACAGGGTTTATGTCTGGGGACTGTGTACGGGGTTACTATCCGTGGTCAGTGTACGGTGTTTCTGTCCACGGTCAGTGTCAGTATACGGGGTTACTGTCCAGGGTCAGGGTCAGTGTCAGATTCAGTGTACAGTGTTTCTGTCCAGGGTCAGAGTCAGTGTATGGGGTTACTGTCCAGTGTCAGTGTACAGGGTTTCTGTCCAGGGTCATAGTACGGGGTTACTATACAGGGTCAGTATACAGGGTTTCTGTCCAGGGTCAGTGTATCGGGTTTCTGTCCAGGGTCAGTGTACATGGTTTCTGTCCAGGGTCAGAGTACGGGGTTACTATCCAGGGTCAGTGTACGGGGTTACTGTCCTGGATTAGTGTACGGGGTTTCTGTCCAGGGTGAGTGTACAGGGTTTCTGTCCAGGGTCAGAGTACGGGGTAACTATCCAGTGTCAGTGTACGGGGTTACTGTCCAGGATCAGTATACGGGATTTCTGTCCAGGATTAGTGTACGGGGTTACTGTCCGGGGTCAGTATACGATATTTCTGTCCAGGATCAGTGTACGGGGTTACTGTCCGGGGTCAGTGTACGGGGTTATTGTCCAGGATCAGTGTACGGGGTTATTGTCCAGGATCAGTGTACAGTGTTACTGTCCGGGGTCAGTGTACGGGGTTTCTGTCTGGGGTCAGTGTACGGGGTTACTGTCCGGGGTCAGTGTACGGCTTTACTGTCCAGGGTCAGTGTATGGGGTTTCTGTCCGGGGTCAGTGTACGGGTTTACTGTCCTGGATCAGTGTACGGGGTTACTGTCCAGGGTCAGTGTACGGGGTTACTGTCCGGGGTCAGTGTACGGGGTTACTGTCCGGGGTCAGTGTACGGGGTTACTGTCCAGGGGCAATGTACTGGGTTACTGTCCGGGGTCAGTGTACGGGGTAACTGTCCAGGGTCAGTGTACGGGTTTACTGTCCGGGGTCAGTGTACGGTGTTACTGTCCAGAGTCAGTGTCAGTGTCAGTGTACTGTGTTTCTGTCCAGGGTCAGTGTCAGTGTCAGTGTAAAGTGTTTCTGCCCAGGGTCAGTGTCAGTGTACAGGGTTACTGTCCGGGGTCAGTGTCAGGGGCAGTGTATAGTGTTACTGTCCAGGGTCAGTGTACGGGGTTATTGTCCAGAATCAGTGTACGGGGTTACTGTCCGGGGTCAGTGTACGGGGTTTCTGTCCGCGGTCAGTGTACGCGGTTTCTGTCCGGGGTCAGTGTACGGGGTTACTGTCCGGGGTCAGTGTACGGGGTTTCAGTCCGGGGTCAGTGTACGGGGTTACTGTCCGGGGTCAGTGTACGGGGTTTCTGTACGCGGTCATTGTACGGGTTTCTGTCCGGGGTCAGTGTACGGGGTTTCTGTCCGCGGTCAGTGTACGCGGTTTCTGTCCGGGGTAAGAGTTCGGGATTTCTGCACAGGATCAGTGTACAGGGTTACTGTCCAGGGTCAGTGTACGGGGTTACTATCCGTGGTCAGTGTACGGTGTTTCTGTCCACGGTCAGTGTCAGTATACGGGGTTACTGTCCAGGGTCAGTGTACAGGGTTTCTGTCCAGGGTCATAGTACGGGGTTACTATCCAGGGTCAGTGTACGGGGTTACTGTCCTGGATCAGTGTACGGGGTTTCTGTCCAGGGTGAGTGTACGGGGTTACTATCCGGGGTCAGTGTACGGGGTTTCTGTCCAGGGTCAGTGTACGGGGTTATTGTCCAGGATCAGTGTACAGTGTTACTGTCCAGGGTCAGTGTACAGGGTTACTGTCCGGGGTCAGTGTACGTGGTTTCTGTCCGGGGTCAGTGTACGGGGTATCTGTCCGGGGTCAGTGTACGGGGTTACTGTCCAGGATCAGTGTACAGTGTTACTGTCCGGGGTCAGTGTACGGGGTTTCTGTCCGGGGTCAGTGTACGGGATTTCTGTCCAGGATTAGTGTACGGGGTTACTGTCCGGGGTCAGTGTACGATGTTTCTGTCCAGGATCAGTGTACGGGGTTACTGTCCGGGGTCAGTGTACGGGGTTTCTGTCCAGGGTCAGTGTACGGGTTTTCTGTCCGGGGTCAGTGTACGCGGATTCTGTCCGGGGTCAGAGTACGGGATTTCTGTACAGGATCAGTGTACGGGGTTACTGTCCAGGGTCAGTGTACGGGGTTACTATCCGTGGTCAGTGTACGGTGTTTCTGTCCACGGTCAGTGTCAGTATACGGGGTTACTGTCCAGGGTCAGGGTCAGTGTCAGAGTCAGTGTACAGAGTTTCTGTCCAGGGTCAGAGTCAGTGTATGGGGTTACTGTCCAGTGTCAGTGTACAGGGTTTCTGTCCAGGGTCATAGTACGGGGTTACTATACAGGGTCAGTATACAGGGTTTCTGTCCAGGGTCAGTGTATCGGGTTTCTGTCCAGGGTCAGTGTACAGGGTTTCTGTCCAGGGTCAGAGTACGGGGTTACTATCCAGGGTGAGTGTACGGGGTTACTGTCCAGGATCAGTATACGGGGTTTCTGTCCAGGGTGAGTGTACAGGGTTTCTGTCCAGGGTCAGAGTACGGGGTAACTATCCAGGGTCAGTGTACGGGGTATACTGTCCAGGATCAGTGTACGGGATTTCTGTCCAGGATTAGTGTACGGGGTTACTGTCCGGGGTCAGTATACGATGTTTCTGTCCAGGATCAGTGTACGGGGTTACTGTCCAGGGTTAGTGTACGGGGTTACTGTCCGGGGTCAGTGTACGATGTTTCTGTCCAGAATCAGTGTACGGGGTTTCTGTCCGCGGTCAGCGTACGGGGTTTCTGTCCAGGTTCAGTGTACGGGGTTTCTGTCCAGGATCAGTGTACGGGGTTTCTGTCCAGGGTCAGTGTACGGGGTTTCTGTCCAGGATCAGTGTACGGGGTTTCTGTCCAGGGTCAGTGTACGGGGTTTCACTCCGGGGTCAGTGTACGGGGTTACTGTCCGGGGTCAGTGTACGGGGTTTCTGTCCGCGGTCATTGTACGGGTTTCTGTCCGGGGTCAGTGTACGGGGTTACTGTCCGGGGTCAGTGTACGGGGTTACTATCCGGGGTCAGTGTACGGGGTTTCTGTCCAGGGTCAGTGTACGGGGTTATTGTCCAGGATCAGTGTACAGTGTTACTGTCCAGGGTCAGTGTACAGGGTTACTGTCCGGGGTCAGTGTACGTGGTTTCTGTCCGGGGTCAGTGTACGGGGTATCTGTCCGTGGTCAGTGTACGTGGTTACTGTCCGGGGTCAGTGTACGTGGTTTCTGTCCGGGGTCAGTGTACGGGGTATCTGTCCGGGGTCAGTGTACGGGGTTACTGTCCAGGATCAGTGTACAGTGTTACTGTCCGGGGTCAGTGTACGGGGTTTCTGTCCGGGGTCAGTGTACGGGATTTCTGTCCAGGATTAGTGTACGGGGTTACTGTCCGGGGTCAGTGTACGATGTTTCTGTCCAGGATCAGTGTACGGGGTTACTGTCCGGGGTCAGTGTACGGGGTTTCTGTCCAGGGTCAGTGTACAGGGTTACTGTCCAGGGTCAATGTACGGGGTTTCTGTCCAGTGTCAGTGTACGGGGTTACTGTCCAGGGTCAGTGTACGGGGTTACTATCCAGGGTCAGTTTTCGGGGTTACTGTCCGGGGTCAGTGTACGGGGTTACTGTCCGGGGTCAGTGTACGGGGTTTCAGTCCGGGGTCAGTGTACGGGGTTACTGTCCGGGGTCAGTGTACGGGGTTTCTGTCCGCGGTAATTGTACGGGTTGCTGTCCGGGGTCAGTGTACGGGGTTACTGTCCGGGGTCAGTGTACGGGGTTTCTGTCCGCGGTCAGTGTACGCGGTTTCTGTCCGGGGTCAGAGTTCGGGATTTCTGTACAGGATCAGTGTACAGGGTTTATGTCTGGGGACTGTGTACGGGGTTACTATCCGTGGTCAGTGTACGGTGTTTCTGTCCACGGTCAGTGTCAGTATACGGGGTTACTGTCCAGGGTCAGGGTCAGTGTCAGATTCAGTGTACAGTGTTTCTGTCCAGGGTCAGAGTCAGTGTATGGGGTTACTGTCCAGTGTCAGTGTACAGGGTTTCTGTCCAGGGTCATAGTACGGGGTTACTATACAGGGTCAGTATACAGGGTTTCTGTCCAGGGTCAGTGTATCGGGTTTCTGTCCAGGGTCAGTGTACATGGTTTCTGTCCAGGGTCAGAGTACGGGGTTACTATCCAGGGTCAGTGTACGGGGTTACTGTCCTGGATTAGTGTACGGGGTTTCTGTCCAGGGTGAGTGTACAGGGTTTCTGTCCAGGGTCAGAGTACGGGGTAACTATCCAGTGTCAGTGTACGGGGTTACTGTCCAGGATCAGTATACGGGATTTCTGTCCAGGATTAGTGTACGGGGTTACTGTCCGGGGTCAGTATACGATATTTCTGTCCAGGATCAGTGTACGGGGTTACTGTCCGGGGTCAGTGTACGGGGTTATTGTCCAGGATCAGTGTACGGGGTTATTGTCCAGGATCAGTGTACAGTGTTACTGTCCGGGGTCAGTGTACGGGGTTTCTGTCTGGGGTCAGTGTACGGGGTTACTGTCCGGGGTCAGTGTACGGCTTTACTGTCCAGGGTCAGTGTATGGGGTTTCTGTCCGGGGTCAGTGTACGGGTTTACTGTCCTGGATCAGTGTACGGGGTTACTGTCCAGGGTCAGTGTACGGGGTTACTGTCCAGGGTCAGTGTACGGGGTTACTGTCCGGGGTCAGTGTACGGGGTTACTGTCCGGGGTCAGTGTACGGGGTTACTGTCCAGGGGCAATGTACTGGGTTACTGTCCGGGGTCAGTGTACGGGGTAACTGTCCAGGGTCAGTGTACGGGTTTACTGTCCGGGGTCAGTGTACGGTGTTACTGTCCAGAGTCAGTGTCAGTGTCAGTGTACTGTGTTTCTGTCCAGGGTCAGTGTCAGTGTCAGTGTAAAGTGTTTCTGCCCAGGGTCAGTGTCAGTGTACAGGGTTACTGTCCGGGGTCAGTGTCAGGGGCAGTGTATAGTGTTACTGTCCAGGGTCAGTGTACGGGGTTATTGTCCAGAATCAGTGTACGGGGTTACTGTCCGGGGTCAGTGTACGGGGTTTCTGTCCGCGGTCAGTGTACGCGGTTTCTGTCCGGGGTCAGTGTACGGGGTTACTGTCCGGGGTCAGTGTACGGGGTTTCAGTCCGGGGTCAGTGTACGGGGTTACTGTCCGGGGTCAGTGTACGGGGTTTCTGTACGCGGTCATTGTACGGGTTTCTGTCCGGGGTCAGTGTACGGGGTTACTGTCCGGGGTCAGTGTACGGGGTTTCTGTCCGCGGTCAGTGTACGCGGTTTCTGTCCGGGGTAAGAGTTCGGGATTTCTGCACAGGATCAGTGTACGGGGTTACTGTCCAGGGTCAGTGTACGGGGTTACTATCCGTGGTCAGTGTACGGTGTTTCTGTCCACGGTCAGTGTCAGTATACGGGGTTACTGTCCAGGGTCAGTGTACAGGGTTTCTGTCCAGGGTCATAGTACGGGGTTACTATCCAGGGTCAGTGTACGGGGTTACTGTCCTGGATCAGTGTACGGGGTTTCTGTCCAGGGTGAGTGTACGGGGTTACTATCCGGGGTCAGTGTACGGGGTTTCTGTCCAGGGTCAGTGTACGGGGTTATTGTCCAGGATCAGTGTACAGTGTTACTGTCCGGGGTCAGTGTACAGGGTTACTGTCCGGGGTCAGTGTACGTGGTTTCTGTCCGGGGTCAGTGTACGGGGTATCTGTCCGGGGTCAGTGTACGGGGTTACTGTCCAGGATCAGTGTACAGTGTTACTGTCCGGGGTCAGTGTACGGGGTTTCTGTCCGGGGTCAGTGTACGGGATTTCTGTCCAGGATTAGTGTACGGGGTTACTGTCCGGGGTCAGTGTACGATGTTTCTGTCCAGGATCAGTGTACGGGGTTACTGTCCGGGGTCAGTGTACGGGGTTTCTGTCCAGGGTCAGTGTACGGGTTTTCTGTCCGGGGTCAGTGTACGCGGATTCTGTCCGGGGTCAGAGTACGGGATTTCTGTACAGGATCAGTGTACGGGGTTACTGTCCAGGGTCAGTGTACGGGGTTACTATCCGTGGTCAGTGTACGGTGTTTCTGTCCACGGTCAGTGTCAGTATACGGGGTTACTGTCCAGGGTCAGGGTCAGTGTCAGAGTCAGTGTACAGAGTTTCTGTCCAGGGTCAGAGTCAGTGTATGGGGTTACTGTCCAGTGTCAGTGTACAGGGTTTCCGTCCAGGGTCATAGTACGGGGTTACTATACAGGGTCAGTATACAGGGTTTCTGTCCAGGGTCAGTGTATCGGGTTTCTGTCCAGGGTCAGTGTACAGGGTTTCTGTCCAGGGTCAGAGTACGGGGTTACTATCCAGGGTGAGTGTACGGGGTTACTGTCCAGGATCAGTATACGGGGTTTCTGTCCAGGGTGAGTGTACAGGGTTTCTGTCCAGGGTCAGAGTACGGGGTAACTATCCAGGGTCAGTGTACGGGGTATACTGTCCAGGATCAGTGTACGGGATTTCTGTCCAGGATTAGTGTACGGGGTTACTGTCCGGGGTCAGTATACGATGTTTCTGTCCAGGATCTGTGTACGGGGTTACTGTCCAGGGTTAGTGTACGGGGTTACTGTCCGGGGTCAGTGTACGATGTTTCTGTCCAGAATCAGTGTACGGGGTTTCTGTCCGCGGTCAGCGTACGGGGTTTCTGTCCAGGTTCAGTGTACGGGGTTTCTGTCCAGGATCAGTGTACGGGGTTTCTGTCCAGGGTCAGTGTACGGGGTTTCTGTCCAGGATCAGTGTACGGGGTTTCTGTCCAGGGTCAGTGTACGGGGTTTCACTCCGGGGTCAGTGTACGGGGTTACTGTCCGGGGTCAGTGTACGGGGTTTCTGTCCGCGGTCATTGTACGGGTTTCTGTCCGGGGTCAGTGTACGGGGTTACTGTCCGGGGTCAGTGTACGGGGTTACTATCCGGGGTCAGTGTACGGGGTTTCTGTCCAGGGTCAGTGTACGGGGTTATTGTCCAGGATCAGTGTACAGTGTTACTGTCCAGGGTCAGTGTACAGGGTTACTGTCCGGGGTCAGTGTACGTGGTTTCTGTCCGGGGTCAGTGTACGGGGTATCTGTCCGGGGTCAGTGTACGGGGTTACTCTCCAGGATCAGTGTACAGTGTTACTGTCCGGGGTCAGTGTACGGGGTTTCTGTCCGGGGTCAGTGTACGGGATTTCTGTCCAGGATTAGTGTACGGGGTTACTGTCCGGGGTCAGTGTACGATGTTTCTGTCCAGGATCAGTGTACGGGGTTACTGTCCGGGGTCAGTGTACGGGGTTTCTGTCCAGGGTCAGTGTACGGGGTTACTGTCCAGGGTCAATGTACGGGGTTTCTGTCCAGTGTCAGTGTACGGGGTTACTGTCCAGGGTCGGTGTACGGGGTTACTATCCAGGGTCAGTGTTCGGGGTTACTGTCCGGGGTCAGTGTACGGGGTTACTGTCCGGGGTCAGTGTACGGGGTTTCAGTCCGGGGTCAGTGTACGGGGTTACTGTCCGGGGTCAGTGTACGGGGTTTCTGTCCGCGGTAATTGTACGGGTTGCTGTCCGGGGTCAGTGTACGGGGTTACTGTCCGGGGTCAGTGTACGGGGTTTCTGTCCGCGGTCAGTGTACGCGGTTTCTGTCCGGGGTCAGAGTTCGGGATTTCTGTACAGGATCAGTGTACAGGGTTTATGTCTGGGGACTGTGTACGGGGTTACTATCCGTGGTCAGTGTACGGTGTTTCTGTCCACGGTCAGTGTCAGTATACGGGGTTACTGTCCAGGGTCAGGGTCAGTGTCAGATTCAGTGTACAGTGTTTCTGTCCAGGGTCAGAGTCAGTGTATGGGGTTACTGTCCAGTGTCAGTGTACAGGGTTTCTGTCCAGGGTCATAGTACGGGGTTACTATACAGGGTCAGTATACAGGGTTTCTCTCCAGGGTCAGTGTATCGGGTTTCTGTCCAGGGTCAGTGTACATGGTTTCTGTCCAGGGTCAGAGTACGGGGTTACTATCCAGGGTCAGTGTACGGGGTTACTGTCCTGGATTAGTGTACGGGGTTTCTGTCCAGGGTGAGTGTACAGGGTTTCTGTCCAGGGTCAGAGTACGGGGTAACTATCCAGTGTCAGTGTACGGGGTTACTGTCCAGGATCAGTATACGGGATTTCTGTCCAGGATTAGTGTACGGGGTTACTGTCCGGGGTCAGTATACGATATTTCTGTCCAGGATCAGTGTACGGGGTTACTGTCCGGGGTCAGTGTACGGGGTTATTGTCCAGGATCAGTGTACGGGGTTATTGTCCAGGATCAGTGTACAGTGTTACTGTCCGGGGTCAGTGTACGGGGTTTCTGTCTGGGGTCAGTGTACGGGGTTACTGTCCGGGGTCAGTGTACGGGGTTACTGTCCAGGGTCAGTGTACGGGGTTACTGTCCGGGGTCAGTGTACGGGGTTACTGTCCAGGGTCAGTGTACGGGGTTACTGTCCGGGGTCAGTGTACGGGGTTACTGTCCGGGGTCAGTGTACGGGGTTACTGTCCAGGGGCAATGTACTGGGTTACTGTCCGGGGTCAGTGTACGGGGTAACTGTCCAGGGTCAGTGTACGGGTTTACTGTCCGGGGTCAGTGTACGGTGTTACTGTCCAGAGTCAGTGTCAGTGTCAGTGTACTGTGTTTCTGTCCAGGGTCAGTGTCAGTGTCAGTGTAAAGTGTTTCTGCCCAGGGTCAGTGTCAGTGTACAGGGTTACTGTCCGGGGTCAGTGTCAGGGGCAGTGTATAGTGTTACTGTCCAGGGTCAGTGTACGGGGTTATTGTCCAGAATCAGTGTACGGGGTTACTGTCCGGGGTCAGTGTACGGGGTTTCTGTCCGCGGTCAGTGTACGCGGTTTCTGTCCGGGGTCAGTGTACGGGGTTACTGTCCGGGGTCAGTGTACGGGGTTTCAGTCCGGGGTCAGTGTACGGGGTTACTGTCCGGGGTCAGTGTACGGGGTTTCTGTACGCGGTCATTGTACGGGTTTCTGTCCGGGGTCAGTGTACGGGGTTTCTGTCCGCGGTCAGTGTACGCGGTTTCTGTCCGGGGTAAGAGTTCGGGATTTCTGCACAGGATCAGTGTACGGGGTTACTGTCCAGGGTCAGTGTACGGGGTTACTATCCGTGGTCAGTGTACGGTGTTTCTGTCCACGGTCAGTGTCAGTATACGGGGTTACTGTCCAGGGTCAGTGTACAGGGTTTCTGTCCAGGGTCATAGTACGGGGTTACTATCCAGGGTCAGTGTACGGGGTTACTGTCCTGGATCAGTGTACGGGGTTTCTGTCCAGGGTGAGTGTACGGGGTTACTATCCGGGGTCAGTGTACGGGGTTTCTGTCCAGGGTCAGTGTACGGGGTTATTGTCCAGGATCAGTGTACAGTGTTACTGTCCAGGGTCAGTGTACGGGGTTTCTGTCCAGGGTGAGTGTACGGGGTTACTATCCGGGGTCAGTGTACAGTGTTTCTCTCCAGGGTCAGTGTCAGTGTACTGTGTTTCTGTCCAGGGTCAGTGTCAGTGTCAGTGTAAAGTGTTTCTGCCCAGGGTCAGTGTCAGTGTACAGGGTTACTGTCCGGGGTCAGTGTCAGGGGCAGTGTATAGTGTTACTGTCCAGGGTCAGTGTACGGGGTTATTGTCCAGAATCAGTGTACGGGGTTACTGTCCGGGGTCAGTGTACGGGGTTTCTGTCCGCGGTCAGTGTACGCGGTTTCTGTCCGGGGTCAGTGTACGGGGTTACTGTCCGGGGTCAGTGTACGGGGTTTCAGTCCGGGGTCAGTGTACGGGGTTACTGTCCGGGGTCAGTGTACGGGGTTTCTGTACGCGGTCATTGTACGGGTTTCTGTCCGGGGTCAGTGTACGGGGTTACTGTCCGGGGTCAGTGTACGGGGTTTCTGTCCGCGGTCAGTGTACGCGGTTTCTGTCCGGGGTAAGAGTTCGGGATTTCTGCACAGGATCAGTGTACGGGGTTACTGTCCAGGATCAGTGTACGGTGTTTCTGTCCACGGTCAGTGTCAGTATACGGGGTTACTGTCCAGGGTCAGTGTACAGGGTTTCTGTCCAGGGTCATAGTACGGGGTTACTATCCAGGGTCAGTGTACGGGGTTACTGTCCTGGATCAGTGTACGGGGTTTCTGTCCAGGGTGAGTGTACGGGGTTACTATCCGGGGTCAGTGTACGGGGTTTCTGTCCAGGGTCAGTGTACGGGGTTATTGTCCAGGATCAGTGTACAGTGTTACTGTCCAGGGTCAGTGTACAGGGTTACTGTCCGGGGTCAGTGTACGTGGTTTCTGTCCGGGGTCAGTGTACGGGGTATCTGTCCGGGGTCAGTGTACGGGGTTACTGTCCAGGATCAGTGTACAGTGTTACTGTCCGGGGTCAGTGTACGGGGTTTCTGTCCGGGGTCAGTGTACGGGATTTCTGTCCAGGATTAGTGTACGGGGTTACTGTCCGGGGTCAGTGTACGATGTTTCTGTCCAGGATCAGTGTACGGGGTTACTGTCCGGGGTCAGTGTACGGGGTTTCTGTCCAGGGTCAGTGTACGGGGTTACTGTCCAGGATCAGTGTACAGTGTTACTGTCCGGGGTCAGTGTACGGGGTTTCTGTCTGGGGTCAGTGTACGGGGTTACTGTCCGGGGTCAGTGTACGGCTTTACTGTCCAGGGTCAGTGTATGGGGTTTCTGTCCGGGGTCAGTGTACGGGTTTACTGTCCTGGATCAGTGTACGGGGTTACTGTCCAGGGTCAGTGTACGGGGTTACTGTCCAGGGTCAGTGTACGGGGTTACTGTCCGGGGTCAGTGTACGGGGTTACTGTCCGGGGTCAGTGTACGGGGTTACTGTCCAGGGGCAATGTACTGGGTTACTGTCCGGGGTCAGTGTACGGGGTAACTGTCCAGGGTCAGTGTACGGGTTTACTGTCCGGGGTCAGTGTACGGTGTTACTGTCCAGGGTCAGTGTCAGTGTCAGTGTACTGTGTTTCTGTCCAGGGTCAGTGTCAGTGTCAGTGTAAAGTGTTTCTGCCCAGGGTCAGTGTCAGTGTACAGGGTTACTGTCCGGGGTCAGTGTCAGGGGCAGTGTATAGTGTTACTGTCCAGGGTCAGTGTACGGGGTTACTGTCCAGAATCAGTGTACGGGGTTACTGTCCGGGGTCAGTGTACGGGGTTTCTGTCCGCGGTCAGTGTACGCGGTTTCTGTCCGGGGTCAGTGTACGGGGTTACTGTCCGGGGTCAGTGTACGGGGTTTCAGTCCGGGGTCAGTGTACGGGGTTACTGTCCGGGGTCAGTGTACGGGGTTTCTGTACGCGGTCATTGTACGGGTTTCTGTCCGGGGTCAGTGTACGGGGTTACTGTCCGGGGTCAGTGTACGGGGTTTCTGTCCGCGGTCAGTGTACGCGGTTTCTGTCCGGGGTAAGAGTTCGGGATTTCTGCACAGGATCAGTGTACGGGGTTACTGTCCAGGGTCAGTGTACGGGGTTACTATCCGTGGTCAGTGTACGGTGTTTCTGTCCACGGTCAGTGTCAGTATACGGGGTTACTGTCCAGGGTCAGTGTACAGGGTTTCTGTCCAGGGTCATAGTACGGGGTTACTATACAGGGTCAGTATACAGGGTTTCTGTCCAGGGTCAGTGTATCGGGTTTCTGTCCAGGGTCAGTGTACAGGGTTTCTGTCCAGGGTCAGAGTACGGGGTTACTATCCAGGGTCAGTGTACGGGGTTACTGTCCTGGATCAGTGTACGGGGTTTCTGTCCAGGGTGAGTGTACGGGGTTACTATCCGGGGTCAGTGTACGGGGTTTCTGTCCAGGGTCAGTGTACGGGGTTATTGTCCAGGATCAGTGTACAGTGTTACTGTCCAGGGTCAGTGTACAGGGTTACTGTCCGGGGTCAGTGTACGTGGTTTCTGTCCGGGGTCAGTGTAAGGGGTATCTGTCCGGGGTCAGTGTACGGGGTTACTGTCCAGGATCAGTGTACAGTGTTACTGTCCGGGGTCAGTGTACGGGGTTTCTGTCCGGGGTCAGTGTACGGGATTTCTGTCCAGGATTAGTGTACGGGGTTACTGTCCGGGGTCAGTGTACGATGTTTCTGTCCAGGATCAGTGTACGGGGTTACTGTCCGGGGTAAGTGTAAGGGGTTTCTGTCCAGGGTCAGTGTACGGGGTTACTGTCCAGTGTCAGTGTACGGGGTTACTGTCCAGGGTCAGTGTACGGGGTTACTATCCAGGGTCAGTGTACGGGGTTACTGTCCGGGGTCAGTGTACGGGGTTACTGTCCGGGGTCAGTGTACGGGGTTTCAGTCCGGGGTCAGTGTACGGGGTTACTGTCCGGGGTCAGTGTACGGGGTTTCTGTCCGCGGTAATTGTACGGGTTGCTGTCCGGGGTCAGTGTACGGGGTTACTGTCCGGGGTCAGTGTACGGGGTTTCTGTCCGCGGTCAGTGTACGCGGTTTCTGTCCGGGGTCAGAGTTCGGGATTTCTGTACAGGATCAGTGTACAGGGTTTCTGTCTGGGGTCAGTGTACGGGGTTACTATCCGTGGTCAGTGTACGGTGTTTCTGTCCACGGTCAGTGTCAGTATACGGGGTTACTGTCCAGGGTCAGGGTCAGTGTCAGATTCAGTGTACAGTGTTTCTGTCCAGGGTCAGAGTCAGTGTATGGGGTTACTGTCCAGTGTCATTGTACAGGGTTTCTGTCCAGGGTCATAGTACGGGGTTACTATACAGGGTCAGTATACAGGGTTTCTGTCCAGGGTCAGTGTATCGGGTTTCTGTCCAGGGTCAGTGTACATGGTTTCTGTCCAGGGTCAGAGTACGGGGTTACTATCCAGGGTCAGTGTACGGGGTTACTGTCCTGGATCAGTGTACGGGGTTTCTGTCCAGGGTGAGTGTACAGGGTTTCTGTCCAGGGTCAGAGTACGGGGTAACTATCCAGTGTCAGTGTACGGGGTTACTGTCCAGGATCAGTATACGGGATTTCTGTCCAGGATTAGTGTACGGGGTTACTGTCCGGGGTCAGTATACGATATTTCTGTCCAGGATCAGTGTACGGGGTTACTCTCCGGGGTCAGTGTACGGGGTTATTGTCCAGGATCAGTGTACGGGGTTATTGTCCAGGATCAGTGTACAGTGTTACTGTCCGGGGTCAGTGTACGGGGTTTCTGTCCAGGATCAGTGTACGGGGTTACTCTCCGGGGTCAGTGTACGGGGTTATTGTCCAGGATCAGTGTACGGGGTTATTGTCCAGGATCAGTGTACAGTGTTACTGTCCGGGGTCAGTGTACGGGGTTTCTGTCTGGGGTCAGTGTACGGGGTTACTGTCCGGGGTCAGTGTACGGCTTTACTGTCCAGGGTCAGTGTATGGGGTTTCTGTCCGGGGTCAGTGTACGGGTTTACTGTCCTGGATCAGTGTACGGGGTTACTGTCCAGGGTCAGTGTACGGGGTTACTGTCCGGGGTCAGTGTACGGGGTTACTGTCCGGGGTCAGTGTACGGGGTTACTGTCCGGGGTCAGTGTACGGGGTTACTGTCCAGGGGCAATGTACTGGGTTACTGTCCGGGGTCAGTGTACGGGGTAACTGTCCAGGGTCAGTGTACGGGTTTACTGTCCGGGGTCAGTGTACGGTGTTACTGTCCAGGGTCAGTGTCAGTGTCAGTGTACAGTGTTTCTCTCCAGGGTCAGTGTCAGTGTATGGTGTTACTGTCCAGGGTCAGTGTCAGTGTCAGTGTACAGTGTTTCTCTCCAGGGTCAGTGTCAGTGTATGGTGTTACTGTCCGGGGTCAGTGTACGGGGTTACTGTCCAGGGGCAATGTACTGGGTTACTGTCCGGGGTCAGTGTACGGGGTAACTGTCCAGGGTCAGTGTACGGGTTTACTGTCCGGGGTCAGTGTACGGTGTTACTGTCCAGGGTCAGTGTCAGTGTCAGTGTACTGTGTTTCTGTCCAGGGTCAGTGTCAGTGTCAGTGTAAAGTGTTTCTGCCCAGGGTCAGTGTCAGTGTACAGGGTTACTGTCCGGGGTCAGTGTCAGGGGCAGTGTATAGTGTTACTGTCCAGGGTCAGTGTACGGGGTTACTGTCCAGAATCAGTGTACGGGGTTTCTGTCCAGGGTGAGTGTACAGGGTTTCTGTCCAGGGTCAGAGTACGGGGTAACTATCCAGGGTCAGTGTACGGGGTATACTGTCCAGGATCAGTGTATGGGATTTCTGTCCAGGATTAGTGTACGGGGTTACGGTCCGGGGTCAGTGTACGGGGTTTCTGTCCAGGGTCAGTGTACGGGGTTATTGTCCAGGATCAGTGTACAGTGTTACTGTCCAGGGTCAGTGTACAGGGTTACTGTCCGGGGTCAGTGTACGGGGTTTCTGTCTGGAGTCAGTGTACGGGGTATCTGTCCGGGGTCAGTGTACGGGGTTACTGTCCAGGATCAGTGTACAGTGTTACTGTCCGGGGTCAGTGTACGGGGTTTCTGTCCGGGGTCAGTGTACGGGATTTCTGTCCAGGATTAGTGTACGGGGTTACTGTCCGGGGTCAGTGTACGATGTTTCTGTCCAGGATCAGTGTACGGGGTTACTGTCTGGGGTCAGTGTACGGGGTTTCTGTCGAGGGTCAGTGTACGGGGTTACTGTCCAGGGTCAATGTACGGGGTTTCTGTCCAGTGTCAGTGTACGGGGTTACTGTCCAGGGTCAGTGTACGGGGTTACTATCCAGGGTCAGTGTACGGGGTTACTGTCCGGGGTCAGTGTACGGGGTTACAGTCCGGGGTCAGTGTACGGGGTTACTGTCCGGGGTCAGTGTACGGGGTTTCAGTCCGGGGTCAGTGTACGGGGTTACAGTCCGGGGTCAGTGTACGGGGTTTCTGTCCGCGGTCATTGTACGGGTTTCTGTCCGGGGTCAGTGTACGGGGTTACTGTCCGGGGTCAGTGTACGGGGTTTCTGTCCGCGGTCAGTGTACGCGGTTTCTGTCCGGGGTCAGAGTTCGGGATTTCTGTACAGGATCAGTGTACGGGGTTTCTGTCTGGGGTCAGTGTACGGGGTTACTATCCGTGGTCAGTGTACGGTGTTTCTGTCCACGGTCAGTGTCAGTATACGGGGTTACTGTCCAGGGTCAGGGTCAGTGTCAGATTCAGTGTACAGTGTTTCTGTCCAGGGTCAGAGTCAGTGTATGGGGTTACTGTCCAGGGTCAGTATACAGGGTAACTGTACAGGGTCAGTGTACAGTGTTACTGTCCATCGTCAGTATACAGGTTTACTGTCCAGGGTCAGTGTCAGGGTCAGTGTACAGGTTTACTGTCCAGGGTCAGTGTCAGGGTCAGTGTACAGGGTTACTGTCCAGTGTCAGTGTCAGGGGCAGTGTACAGGTTTACTGTCCGGGGTCAGTGTCAGGGTCAGTGTACAGGGTTTCTGTCCGGGGTCAGTGTACGGGGTTTCTGTCCAGGGTCAGTGTACGGGGTTATTGTCCAGGATCAGTGTACAGTGTTACTGTCCAGGGTCAGTGTACAGGGTTACTGTCCGGGGTCAGTGTACGGGGTTTCTGTCTGGGGTCAGAGTACGGGGTTACTGTCCGGCGTCAGTGTACGGGGTTTCTGTCCGCGGTCATTGTACGCGGATTCTGTCCGGGGTCAGAGTACGGGATTTCTGTACAGGATCAGTGTACGGGGTTACTGTCCGGGGTCAGTGTACGGGGTTACTATCCTTGGTCAGTGTACGGGGTTACTATCCGTGGTCAGTGTACGGTGTTTCTGTCCACGGTCAGTGTCAGTATACGGGGTTACTGTCCAGGGTCAGGGTCAGTGTCAGAGTCAGTGTATGGGGTTACTGTCCAGTGTCAGTATACAGGGTTTCTCTCCAGGGTCAGTGTATCGGGTTTCTGTCCAGGGTCAGTGTACAGGGTTTCTGTCCAGGGTCAGAGTACGGGGTTACTATCCAGGGTGAGTATACGGGGTTAATGTCCAGGATCAGTGTACGGGGTTTCTGTCCAAGGTGAGTGTACAGGGTTTCTGTCCAGGGTCAGTGTACAGGGTTTCTGTCCAGGGTCAGAGTACTGGGTAACTATCCAGGGTCAGTGTACGGGGTATACTGTCCAGGATCAGTGTACGGGATTTCTGTCCAGGATTAGTGTACGGGGTTACTGTCCGGGGTCAGTGTACGGGGTTATTGTCCAGGATCAGTGTACAGTGTTACTGTCCAGGGTCAGTGTACAGGGTTACTGTCCGGGGTCAGTGTACGGGGTTCCTGTCTGGGGTCAGTGTACGGGGTTTCTGTCCGGGGTCAGTGTACGGGGTTACTGTCCAGGATCAGTGTACAGTGTTACTGTCCAGGATTAGTGTACGGGGTTACTGTCCGGGGTCAGTGTACGATGTTTCTGTCCAGGATCAGTGTACGGGGTTACTGTCTGGGGTCAGTGTACGGGGTTTCTGTCCGGGGTCAGTGTACGGGGTTACTGTCCGGGGTCAATGTACGGGGTTTCTGTCCAGTGTCAGTGTACGGGGTTACTGTCCAGGGTCAGTGTACGGGGTTACTATCCAGGGTCAGTGTACAGGGTTACTGTCCGGGGTCAGTGTACGGGGTTACTGTCCAGGGTCAATGTACGGGGTTTCTGTCCAGTGTCAGTGTACGGGGTTACTGTCCAGGGTCAGTGTACGGGGTTACTATCCAGGGTCAGTGTACGGGGTTACTGTCCGGGGTCAGTGTACGGGGTTACTGTCCGGGGTCAGTGTACGGGGTTTCAGTCCGGGGTCAGTGTACGGGGTTTCTGTCCGCGGTCATTGTACGGGTTTCTGTCCAGGGTCAGTGTACGGGGTTTCAGTCCGGGGTCAGTGTACGGGGTTACTGTCCGGGGTCAGTGTACGGGGTTTCTGTACGCGGTCATTGTACGGGTTTCTGTCCGGGGTCAGTGTACGGGGTTACTGTCCGGGGTCAGTGTACGGGGTTTCTGTCCGCGGTCAGTGTACGCGGTTTCTGTCCGGGGTAAGAGTTCGGGATTTCTGCACAGGATCAGTGTACGGGGTTACTGTCCAGGGTCAGTGTACGGGGTTACTATCCGTGGTCAGTGTACGGTGTTTCTGTCCACGGTCAGTGTCAGTATACGGGGTTACTGTCCAGGGTCAGTGTACAGGGTTTCTGTCCAGGGTCATAGTACGGGGTTACTATACAGGGTCAGTATACAGGGTTTCTGTCCAGGGTCAGTGTATCGGGTTTCTGTCCAGGGTCAGTGTACAGGGTTTCTGTCCAGGGTCAGAGTACGGGGTTACTATCCAGGGTCAGTGTACGGGGTTACTGTCCTGGATCAGTGTACGGGGTTTCTGTCCAGGGTGAGTGTACGGGGTTACTATCCGGGGTCAGTGTACGGGGTTTCTGTCCAGGGTCAGTGTACGGGGTTATTGTCCAGGATCAGTGTACAGTGTTACTGTCCAGGGTCAGTGTACAGGGTTACTGTCCGGGGTCAGTGTACGTGGTTTCTGTCCGGGGTCAGTGTAAGGGGTATCTGTCCGGGGTCAGTGTACGGGGTTACTGTCCAGGATCAGTGTACAGTGTTACTGTCCGGGGTCAGTGTACGGGGTTTCTGTCCGGGGTCAGTGTACGGGATTTCTGTCCAGGATTAGTGTACGGGGTTACTGTCCGGGGTCAGTGTACGATGTTTCTGTCCAGGATCAGTGTACGGGGTTACTGTCCGGGGTAAGTGTAAGGGGTTTCTGTCCAGGGTCAGTGTACGGGGTTACTGTCCAGGGTCAATGTACGGGGTTTCTGTCCAGTGTCAGTGTACGGGGTTACTGTCCAGGGTCAGTGTACGGGGTTACTATCCAGGGTCAGTGTACGGGGTTACTGTCCGGGGTCAGTGTACGGGGTTACTGTCCGGGGTCAGTGTACGGGGTTTCAGTCCGGGGTCAGTGTACGGGGTTACTGTCCGGGGTCAGTGTACGGGGTTTCTGTCCACGGTAATTGTACGGGTTGCTGTCCGGGGTCAGTGTACGGGGTTACTGTCCGGGGTCAGTGTACGGGGTTTCTGTCCGCGGTCAGTGTACGCGGTTTCTGTCCGGGGTCAGAGTTCGGGATTTCTGTACAGGATCAGTGTACAGGGTTTCTGTCTGGGGTCAGTGTACGGGGTTACTATCCGTGGTCTGTGTACGGTGTTTCTGTCCACGGTCAGTGTCAGTATACGGGGTTACTGTCCAGGGTCAGGGTCAGTGTCAGATTCAGTGTACAGTGTTTCTGTCCAGGGTCAGAGTCAGTGTATGGGGTTACTGTCCAGTGTCATTGTACAGGGTTTCTGTCCAGGGTCATAGTACGGGGTTACTATACAGGGTCAGTATACAGGGTTTCTGTCCAGGGTCAGTGTATCGGGTTTCTGTCCAGGGTCAGTGTACATGGTTTCTGTCCAGGGTCAGAGTACGGGGTTACTATCCAGGGTCAGTGTACGGGGTTACTGTCCTGGATCAGTGTACGGGGTTTCTGTCCAGGGTGAGTGTACAGGGTTTCTGTCCAGGGTCAGAGTACGGGGTAACTATCCAGTGTCAGTGTACGGGGTTACTGTCCAGGATCAGTATACGGGATTTCTGTCCAGGATTAGTGTACGGGGTTACTGTCCGGGGTCAGTATACGATATTTCTGTCCAGGATCAGTGTACGGGGTTACTCTCCGGGGTCAGTGTACGGGGTTATTGTCCAGGATCAGTGTACGGGGTTATTGTCCAGGATCAGTGTACAGTGTTACTGTCCGGGGTCAGTGTACGGGGTTTCTGTCTGGGGTCAGTGTACGGGGTTACTGTCCGGGGTCAGTGTACGGCTTTACTGTCCGGGGTCAGTGTATGGGGTTTCTGTCCGGGGTCAGTGTACGGGTTTACTGTCCTGGATCAGTGTACGGGGTTACTGTCCAGGGTCAGTGTACGGGGTTACTGTCCAGGGTCAGTGTACGGGGTTACTGTCCGGGGTCAGTGTACGGGGTTACTGTCCGGGGTCAGTGTACGGGGTTACTGTCCAGGGGCAATGTACTGGGTTACTGTCCGGGGTCAGTGTACGGGGTAACTGTCCAGGGTCAGTGTACGGGTTTACTGTCCGGGGTCAGTGTACGGTGTTACTGTCCAGGGTCAGTGTCAGTGTCAGTGTACTGTGTTTCTCTCCAGGGTCAGTGTCAGTGTATGGTGTTACTGTCCAGGGTCAGTGTCAGTGTCAGTGTAAAGTGTTTCTGCCCAGGGTCAGTGTCAGTGTACAGGGTTACTGTCCGGGGTCAGTGTCAGGGGCAGTGTATAGTGTTACTGTCCAGGGTCAGTGTACGGGGTTACTGTCCAGAATCAGTGTACGGGGTTTCTATCCAGGGTGAGTGTACAGGGTTTCTGTCCAGGGTCAGAGTACGGGGTAACTATCCAGGGTCAGTGTACGGGGTATACTGTCCAGGATCAGTGTATGGGATTTCTGTCCAGGATTAGTGTACGGGGTTACGGTCCGGGGTCAGTGTACGGGGTTTCTGTCCAGGGTCAGTGTACGGGGTTATTGTCCAGGATCAGTGTACAGTGTTACTGTCCAGGGTCAGTGTACGGGGTTTCTGTCTGGAGTCAGTGTACGGGGTATCTGTCCGGGGTCAGTGTACGGGGTTACTGTCCAGGATCAGTGTACAGTGTTACTGTCCGGGGTCAGTGTACGGGGTTTCTGTCCGGGGTCAGTGTACGGGATTTCTGTCCAGGATTAGTGTACGGGGTTACTGTCCGGGGTCAGTGTACGATGTTTCTGTCCAGGATCAGTGTACGGGGTTACTGTCTGGGGTCAGTGTACGGGGTTTCTGTCGAGGGTCAGTGTACGGGGTTACTGTCCATTGTCAATGTACGGGGTTTCTGTCCAGTGTCAGTGTACGGGGTTACTGTCCAGGGTCAGTGTACGGGGTTACTATCCAGGGTCAGTGTACGGGGTTACTGTCCGGGGTCAGTGTACGGGGTTACAGTCCGGGGTCAGTGTACGGGGTTACTGTCCGGGGTCAGTGTACGGGGTTTCAGTCCGGGGTCAGTGTACGGGGTTACAGTCCGGGGTCAGTGTACGGGGTTTCTGTCCGCGGTCATTGTACGGGTTTCTGTCCGGGGTCAGTGTACGGGGTTACTGTCCGGGGTCAGTGTACGGGGTTTCTGTCCGCGGTCAGTGTACGCGGTTTCTGTCCGGGGTCAGAGTTCGGGATTTCTGTACAGGATCAGTGTACGGGGTTTCTGTCTGGGGTCAGTGTACGGGGTTACTATCCGTGGTCAGTGTACGGTGTTTCTGTCCACGGTCAGTGTCAGTATACGGGGTTACTGTCCAGGGTCAGGGTCAGTGTCAGATTCAGTGTACAGTGTTTCTGTCCAGGGTCAGAGTCAGTGTATGGGGTTACTGTCCAGGGTCAGTATACAGGGTAACTGTACAGGGTCAGTGTACAGTGTTACTGTCCATCGTCAGTATACAGGTTTACTGTCCAGGGTCAGTGTCAGGGTCAGTGTACAGGTTTACTGTCCAGGGTCAGTGTCAGGGTCAGTGTACAGGGTTACTGTCCAGTGTCAGTGTCAGGGGCAGTGTACAGGTTTACTGTCCGGGGTCAGTGTCAGGGTCAGTGTACAGGGTTTCTGTCCGGGGTCAGTGTACGGGGTTTCTGTCCAGGGTCAGTGTACGGGGTTATTGTCCAGGATCAGTGTACAGTGTTACTGTCCAGGGTCAGTGTACAGGGTTACTGTCCGGGGTCAGTGTACGGGGTTTCTGTCTGGGGTCAGAGTACGGGGTTACTGTCCGGCGTCAGTGTACGGGGTTTCTGTCCGCGGTCATTGTACGCGGATTCTGTCCGGGGTCAGAGTACGGGATTTCTGTACAGGATCAGTGTACGGGGTTACTGTCCGGGGTCAGTGTACGGGGTTACTATCCTTGGTCAGTGTACGGGGTTACTATCCGTGGTCAGTGTACGGTGTTTCTGTCCACGGTCAGTGTCAGTATACGGGGTTACTGTCCAGGGTCAGGGTCAGTGTCAGAGTCAGTGTATGGGGTTACTGTCCAGTGTCAGTATACAGGGTTTCTCTCCAGGGTCAGTGTATCGGGTTTCTGTCCAGGGTCAGTGTACAGGGTTTCTGTCCAGGGTCAGAGTACGGGGTTACTATCCAGGGTGAGTATACGGGGTTAATGTCCAGGATCAGTGTACGGGGTTTCTGTCCAAGGTGAGTGTACAGGGTTTCTGTCCAGGGTCAGTGTACAGGGTTTCTGTCCAGGGTCAGAGTACTGGGTAACTATCCAGGGTCAGTGTACGGGGTATACTGTCCAGGATCAGTGTACGGGATTTCTGTCCAGGATTAGTGTACGGGGTTAATGTCCGGGGTCAGTGTACGGGGTTATTGTCCAGGATCAGTGTACAGTGTTACTGTCCAGGGTCAGTGTACAGGGTTACTGTCCGGGGTCAGTGTACGGGGTTCCTGTCTGGGGTCAGTGTACGGGGTTTCTGTCCGGGGTCAGTGTACGGGGTTACTGTCCAGGATCAGTGTACAGTGTTACTGTCCAGGATTAGTGTACGGGGTTACTGTCCGGGGTCAGTGTACGATGTTTCTGTCCAGGATCAGTGTACGGGGTTACTGTCTGGGGTCAGTGTACGGGGTTTCTGTCCGGGGTCAGTGTACGGGGTTACTGTCCGGGGTCAATGTACGGGGTTTCTGTCCAGTGTCAGTGTACGGGGTTACTGTCCAGGGTCAGTGTACGGGGTTACTATCCAGGGTCAGTGTACAGGGTTACTGTCCGGGGTCAGTGTACGGGGTTACTGTCCAGGGTCAATGTACGGGGTTTCTGTCCAGTGTCAGTGTACGGGGTTACTGTCCAGGGTCAGTGTACGGGGTTACTATCCAGGGTCAGTGTACGGGGTTACTATCCGGGGTCAGTGTACGGGGTTTCAGTCCGGGGTCAGTGTACGGGGTTTCAGTCCGGGGTCAGTGTACGGGGTTTCTGTCCGCGGTCATTGTACGGGTTTCTGTCCGGGGTCAGTGTACGGGGTTACTATCCAGGGTCAGTGTACGGGGTTACTGTCCGGGGTCAGTGTACGGGGTTACTGTCCGGGGTCAGTGTACGGGGTTTCAGTCCGGGGTCAGTGTACGGGGTTTCTGTCCGCGGTCATTGTACGGGTTTCTGTCCGGGGTCAGTGTACGGGGTTACTGTCCGGGGTCAGTGTACGGGGTTTCTGTCCGCGGTCAGTGTACGCGATTTCTGTCCGGGGTCAGAGTTCGGGATTTCTGTACAGGATCAGTGTACGGGGTTACTGTCCAGGGTCAGTGTACGGGGCTACTATCCGTGGTCAGTGTACGGTGTTTCTGTCCACGGTCAGTGTCAGTATACGGGGTTACTGTCCAGGGTCAGGGTCAGTGTCAGATTCAGTGTACAGTGTTTCTGTCCAGGGTCAGAGTCAGTGTATGGGGTTACTGTCCAGTGTCAGTGTACAGGGTTTCTGTCCAGGGTCATAGTACGGGGTTACTATACAGGGTCAGTATACAGGGTTTCTGTCCAGGGTCAGTGTATCGGGTTTCTGTCCAGGGTCAGTGTACAGGGTTTCTGTTCAGGGTCAGACTACGGGGTTACTATCCAGGGTCAGTGTACGGGTTTAATGTCCTGGATCAGTGTACGGGGTTTCTGTCCAAGGTGAGTGTACAGGGTTTCTGTCCAGGGTCAGAGTACGGGGTAACTATCCAGGGTCAGTGTACGGGGTATACTGTCCAGGATCAGTGTACGGGATTTCTGTCCAGGATTAGTGTACGGGGTTACTGCCCGGGGTCAGTATACGATGTTTCTGTCCAGGATCAGTGTACGGGGTTACTGTCCGGGGTCAGTGTACGGGGTTTCTTTCCAGGGTCTGTGTACGGGGTTATTGTCCAGGATCAGTGCACAGTGTTCCTGTCCAGGGTCAGTGTACGGGGTTATTGTCCAGGATCAGTGTACAGTGTTCCTGTCCAGGGTCAGTGTACGGGGTTACTGTCCGGGGTCAGTGTACGGGGTTACTGTCCGGGGTCAGTGTACGGGGTAACTGTCCAGGGTCAGTGTACGGGGTTACTGTCCGGGGTCAGTGTACGGGGTTACTGTCCGGGGTCAGTGTACGGTGTTACTGTCCGGGGTCAGTGTACGGGGTTACTGTCCGGGGTCAGTGTACGGTGTTACTGTCCGGGGTCAGTGTCAGTGTCAGTGTACAGTGTTTCTGTCCAGGGTCAGTGTCAGTGTACAGGGTTACTGTCCAAGGTCAGTGTCAGGGGCAGTGTATACTGTTACTGTCCAGGGTCAGTGTACAGGGTTACTGTCCAGGGTCAGTATACAGGGTTACTGTCCAGGATCAGTGTACAGTGTTACTGTCCACGGGCAGTGTACAGGTTTACTGTCCAGGGTCAGTGTACAGGTTTACTGTCCAGGGGCAGTGTCAGTGTACAGTGTTACTGTCCAGGGTCAGTAAACATGTTAACTGTCCAGTGTCAGTGTCAGTGTCAGTGTACAGTGTTACTGTCCAGGGTCAGTATACAGGGTAACTGTACAGGGTCAGTGTACAGTGTTACTGTCCATGGTCAGTATACAGGTTTACTGTCCAGGGTCAGGGTCAGTGTCAGTGTACAGGTTTACTGTCCAGGGTCAGTGTCAGGGTCAGTGTACAGGGTTACTGTCCAGTGTCAGTGTCAGGGTCAGTGTACAGGTTTACTGTCCGGGGTCAGTGTCAGGGTCAGTGTACAGGGTTTCTGTCCAGGGTCAGTGTACGGGGTTACTGTCCAGGGTCAGTGTACGGGGTTACTGTCCAGGGTCAGTGTACAGTGTTACTGTCCGGGGTCAGTGTACGGGGTTTCTGTCCGGGGTCAGTGTACGGGATTTCTGTCCAGGATTAGTGTACAGGGTTACTGTCCGGGGTCAATGTACGGGGTTTCTGTCCAGTGTCAGTGTACGGGGTTACTGTCCAGGGTCAGTGTATCGGGTTTCTGTCCAGGGTCAGTGTACAGGGTTTCTGTCCAGGGTCAGAGTACGGGGTTACTATCCAGGGTCAGTGTACGGGGTTACTGTCCTGGATCAGTGTACGGGGTTTCTGTCCAGGGTGAGTGTACAGGGTTTCTTTCCAGGGTCAGAGTACGGGGTAACTATCCAGTGTCAGTGTACGGGGTTACTGTCCAGGATCAGTGTACGGGATTTCTGTCCAGGATTAGTGTACAGGGTTACTGTCCGGGGTCAGTATACGATGTTTCTGTCCAGGGTCAGTGTACGGGGTTTCTGTCCAGGGTCAGTGTACAGTGTTACTGTCCAGGCTCAGTGTACAGTGTTACTGACCAGGGTCAGTGTCCGGGGTCAGTGTACGGGGTTTCTGTCCAGGGTCAGTGTGCGAGGTTATTTTCCAGGATCAGTGTACAGTGTTACTGTCCAGGGTCAGTGTACAGGGTTACTGTCTGGGGTCAGTGTACGGGGTTTCTGTCTGGGGTCAGTGTACGGGGTTACTAATCGGGGTCAGACTACGGGGTTACTGTCCGGGGTCAGTGTACGGGGTTTCTGTCCGGGGTCAGTGTACGGGGTCACTGTCCGGGGTCAGTGTACGGGGTTTCTGTCTGCGGTCAGTGTACAGGGTTTCTGTCCAGGATCAGTGTACGGGGTTTCTGTCCGCGGTCAGCCTACGGGGTTACTTTCCAGGGTCAGCGTATGGGGTTTCTGTCCAGGGTCAGTGTACAGGTTTACTGTCCAGGGTCAGTGTACAGGTTTACTGTCCGGGGTCAGTGTCAGGGTCAGTGTACAGTGTTACTGTCCAGGGTCAGTATACAGGGTTACCATCCAGGATCAGTGGACAGTGTTACTGTCCACGGGCAGTGTACAGTGTTGCTGTCCAGGGTCAGTAAACATGTTAACTGTCCAGTGTCAGTGTCAGGGTCAGTGTACAGTGTTACTGTCCAGGCTCAGTGTACAGGGTTACTGTACAGGGTCAGTGTCAGGGTCAGTGTACAGTGTTACTGTCCATGATCAGTATACCGGTTTACTGTACACGGTCAGTGTCAGGGTCAGTGTACAGGTTTACTGTCCAGGGTCAGTGTCAGGGTCAGTGTACAGGGTTACTGTCCAGTGTCAGTGTCAGGGTCAGTGTACAGGGTTACTGTCCAGTGTCAGTGTCAGGTACAGTGTACAGGGTTTCTGTCCAGGGTCAGTGTACAGTGTTACTGTCCAGGGTCAGTGTACAGTGTTACTGACCAGGGTCAGTGTCCGGGGTTACTAATCGGGGTCAGAGTACGGGGTTACTGTCCGGGGTCAGTGTACAGGGTTTCTGTCCGGGGTCAGTGTACGGGGTTATTGTCCCGGGTCAGTGTACGGGGTTTCTGTCCGCGGTCAGTGTACAGGGTTTCTGTCCAGGATCAGTGTACAGGGTTTCTGTCCGCAGTCAGCCTACGGGGTTACTGTCCAGGGTCAGCGTACGGGGTTTCTGTCCGCGGTCAGCGTACGGGGTTTCTGTCCAGGGTCAGTGTACGGGGTTTCTGTCCAGGATCAGTGTACGGGGTTTCTGTCCATGGTCAGTGTACGGGGTTTCTGTCCAGGGTCAGTGTACGGGGTTTCTGTCCAGGATCAGTGTACGGGGTTTCTGTCCGGGGTCAGTGTACGGGGTTTCTGTCCAATATCAGTGAACGGGGTTTCTGTCCGGGGTCAGTGTACGGAGTTACTGTCCTTGGTCAGTGTACGGGGTTACTGTCCAGGGTCAGTGTACAGGGTTTCTGTCCAATATCAGTGTACGGGGTTTCTGTCCAGGATCTGTGTACGGGGTTTCTGTCCAGGGTCAGTGTACGGGATTTCTGTCCAATATCAGTGAACGGGGTTTCTGTCCAGGGTCAGTATACAGGGTTACTGTCCAGGATCAGTGTACAGTGTTACTGTCCACGGGCAGTGGACAGGATTTCTGTCCAGGGTCAGTGTACAGGTTTACTCTCCGGGGTCAGTGTCAGGGTCAGTGTACAGTGTTACTGTCCAGGGTCAGTATACAGGGTTAACATCCAGGATCAGTGGACAGTGTTACTGTCCACGGGCAGTGTCAGTGTACAGTGTTACTGTCCAGGGTCAGTAAACATGTTAACTGTCCAGTGTCAGTGTCAGGGTCAGTGTACAGTGTTACTGTCCAGGGTCAGTGTACAGGGTTACTGTACAGGGTCAGTGTCAGGGTCAGTGTACAGTGTTACTGTCCATGATCAGTATACAGGTTTACTGTCCAGGGTCAGTGTCAGGGTCAGTGTACAGGTTTACTGTCCAGGGTCAGTGTCAGTGTACAGGTTTACTTTCCAGGGTCAGTGTACAGGGTGACTGTCCAGTGTCAGTGTCAGGGTCAGTGTACAGGGTTTCTGTCCAGGGTCAGTGTACAGTGTTACTGTCCAGGGTCAGTGTACAGTGTTACTGACCAGGGTCAGTGTCCGGGGTCAGTGTACGGGGTTTATGTCCAGGGTCAGTGTACGGGGTTTCTGTCCAGGGTCAGTGTACGGGGTTACTATCCGGGGTCAGTGTACGGGGTTACTGTCCGGGGTCAGTGTACGGGGTTTCTGTCCGCGGTCAGTGTACGGGGTTTCTGTCCAAGGTCTGTGTACGGTGTTACTGTCCAGGATCAGTGTACGAGGTTACTGTCCAGGGTCAGTGTACGGGGTTACTGTCCGGGGTCAGTGTACGGGATTTCTGTCCAGGATCAGTGTACGGGGTTACTGTCCAGGGTCAGTGTACGGGGTTTCTGTCCAAGGTCAGTGTACCGTGTTACTGTCCAGGGTCAGTGTACGGGGTTTCTGTCCAAGGTCAGTGTACGGAGTTACTGTCCAGGATCAGTGTACGGGGTTACTGTCCAGGATCAGTGTACGGGGTTACTGTCCAGGGTCAGTGTACGGGGTTTCTGTCCAAGGTCAGTGTACCGTGTTACTGTCCAGGATCAGTGTACGAGGTTACTGTCCAGGGTCAGTGTACGGGGTTACTGTCCGGGGTCAGTGTACGGGATTTCTGTCCAGGATCAGTGTACGGGGTTACTGTCCAGGGTCAGTGTACGGGGTTTCTGTCCAAGGTCAGTGTACCGTGTTACTGTCCAGGATCAGTGTACGAGGTTACTATCCGGGGTCAGTGAACGGGGTTACTGTCCAGGGTTAGTGTACGGGGTTACTGTCCTGGGTCAGTGTACGGGGTTTCTGTCCAGGGTCAGTGTACGGGGTTACTGTCCAGGGTCTGTGTACGGGGTTACTAATCAGGATCAGTGTACGGGGTTACTGACCGGGGTCAGTGTACGGGCTTACTGTCCGGGGTCAGTGTACGGGGTTTCTGTCCAGGCTCAGTGTACGGGGTTACTATCCGCGGTCAGTGTACGGTGTTTCTGTCCACGGTCAGTGTCAGTATACGGGGTTACTGTCCAGGATCAGTGTACAGTGTTACTGTCCGGGGTCAGTGTACGGGGTTTCTGTCCGGGGTCAGTGTACGGGATTTCTGTCCAGGATTAGTGTACGGGGTTACTGTCCGGGGTCAGTGTACGATGTTTCTGTCCAGGATCAGTGTACGGGGTTACTGTCCAGGGTCAGTGTACGGGGTTACTGTCCGGGGTCAGTGTACGGGGTAACTGTCCGGGGTCAGTGTACGGGGTTACTGTCCGGGGTCAGTGTACGGTGTTACTGTCCAGGGTCAGTGTCGGTGTCAGTGTACAGTGTTTCTCTCCAGGGTCAGTGTCAGTGTATGGTGTTACTGTCCAGGGTCAGTGTCAGTGTCAGTGTAAAGTGTTTCTGCCCAGGATCAGTGTCAGTGTACAGGGTTACTGTCCGGGGTCAGTGTCAGGGGCAGTGTATAGTGTTACTGTCCAGGGTCAGTGTACAGGGTTACTGTCCAGGATCAGTGTACGGGGTTACTGTCCAGGGTCAGTGTACGGGGTTTCTGTCCAAGGTCAGTGTACCGTGTTACTGTCCAGGATCAGTGTACGAGGTTACTGTCCAGGGTCAGTGTACGGGGTTACTGTCCGGGGTCAGTGTACGGGATTTCTGTCCAGGATCAGTGTACGGGGTTACTGTCCAGGGTCAGTGTACGGGGTTTCTGTCCAAGGTCAGTGTACGGTGTTACTGTCCAGGATCAGTGTACGGGGTTACTGTCCAGGATAAGTGTACGGGGTTTCTGTCCAAGGTCAGTGTACCGTGTTACTGTCCAGGATCAGTGTACGAGGTTACTATCCGGGGTCAGTGAACGGGGTTACTGTCCAGGGTTAGTGTACGGGGTTACTGTCCTGGGTCAGTGTACGGGGTTTCTGTCCAGGGTCAGTGTACGGGGTTACGGTCCAGGGTCAGTGTGCGGGGTTACTAATCAGGATCAGTGTACGGGGTTACTGACCGGGGTCAGTGTACGGGCTTACTGTCCGGGGTCAGTGTACGGGGTTTCTGTCCAGGGTCAGTGTACGGGGTTACTATCCGCGGTCAGTGTACGGTGTTTCTGTCCACGGTCAGTGTCAGTATACGGGGTTACTGTCCAGGATCAGTGTACAGTGTTACTGTCCGGGGTCAGTGTATGGGGTTTCTGTCCGGGGTCAGTGTACGGGATTTCTGTCCAGGATTAGTGTACGGGGTTACTGTCCGGGGTCAGTGTACGATGTTTCTGTCCAGGATCAGTGTACGGGGTTACTGACCGGGGTCAGTGTACGGGGTTACTGTCCGGGGTCAGTGTACGGGGTTACTGTCCGGGGTCAGTGTACGGGGTAACTGTCCGGGGTCAGTGTACGGGGTAACTGTCCGGGATCAGTGTACGGGGTTACTGTCCGGGGTCAGTGTACGGTGTTACTGTCCAGGGTCAGTGTCGGTGTCAGTGTACAGTGTTTCTCTCCAGGGTCAGTGTCAGTGTACGGTGTTACTGTCCAGGGTCAGTGTCAGTGTCAGTGTAAAGTGTTTCTGCCCAGGATCAGTGTCAGTGTACAGGGTTACTGTCCGGGGTCAGTGTCAGGGGCAGTGTATAGTGTTACTGTCCAGGGTCAGTGTCGGTGTCAGTGTACAGTGTTTCTCTCCAGGGTCAGTGTCAGTGTATGGTGTTACTGTCCAGGGTCGGTGTCAGTTTCAGTGTAAAGTGTTTCTGCCCAGGATCAGTGTCAGTGTATAGTGTTACTGTCCAGGGTCAGTGTACAGGGTTACTGTCCAGGGTCAGTATACAGGGTTACTGTCCAGGATCAGTGTACAGTGTTACTGTCCACGGGTAGTGGACAGGGTTTCTGTCCAGGTTCAGTGTACAGGTTTACTGTCCGGGGTCAGTGTCAGGGTCAGTGTACAGTGTTACTGTCCAGGGTCAGTATACAGGGTTACCGTCCAGGATCAGTGGACAGTGTTACTGTCCACGGGCAGTGTACAGGTTTACTGTCCAGGGGCAGTGTCAGTGTAGTGTTACTGTCCAGGGTCAGTAAACATGTTAACTGTCCAGTGTCAGTGTACAGTGTTACTGTCCAGGGTCAGTATACAGGGTTACTGTACAGGGTCAGTGTCAGGGTCAGTGTACAGTGTTACTGTCCATGGTCAGTATACAGGTTTACTGTCCAGTGTCAGTGTCAGAGTCAGTGTACAGTGTTACTGTCCAGGGTCAGTGTACAAGGTTACTGTACAGGGTCAGTGTCAGGGTCAGTGTACAGTGTTACTGTTCATGATCAGTATACCGGTTTACTGTCTACGGTCAGTGTCAGGGTCAGTGTACAGGTTTACTGTCCAGGGTCAGTGTCAGTGTACAGGTTTACTGTCCAGGGTCAGTGTCAGGGTCAGTGTACAGGGTTACTGTCCAGTGTCAGTGTCAGGGTCAGTGTACAGGGTTACTGTCCAGTGTCAGTGTCAGGGTCAGTGTACAGGGTTTCTGTCCAGGGTCAGTGTACAGTGTTACTGTCCAGGGTCAGTGTACAGTGTTACTGACCAGGGTCAGTGTCCGGGGTCAGTGTACGGGGTTTCTGTCCAGGGTCAGTGTACGGGGTTATTGTCCAGAATCAGTGTACAGTGTTACTGTCCAGGGTCAGTGTACGGCGTTACTGTCCAGTGTCAGTGTACGGGGTTACTAATCGGGGTCAGACTACGGGGTTACTGTCCGGGGTCAGTGTACGGGGTTTCTGTCCGGGGTCAGTGTACGGGGTCACTGTCCGGGGTCAGTGTACGGGGTTTCTGTCTGCGGTCAGTGTACAGGGTTTCTGTCCAGGATCAGTGTACGGGGTTTCTGTCCGCGGTCAGCCTACGGGGTTACTGTCCAGGGTCAGCGTATGGGGTTTCTGTCCAGGGTCAGTGACAGGTTTACTTTCCAGGGTCAGTGTACAGGTTTACTGTCCGGGGTCAGTGTCAGGGTCAGTGTACAGTGTTACTGTCCAGGGTCAGTATACAGGGTTACCATCCAGGATCAGTGGACAGTGTTACTGTCCACGGGCAGTGTACAGTGTTACTGTCCAGGGTCAGTAAACATGTTAACTGTCCAGTGTCAGTGTCAGGGTCAGTGTACAGTGTTGCTGTCCAGGCTCAGTGTACAGGGTTACTGTACAGGGTCAGTGTCAGGGTCAGTGTACAGTGTTACTGTCCATGATCAGTATACAGGTTTACTGTCCACGGTCAGTGTCAGGGTCAGTGTACAGGTTTACTGTCCAGGGTCAGTGTCAGTGTACAGTGTTACTGTCCATGGTCAGTATACAGGTTTACTGTCCAGGGTCAGTGTCAGGGTCAGTGTACAGGTTTACTGTCCAGGGTCAGTGTCAGTGTACAGGTTTACTGTCCAGGGTCAGTGTCAGGGTCAGTGTACAGGGTTACTGTCTAGTGTCAGTGTCAGGGTCAGTGTACAGGGTTACTGTCCAGTGTCAGTGTCAGGTACAGTGTACAGGGTTTCTGTCCAGGGTCAGTGTACAGTGTTACTGTCCAGGGTCAGTGTACAGTGTTACTGACCAGGGTCAGTGTCCGGGGTTACTAATCGGGGTCAGAGTACGGGGTTACTGTCCGGGGTCAGAGTACGGGGTTACTGTCCGGGGTCAGTGTACAGGGTTTCTGTCCGGGGTCAGTGTACGGGGTTATTGTCCCGGGTCAGTGTACGGGGTTTCTGTCCGCGGTCAGTGTACAGGGTTTCTGTCCAGGATCAGTGTACAGGGTTTCTGTCCGCAGTCAGCCTACGGGGTTACTGTCCAGGGTCAGCGTACGGGGTTTCTGTCCGCGGTCAGCGTACGGGGTTTCTGTCCAGGGTCAGTGTACGGGGTTTCTGTCCAGGATCAGTGTACGGGGTTTCTGTCCAGGGTCAGTGTACGGGGTTTCTGTCCAGGGTCAGTGTACGGAGTTACTGTCCTTGGTCAGTGTACGGGGTTACTGTCCAGGGTCAGTGTACGGGGTTTCTGTCCAATATCAGTGTACGGGGTTTCTGTCCAGGATCTGTGTACGGGGTTTCTGTCCAGGGTCAGTATACAGGGTTACTGTCCAGGATCAGTGTACAGTGTTACTGTCCACGGGCAGTGGACAGGATTTCTGTCCAGGGTCAGTGTACAGGTTTACTCTCCGGGGTCAGTGTCAGGGTCAGTGTACAGTGTTACTGTCCAGGGTCAGTATACAGGGTTAACATCCAGGATCAGTGGACAGTGTTACTGTCCACGGGCAGTGTCAGTGTACAGTGTTACTGTCCAGGGTCAGTAAACATGTTAACTGTCCAGTGTCAGTGTCAGGATCAGTGTACAGTGTTACTGTCCAGGGTCAGTGTACAGGGTTACTGTACAGGGTCAGTGTCAGGGTCAGTGTACAGTGTTACTGTCCATGATCAGTATACAGGTTTACTGTCCAGGGTCAGTGTCAGGGTCAGTGTACAGGTTTACTGTCCAGGGTCAGTGTCAGTGTACAGGTTTACTGTCCAGGGTCAGTGTCAGGGTCAGTGTACAGGGTGACTGTCCAGTGTCAGTGTCAGGGTCAGTGTACAGGGTTTCTGTCCAGGGTCAGTGTACAGTGTTACTGTCCAGGGTCAGTGTACAGTGTTACTGACCAGGGTCAGTGTCCGGGGTCAGTGTACGGGGTTTATGTCCAGGGTCAGTGTACGGGGTTTCTGTCCAGGGTCAGTGTACGGGGTTACTATCCGGGGTCAGTGTACGGGGTTACTGTCCGGGGTCAGTGTACGGGGTTTCTGTCCGCGGTCAGTGTACGGGGTTTCTGTCCAAGGTCTGTGTACGGTGTTACTGTCCAGGATCAGTGTACGAGGTTACTGTCCAGGGTCAGTGTACGGGGTTACTGTCCGGGGTCAGTGTACGGGATTTCTGTCCAGGATCAGTGTACGGGGTTACTGTCCAGGGTCAGTGTACGGGGTTTCTGTCCAAGGTCAGTGTACGGGGTTACTGTCCAGGATCAGTGTACGGGGTTACTGTCCAGGATCAGTGTACGGGGTTACTGTCCAGGGTCAGTGTACGGGGTTTCTGTCCAAGGTCAGTGTACCGTGTTACTGTCCAGGATCAGTGTACGAGGTTACTGTCCAGGGTCAGTGTACGGGGTTACTGTCCGGGGTCAGTGTACGGGATTTCTGTCCAGGATCAGTGTACGGGGTTACTGTCCAGGGTCAGTGTACGGGGTTTCTGTCCAAGGTCAGTGTACGGTGTTACTGTCCAGGATCAGTGTACGGGGTTACTGTCCAGGATCAGTGTACGGGGTTACTGTCCAGGATCAGTGTACGGGGTTACTGTCCAGGATCAGTGTACGGGGTTACTGTCCAGGATCAGTGTACGGGGTTACTGTCCAGGATCAGTGTACGGGGTTACTGTCCAGGGTCAGTGAACGGGGTTACTGTCCAGGGTTAGTGTACGGGGTTACTGTCCTGGGTCAGTGTACGGGGTTTCTGTCCAGGGTCAGTTTACGGGGTTACTGTCCAGGGTCAGTGTACGGGGTTACTAATCAGGATCAGTGTACGGGGTTACTGACCGGGGTCAGTGTACGGGCTTACTGTCCGGGGTCAGTGTACGATGTTTCTGTCCAGGATCAGTGTACGGGGTTACTGTCCAGGGTCAGTGTACGGGGTTACTGTCCGGGGTCAGTGTACGGTGTTACTGTCCAGGGTCAGTGTCGGTGTCAGTGTACAGTGTTTCTCTCCAGGGTCAGTGTCAGTGTATGGTGTTACTGTCCAGGGTCAGTGTCAGTGTCAGTGTATAGTGTTACTGTCCAGGGTCAGTGTCAGGGGCAGTGTATAGTGTTACTGTCCAGGGTCAGTGTACGAGGTTACTGTCCAGGGTCAGTGTACGGGGTTACTGTCCGGGGTCAGTGTGCGGGATTTCTGTCCACGGTCAGTGTCACGGTCAGTGTACAGGTTTACTGTCCAGGGTCAGTGTCAGTGTACAGTGTTACTGTCCATGGTCAGTATACAGGTTTACTGTCCACGGTCAGTGTCAGGGTCAGTGTACAGTGTTACTGTCCATGATCAGTATACAGGTTTACTGTCCACGGTCAGTGTCAGGGTCAGTGTACAGGTTTACTGTCCAGGGTCAGTGTCAGTGTACAGTGTTACTGTCCATGGTCAGTATACAGGTTTACTGTCCAGGGTCAGTGTCAGGGTCAGTGTACAGGTTTACTGTCCAGGGTCAGTGTCAGTGTACAGGTTTACTGTCCAGGGTCAGTGTCAGGGTCAGTGTACAGGGTTACTGTCTAGTGTCAGTGTCAGGGTCAGTGTACAGGGTTACTGTCCAGTGTCAGTGTCAGGTACAGTGTACAGGGTTTCTGTCCAGGGTCAGTGTACAGTGTTACTGTCCAGGGTCAGTGTACAGTGTTACTGACCAGGGTCAGTGTCCGGGGTTACTAATCGGGGTCAGAGTACGGGGTTACTGTCCGGGGTCAGAGTACGGGGTTACTGTCCGGGGTCAGTGTACAGGGTTTCTGTCCGGGGTCAGTGTACGGGGTTATTGTCCCGGGTCAGTGTACGGGGTTTCTGTCCGCGGTCAGTGTACAGGGTTTCTGTCCAGGATCAGTGTACAGGGTTTCTGTCCGCAGTCAGCCTACGGGGTTACTGTCCAGGGTCAGCGTACGGGGTTTCTGTCCGCGGTCAGCGTACGGGGTTTCTGTCCAGGGTCAGTGTACGGGGTTTCTGTCCAGGATCAGTGTACGGGGTTTCTGTCCAGGGTCAGTGTACGGGGTTTCTGTCCAGGATCAGTGTACGGGGTTTCTGTCCGGGGTCAGTGTACGGGGTTTCTGTCCAATATCAGTGAACGGGGTTTCTGTCCGGGGTCAGTGTACGGAGTTACTGTCCTTGGTCAGTGTACGGGGTTACTGTCCAGGGTCAGTGTACGGGGTTTCTGTCCAATATCAGTGTACGGGGTTTCTGTCCAGGATCTGTGTACGGGGTTTCTGTCCAGGGTCAGTGTACGGGATTTCTGTCCAATATCAGTGAACGGGGTTTCTGTCCAGGGTCAGTATACAGGGTTACTGTCCAGGATCAGTGTACAGTGTTACTGTCCACGGGCAGTGGACAGGATTTCTGTCCAGGGTCAGTGTACAGGTTTACTCTCCGGGGTCAGTGTCAGGGTCAGTGTACAGTGTTACTGTCCAGGGTCAGTATACAGGGTTAACATCCAGGATCAGTGGACAGTGTTACTGTCCACGGGCAGTGTCAGTGTACAGTGTTACTGTCCAGGGTCAGTAAACATGTTAACTGTCCAGTGTCAGTGTCAGGGTCAGTGTACAGTGTTACTGTCCAGGGTCAGTGTACAGGGTTACTGTACAGGGTCAGTGTCAGGGTCAGTGTACAGTGTTACTGTCCATGATCAGTATACAGGTTTACTGTCCAGGGTCAGTGTCAGGGTCAGTGTACAGGTTTACTGTCCAGGGTCAGTGTCAGTGTACAGGTTTACTGTCCAGGGTCAGTGTCAGGGTCAGTGTACAGGGTGACTGTCCAGTGTCAGTGTCAGGGTCAGTGTACAGGGTTTCTGTCCAGGGTCAGTGTACAGTGTTACTGTCCAGGGTCAGTGTACAGTGTTACTGACCAGGGTCAGTGTCCGGGGTCAGTGTACGGGGTTTATGTCCAGGGTCAGTGTACGGGGTTTCTGTCCAGGGTCAGTGTACGGGGTTACTATCCGGGGTCAGTGTACGGGGTTACTGTCCGGGGTCAGTGTACGGGGTTTCTGTCCGCGGTCAGTGTACGGGGTTTCTGTCCAAGGTCTGTGTACGGTGTTACTGTCCAGGATCAGTGTACGAGGTTACTGACCAGGGTCAGTGTCCGGGGTCAGTGTACGGGGTTTCTGTCCAGGGTCAGTGTACGGTGTTACTGTCCAGGGTCAGTGTCGGTGTCAGTGTACAGTGTTTCTCTCCAGGGTCAGTGTCAGTGTATGGTGTTACTGTCCAGGGTCAGTGTCAGTGTCAGTGTAAAGTGTTTCTGCCCAGGATCAGTGTCAGTGTACAGGGTTACTGTCCGGGGTCAGTGTCAGGGGCAGTGTATAGTGTTACTGTCCAGGGTCAGTGTACGAGGTTACTGTCCAGGGTCAGTGTACGGGGTTACTGTCCGGGGTCAGTGTGCGGGATTTCTGTCCAGGATCAGTGTACGGGGTTACTGTCCAGGGTCAGTGTACGGGGTTTCTGTCCAAGGTCAGTGTACGGTGTTACTGTCCAGGATCAGTGTACCGGGTTACTGTCCAGGATCAGTGTACGGGGTTACTGTCCAGGGTCAGTGTACGGGGTTTCTGTCCAAGGTCAGTGTACCGTGTTACTGTCCAGGATCAGTGTACGAGGTTACTGTCCAGGGTCAGTGTACGGGGTTACTGTCCGGGGTCAGTGTACGGGATTTCTGTCCAGGATCAGTGTACGGGGTTACTGTCCAGGGTCAGTGTACGGGGTTTCTGTCCAAGGTCAGTGTACGGTGTTACTGTCCAGGATCAGTGTACGGGGTTACTGTCCAGGATCAGTGTACGGGGTTACTGTCCAGGATCAGTGTACGGGGTTACTGTCCAGGATCAGTGTACGGGGTTACTGTCCAGGATCAGTGTACGGGGTTACTGTCCAGGGTCAGTGAACGGGGTTACTGTCCAGGGTTAGTGTACGGGGTTACTGTCCTGGGTCAGTGTACAGGGTTTCTGTCCAGGGTCAGTGTACGGGGTTACTGTCCAGGGTCAGTGTACGGGGTTACTAATCAGGATCAGTGTACGGGGTTACTGACCGGGGTCAGTGTACGGGCTTACTGTCCGGGGTCAGTGTACGGGGTTTCTGTCCAGGGTCAGTGTACGGGGTTACTATCCGCGGTCAGTGTACGGTGTTTCTGTCCACGGTCAGTGTCAGTATACGGGGTTACTGTCCAGGATCAGTGTACGGGGTTACTGTCCAGGGTCAGTGTACGGGGTTACTGTCCGGGGTCAGTGTACGGTGTTACTGTCCAGGGTCAGTGTCGGTGTCAGTGTACAGTGTTTCTGTCCAGGGTCAGTGTCAGTGTATGGTGTTACTGTCCAGGGTCAGTGTCAGTGTCAGTGTATAGTGTTACTGTCCAGGGTCAGTGTCAGGGGCAGTGTATAGTGTTACTGTCCAGGGTCAGTGTACGAGGTTACTGTCCAGGGTCAGTGTACGGGGTTACTGTCCGGGGTCAGTGTGCGGGATTTCTGTCCAGGATCAGTGTACGGGGTTACTGTCCAGGGTCAGTGTACGGGGTTTCTGTCCAAGGTCAGTGTACCGTGTTACTGTCCAGGATCAGTGTACGAGGTTACTGTCCGGGGTCAGTGTACGGGGTTACTGTCCAGGGTCAGTGTACGGGATTTCTGTCCAGGATCAGTGTACGGGGTTACTGTCCAGGGTCAGTGTACGGGGTTACTGTCCAGGATCAGTGTACGGGGTTACTGTCCAGGATCAGTGTACGGGGTTTCTGTCCAAGGTCAGTGTACCGTGTTACTGTCCAGGATCAGTGTACGAGGTTACTATCCGGGGTCAGTGTACGGGATTTCTGTCCAGGATTAGTGTACGGGGTTACTGTCCGGGGTCAGTGTATGATGTTTCTGTCCAGGATCAGTGTACGGGGTTACTGTCCGGGGTCAGTGTACGGGGTTACTAATCAGGATCAGTGTACGGGGTTACTGACCGGGGTCAGTGTACGGGCTTTCTGTCCGGGGTCAGTGTACGGGGTTTCTGTCCAGGGTCAGTGTACGGGGTTACTATCCGCGGTCAGTGTACGGTGTTTCTGTCCACGGTCAGTGTCAGTATACGGGGTTACTGTCCAGGATCAGTGTACAGTGTTACTGTCCGGGGTCAGTGTATGGGGTTTCTGTCCGGGGTCAGTGTACGGGATTTCTGTCCAGGATTAGTGTACGGGGTTACTGTCCGGGGTCAGTGTATGATGTTTCTGTCCAGGATCAGTGTACGGGGTTACTGTCCGGGGTCAGTGTACGGGGTTACTGTCCGGGGTCAGTGTACGGGGTTACTGTCCAGGGTCAGTGTACGGGGTTACTGTTCGGGGTCAGTGTACGGGGTATCTGTCCGGGGTCAGTGTCAGTATACGGGGTTACTGTCCAGGATCAGTGTACAGTGTTACTGTCCGGGGTCAGTGTATGGGGTTTCTGTCCGGGGTCAGTGTACGGGATTTCTGTCCAGGATTAGTGTCGGTGTCAGTGTACAGTGTTTCTCTCCAGGGTCAGTGTCAGGGGCAGTGTATAGTGTTACTGTCCAGGGTCAGTGTACGAGGTTACTGTCCAGGGTCAGTGTACGGGGTTACTGTCCGGGGTCAGTGTGCGGGATTTCTGTCCAGGATCAGTGTACGGGGTTACTGTCCAGGGTCAGTGTACGGGGTTTCTGTCCAAGGTCAGTGTACGGTGTTACTGTCCAGGATCAGTGTACCGGGTTACTGTCCAGGATCAGTGTACGGGGTTACTGTCCAGGGTCAGTGTACGGGGTTACTATCCGCGGTCAGTGTACGGTGTTTCTGTCCACGGTCAGTGTCAGTATACGGGGTTACTGTCCAGGATCAGTGTACAGTGTTACTGTCCGGGGTCAGTGTATGGGGTTTCTGTCCGGGGTCAGTGTACGGGATTTCTGTCCAGGATTAGTGTACGGGGTTACTGTCCGGGGTCAGTGTACGATGTTTCTGTCCAGGATCAGTGTACGGGGTTACTGTCCAGGGTCAGTGTACGGGGTTACTGTCCGGGGTCAGTGTACGGTGTTACTGTCCAGGGTCAGTGTCGGTGTCAGTGTACAGTGTATCTCTCCAGGGTCAGTGTCAGTGTATGGTGTTACTGTCCAGGGTCAGTGTCAGTGTCAGTGTATAGTGTTACTGTCCAGGGTCAGTGTCAGGGGCAGTGTATAGTGTTACTGTCCAGGGTCAGTGTACGAGGTTACTGTCCAGGGTCAGTGTACGGGGTTACTGTCCGGGGTCAGTATGCGGGATTTCTGTCCAGGATCAGTGTACGGGGTTACTGTCCAGGGTCAGTGTACGGGGTTTCTGTCCAAGGTCAGTGTACCGTGTTACTGTCCAGGATCAGTGTACGAGGTTACTGTCCGGGGTCAGTGTACGGGGTTACTGTCCGGGGTCAGTGTACGGGATTTCTGTCCAGGATCAGTGTACGGGGTTACTGTCCAGGGTCAGTGTACGGGGTTTCTGTCCAAGGTCAGTGTACGGTGTTACTGTCCAGGATCAGTGTACGGGGTTACTGTCCAGGATCAGTGTACGGGGTTACTGTCCAGGATCAGTGTACGGGGTTACTGTCCAGGATCAGTGTACGGGGTTACTGTCCAGGGTCAGTGAACGGGGTTACTGTCCAGGGTTAGTGTACGGGGTTACTGTCCTGGGTCAGTGTACGGGGTTTCTGTCCAGGGTCAGTGTACGGGGTTACTGTCCAGGGTCAGTGTACGGGGTTACTAATCAGGATCAGTGTACGGGGTTACTGACCGGGGTCAGTGTACGGGCTTACTGTCCGGGGTCAGTGTACGATGTTTCTGTCCAGGATCAGTGTACGGGGTTACTGTCCAGGGTCAGTGTACGGGGTTACTGTCCGGGGTCAGTGTACGGTGTTACTGTCCAGGGTCAGTGTCGGTGTCAGTGTACAGTGTTTCTCTCCAGGGTCAGTGTCAGTGTATGGTGTTACTGTCCAGGGTCAGTGTCAGTGTCAGTGTATAGTGTTACTGTCCAGGGTCAGTGTCAGGGGCAGTGTATAGTGTTACTGTCCAGGGTCAGTGTACGAGGTTACTGTCCAGGGTCAGTGTACGGGGTTACTGTCCGGGGTCAGTGTGCGGGATTTCTGTCCACGGTCAGTGTCAGGGTCAGTGTACAGGTTTACTGTCCAGGGTCAGTGTCAGTGTACAGTGTTACTGTCCATGGTCAGTATACAGGTTTACTGTCCACGGTCAGTGTCAGGGTCAGTGTACAGTGTTACTGTCCATGATCAGTATACAGGTTTACTGTCCACGGTCAGTGTCAGGGTCAGTGTACAGGTTTACTGTCCAGGGTCAGTGTCAGTGTACAGTGTTACTGTCCATGGTCAGTATACAGGTTTACTGTCCAGGGTCAGTGTCAGGGTCAGTGTACAGGTTTACTGTCCAGGGTCAGTGTCAGTGTACAGGTTTACTGTCCAGGGTCAGTGTCAGGGTCAGTGTACAGGGTTACTGTCTAGTGTCAGTGTCAGGGTCAGTGTACAGGGTTACTGTCCAGTGTCAGTGTCAGGTACAGTGTACAGGGTTTCTGTCCAGGGTCAGTGTACAGTGTTACTGTCCAGGGTCAGTGTACAGTGTTACTGACCAGGGTCAGTGTCCGGGGTTACTAATCGGGGTCAGAGTACGGGGTTACTGTCCGGGGTCAGAGTACGGGGTTTCTGTCCGCGGTCAGTGTACAGGGTTTCTGTCCAGGATCAGTGTACAGGGTTTCTGTCCGCAGTCAGCCTACGGGGTTACTGTCCAGGGTCAGCGTACGGGGTTTCTGTCCGCGGTCAGCGTACGGGGTTTCTGTCCAGGGTCAGTGTACGGGGTTTCTGTCCAGGATCAGTGTACGGGGTTTCTGTCCAGGGTCAGTGTACGGGGTTTCTGTCCAGGATCAGTGTACGGGGTTTCTGTCCGGGGTCAGTGTACGGGGTTTCTGTCCAATATCAGTGAACGGGGTTTCTGTCCGGGGTCAGTGTACGGAGTTACTGTCCTTGGTCAGTGTACGGGGTTACTGTCCAGGGTCAGTGTACGGGGTTTCTGTCCAATATCAGTGTACGGGGTTTCTGTCCAGGATCTGTGTACGGGGTTTCTGTCCAGGGTCAGTGTACGGGATTTCTGTCCAATATCAGTGAACGGGGTTTCTGTCCAGGGTCAGTATACAGGGTTACTGTCCAGGATCAGTGTACAGTGTTACTGTCCACGGGCAGTGGACAGGATTTCTGTCCAGGGTCAGTGTACAGGTTTACTCTCCGGGGTCAGTGTCAGGGTCAGTGTACAGTGTTACTGTCCAGGGTCAGTATACAGGGTTAACATCCAGGATCAGTGGACAGTGTTACTGTCCACGGGCAGTGTCAGTGTACAGTGTTACTGTCCAGGGTCAGTAAACATGTTAACTGTCCAGTGTCAGTGTCAGGGTCAGTGTACAGTGTTACTGTCCAGGGTCAGTGTACAGGGTTACTGTACAGGGTCAGTGTCAGGGTCAGTGTACAGTGTTACTGTCCATGATCAGTATACAGGTTTACTGTCCAGGGTCAGTGTCAGGGTCAGTGTACAGGTTTACTGTCCAGGGTCAGTGTCAGTGTACAGGTTTACTGTCCAGGGTCAGTGTCAGGGTCAGTGTACAGGGTGACTGTCCAGTGTCAGTGTCAGGGTCAGTGTACAGGGTTTCTGTCCAGGGTCAGTGTACAGTGTTACTGTCCAGGGTCAGTGTACAGTGTTACTGACCAGGGTCAGTGTCCGGGGTCAGTGTACGGGGTTTATGTCCAGGGTCAGTGTACGGGGTTTCTGTCCAGGGTCAGTGTACGGGGTTACTATCCGGGGTCAGTGTACGGGGTTACTGTCCGGGGTCAGTGTACGGGGTTTCTGTCCGCGGTCAGTGTACGGGGTTTCTGTCCAAGGTCTGTGTACGGTGTTACTGTCCAGGATCAGTGTACGAGGTTACTGACCAGGGTCAGTGTCCGGGGTCAGTGTACGGGGTTTCTGTCCAGGGTCAGTGTACGGTGTTACTGTCCAGGGTCAGTGTCGGTGTCAGTGTACAGTGTTTCTCTCCAGGGTCAGTGTCAGTGTATGGTGTTACTGTCCAGGGTCAGTGTCAGTGTCAGTGTAAAGTGTTTCTGCCCAGGATCAGTGTCAGTGTACAGGGTTACTGTCCGGGGTCAGTGTCAGGGGCAGTGTATAGTGTTACTGTCCAGGGTCAGTGTACGAGGTTACTGTCCAGGGTCAGTGTACGGGGTTACTGTCCGGGGTCAGTGTGCGGGATTTCTGTCCAGGATCAGTGTACGGGGTTACTGTCCAGGGTCAGTGTACGGGGTTTCTGTCCAAGGTCAGTGTACGGTGTTACTGTCCAGGATCAGTGTACCGGGTTACTGTCCAGGATCAGTGTACGGGGTTACTGTCCAGGGTCAGTGTACGGGGTTTCTGTCCAAGGTCAGTGTACCGTGTTACTGTCCAGGATCAGTGTACGAGGTTACTGTCCAGGGTCAGTGTACGGGGTTACTGTCCGGGGTCAGTGTACGGGATTTCTGTCCAGGATCAGTGTACGGGGTTACTGTCCAGGGTCAGTGTACGGGGTTTCTGTCCAAGGTCAGTGTACGGTGTTACTGTCCAGGATCAGTGTACGGGGTTACTGTCCAGGATCAGTGTACGGGGTTACTGTCCAGGATCAGTGTACGGGGTTACTGTCCAGGATCAGTGTACGGGGTTACTGTCCAGGATCAGTGTACGGGGTTACTGTCCAGGGTCAGTGAACGGGGTTACTGTCCAGGGTTAGTGTACGGGGTTACTGTCCTGGGTCAGTGTACAGGGTTTCTGTCCAGGGTCAGTGTACGGGGTTACTGTCCAGGGTCAGTGTACGGGGTTACTAATCAGGATCAGTGTACGGGGTTACTGACCGGGGTCAGTGTACGGGCTTACTGTCCGGGGTCAGTGTACGGGGTTTCTGTCCAGGGTCAGTGTACGGGGTTACTATCCGCGGTCAGTGTACGGTGTTTCTGTCCACGGTCAGTGTCAGTATACGGGGTTACTGTCCAGGATCAGTGTACGGGGTTACTGTCCAGGGTCAGTGTACGGGGTTACTGTCCGGGGTCAGTGTACGGTGTTACTGTCCAGGGTCAGTGTCGGTGTCAGTGTACAGTGTTTCTGTCCAGGGTCAGTGTCAGTGTATGGTGTTACTGTCCAGGGTCAGTGTCAGTGTCAGTGTATAGTGTTACTGTCCAGGGTCAGTGTCAGGGGCAGTGTATAGTGTTACTGTCCAGGGTCAGTGTACGAGGTTACTGTCCAGGGTCAGTGTACGGGGTTACTGTCCGGGGTCAGTGTGCGGGATTTCTGTCCAGGATCAGTGTACGGGGTTACTGTCCAGGGTCAGTGTACGGGGTTTCTGTCCAAGGTCAGTGTACCGTGTTACTGTCCAGGATCAGTGTACGAGGTTACTGTCCGGGGTCAGTGTACGGGGTTACTGTCCAGGGTCAGTGTACGGGATTTCTGTCCAGGATCAGTGTACGGGGTTACTGTCCAGGGTCAGTGTACGGGGTTACTGTCCAGGATCAGTGTACGGGGTTACTGTCCAGGATCAGTGTACGGGGTTTCTGTCCAAGGTCAGTGTACCGTGTTACTGTCCAGGATCAGTGTACGAGGTTACTATCCGGGGTCAGTGTACGGGATTTCTGTCCAGGATTAGTGTACGGGGTTACTGTCCGGGGTCAGTGTATGATGTTTCTGTCCAGGATCAGTGTACGGGGTTACTGTCCGGGGTCAGTGTACGGGGTTACTAATCAGGATCAGTGTACGGGGTTACTGACCGGGGTCAGTGTACGGGCTTTCTGTCCGGGGTCAGTGTACGGGGTTTCTGTCCAGGGTCAGTGTACGGGGTTACTATCCGCGGTCAGTGTACGGTGTTTCTGTCCACGGTCAGTGTCAGTATACGGGGTTACTGTCCAGGATCAGTGTACAGTGTTACTGTCCGGGGTCAGTGTATGGGGTTTCTGTCCGGGGTCAGTGTACGGGATTTCTGTCCAGGATTAGTGTACGGGGTTACTGTCCGGGGTCAGTGTATGATGTTTCTGTCCAGGATCAGTGTACGGGGTTACTGTCCGGGGTCAGTGTACGGGGTTACTGTCCGGGGTCAGTGTACGGGGTTACTGTCCAGGGTCAGTGTACGGGGTTACTGTTCGGGGTCAGTGTACGGGGTATCTGTCCGGGGTCAGTGTCAGTATACGGGGTTACTGTCCAGGATCAGTGTACAGTGTTACTGTCCGGGGTCAGTGTATGGGGTTTCTGTCCGGGGTCAGTGTACGGGATTTCTGTCCAGGATTAGTGTCGGTGTCAGTGTACAGTGTTTCTCTCCAGGGTCAGTGTCAGGGGCAGTGTATAGTGTTACTGTCCAGGGTCAGTGTACGAGGTTACTGTCCAGGGTCAGTGTACGGGGTTACTGTCCGGGGTCAGTGTGCGGGATTTCTGTCCAGGATCAGTGTACGGGGTTACTGTCCAGGGTCAGTGTACGGGGTTTCTGTCCAAGGTCAGTGTACGGTGTTACTGTCCAGGATCAGTGTACCGGGTTACTGTCCAGGATCAGTGTACGGGGTTACTGTCCAGGGTCAGTGTACGGGGTTACTATCCGCGGTCAGTGTACGGTGTTTCTGTCCACGGTCAGTGTCAGTATACGGGGTTACTGTCCAGGATCAGTGTACAGTGTTACTGTCCGGGGTCAGTGTATGGGGTTTCTGTCCGGGGTCAGTGTACGGGATTTCTGTCCAGGATTAGTGTACGGGGTTACTGTCCGGGGTCAGTGTACGATGTTTCTGTCCAGGATCAGTGTACGGGGTTACTGTCCAGGGTCAGTGTACGGGGTTACTGTCCGGGGTCAGTGTACGGTGTTACTGTCCAGGGTCAGTGTCGGTGTCAGTGTACAGTGTATCTCTCCAGGGTCAGTGTCAGTGTATGGTGTTACTGTCCAGGGTCAGTGTCAGTGTCAGTGTATAGTGTTACTGTCCAGGGTCAGTGTCAGGGGCAGTGTATAGTGTTACTGTCCAGGGTCAGTGTACGAGGTTACTGTCCAGGGTCAGTGTACGGGGTTACTGTCCGGGGTCAGTATGCGGGATTTCTGTCCAGGATCAGTGTACGGGGTTACTGTCCAGGGTCAGTGTACGGGGTTTCTGTCCAAGGTCAGTGTACCGTGTTACTGTCCAGGATCAGTGTACGAGGTTACTGTCCGGGGTCAGTGTACGGGGTTACTGTCCGGGGTCAGTGTACGGGATTTCTGTCCAGGATCAGTGTACGGGGTTACTGTCCAGGGTCAGTGTACGGGGTTTCTGTCCAAGGTCAGTGTACGGTGTTACTGTCCAGGATCAGTGTACGGGGTTACTGTCCAGGATCAGTGTACGGGGTTACTGTCCAGGATCAGTGTACGGGGTTACTGTCCAGGATCAGTGTACGGGGTTACTGTCCAGGGTCAGTGAACGGGGTTACTGTCCAGGGTTAGTGTACGGGGTTACTGTCCTGGGTCAGTGTACGGGGTTTCTGTCCAGGGTCAGTGTACGGGGTTACTGTCCAGGGTCAGTGTACGGGGTTACTAATCAGGATCAGTGTACGGGGTTACTGACCGGGGTCAGTGTACGGGCTTACTGTCCGGGGTCAGTGTACGATGTTTCTGTCCAGGATCAGTGTACGGGGTTACTGTCCAGGGTCAGTGTACGGGGTTACTGTCCGGGGTCAGTGTACGGTGTTACTGTCCAGGGTCAGTGTCGGTGTCAGTGTACAGTGTTTCTCTCCAGGGTCAGTGTCAGTGTATGGTGTTACTGTCCAGGGTCAGTGTCAGTGTCAGTGTATAGTGTTACTGTCCAGGGTCAGTGTCAGGGGCAGTGTATAGTGTTACTGTCCAGGGTCAGTGTACGAGGTTACTGTCCAGGGTCAGTGTACGGGGTTACTGTCCGGGGTCAGTGTGCGGGATTTCTGTCCACGGTCAGTGTCAGGGTCAGTGTACAGGTTTACTGTCCAGGGTCAGTGTCAGTGTACAGTGTTACTGTCCATGGTCAGTATACAGGTTTACTGTCCACGGTCAGTGTCAGGGTCAGTGTACAGTGTTACTGTCCATGATCAGTATACAGGTTTACTGTCCACGGTCAGTGTCAGGGTCAGTGTACAGGTTTACTGTCCAGGGTCAGTGTCAGTGTACAGTGTTACTGTCCATGGTCAGTATACAGGTTTACTGTCCAGGGTCAGTGTCAGGGTCAGTGTACAGGTTTACTGTCCAGGGTCAGTGTCAGTGTACAGGTTTACTGTCCAGGGTCAGTGTCAGGGTCAGTGTACAGGGTTACTGTCTAGTGTCAGTGTCAGGGTCAGTGTACAGGGTTACTGTCCAGTGTCAGTGTCAGGTACAGTGTACAGGGTTTCTGTCCAGGGTCAGTGTACAGTGTTACTGTCCAGGGTCAGTGTACAGTGTTACTGACCAGGGTCAGTGTCCGGGGTTACTAATCGGGGTCAGAGTACGGGGTTACTGTCCGGGGTCAGAGTACGGGGTTACTGTCCGGGGTCAGTGTACAGGGTTTCTGTCCGGGGTCAGTGTACGGGGTTATTGTCCCGGGTCAGTGTACGGGGTTTCTGTCCGCGGTCAGTGTACAGGGTTTCTGTCCAGGATCAGTGTACAGGGTTTCTGTCCGCAGTCAGCCTACGGGGTTACTGTCCAGGGTCAGCGTACGGGGTTTCTGTCCGCGGTCAGCGTACGGGGTTTCTGTCCAGGGTCAGTGTACGGGGTTTCTGTCCAGGATCAGTGTACGGGGTTTCTGTCCAGGGTCAGTGTACGGGGTTTCTGTCCAGGGTCAGTGTACGGGGTTTCTGTCCAGGATCAGTGTACGGGGTTTCTGTCCGGGGTCAGTGTACGGGGTTTCTGTCCAATATCAGTGAACGGGGTTTCTGTCCGGGGTCAGTGTACGGAGTTACTGTCCTTGGTCAGTGTACGGGGTTACTGTCCAGGGTCAGTGTACAGGGTTTCTGTCCAATATCAGTGTACGGGGTTTCTGTCCAGGATCTGTGTACGGGGTTTCTGTCCAGGGTCAGTGTACGGGGTTTCTGTCCAATATCAGTGTACGGGGTTTCTGTCCAGGATCTGTGTACGGGGTTTCTGTCCAGGGTCAGTGTACGGGATTTCTGTCCAATATCAGTGAACGGGGTTTCTGTCCAGGGTCAGTATACAGGGTTACTGTCCAGGATCAGTGTACAGTGTTACTGTCCACGGGCAGTGGACAGGATTTCTGTCCAGGGTCAGTGTACAGGTTTACTCTCCGGGGTCAGTGTCAGGGTCAGTGTACAGTGTTACTGTCCAGGGTCAGTATACAGGGTTAACATCCAGGATCAGTGGACAGTGTTACTGTCCACGGGCAGTGTCAGTGTACAGTGTTACTGTCCAGGGTCAGTAAACATGTTAACTGTCCAGTGTCAGTGTCAGGGTCAGTGTACAGTGTTACTGTCCAGGGTCAGTGTACAGGGTTACTGTACAGGGTCAGTGTCAGGGTCAGTGTACAGTGTTACTGTCCATGATCAGTATACAGGTTTACTGTCCAGGGTCAGTGTCAGGGTCAGTGTACAGGTTTACTGTCCAGGGTCAGTGTCAGTGTACAGGTTTACTGTCCAGGGTCAGTGTCAGGGTCAGTGTACAGGGTGACTGTCCAGTGTCAGTGTCAGGGTCAGTGTACAGGGTTTCTGTCCAGGGACAGTGTACAGTGTTACTGTCCAGGGTCAGTGTACAGTGTTACTGACCAGGGTCAGTGTCCGGGGTCAGTGTACGGGGTTTATGTCCAGGGTCAGTGTACGGGGTTTCTGTCCAGGGTCAGTGTACGGGGTTACTATCCGGGGTCAGTGTACGGGGTTACTGTCCGGGGTCAGTGTACGGGGTTTCTGTCCGCGGTCAGTGTACGGGGTTTCTGTCCAAGGTCTGTGTACGGTGTTACTGTCCAGGATCAGTGTACGAGGTTACTGACCAGGGTCAGTGTCCGGGGTCAGTGTACGGGGTTTCTGTCCAGGGTCAGTGTACGGTGTTACTGTCCAGGGTCAGTGTCGGTGTCAGTGTACAGTGTTTCTCTCCAGGGTCAGTGTCAGTGTATGGTGTTACTGTCCAGGGTCAGTGTCAGTGTCAGTGTAAAGTGTTTCTGCCCAGGATCAGTGTCAGTGTACAGGGTTACTGTCCGGGGTCAGTGTCAGGGGCAGTGTATAGTGTTACTGTCCAGGGTCAGTGTACGAGGTTACTGTCCAGGGTCAGTGTACGGGGTTACTGTCCGGGGTCAGTGTGCGGGATTTCTGTCCAGGATCAGTGTACGGGGTTACTGTCCAGGGTCAGTGTACGGGGTTTCTGTCCAAGGTCAGTGTACGGTGTTACTGTCCAGGATCAGTGTACCGGGTTACTGTCCAGGATCAGTGTACGGGGTTACTGTCCAGGGTCAGTGTACGGGGTTTCTGTCCAAGGTCAGTGTACCGTGTTACTGTCCAGGATCAGTGTACGAGGTTACTGTCCAGGGTCAGTGTACGGGGTTACTGTCCGGGGTCAGTGTACGGGATTTCTGTCCAGGATCAGTGTACGGGGTTACTGTCCAGGGTCAGTGTACGGGGTTTCTGTCCAAGGTCAGTGTACGGTGTTACTGTCCAGGATCAGTGTACGGGGTTACTGTCCAGGATCAGTGTACGGGGTTACTGTCCAGGATCAGTGTACGGGGTTACTGTCCAGGATCAGTGTACGGGGTTACTGTCCAGGATCAGTGTACGGGGTTACTGTCCAGGGTCAGTGAACGGGGTTACTGTCCAGGGTTAGTGTACGGGGTTACTGTCCTGGGTCAGTGTACAGGGTTTCTGTCCAGGGTCAGTGTACGGGGTTACTGTCCAGGGTCAGTGTACGGGGTTACTAATCAGGATCAGTGTACGGGGTTACTGACCGGGGTCAGTGTACGGGCTTACTGTCCGGGGTCAGTGTACGGGGTTTCTGTCCAGGGTCAGTGTACGGGGTTACTATCCGCGGTCAGTGTACGGTGTTTCTGTCCACGGTCAGTGTCAGTATACGGGGTTACTGTCCAGGATCAGTGTACGGGGTTACTGTCCAGGGTCAGTGTACGGGGTTACTGTCCGGGGTCAGTGTACGGTGTTACTGTCCAGGGTCAGTGTCGGTGTCAGTGTACAGTGTTTCTCTCCAGGGTCAGTGTCAGTGTATGGTGTTACTGTCCAGGGTCAGTGTCAGTGTCAGTGTATAGTGTTACTGTCCAGGGTCAGTGTCAGGGGCAGTGTATAGTGTTACTGTCCAGGGTCAGTGTACGAGGTTACTGTCCAGGGTCAGTGTACGGGGTTACTGTCCGGGGTCAGTGTGCGGGATTTCTGTCCAGGATCAGTGTACGGGGTTACTGTCCAGGGTCAGTGTACGGGGTTTCTGTCCAAGGTCAGTGTACCGTGTTACTGTCCAGGATCAGTGTACGAGGTTACTGTCCGGGGTCAGTGTACGGGGTTACTGTCCAGGGTCAGTGTACGGGATTTCTGTCCAGGATCAGTGTACGGGGTTACTGTCCAGGGTCAGTGTACGGGGTTACTGTCCAGGATCAGTGTACGGGGTTACTGTCCAGGGTCAGTGTACGGGGTTTCTGTCCAAGGTCAGTGTACCGTGTTACTGTCCAGGATCAGTGTACGAGGTTACTATCCGGGGTCAGTGTACGGGATTTCTGTCCAGGATTAGTGTACGGGGTTACTGTCCGGGGTCAGTGTATGATGTTTCTGTCCAGGATCAGTGTACGGGGTTACTGTCCGGGGTCAGTGTACGGGGTTACTAATCAGGATCAGTGTACGGGGTTACTGACCGGGGTCAGTGTACGGGCTTTCTGTCCGGGGTCAGTGTACGGGGTTTCTGTCCAGGGTCAGTGTACGGGGTTACTATCCGCGGTCAGTGTACGGTGTTTCTGTCCACGGTCAGTGTCAGTATACGGGGTTACTGTCCAGGATCAGTGTACAGTGTTACTGTCCGGGGTCAGTGTATGGGGTTTCTGTCCGGGGTCAGTGTACGGGATTTCTGTCCAGGATTAGTGTACGGGGTTACTGTCCGGGGTCAGTGTATGATGTTTCTGTCCAGGATCAGTGTACGGGGTTACTGTCCGGGGTCAGTGTACGGGGTTACTGTCCGGGGTCAGTGTACGGGGTTACTGTCCAGGGTCAGTGTACGGGGTTACTGTTCGGGGTCAGTGTACGGGGTATCTGTCCGGGGTCAGTGTCAGTATACGGGGTTACTGTCCAGGATCAGTGTACAGTGTTACTGTCCGGGGTCAGTGTATGGGGTTTCTGTCCGGGGTCAGTGTACGGGATTTCTGTCCAGGATTAGTGTCGGTGTCAGTGTACAGTGTTTCTCTCCAGGGTCAGTGTCAGGGGCAGTATATAGTGTTACTGTCCAGGGTCAGTGTACGAGGTTACTGTCCAGGGTCAGTGTACGGGGTTACTGTCCGGGGTCAGTGTGCGGGATTTCTGTCCAGGATCAGTGTACGGGGTTACTGTCCAGGGTCAGTGTACGGGGTTTCTGTCCAAGGTCAGTGTACGGTGTTACTGTCCAGGATCAGTGTACCGGGTTACTGTCCAGGATCAGTGTACGGGGTTACTGTCCAGGGTCAGTGTACGGGGTTACTATCCGCGGTCAGTGTACGGTGTTTCTGTCCACGGTCAGTGTCAGTATACGGGGTTACTGTCCAGGATCAGTGTACAGTGTTACTGTCCGGGGTCAGTGTATGGGGTTTCTGTCCGGGGTCAGTGTACGGGATTTCTGTCCAGGATTAGTGTACGGGGTTACTGTCCGGGGTCAGTGTACGGTGTTACTGTCCAGGGTCAGTGTCGGTGTCAGTGTACAGTGTATCTCTCCAGGGTCAGTGTCAGTGTATGGTGTTACTGTCCAGGGTCAGTGTCAGTGTCAGTGTATAGTGTTACTGTCCAGGGTCAGTGTCAGGGGCAGTGTATAGTGTTACTGTCCAGGGTCAGTGTACGAGGTTACTGTCCAGGGTCAGTGTACGGGGTTACTGTCCGGGGTCAGTATGCGGGATTTCTGTCCAGGATCAGTGTACGGGGTTACTGTCCAGGGTCAGTGTACGGGGTTTCTGTCCAAGGTCAGTGTACCGTGTTACTGTCCAGGATCAGTGTACGAGGTTACTGTCCGGGGTCAGTGTACGGGGTTACTGTCCGGGGTCAGTGTACGGGATTTCTGTCCAGGATCAGTGTACGGGGTTACTGTCCAGGGTCAGTGTACGGGGTTACTGTCCAGGATCAGTGTACGGGGTTACTGTCCAGGGTCAGTGTACGGGGTTTCTGTCCAAGGTCAGTGTACCGTGTTACTGTCCAGGATCAGTGTACGAGGTTACTATCCGGGGTCAGTGTACGGGATTTCTGTCCAGGATTAGTGTACGGGGTTACTGTCCGGGGTCAGTGTATGATGTTTCTGTCCAGGATCAGTGTACGGGGTTACTGTCCGGGGTCAGTGTACGGGGTTACTAATCAGGATCAGTGTACGGGGTTACTGACCGGGGTCAGTGTACGGGCTTTCTGTCCGGGGTCAGTGTACGGGGTTTCTGTCCAGGGTCAGTGTACGGGGTTACTATCCGCGGTCAGTGTACGGTGTTTCTGTCCACGGTCAGTGTCAGTATACGGGGTTACTGTCCAGGATCACTGTACAGTGTTACTGTCCGGGGTCAGTGTATGGGGTTTCTGTCCGGGGTCAGTGTACGGGATTTCTGTCCAGGATTAGTGTACGGGGTTACTGTCCGGGGTCAGTGTATGATGTTTCTGTCCAGGATCAGTGTACGGGGTTACTGTCCGGGGTCAGTGTACGGGGTTACTGTCCGGGGTCAGTGTACGGGGTTACTGTCCAGGGTCAGTGTACGGGGTTACTGTCCGGGGTCAGTGTACGGGGTATCTGTCCGGGGTCAGTGTCAGTATACGGGGTTACTGTCCAGGATCAGCGTACAGTGTTACTGTCCGGGGTCAGTGTATGGGGTTTCTGTCCGGGGTCAGTGTACGGGATTTCTGTCCAGGATTAGTGTACGGGGTTACTGTCCGGGGTCAGTGTACGATGTTTCTGTCCAGGATCAGTGTACGGGGTTACTGTCCAGGGTCAGTGTACGGGGTTACTGTCCGGGGTCAGTGTACGGTGTTACTGTCCAGGGTCAGTGTCGGTTTCAGTGTACAGTGTTTCTCTCCAGGGTCAGTGTCAGTGTATGGTGTTACTGTCCAGGGTCAGTGTCAGTGTCAGTGTATAGTGTTACTGTCCAGGGTCAGTGTCAGGGGCAGTGTATAGTGTTACTGTCCAGGGTCAGTGTACGAGGTTACTGTCCAGGGTCAGTGTACGGGGTTACTGTCCGGGGTCAGTGTGCGGGATTTCTGTCCAGGATCAGTGTACGGGGTTACTGTCCAGGGTCAGTGTACGGGGTTTCTGTCCAAGGTCAGTGTACGGTGTTACTGTCCAGGATCAGTGTACCGGGTTACTGTCCAGGATCAGTGTACGGGGTTACTGTCCAGGGTCAGTGTACGGGGTTTCTGTCCAAGGTCAGTGTACCGTGTTACTGTCCAGGATCAGTGTACGAGGTTACTGTCCAGGGTCAGTGTACGGGGTTACTGTCCGGGGTCAGTGTACGGGATTTCTGTCCAGGATCAGTGTACGGGGTTACTGTCCAGGGTCAGTGTACGGGGTTACTGTCCAGGATCAGTGTACGGGGTTACTGTCCAGGGTCAGTGTACGGGGTTTCTGTCCAAGGTCAGTGTACCGTGTTACTGTCCAGGATCAGTGTACGAGGTTACTATCCGGGTTCAGTGTACGGGATTTCTGTCCAGGATTAGTGTACGGGGTTACTGTCCGGGGTCAGTGTATGATGTTTCTGTCCAGGATCAGTGTACGGGGTTACTGTCCGGGGTCAGTGTACGGGGTTACTAATCAGGATCAGTGTACGGGGTTACTGACCGGGGTCAGTGTACGGGCTTTCTGTCCGGGGTCAGTGTACGGGGTTTCTGTCCAGGGTCAGTGTACGGGGTTACTATCCGCGGTCAGTGTACGGTGTTTCTGTCCACGGTCAGTGTCAGTATACGGGGTTACTGTCCAGGATCAGTGTACAGTGTTACTGTCCGGGGTCAGTGTATGGGGTTTCTGTCCGGGGTCAGTGTACGGGATTTCTGTCCAGGATTAGTGTACGGGGTTACTGTCCGGGGTCAGTGTATGATGTTTCTGTCCAGGATCAGTGTACGGGGTTACTGTCCGGGGTCAGTGTACGGGGTTACTGTCCGGGGTCAGTGTACGGGGTTACTGTCCAGGGTCAGTGTACGGGGTTACTGTCCGGGGTCAGTGTACGGGGTATCTGTCCGGGGTCAGTGTACGGGGTTACTGTCCGGGGTCAGTGTACGGTGTTACTGTCCAGGGTCAGTGTCGGTGTCAGTGTACAGTGTTTCTCTCCACGGTCAGTGTCAGTGTATGGTGTTACTGTCCAGGGTCAGTGTCAGTGTCAGTGTAAAGTGTTTCTGCCCAGGATCAGTGTCAGTGTACAGGGTTACTGTCCGGGGTCAGTGTCAGGGGCAGTGTATAGTGTTACTGTCCAGGGTCAGTGTCGGTGTCAGTGTACAGTGTTTCTCTCCAGGGTCAGTGTCAGTGTATGGTGTTACTGTCCAGGGTCGGTGTCAGTTTCAGTGTAAAGTGTTTCTGCCCAGGATCAGTGTCAGTGTATAGTGTTACTGTCCAGGGTCAGTGTACAGGGTTACTGTCCAGGGTCAGTATACAGGGTTACTGTCCAGGATCAGTGTACAGTGTTACTGTCCACGGGTAGTGGACAGGGTTTCTGTCCAGGTTCAGTGTACAGGTTTACTGTCCGGGGTCAGTGTCAGGGTCAGTGTACAGTGTTACTGTCCAGGGTCAGTATACAGGGTTACCGTCCAGGATCAGTGGACAGTGTTACTGTCCACGGGCAGTGTACAGGTTTACTGTCCAGGGGCAGTGTCAGTGTACAGTGTTACTGTCCAGGGTCAGTAAACATGTTAACTGTCCAGTGTCAGTGTACAGTGTTACTGTCCAGGGTCAGTATACAGGGTTACTGTACAGGGTCAGTGTCAGGGTCAGTGTACAGTGTTACTGTCCATGGTCAGTATACAGGTTTACTGTCCAGGGTCAGTGTCAGGGTCAGTGTACAGGTTTACTGTCCAGGGTCAGTGTCAGTGTACAGGTTTACTGTCCAGGGTCAGTGTCAGGGTCAGTGTACAGGGTTACTGTCCAGTGCCAGTGTCAGGGTCAGTGTACAGGGTTTCTGTCCAGGGTCAGTGTACAGTGTTACTGTCCAGGGTCAGTGTACATTGTTACTGACCAGGGTCAGTGTCCGGGGTCAGTGTACGGGGTTTCTGTCCAGGGTCAGTGTACGGGGTTATTGTCCAGGATCAGTGTAAAGTGTTACTGTCCAGGGTCAGTGTATAGGGTTACTGTCCGGGGTCAGTGTACGGGGTTTCTGTCTGGGGTCAGTGTACGGGGTTACTGTCCGGGGTCAGTGTACGGGGTTACTGTCCAGGGTCAGTGTACGGCGTTTCTGTCCAGGATCAGTGTACGGGGTTTCTGTCCAGGGTCAGTGTACAGTGTTACTGACCAGGGTCAGTGTCCAGGGTCAGAGTACGGGGTTTCTGTCCAGGGTCAGTGTACGGGGTTATTATCCAGGATCAGTGTACAGTGTTACTGTCCAGGGTCAGTGTACAGGGTTACTGTCCCCGGTCAGTGTACGGGGTTTCTGTCTGGGGTCAGTGTACGGGGTTACTGTCCAGGGTCAGTGTACGGGGTTACTAATCGGGGTCAGAGTACGGGGTTACTGTCCGGGGTCAGTGTACGGGGTTTCTGTCCGGGGTCAGTGTACGGGGTTACTGTCCGGGGTCAGTGTACGGGGTTTCTGTCCGCGGTCAGTGTACAGGGTTTCTGTCCAGGATCAGTGTACGGGGTTTCTGTCCAGGGTCAGTGTACGGGGTTTCTGTCCAGGATCAGTGTACGGGGTTTCTGTCCAGGGTCAGTGTACGGGGTTTCTGTCCGGGATCAGTGTACGAGCTTTCTGTCCAGGGTCAGTGTACAGGGTTTCTGTCCAGGATCAGTGTACGGGGTTACTGTCCGGGGTCAATGTACGGGGTTTCTGTCCAATATCAGTGAACGGGGTTTCTGTCCGGGGTCAGTGTACGGAGTTACTGTCCGTGGTCAGTGTACGGGGTTACTGTCCAGGGTCAGTGTACGGGTTTTCTGTCCAGGGTCAGTGTACGGGGTTACTATCCGGGGTCAGTGTACGGTGTTTCTGTCCAAGGTCAGTGTACGGTGTTACTGTCCAGGATCAGTGTACGGGGTTACTGTCCAGGGTCAGTGTACGGGGTTACTGTCCGGGGTCAGTGTACGGGATTTCTGTCCAGGATCAGTGTACGGGGTTACTGTCCAGGGTCAGTGTAGGGGTTACTAATCAGGGTCAGTGTACGGGGTTACTGTCTGGGGTCAGTGTACGGGGTTACTGTCCGGGGTCAGTGTACGGGGATTCTGTCCAGGGTCAGTGTACGGGGTTTCAGTCCAGGGTCATAGTACGGGGTTACTATACAGGGTCAGTATACAGGGTTTCTGGCCAGGGTCAGTGTACGGGGTTACTGTCCGGGGTCAGTGTACGGGGTTACTGTCCGGGGTCAGTGTACGGGGTTTCTGTCCAAGGTCAGTGTACGGTGTTACTGTCCAGGATCAGTGTACCGGGTTACTGTCCAGGATCAGTGTACGGGGTTACTGTCCAGGGTCAGTGTCAGGGTCAATGTACAGTGTTACTGTTCATGATCAGTATACAGGTTTACTGTCTACGGTCAGTGTCAGGGTCAGTGTACAGGTTTACTGTCCAGGGTCAGTGTCAGTGTACAGGTTTACTGTACAGGGTCAGTGTCAGGGTCAGTGTACAGGGTTACTGTCCAGTGTCAGTGTCAGGGTCAGTGTACAGGGTTACTGTCCAGTGTCAGTGTCAGGGTCAGTGTACAGGGTTTCTGTCCAGGATCAGTGTACAGGGTTTCTGTCCGCAGTCAGCCTACGGGGTTACTGTCCAGGGTCAGTATACAGGGTTACCATCCAGGATCAGTGGACAGTGTTACTGTCCATGGGCAGTGTACAGGTTTACTGTCCAGGGGCAGTGTCAGTGTACAGTGTTACTGTCCAGGGTCAGTAAACATGTTAACTGTCCAGTGTCAGTGTCAGGGTCAGTGTACAGTGTTACTGTCCAGGGTCAGTGTACAGGGTTACTGTACAGGGTCAGTGTCAGGGTCAGTGTACAGTGTTACTGTTCATGATCAGTATACAGGTTTACTGTCTACGGTCAGTGTCAGGGTCAGTGTACAGGTTTACTGTCCAGGGTCAGTGTCAGTTTACAGGTTTACTGTCCAGGGTCAGTGTCAGGGTCAGTGTACAGGGTTACTGTCCAGTGTCAGTGTCAGGGTCAGTGTACAGGGTTACTGTCCAGTGTCAGTGTCAGGGTCAGTGTACAGGGTTTCTGTCCAGGGTCAGTGTACAGTGTTACTGTCCAGGGTCAGTGTACAGTTTTACTGACCAGGGTCAGTGTCTGGTGTCAGTGTACGGGGTTTCTGTCCAGGGTCAGTGTACGGGGTTATTGTCCAGGATCAGTGTACAGTGTTACTGTCCAGGGTCAGTGTACAGGGTTACTATCCGGGGTCAGTGTACGGGGTTTCTGTCTTGGGTCAGTGTACGGGGTTACTGTCCGGAGTCAGTGTACGGCGTTATTGTCCAGGGTCAGTGTACGGGGTTACTAATCGGTGTCAGAGTACGGGGTTACTGTCCGGGGTCAGTGTACAGGGTTTCTGTCCGGGGTCAGTGTACGGGGTTTCTGTCCAATATCAGTGAACGGGGTTTCTGTCCGGGGTCAGTGTACGGAGTTACTGTCCGTGGTCAGTGTACGGGGTTACTGTCCAGGGTCAGTGTACGGGTTTTCTGTCCAGGGTCAGTGTACGGGGTTACTATCCGGGGTCAGTGTACGGTGTTTCTGTCCAAGGTCAGTGTACAGTGTTACTGTCCAGGATCAGTGTACGGGGTTACTGTCCAGGGTCAGTGTACGGGGTTACTGTCCGGGGTCAGTGTACGGGATTTCTGTCCAGGATCAGTGTACGGGGTTACTGTCCAGGGTCAGTGTAGGGGTTACTAATCAGGGTCAGTGTACGGGGTTACTGTCTGGGGTCAGTGTACGGGGTTACTGTCCGGGGTCAGTGTACGGGGTTTCTGTCCAGGGTCAGTGTACGGGGTTTCAGTCCAGGGTCATAGTACGGGGTTACTATACAGGGTCAGTATACAGGGTTTCTGGCCAGGGTCAGTGTACGGGGTTACTGTCCGGGGTCAGTGTACGGGGTTACTGTCCGGGGTCAGTTTACGGTGTTACTGTCCAGGGTCAGGGTCAGTGTCAGTGTCAGTGTAAAGTGTTTCTGTCCAGGGTCAGTGTCAGTGTATGGGGTTACTGTCCAGGGTCAGTGTCAGTGTACAGGGTTACTGTCCAAGGTCAGTGTCAGGGGCAGTGTATACTGTTACTGTCCAGGGTCAGTGTACAGGGTTACTGTCCAGGGTCAGTATACAGGGTTACTGTCCAGGATCAGTGTACAGTGTTACTGTCCAGGGTCAGTAAACATGTTAACTCTCCAGTGTCAGTGTCAGGGTCAGTGTAAAGTGTTACTGTCCAGGGTCAGTGTACAGGGTTACTGTACAGGGTCAGTGTCAGGGTCAATGTACAGTGTTACTGTTCATGATCAGTATACAGGTTTACTGTCTACGGTCAGTGTCAGGGTCAGTGTACAGGTTTACTGTCCAGGGTCAGTGTCAGTGTACAGGTTTACTGTACAGGGTCAGTGTCAGGGTCAGTGTACAGGGTTACTGTCCAGTGTCAGTGTCAGGGTCAGTGTACAGGGTTACTGTCCAGTGTCAGTGTCAGGGTCAGTGTACAGGGTTTCTGTCCAGGATCAGTGTACAGGGTTTCTGTCCGCAGTCAGCCTACGGGGTTACTGTCCAGGGTCAGTATACAGGGTTACCATCCAGGATCAGTGGACAGTGTTACTGTCCATGGGCAGTGTACAGGTTTACTGTCCAGGGGCAGTGTCAGTGTACAGTGTTACTGTCCAGGGTCAGTAAACATGTTAACTGTCCAGTGTCAGTGTCAGGGTCAGTGTACAGTGTTACTGTCCAGGGTCAGTGTACAGGGTTACTGTACAGGGTCAGTGTCAGGGTCAGTGTACAGTGTTACTGTTCATGATCAGTATACAGGTTTACTGTCTACGGTCAGTGTCAGGGTCAGTGTACAGGTTTACTGTCCAGGGTCAGTGTCAGTTTACAGGTTTACTGTCCAGGGTCAGTGTCAGGGTCAGTGTACAGGGTTACTGTCCAGTGTCAGTGTCAGGGTCAGTGTACAGGGTTACTGTCCAGTGTCAGTGTCAGGGTCAGTGTACAGGGTTTCTGTCCAGGGTCAGTGTACAGTGTTACTGTCCAGGGTCAGTGTACAGTTTTACTGACCAGGGTCAGTGTCTGGTGTCAGTGTACGGGGTTTCTGTCCAGGGTCAGTGTACGGGGTTATTGTCCAGGATCAGTGTACAGTGTTACTGTCCAGGGTCAGTGTACAGGGTTACTATCCGGGGTCAGTGTACGGGGTTTCTGTCTTGGGTCAGTGTACGGGGTTACTGTCCGGAGTCAGTGTACGGCGTTATTGTCCAGGGTCAGTGTACGGGGTTACTAATCGGTGTCAGAGTACGGGGTTACTGTCCGGGGTCAGTGTACAGGGTTTCTGTCCGGGGTCAGTGTACGGGGTTATTGTCCCGGGTCAGTGTACAGGGTTTCTGTCCGCGGTCAGTGTACAGGGTTTCTGTCCAGGATCAGTGTACAGGGTTTCTGTCCGCAGTCAGCCTACGGGGTTACTGTCCAGGGTCAGCGTACGGGGTTTCTGTCTGCGGTCAGCGTACGGGGTTTCTGTCCAGGGTCAGTGTACGGGGTTTCTGTCCAGGATCAGTGTACAGGGTTTCTGTCCAGGGTCAGTGTACGGGGTTTCTGTCCAGGGTCAGTGTACGGGGTTTCTGTCCAGGATCAGTGTACGGGGTTTCTGTCCGGGGTCAGTGTACGGGGTTTCTGTCCAATATCAGTGAACGGGGTTTCTGTCCGGTGTCAGTGTACGGAGTTACTGTCCTTGGTCAGTGTACGGGGTTACTGTCCAGGGTCAGTGTACGGGGTTTCTGTCCAGGGTCAGTGTACGGGGTTACTGTCCGGGGTCAGTGTACGGGGTAACTGTCCAGGGTCAGTGTACGGGGTTACTGTCCGGGGTCAGTGTACGGTGTTACTGTCCAGGGTCAGTGTCAGTGTACAGGGTTACTGTCCAAGGTCAGAGTCAGGGGCAGTGTATACTGTTACTGTCCAGGGTCAGTGTACAGGGTTACTGTCCAGGGTCAGTATACAGGGTTACTGTCCAGGATCAGTGTACAGTGTTACTGTCCACGGGCAGTGTACAGGGTTTCTGTCCAGGGTCAGTGTACAGTGTTACTGTCCAGGGTCAGTGTACAGTGTTACTGACCAGGGTCAGTGTCCGGGGTCAGTGTACGGGGGTTTCTGTCCAGGGTCAGTGTACGGGGTTATTGTGCAGGATCAGTGTACAGTGTTACTGTCCAGGGTCAGTGTACGGGGTTTCTGTCTTGGGTCAGTGTACGGGGTTACTAATCGGTGTCAGAGTACGGGGTTACTGTCCAGGGTCAGTGTCAGTGTATGGGGTTACTGTCCAGGGTCAGTGTCAGTGTCAGTGTACAGTGTTTCTGTCCAGGGTCAGTGTCAGTGTACAGGGTTACTGTCCAAGGTCAGTGTACGGTGTTACTGTCCAGGGTCAGTGTCAGTGTACAGGGTTACTGTCCAAGGTCAGTGTCAGGGGCAGTGTATACTGTTACTGTCCAGGGTCAGTGTACAGGGTTACTGTCCAGGGTCAGTATACAGGGTTACTGTCCAGGATCAGTGTACAGTGTTACTGTCCAGGGTCAGTAAACATGTTAACTCTCCAGTGTCAGTGTCAGGGTCAGTGTAAAGTGTTACTGTCCAGGGTCAGTGTACAGGGTTACTGTACAGGGTCAGTGTCAGGGTCAATGTACAGTGTTACTGTTCATGATCAGTATACAGGTTTACTGTCTACGGTCAGTGTCAGGGTCAGTGTACAGGTTTACTGTCCAGGGTCAGTGTCAGTGTACAGGTTTACTGTACAGGGTCAGTGTCAGGGTCAGTGTACAGGGTTACTGTCCAGTGTCAGTGTCAGGGTCAGTGTACAGGGTTACTGTCCAGTGTCAGTGTCAGGGTCAGTGTACAGGGTTTCTGTCCAGGATCAGTGTACAGGGTTTCTGTCCGCAGTCAGCCTACGGGGTTACTGTCCAGGGTCAGTATACAGGGTTACCATCCAGGATCAGTGGACAGTGTTACTGTCCATGGGCAGTGTACAGGTTTACTGTCCAGGGGCAGTGTCAGTGTACAGTGTTACTGTCCAGGGTCAGTAAACATGTTAACTGTCCAGTGTCAGTGTCAGGGTCAGTGTACAGTGTTACTGTCCAGGGTCAGTGTACAGGGTTACTGTACAGGGTCAGTGTCAGGGTCAGTGTACAGTGTTACTGTTCATGATCAGTATACAGGTTTACTGTCTACGGTCAGTGTCAGGGTCAGTGTACAGGTTTACTGTCCAGGGTCAGTGTCAGTTTACAGGTTTACTGTCCAGGGTCAGTGTCAGGGTCAGTGTACAGGGTTACTGTCCAGTGTCAGTGTCAGGGTCAGTGTACAGGGTTACTGTCCAGTGTCAGTGTCAGGGTCAGTGTACAGGGTTTCTGTCCAGGGTCAGTGTACAGTGTTACTGTCCAGGGTCAGTGTACAGTTTTACTGACCAGGGTCAGTGTCTGGTGTCAGTGTACGGGGTTTCTGTCCAGGGTCAGTGTACGGGGTTATTGTCCAGGATCAGTGTACAGTGTTACTGTCCAGGGTCAGTGTACAGGGTTACTATCCGGGGTCAGTGTACGGGGTTTCTGTCTTGGGTCAGTGTACGGGGTTACTGTCCGGAGTCAGTGTACGGCGTTATTGTCCAGGGTCAGTGTACGGGGTTACTAATCGGTGTCAGAGTACGGGGTTACTGTCCGGGGTCAGTGTACAGGGTTTCTGTCCGGGGTCAGTGTACGGGGTTATTGTCCCGGGTCAGTGTACGGGGTTTCTGTCCAGGATCAGTGTACGGGGTTTCTGTCCGGGGTCAGTGTACGGGGTTTCTGTCCAATATCAGTGAACGGGGTTTCTGTCCGGTGTCAGTGTACGGAGTTACTGTCCTTGGTCAGTGTACGGGGTTACTGTCCAGGGTCAGTGTACGGGGTTTCTGTCCAGGGTCAGTGTACGTGGTTACTGTCCGGGGTCAGTGTACGGGGTAACTGTCCAGGGTCAGTGTACGGGGTTACTGTCCGGGGTCAGTGTACGGTGTTACTGTCCAGGGTCAGTGTCAGTGTACAGGGTTACTGTCCAAGGTCAGAGTCAGGGGCAGTGTATACTGTTACTGTCCAGGGTCAGTGTACAGGGTTACTGTCCAGGGTCAGTATACAGGGTTACTGTCCAGGATCAGTGTACAGTGTTACTGTCCACGGGCAGTGTACAGGGTTTCTGTCCAGGGTCAGTGTACAGTGTTACTGTCCAGGGTCAGTGTACAGTGTTACTGACCAGGGTCAGTGTCCGGGGTCAGTGTACGGGGGTTTCTGTCCAGGGTCAGTGTACGGGGTTATTGTGCAGGATCAGTGTACAGTGTTACTGTCCAGGGTCAGTGTACGGGGTTTCTGTCTTGGGTCAGTGTACGGGGTTACTAATCGGTGTCAGAGTACGGGGTTACTGTCCGGGGTCAGTGTACAGGGTTTCTGTCCGGGGTCAGTGTACGGGGTTATTGTCCCGGGTCAGTGTACGGGGTTTCTGTCCGCGGTCAGTGTACATGGTTTCTGTCCAGGATCAGTGTACAGGGTTTCTGTCCGCAGTCAGCCTACGGGGTTACTGTCCAGGGTCAGCGTACGGGGTTTCTGTCTGCGGTCAGCGTACGGGGTTTCTGTCCAGGGTCAGTGTACGGGGTTTCTGTCCAGGATCAGTGTACGGGGTTTCTGTCCAGGGTCAGTGTACGGGGTTTCTGTCCAGGGTCAGTGTACGGGGTTTCTGTCCAGGATCAGTGTACGGGGTTTCTGTCCGGGGTCAGTGTACGGGGTTTCTGTCCAATATCAGTGAACGGGGTTTCTGTCCGGGGTCAGTGTACGGAGTTACTGTCCTTGGTCAGTGTACGGGGTTACTGTCCAGGGTCAGTGTACGGGGTTTCTGTCCAGGGTCAGTGTACGGGGTTACTGTCCGGGGTCAGTGTACGGGGTAACTGTCCAGGGTCAGTGTACGGGGTTACTGTCCGGGGTCAGTGTACGGTGTTACTGTCCAGGGTCAGTGTCAGTGTCAGTGTACAGTGTTTCTGTCCAGGGTCAGTGTCAGTGTACAGGGTTACTGTCCAAGGTCAGTGTCAGGGGCAGTGTATACTGTTACTGTCCAGGGTCAGTGTACAGTGTTACTGTCCAGGGTCAGTATACAGGGTTACCATCCAGGATCAGTGGACAGTGTTACTGTCCACGGGCAGTGTACAGGTTTACTGTCCAGGGGCAGTGTCAGTGTACAGTGTTACTGTTCAGGGTCAGTAAACATGTTAACTGTCCAGTGTCAGTGTCAGGGTCAGTGTACAGGGTTACTGTCCGGGGTCAGTGTACGGGGTTTCTGTCTTGGGTCAGTGTACGGGGTTACTGTCCGGAGTCAGTGTACGGCGTTATTGTCCAGGGTCAGTGTACGGGGTTACTAATCAGTGTCAGAGTACGGGGTTACTGTCCGGGGTCAGTGTACAGGGTTTCTGTCCGGGGTCAGTGTACGGGGTTATTGTCCCGGGTCAGTGTACGGGGTTTCTGTCCGCGGTCAGTGTACAGGGTTTCTGTCCAGGATCAGTGTACAGGGTTTCTGTCCGCAGTCAGCCTACGGGGTTACTGTCCAGGGTCAGCGTACGGGGTTTCTGTCTGCGGTCAGCGTACGGGGTTTCTGTCCAGGGTCAGTGTACGGGGTTTCTGTCCAGGATCAGTGTACGGGGTTTCTGTCCAGGGTCAGTGTACGGGGTTTCTGTCCAGGGTCAGTGTACGGGGTTTCTGTCCAGGATCAGTGTACGGGGTTTCTGTCCGGGGTCAGTGTACGGGGTTTCTGTCCAATATCAGTGAACGGGGTTTCTGTCCGGGGTCAGTGTACGGAGTTACTGTCCTTGGTCAGTGTACGGGGTTACTGTCCAGGGTCAGTGTACGGGGTTTCTGTCCAGGGTCAGTGTACGGGGTTACTGTCCGGGGTCAGTGTACGGGGTAACTGTCCAGGGTCAGTGTACGGGGTTACTGTCCGGGGTCAGTGTCAGTGTCAGTGTACTGTGTTTCTGTCCAGGGTCAGTGTCAGTGTATGGGGTTACTGTCCAGGGTCAGTGTCAGTGTACAGGGTTACTGTCCAAGGTCAGTGTCAGGGGCAGTGTATACTGTTACTGTCCAGGGTCAGTGTACAGGGTTACTGTCCAGGGTCAGTATACAGGGTTACTGTCCAGGATCAGTGTACAGTGTTACTGTCCACGGGCAGTGTACAGGTTTACTGTCCAGGGTCAGTGTACAGGTTTACTGTCCAGGGGCAGTGTCAGTGTACAGTGTTACTGTCCAGGGTCAGTAAACATGTTAACTGTCCAGTGTCAGTGTCAGGGTCAGTGTACAGTGTTACTGTCCAGGGTCAGTGTACAGGGTTACTGTACAGGGGCAGTGTCAGGGTCAGTGTACAGTGTTACTGTTCATGATCAGTATACCGGTTTACTGTCTACGGTCAGTGTCAGGGTCAGTGTACAGGTTTACTGTCCAGGGTCAGTGTCAGTGTACAGGTTTACTGTCCAGGGTCAGTGTCAGGGTCAGTGTACAGGGTTACTGTCCAGTGTCAGTGTCAGGGTCAGTGTACAGGGTTACTGTCCAGTGTCAGTGTCAGGGTCAGTGTACAGGGTTTCTGTCCAGGGTCAGTGTACAGTGTTACTGTCCAGGGTCAGTGTACAGTGTTACTGACCAGGGTCAGTGTCCGGGGTCAGTGTACGGGGTTTCTGTCCAGGGTCAGTGTACGGGGTTATTGTCCAGGATCAGTGTACAGTGTTACTGTCCAGGGTCAGTGTACAGGGTTACTGTCCGGGGTCAGTGTACGGTGTTACTGTCCAGGGTCAGTGTACGGGGTTACTAATCGGTGTCAGAGTACGGGGTTACTGTCCGGGGTCAGTGTACAGGGTTTCTGTCCGGGGTCAGTGTACGGGGTTATTGTCCCGGGTCAGTGTACGGGGTTTCTGTCCGCGGTCAGTGTACAGGGTTTCTGTCCAGGATCAGTGTACAGGGTTTCTGTCCGCAGTCAGCCTACGGGGTTACTGTCCAGGGTCAGCGTACGGGGTTTCTGTCTGCGGTCAGCGTACGGGGTTTCTGTCCAGGGTCAGTGTACGGGGTTTCTGTCCAGGATCAGTGTACGGGGTTTCTGTCCAGGGTCAGTGTACGGGGTTTCTGTCCAGGATCAGTGTACGGGGTTTCTGTCCGGGGTCAGTGTACGGGGTTTCTGTCCAATATCAGTGAACGGGGTTTCTGTCCGGGGTCAGTGTACGGAGTTACTGTCCTTGGTCAGTGTACGGGGTTACTGTCCAGGGTCAGTGTACGGGGTTTCTGTCCAGGGTCAGTGTACGGGGTTACTGTCCGGGGTCAGTGTACGGGGTAACTGTCCAGGGTCAGTGTACGGGGTTACTGTCCGGGGTCAGTGTACGGTGTTACTGTCCAGGGTCAGTGTCAGTGTCAGTGTACAGTGTTTCTGTCCAGGGTCAGTGTCAGTGTATGGGGTTACTGTCCAGGGTCAGTGTCAGTGTCAGTGTACAGTGTTTCTGTCCAGGGTCAGTGTCAGTGTACAGGGTTACTGTCCGAGGTCAGTGTCAGGGGCAGTGTATACTGTTACTGTCCAGGGTCAGTGTACAGGGTTACTGTCCAGGGTCAGTATACAGGGTTACTGTCCAGGATCAGTGTACAGTGTTACTGTCCACGGGCAGTGGACAGGATTTCTGTCCAGGGTCAGTGTACAGGTTTACTGTCCAGGGGCAGTGTCAGTGTACAGTGTTACTGTCCAGGGTCAGTAAACATGTTAACTGTCCAGTGTCAGTGTCAGGGTCAGTGTACAGTGTTACTGTACAGGGTCAGTGTCAGGGTCAGTGTACAGTGTTACTGTACAGGGTCAGTGTCAGGGTCAGTGTACAGTGTTACTGTCCATGATCAGTATACAGGTTTACTGTCCAGGGTCTGTGTCAGGGTCAGTGTACAGGTTTACTGTCCAGGGTCAGTGTCAGTGTACAGGTTTACTGTCCAGGGTCAGTGTCAGGGTCAGTGTACAGGGTTACTGTCCAGTGTCAGTGTCAGGGTCAGTGTACAGGGTTTCTGTCCAGGGTCAGTGTACAGTGTTACTGTCCAGGCTCAGTGTACAGTGTTACTGACCAGGGTCAGTGTCCGGGGTCAGTGTACGGGGTTTCTGTCCAGGGTCAGTGTGCGGGTTTATTTTCCAGGATCAGTGTACAGTGTTACTGTCCAGGGTCAGTGTACAGGGTTACTGTCTGGGGTCAGTGTACGGGGTTTCTGTCTGGGGTCAGTGTACGGGGTTACTGTCCGGGGTCAGTGTACGGCGTTACTGTCCAGTGTCAGTGTACGGGGTTACTAATCGGGGTCAGACTACGGGGTTACTGTCCGGGGTCAGTGTACGGGGTTTCTGTCCGGGGTCAGTGTACGGGGTCACTGTCCGGGGTCAGTGTACGGGGTTTCTGTCTGCGGTCAGTGTACAGGGTTTCTGTCCAGGATCAGTGTACGGGGTTTCTGTCCGCGGTCAGCCTACGGGGTTACTGTCCAGGGTCAGCGTATGGGGTTTCTGTCCAGGGTCAGTGTACAGGTTTACTGGCCAGGGTCAGTGTACAGGTTTACTGTCCGGGGTCAGTGTCAGGGTCAGTGTACAGTGTTACTGTCCAGGGTCAGTATACAGGGTTACCATCCAGGATCAGTGGACAGTGTTACTGTCCACGGGCAGTGTACAGTGTTACTGTCCAGGGTCAGTAAACATGTTAACTGTCCAGTGTCAGTCTCAGGGTCAGTGTACAGTGTTACTGTCCAGGCTCAGTGTACAGGGTTACTGTCCAGGGTCAGTGTACGGGGTTTCTGTCCAGGATCAGTGTACGGGGTTTCTGTCCAGGGTCAGTGTACGGGGTTTCTGTCCAGGGTCAGTGTACGGGGTTTCTGTCCAGGATCAGTGTACGGGGTTTCTGTCCGGGGTCAGTGTACGGGGTTTCTGTCCAATATCAGTGAACGGGGTTTCTGTCCGGGGTCAGTGTACGGAGTTACTGTCCTTGGTCAGTGTACGGGGTTACTGTCCAGGGTCAGTGTACGGGGTTTCTGTCCAGGGTCAGTGTACGGGGTTACTGTCCGGGGTCAGTGTACGGGGTAACTGTCCAGGGTCAGTGTACGGGGTTACTGTCCGGGGTCAGTGTCAGTGTCAGTGTACAGTGTTTCTGTCCAGGGTCAGTGTCAGTGTACAGGGTTACTGTCCAAGGTCAGTGTCAGGGGCAGTGTATACTGTTACTGTCCAGGGTCAGTGTACAGGGTTACTGTCCAGGGTCAGTATACAGGGTTACTGTCCAGGATCAGTGTACAGTGTTACTGTCCACGGGCAGTGTACAGGTTTACTGTCCAGGGTCAGTGTACAGGTTTACTGTCCAGGGGCAGTGTCAGTGTACAGTGTTACTGTCCAGGGTCAGTAAACATGTTAACTGTCCAGTGTCAGTGTCAGGGTCAGTGTACAGTGTTACTGTACAGGGTCAGTGTCAGGGTCAGTGTACAGTGTTACTGTCCATGATCAGTATACAGGTTTACTGTCCAGGGTCAGTGTCAGGGTCAGTGTACAGGTTTACTGTCCAGGGTCAGTGTCAGTGTACAGGTTTACTGTCCAGGGTCAGTGTCAGGGTCAGTGTACAGGGTTACTGTCCAGTGTCAGTGTCAGGGTCAGTGTACAGGGTTTCTGTCCAGGGTCAGTGTACAGTGTTACTGTCCAGGCTCAGTGTACAGTGTTACTGACCAGGGTCAGTGTCCGGGGTCAGTGTACGGGGTTTCTGTCCAGGGTCAGTGTGCGGGTTTATTTTCCAGGATCAGTGTACAGTGTTACTGTCCAGGGTCAGTGTACAGGGTTACTGTCTGGGGTCAGTGTACGGGGTTTCTGTCTGGGGTCAGTGTACGGGGTTACTGTCCGGGGTCAGTGTACGGCGTTACTGTCCAGTGTCAGTGTACGGGGTTACTAATCGGGGTCAGACTACGGGGTTACTGTCCGGGGTCAGTGTACGGGGTTTCTGTCCGGTGTCAGTGTACGGGGTCACTGTCCGGGGTCAGTGTACGGGGTTTCTGTCTGCGGTCAGTGTACAGGGTTTCTGTCCAGGATCAGTGTACGGGGTTTCTGTCCGCGGTCAGCCTACGGGGTTACTGTCCAGGGTCAGCGTATGGGGTTTCTGTCCAGGGTCAGTGTACAGGTTTACTGTCCAGGGTCAGTGTACAGGTTTACTGTCCGGGGTCAGTGTCAGGGTCAGTGTACAGTGTTACTGTCCAGGGTCAGTATACAGGGTTACCATCCAGGATCAGTGGACAGTGTTACTGTCCACGGGCAGTGTACAGTGTTACTGTCCAGGGTCAGTAAACATGTTAACTGTCCAGTGTCAGTGTCAGGGTCAGTGTACAGTGTTACTGTCCAGGCTCAGTGTACAGGGTTACTGTACAGGGTCAGTGTCAGGGTCAGTGTACAGTGTTACTGTCCATGATCAGTATACAGGTTTACTGTCCAGGGTCAGTGTCAGGGTCAGTGTACAGGTTTACTGTCCAGGGTCAGTGTCAGTGTATAGGTTTACTGTCCAGGTTCAGTGTCAGGGTCAGTGTACAGGGTTACTGTCCAGTGTCAGTGTCAGGGTCAGTGTACAGGGTTACTGTCCAGTGTCAGTGTCAGGTACAGTGTACAGGGTTTCTGTCCAGGGTCAGTGTACAGTGTTACTGTCCAGGGTCAGTGTCCGGGGTTACTAATCTGGGTCAGAGTACGGGGTTACTGTCCGGGGTCAGTGTACAGGGTTTCTGTCCGGGGTCAGTGTACGGGGTTATTGTCCCGGGTCAGTGTACGGGGTTTCTGTCCGCGGTCAGTGTACAGGGTTTCTGTCCAGGATCAGTGTACAGGGTTTCTGTCCGCAGTCAGCCTACGGGGTTACTGTCCAGGGTCAGCGTACGGGGTTTCTGTCCGCGGTCAGCGTACGGGGTTTCTGTCCAGGGTCAGTGTACGGGGTTTCTGTCCAGGATCAGTGTACGGGGTTTCTGTCCAGGGTCAGTGTACGGGGTTTCTGTCCAGGGTCAGTGTACGGGGTTTCTGTCCAGGATCAGTGTACGGGGTTTCTGTCCGGGGTCAGTGTACGGGGTTTCTGTCCAATATCAGTGAACGGGGTTTCTGTCCGGGGTCAGTGTACGGAGTTACTGTCCTTGGTCAGTGTACGGGGTTACTGTCCAGGGTCAGTGTACAGGGTTTCTGTCCAATATCAGTGTACGGGGTTTCTGTCCAGGATCTGTGTACGGGGTTTCTGTCCAGGGTCAGTGTACGGGATTTCTGTCCAATATCAGTGAACGGGGTTTCTGTCCAGGGTCAGTATACAGGGTTACTGTCCAGGATCAGTGTACAGTGTTACTGTCCACGGGCAGTGGACAGGATTTCTGTCCAGGGTCAGTGTACAGGTTTACTCTCCGGGGTCAGTGTCAGGGTCAGTGTACAGTGTTACTGTCCAGGGTCAGTATACAGGGTTAACATCCAGGATCAGTGGACAGTGTTACTGTCCACGGGCAGTGTCAGTGTACAGTGTTACTGTCCAGGGTCAGTAAACATGTTAACTGTCCAGTGTCAGTGTCAGGGTCAGTGTACAGTGTTACTGTCCAGGGTCAGTGTACAGGGTTACTGTACAGGGTCAGTGTCAGGGTCAGTGTACAGGTTTACTGTCCATGATCAGTATACAGGTTTACTGTCCAGGGTCAGTGTCAGGGTCAGTGTACAGGTTTACTGTCCAGGGTCAGTGTCAGTGTACAGGTTTACTGTCCAGGGTCAGTGTCAGGGTCAGTGTACAGGGTGACTGTCCAGTGTCAGTGTCAGGGTCAGTGTACAGGGTTTCTGTCCAGGGTCAGTGTACAGTGTTACTGTCCAGGGTCAGTGTACAGTGTTACTGACCAGGGTCAGTGTCCGGGGTCAGTGTACGGGGTTTATGTCCAGGGTCAGTGTACGGGGTTTCTGTCCAGGGTCAGTGTACGGGGTTACTATCCGGGGTCAGTGTACGGGGTTACTGTCCGGGGTCAGTGTACGGAGTTTCTGTCCGCGGTCAGTGTACGGGGTTTCTGTCCAAGGTCTGTGTACGGTGTTACTGTCCAGGATCAGTGTACGAGGTTACTGTCCAGGGTCAGTGTACGGGGTTACTGTCCGGGGTCAGTGTACGGGATTTCTGTCCAGGATCAGTGTACGGGGTTACTGTCCAGGGTCAGTGTACGGGGTTTCTGTCCAAGGTCAGTGTACGGTGTTACTGTCCAGGATCAGTGTACGGGGTTACTGTCCAGGATCAGTGTACGGGGTTACTGTCCAGGGTCAGTGTACGGGGTTTCTGTCCAAGGTCAGTGTACTGTGTTACTGTCCAGGGTCAGTGTACGGGGTTTCTGTCCAAGGTCAGTGTACGGAGTTACTGTCCAGGATCAGTGTACGGGGTTACTGTCCAGGATCAGTGTACGGGGTTACTGTCCAGGGTCAGTGTACGGGGTTTCTCTCCAAGGTCAGTGTACCGTGTTACTGTCCAGGATCAGTGTACGAGGTTACTGTCCAGGGTCAGTGTACGGGGTTACTGTCCGGGGTCAGTGTACGGGATTTCTGTCCAGGATCAGTGTACGGGGTTACTGTCCAGGGTCAGTGTACGGGGTTTCTGTCCAAGGTCAGTGTACCGTGATACTGTCCAGGATCAGTGTACGAGGTTACTATCCGGGGTCAGTGAACGGGGTTACTGTCCAGGGTTAGTGTACGGGGTTACTGTCCTGGGTCAGTGTACGGGGTTTCTGTCCAGGGTCAGTGTACGGGGTTACTGTCCAGGGTCTGTGTACGGGGTTACTAATCAGGATCAGTGTACGGGGTTACTGACCGGGGTCAGTGTACGGGCTTACTGTCCGGGGTCAGTGTACGGGGTTTCTGTCCAGGGTCAGTGTACGGGGTTACTATCCGCGGTCAGTGTTCGGTGTTTCTGTCCACGGTCAGTGTCAGTATACGGGGTTACTGTCCAGGATCAGTGTACAGTGTTACTGTCCGGGGTCAGTGTATGGGGTTTCTGTCCGGGGTCAGTGTACGGGATTTCTGTCCAGGATTAGTGTACGGGGTTACTGTCCGGGGTCAGTGTACGATGTTTCTGTCCAGGATCAGTGTACGGGGTTACTGTCCAGGGTCAGTGTACGGGGTTACTGTCCGGGGTCAGTGTACGGGGCAACTGTCCGGGGTCAGTGTACGGGGTTACTGTCCGGGGTCAGTGTACGGTGTTACTGTCCAGGGTCAGTGTCGGTGTCAGTGTACAGTGTTTCTCTCCAGGGTCAGTGTCAGTGTCAGTGTATGGTGTTACTGTCCAGGGTCAGTGTCAGTGTCAGTGTAAAGTGTTTCTGCCCAGGATCAGTGTCAGTGTACAGGGTTACTGTCCGGGGTCAGTGTCAGGGGCAGTGTATAGTGTTACTGTCCAGGGTCAGTGTACGAGGTTACTGTCCAGGGTCAGTGTACGGGGTTACTGTCCGGGGTCAGTGTGCGGGATTTCTGTCCAGGATCAGTGTACGGGGTTACTGTCCAGGGTCAGTGTACGGGGTTTCTGTCCAAGGTCAGTGTACGGTGTTACTGTCCAGGATCAGTGTACGGGGTTACTGTCCAGGATCAGTGTACGGGGTTACTGTCCAGGGTCAGTGTACGGGGTTTCTGTCCAAGGTCAGTGTACCGTGTTACTGTCCAGGATCAGTGTACGAGGTTACTGTCCAGGGTCAGTGTACGGGGTTACTGTCCGGGGTCAGTGTACGGGATTTCTGTCCAGGATCAGTGTACGGGGTTACTGTCCAGGGTCAGTGTACGGGGTTTCTGTCCAAGGTCAGTGTACGGGGTTACTGTCCAGGATCAGTGTACGGGGTTACTGTCCAGGGTCAGTGTACGGGGTTTCTGTCCAAGGTCAGTGTACCGTGTTACTGTCCAGGATCAGTGTACGAGGTTACTATCCGGGGTCAGTGAACGGGGTTACTGTCCAGGGTTAGTGTACGGGGTTACTGTCCTGGGTCAGTGTACGGGGTTTCTGTCCAGGGTCAGTGTACGGGGTTACGGTCCAGGGTCAGTGTACGGGGTTACTAATCAGGATCAGTGTACGGGGTTACTGACCGGGGTCAGTGTACGGGCTTACTGTCCGGGGTCAGTGTACGGGGTTTCTGTCCAGGGTCAGTGTACGGGGTTACTATCCGCGGTCAGTGTACGGTGTTTCTGTCCACGGTCAGTGTCAGTATACGGGGTTACTGTCCAGGATCAGTGTACAGTGTTACTGTCCGGGGTCAGTGTATGGGGTTTCTGTCCTGGGTCAGTGTACGGGATTTCTGTCCAGGATTAGTGTACGGGGTTACTGTCCGGGGTCAGTGTACGATGTTTCTGTCCAGGATCAGTGTACGGGGTTACTGTCCGGGGTCAGTGTACGGGGTTACTGTCCGGGGTCAGTGTACGGGGTTACTGTCCGGGGTCAGTGTACGGGGTTACTGTCCGGGGTCAGTGTACGGGGTAACTGTCCGGGGTCAGTGTACGGGGTTACTGTCCGGGGTCAGTGTACGGTGTTACTGTCCAGGGTCAGTGTCGGTGTCAGTGTACAGTGTTTCTCTCCAGGGTCAGTGTCAGTGTATGGTGTTACTGTCCAGGGTCAGTGTCAGTGTCAGTGTAAAGTGTTTCTGCCCAGGATCAGTGTCAGTGTACAGGGTTACTGTCCGGGGTCAGTGTCAGGGGCAGTGTATAGTGTTACTGTCCAGGGTCAGTGTCGGTGTCAGTGTACAGTGTTTCTCTCCAGGGTCAGTGTCAGTGTATGGTGTTACTGTCCAGGGTCGGTGTCAGTTTCAGTGTAAAGTGTTTCTGCCCAGGATCAGTGTCAGTGTATAGTGTTACTGTCCAGGGTCAGTGTACAGGGTTACTGTCCAGGGTCAGTATACAGGGTTACTGTCCAGGATCAGTGTACAGTGTTACGGTCCACGGGTAGTGGACAGGGTTTCTGTCCAGGTTCAGTGTACAGGTTTACTGTCCGGGGTCAGTGTCAGGGTCAGTGTACAGTGTTACTGTCCAGGGTCAGTATACAGGGTTACCGTCCAGGATCAGTGGACAGTGTTACTGTCCACGGGCAGTGTACAGGTTTACTGTCCAGGGGCAGTGTCAGGGTACAGTGTTACTGTCCAGGGTCAGTAAACATGTTAACTGTCCAGTGTCAGTGTACAGTGTTACTGTCCAGGGTCAGTATACAGGGTTACTGTACAGGGTCAGTGTCAGGGTCAGTGTACAGTGTTACTGTCCATGGTCAGTATACAGGTTTACTGTCCAGTGTCAGTGTCAGGGTCAGTGTACAGTGTTACTGTCCAGGGTCAGTGTACAGGGTTACTGTACAGGCTCAGTGTCAGGGTCAGTGTAAAGTGTTACTCTTCATGATCAGTATACCGGTTTACTGTCTACGGTCAGTGTCAGGGTCAGTGTACAGGTTTACTGTCCAGGGTCAGTGTCAGTGTACAGGTTTACTGTCCAGGGTCAGTGTCAGGGTCAGTGTACAGGGTTACTGTCCAGTGTCAGTGTCAGGGTCAGTGTACAGGGTTACTGTCCAGTGTCAGTGTCAGGGTCAGTGTACAGGGTTTCTGTCCAGGGTCAGTGTACAGTGTTACTGTCCAGGGTCAGTGTACAGTGTTACTGACCAGGGTCAGTGTCCGGGGTCAGTGTACGGGGTTTCTGTCCAGGGTCAGTGTACGGTGTTACTGTCCAGGGTCAGTGTCAGTGTATGGTGTTACTGTCCAGGGTCAGTGTCAGTGTCAGTGTAAAGTGTTTCTGCCCAGGATCAGTGTCAGTGTACAGGGTTACTGTCCGGGGTCAGTGTCAGGGGCAGTGTATAGTGTTACTGTCCAGGGTCAGTGTACGAGGTTACTGTCCAGGGTCAGTGTACGGGGTTACTGTCCGGGGTCAGTGTGCGGGATTTCTGTCCAGGATCAGTGTACGGGGTTACTGTCCAGGGTCAGTGTACGGTGTTACTGTCCAGGATCAGTGTACGGGGTTACTGTCCAGGATCAGTGTACGGGGTTACTGTCCAGGATCAGTGTACGGGGTTTCTGTCCAAGGTCAGTGTACGGGGTTACTGTCCGGGGTCAGTGTACGGGATTTCTGTCCAGGATCAGTGTACGGGGTTACTGTCCAGGGTCAGTGTACGGGGTTTCTGTACAAGGTCAGTGTACCGTGTTACTGTCCAGGATCAGTGTACGAGGTTACTATCCGGGGTCAGTGAACCGGGTTACTGTCCAGGGTTAGTGTACGGGGTTACTGTCCTGGGTCAGTGTACGGGGTTTCTGTCCAGGGTCAGTGTACGGGGTTACGGTCCAGGGTCAGTGTACGGGGTTACTAATCAGGATCAGTGTACGGGGTTACTGACCGGGGTCAGTGTACGGGCTTACTGTCCGGGGTCAGTGTACGGGGTTTCTGTCCAGGGTCAGTGTACGGGGTTACTATCCGCGGTCAGTGTACGGTGTTTCTGTCCACGGTCAGTGTCAGTATACGGGGTTACTGTCCAGGATCAGTGTACAGTGTTACTGTCCGGGGTCAGTGTATGGGGTTTCTGTCCGGGGTCAGTGTACGGGATTTCTGTCCAGGATTAGTGTACGGGGTTACTGTCCGGGGTCAGTGTACGATGTTTCTGTCCAGGATCAGTGTACGGGGTTACTGTCCGGGGTCAGTGTACGGGGTTACTGTCCGGGGTCAGTGTACGGGGTTACTGTCCAGGGTCAGTGTACGGGGTTACTGTCCGGGGTCAGTGTACGGGGTAACTGTCCGGGATCAGTGTACGGGGTTACTGTCCGGGGTCAGTGTACGGTGTTACTGTCCAGGGTCAGTGTCGGTGTCAGTGTACAGTGTTTCTCTCCAGGGTCAGTGTCAGTGTATGGTGTTACTGTCCAGGGTCAGTGTCAGTGTCAGTGTAAAGTGTTTCTGCCCAGGATCAGTGTCAGTGTACAGGGTTACTGTCCGGGGTCAGTGTCAGGGGCAGTGTATAGTGTTACTGTCCAGGGTCAGTGTCGGTGTCAGTGTACAGTGTTTCTCTCCAGGGTCAGTGTCAGTGTATGGTGTTACTGTCCAGGGTCGGTGTCAGTTTCAGTGTAAAGTGTTTCTGCCCAGGATCAGTGTCAGTGTATAGTGTTACTGTCCAGGGTCAGTGTACAGGGTTACTGTCCAGGGTCAGTATACAGGGTTACTGTCCAGGATCAGTGTACAGTGTTACTGTCCACGGGTAGTGGACAGGGTTTCTGTCCAGGTTCAGTGTACAGGTTTACTGTCCGGGGTCAGTGTCAGGGTCAGTGTACAGTGTTACTGTCCAGGGTCAGTATACATGGTTACCGTCCAGGATCAGTGGACAGTGTTACTGTCCACGGGCAGTGTACAGGTTTACTGTCCAGGGGCAGTGTCAGTGTACAGTGTTACTGTCCAGGGTCAGTAAACATGTTAACTGTCCAGTGTCAGTGTACAGTGTTACTGTCCAGGGTCAGTATACAGGGTTACTGTACAGGGTCAGTGTCAGGGTCAGTGTACAGTGTTACTGTCCATGGTCAGTATACAGGTTTACTGTCCAGTGTCAGTGTCAGGGTCAGTGTACAGTGTTACTGTCCAGGGTCAGTGTACAGGGTTACTGTACAGGGTCAGTGTCAGGGTCAGTGTACAGTGTTACTGTTCATGATCAGTATACCGGTTTACTGTCTACGGTCAGTGTCAGGGTCAGTGTACAGGTTTACTGTCCAGGGTCAGTGTCAGTGTACAGGGTTACTGTCCAGTGTCAGTGTCAGGGTCAGTGTACAGGGTTACTGTCCAGTGTCAGTGTCAGGGTCAGTGTACAGGGTTTCTGTCCAGGGTCAGTGTACAGTGTTACTGTCCAGGGTCAGTGTACAGTGTTACTGACCAGGGTCAGTGTCCGGGGTCAGTGTACGGGGTTTCTGTCCAGGGTCAGTGTACGGTGTTACTGTCCAGGGTCAGTGTCGGTGTCAGTGTACAGTGTTTCTCTCCAGGGTCAGTGTCAGTGTATGGTGTTACTGTCCAGGGTCAGTGTCAGTGTCAGTGTAAAGTGTTTCTGCCCAGGATCAGTGTCAGTGTACAGGGTTACTGTCCGGGGTCAGTGTCAGGGGCAGTGTATAGTGTTACTGTCCAGGGTCAGTGTACGAGGTTACTGTCCAGGGTCAGTGTACGGGGTTACTGTCCGGGGTCAGTGTGCGGGATTTCTGTCCAGGATCAGTGTACGGGGTTACTGTCCAGGGTCAGTGTACGGGGTTTCTGTCCAAGGTCAGTGTACGGTGTTACTGTCCAGGATCAGTGTACGGGGTTACTGTCCAGGATCAGTGTACGGGGTTACTGTCCAGGGTCAGTGTACGGGGTTTCTGTCCAAGGTCAGTGTACCGTGTTACTGTCCAGGATCAGTGTACGAGGTTACTGTCCAGGGTCAGTGTACGGGGTTACTGTCCGGGGTCAGTGTACGGGATTTCTGTCCAGGATCAGTGTACGGGGTTACTGTCCAGGGTCAGTGTACGGGGTTTCTGTCCAAGGTCAGTGTACGGTGTTACTGTCCAGGATCAGTGTACGGGGTTACTGTCCAGGATCAGTGTACGGGGTTACTGTCCAGGGTCAGTGTACGGGGTTTCTGTACAAGGTCAGTGTACCGTGTTACTGTCCAGGATCAGTGTACGAGGTTACTATCCGGGGTCAGTGAACGGGGTTACTGTCCAGGGTTAGTGTACGGGGTTACTGTCCTGGGTCAGTGTACGGGGTTTCTGTCCAGGGTCAGTGTACGGGGTTACGGTCCAGGGTCAGTGTACGGGGTTACTAATCAGGATCAGTGTACGGGGTTACTGACCGGGGTCAGTGTACGGGCTTACTGTCCGGGGTCAGTGTACGGGGTTTCTGTCCAGGGTCAGTGTACGGGGTTACTATCCGCGGTCAGTGTACGGTGTTTCTGTCCACGGTCAGTGTCAGTATACGGGGTTACTGTCCAGGATCAGTGTACAGTGTTACTGTCCGGGGTCAGTGTATGGGGTTTCTGTCCGGGGTCAGTGTACGGGATTTCTGTCCAGGATTAGTGTACGGGGTTACTGTCCGGGGTCAGTGTACGATGTTTCTGTCCAGGATCAGTGTACGGGGTTACTGTCCGGGGTCAGTGTACGGTGTTACTGTCCAGGATCAGTGTACGGGGTTACTGTCCAGGATCAGTGTACGGGGTTACTGTCCAGGGTCAGTGTACGGGGTTTCTGTCCAAGGTCAGTGTACCGTGTTACTGTCCAGGATCAGTGTACGAGGTTACTGTCCAGGGTCAGTGTACGGGGTTACTGTCCGGGGTCAGTGTACGGGATTTCTGTCCAGGATCAGTTTACGGGGTTACTGTCCAGGGTCAGTGTACGGGGTTTCTGTCCAAGGTCAGTGTACCGTGTTACTGTCCAGGATCAGTGTACGAGGTTACTGTCCAGGGTCAGTGTACGGGGTTACTGTCCGGGGTCAGTGTACGGGATTTCTGTCCAGGATCAGTGTACGGGGTTACTGTCCAGGGTCAGTGTACGGGGTTTCTGTCCAAGGTCAGTGTACGGTGTTACTGTCCAGGATCAGTGTACGGGGTTACTGTCCAGGATCAGTGTACGGGGTTACTGTCCAGGGTCAGTGTACGGGGTTTCTGTACAAGGTCAGTGTACCGTGTTACTGTCCAGGATCAGTGTACGAGGTTACTATCCGGGGTCAGTGAACGGGGTTACTGTCCAGGGTTAGTGTACGGGGTTACTGTCCTGGGTCAGTGTACGGGGTTTCTGTCCAGGGTCAGTGTACGGGGTTACGGTCCAGGGTCAGTGTACGGGGTTACTAATCAGGATCAGTGTACGGGGTTACTGACCGGGGTCAGTGTACGGGCTTACTGTCCGGGGTCAGTGTACGGGGTTTCTGTCCAGGGTCAGTGTACGGGGTTACTATCCGCGGTCAGTGTACGGTGTTTCTGTCCACGGTCAGTGTCAGTATACGGGGTTACTGTCCAGGATCAGTGTACAGTGTTACTGTCCGGGGTCAGTGTATGGGGTTTCTGTCCGGGGTCAGTGTACGGGATTTCTGTCCAGGATTAGTGTACGGGGTTACTGTCCGGGGTCAGTGTACGATGTTTCTGTCCAGGATCAGTGTACGGGGTTACTGTCCGGGGTCAGTGTACGGGGTTACTGTCCGGGGTCAGTGTACGGGGTTACTGTCCAGGGTCAGTGTACGGGGTTACTGTCCGGGGTCAGTGTACGGGGTAACTGTCCGGGATCAGTGTACGGGGTTACTGTCCGGGGTCAGTGTACGGTGTTACTGTCCAGGGTCAGTGTCGGTGTCAGTGTACAGTGTTTCTCTCCAGGGTCAGTGTCAGTGTATGGTGTTACTGTCCAGGGTCAGTGTCAGTGTCAGTGTAAAGTGTTTCTGCCCAGGATCAGTGTCAGTGTACAGGGTTACTGTCCGGGGTCAGTGTCAGGGGCAGTGTATAGTGTTACTGTCCAGGGTCAGTGTCGGTGTCAGTGTACAGTGTTTCTCTCCAGGGTCAGTGTCAGTGTATGGTGTTACTGTCCAGGGTCGGTGTCAGTTTCAGTGTAAAGTGTTTCTGCCCAGGATCAGTGTCAGTGTATAGTGTTACTGTCCAGGGTCAGTGTACAGGGTTACTGTCCAGGGTCAGTATACAGGGTTGCTGTCCAGGATCAGTGTACAGTGTTACTGTCCACGGGTAGTGGACAGGGTTTCTGTCCAGTTTCAGTGTACAGGTTTACTGTCCGGGGTCAGTGTCAGGGTCAGTGTACAGTGTTACTGTCCAGGGTCAGTATACAGGGTTACCGTCCAGGATCAGTGGACAGTGTTACTGTCCACGGGCAGTGTACAGGTTTACTGTCCAGGGGCAGTGTCAGTGTACAGTGTTACTGTCCAGGGTCAGTAAACATGTTAACTGTCCAGTGTCAGTGTACAGTGTTACTGTCCAGGGTCAGTATACAGGGTTACTGTACAGGGTCAGTGTCAGGGTCAGTGTACAGTGTTACTGTCCATGGTCAGTATACAGGTTTACTGTCCAGTGTCAGTGTCAGGGTCAGTGTACAGTGTTACTGTCCAGGGTCAGTGTACAGGGTCAGTGTACAGTGTTACTGTTCATGATCAGTATACCGGTTTACTGTCTACGGTCAGTGTCAGGGTCAGTGTACAGGTTTACTGTCCAGGGTCAGTGTCAGTGTACAGGTTTACTGTCCAGGGTCAGTGTCAGGGTCAGTGTACAGGGTTACTGTCCAGTGTCAGTGTCAGGGTCAGTGTACAGGGTTACTGTCCAGTGTCAGTGTCAGGGTCAGTGTACAGGGTTTCTGTCCAGGGTCAGTGTACAGTGTTACTGTCCAGGGTCAGTGTACACTGTTACTGACCAGGGTCAGTGTCCGGGGTCAGTGTACGGGGTTTCTGTCCAGGGTCAGTGTACGGGGTTATTGTCCAGGATCAGTGTACGGTGTTACTGTCCAGGATCAGCGTACGGGGTTACTGTCCGGGGTCAGCGTACGGGGTTTCTGTCCGGGGTCAGCGTACGGGGTTACTGTCCAGGGTCAGTATACGGGGTTTCTGTCCAGGGTCAGTGTACAGGGTTACTATCCGGGGTCAGTGTACGGGGTTACTGTCCAGGGTCAGTATACGGGGTTTCTGTCCAGGGTCAGTGTACGGGGTTTCTGTCCAGGGTCAGTGTACGGGGTTACTGTCCAGGGTCAGTGTCAGTGTACAGTGTTACTGTCCAGGTTCAGTGTACAGTGTTACTGACCAGGGTCAGTGTCCGGGGTCAGTGTACGGGGTTTATGTCCAGGGTCAGTGTACGGGGTTACTGTCCGGGGTCAGTGTACGGGGTTACTATCCGGGGTCAGTGTACGGGGTTACTGTCCAGGGTCAGTGTCAGTGTACAGTGTTACTGTCCAGGATCAGTGTACAGTGTTACTGTCCAGGATCAGTGTTCGGGGTTTCTGTCCAGGGTCAGTGTACGGGGTTTCTGTCCAGGGTCAGTGTACAGTGTTACTGTCCAGGATCAGTGTACGGGATTTCTGTCCAGGTTCTGTGTATGTTGTTACTGTCCAGGGTCAGTGTACAGTGTTACTGTACAGGATCAGTATACGGGGTTTCTGTCCAGGATCAGCGTACGGAGTTACTGTCCGGGGTCAGTGTACAGGGTTTCTGTCCAGGGTCAGTGTACAGTGTTACTGTCCAGGGTCAGTGTACAGTGTTACTGACCAGGGTCAGTGTCCGGGGTCAGTGTACGGGGTTATTGTCCAGAATCAGTGTACACTGTTACTGTCCAGGGTCAGTGTACGGTGTTACTGTCCAGGGTCAGTGTACGGGGTTACTAATCGGGGTCAGACTACGGGGTTACTGTCCGGGGTCAGTGTACGGGGTTTCTGTCCGGGGTCAGTGTACGGGGTCACTGTCCGGGGTCAGTGTACAGGGTTTCTGTCCAGGATCAGTGTACGGGGTTTCTGTCCGCGGTCAGCCTACGGGGTTACTGTCCAGGGTCAGCGTATGGGGTTTCTGTCCAGGGTCAGTGACAGGTTTACTTTCCAGAGTCAGTGTCAGGGTCAGTGTACAGTGTTACTGTCCAGGGTCAGTATACAGGGTTACCATCCAGGATCAGTGGACAGTGTTACTGTCCAGGGTCAGTAAACATGTTAACTGTCCAGTGTCAGTGTCAGGGTCAGTGTACAGAGTTACTGTCCAGGCTCAGTGTACAGGGTTACTGTACAGGGTCAGTGTCAGGGTCAGTGTACAGTGTTACTGTCCATGATCAGTATACAGGTTTACTGTCCACGGTCAGTGTCAGGGTCAGTGTACAGGTTTACTGTCCAGGGTCAGTGTCAGTGTACAGGTTTACTGTCCAGGGTCAGTGTCAGGGTCAGTGTACAGGGTTACTGTCCAGTGTCAGTGTCAGGGTCAGTGTACAGGGTTACTGTCCAGTGTCAGTGTCAGGTACAGTGTACAGGGTTTCTGTCCAGGGTCAGTGTACAGTGTTACTGTCCAGGGTCAGTGTCCGGGGTTACTAATCGGGGTCAGAGTACGGGGTTACTGTCCGGGGACAGTGTACAGGGTTTCTGTCCGGGGTCAGTGTACGGGGTTATTGTCCCGGGTCAGTGTACGGGGTTTCTGTCCGCGGTCAGCGTACGGGGTTTCTGTCCAGGGTCAGTGTACGGGGTTTCTGTCCAGGGTCAGTGTACGGGGTTTCTGTCCAGGATCAGTGTACGGGGTTTCTGTCCAGGGTCAGTGTACGGGGTTTCTGTCCAGGGTCAGTGTACGGGGTTTCTGTCCAGGATCAGTGTACGGGGTTTCTGTCCGGGGTCAGTGTACGGGGTTTCTGTCCAATATCAGTGAACGGGGTTTCTGTCCGGGGTCAGTGTACGGAGTTACTGTCCTTGGTCAGTGTACGGGGTTACTGTCCAGGGTCAGTGTACGGGGTTTCTGTCCAATATCAGTGTACGGGGTTTCTGTCCAGGATCTGTGTACGGGGTTTCTGTCCAGGGTCAGTGTACGGGATTTCTGTCCAATATCAGTGAACGGGGTTTCTGTCCAGGGTCAGTATACAGGGTTACTGTCCAGGATCAGTGTACAGTGTTACTGTCCACGGGCAGTGGACAGGATTTCTGTCCAGGGTCAGTGTACAGGTTTACTCTCCGGGTTCAGTGTCAGGGTCAGTGTACAGTGTTACTGTCCAGGGTCAGTATACAGGGTTAACATCCAGGATCAGTGGACAGTGTTACTGTCCACGGACAGTGTCAGTGTACAGTGTTACTGTCCAGGGTCAGTAAACATGTTAACTGTCCAGTGTCAGTGTCAGGGTCAGTGTACAGTGTTACTGTCCAGGGTCAGTGTACAGGGTTACTGTACAGGGTCAGTGTCAGGGTCAGTGTACAGTGTTACTGTCCATGATCAGTATACAGGTTTACTGTCCAGGGTCAGTGTCAGGGTCAGTGTACAGGTTTACTGTCCAGGGTCAGTGTCAGTGTACAGGTTTACTGTCCAGGGTCAGTGTCAGGGTCAGTGTACAGGGTGACTGTCCAGTGTCAGTGTCAGGGTCAGTGTACAGGGTTTCTGTCCAGGGTCAGTGTACAGTGTTACTGTCCAGGGTCAGTGTACAGTGTTACTGACCAGGGTCAGTGTCCGGGGTCAGTGTACGGGGTTTATGTCCAGGGTCAGTGTACGGGGTTTCTGTCCAGGGTCAGTGTACGGGGTTACTATCCGGGGTCAGTGTACGGGGTTACTGTCCGGGGTCAGTGTACGGGGTTTCTGTCCGCGGTCAGTGTACGGGGTTTCTGTCCAAGGTCTGTGTACGGTGTTACTGTCCAGGATCACTGCACGAGGTTACTGTCCAGGGTCAGTGTACGGGGTTAATGTCCGGGGTCAGTGTACGGGATTTCTGTCCAGGATCAGTGTACGGGGTTACTGTCCAGGATCAGTGTACGGGGTTACTGTCCAGGGTCAGTGTACGGGGTTTCTGTCCAAGGTCAGTGTACCGTGTTACTGTCCAGGGTCAGTGTACGGGGTTTCTGTCCAAGGTCAGTGTACGGAGTTACTGTCCAGGATCAGTGTACGGGGTTACTGTCCAGGATCAGTGTACGGGGTTACTGTCCAGGGTCAGTGTACGGGGTTTCAGTCCAAGGTCAGTGTACCGTGTTACTGTCCAGGATCAGTGTACGAGGTTACTGTCCAGGGTCAGTGTACGGGGTTACTGTCCGGGGTCAGTGTACGGGATTTCTGTCCAGGATCAGTGTACGGGGTTACTGTCCAGGGTCAGTGTACGGGGTTTCTGTCCAGGGTCAGTGTACGGGGTTACTGTCCAGGGTCTGTGTACGGGGTTACTAATCAGGATCAGTGTACGGGGTTACTGACCGGGGTCAGTGTACGGGCTTACTGTCCGGGGTCAGTGTACGGGGTTTCTGTCCAGGGTCAGTGTACGGGGTTACTATCCGCGGTCAGTGTACGGTGTTTCTGACCACGGTCAGTGTCAGTATACGGGGTTACTGTCCAGGATCAGTGTACAGTGTTACTGTCCGGGGTCAGTGTATGGGGTTTCTGTCCGGGGTCAGTGTACGGGATTTCTGTCCAGGATTAGTGTACGGGGTTACTGTCCGGGGTCAGTGTACGATGTTTCTGTCCAGGATCAGTGTACGGGGTTACTGTCCAGGGTCAGTGTACGGGGTTACTGTCCGGGGTCAGTGTACGGGGTAACTGTCCGGGGTCAGTGTACGGGGTTACTGTCCGGGGTCAGTGTACGGTGTTACTGTCCAGGGTCAGTGTCGGTGTCAGTGTACAGTGTTTCTCTCCAGGGTCAGTGTCAGTGTATGGTGTTACTGTCCAGGGTCAGTGTCAGTGTCAGTGTAAAGTGTTTCTGCCCAGGATCAGTGTCAGTGTACAGGGTTACTGTCCGGGGTCAGTGTCAGGGGCAGTGTATAGTGTTACTGTCCAGGGTCAGTGTACGAGGTTACTGTCCAGGGTCAGTGTACGGGGTTACTGTCCGGGGTCAGTGTGCGGGATTTCTGTCCAGGATCAGTGTACGGGGTTACTGTCCAGGGTCAGTGTACGGGGTTTCTGTCCAAGGTCAGTGTACGGTGTTACTGTCCAGGATCAGTGTACGGGGTTACTGTCCAGGGTCAGTGTACGGCGTTACTGTCCAGGGTCAGTGTACGGGGTTTCTGTCCAAGGTCAGTGTACGGTGTTACTGTCCAGGATCAGTGTACGGGGTTACTGTCCAGGATCAGTGTACGGGGTTACTGTCCAGGGTCAGTGTACGGGGTTTCTGTCCAAGGTCAGTGTACCGTGTTACTGTCCAGGATCAGTGTACGAGGTTACTGTCCAGGGTCAGTGTACGGGGTTACTGTCCGGGGTCAGTGTACGGGATTTCTGTCCAGGATCAGTGTACGGGGTTACTGTCCAGGGTCAGTGTACGGGGTTTCTGTCCAAGGTCAGTGTACGGTGTTACTGTCCAGGATCAGTGTACGGGGTTACTGTCCAGGATCAGTGTACGGGGTTACTGTCCAGGGTCAGTGTACGGGGTTTCTGTACAAGGTCAGTGTACCGTGTTACTGTCCAGGATCAGTGTACGAGGTTACTATCCGGGGTCAGTGAACGGGGTTACTGTCCAGGGTTAGTGTACGGGGTTACTGTCCTGGGTCAGTGTACGGGGTTTCTGTCCAGGGTCAGTGTACGGGGTTACGGTCCAGGGTCAGTGTACGGGGTTACTAATCAGGATCAGTGTACGGGGTTACTGACCGGGGTCAGTGTACGGGCTTACTGTCCGGGGTCAGTGTACGGGGTTTCTGTCCAGGGTCAGTGTACGGGGTTACTATCCGCGGTCAGTGTACGGTGTTTCTGTCCACGGTCAGTGTCAGTATACGGGGTTACTGTCCAGGATCAGTGTACAGTGTTACTGTCCGGGGTCAGTGTATGGGGTTTCTGTCCGGGGTCAGTGTACGGGATTTCTGTCCAGGATTAGTGTACGGGGTTACTGTCCGGGGTCAGTGTACGATGTTTCTGTCCAGGATCAGTGTACGGGGTTACTGTCCGGGGTCAGTGTACGGTGTTACTGTCCAGGATCAGTGTACGGGGTTACTGTCCAGGATCAGTGTACGGGGTTACTGTCCAGGGTCAGTGTACGGGGTTTCTGTCCAAGGTCAGTGTACCGTGTTACTGTCCAGGATCAGTGTACGAGGTTACTGTCCAGGGTCAGTGTACGGGGTTACTGTCCGGGGTCAGTGTACGGGATTTCTGTCCAGGATCAGTGTACGGGGTTACTGTCCAGGGTCAGTGTACGGGGTTTCTGTCCAAGGTCAGTGTACCGTGTTACTGTCCAGGATCAGTGTACGAGGTTACTGTCCAGGGTCAGTGTACGGGGTTACTGTCCGGGGTCAGTGTACGGGATTTCTGTCCAGGATCAGTGTACGGGGTTACTGTCCAGGGTCAGTGTACGGGGTTTCTGTCCAAGGTCAGTGTACGGTGTTACTGTCCAGGATCAGTGTACGGGGTTACTGTCCAGGATCAGTGTACGGGGTTACTGTCCAGGGTCAGTGTACGGGGTTTCTGTACAAGGTCAGTGTACCGTGTTACTGTCCAGGATCAGTGTACGAGGTTACTATCCGGGGTCAGTGAACGGGGTTACTGTCCAGGGTTAGTGTACGGGGTTACTGTCCTGGGTCAGTGTACGGGGTTTCTGTCCAGGGTCAGTGTACGGGGTTACGGTCCAGGGTCAGTGTACGGGGTTACTAATCAGGATCATTGTACGGGGTTACTGACCGGGGTCAGTGTACGGGCTTACTGTCCGGGGTCAGTGTACGGGGTTTCTGTCCAGGGTCAGTGTACGGGGTTACTATCCGCGGTCAGTGTACGGTGTTTCTGTCCACGGTCAGTGTCAGTATACGGGGTTACTGTCCAGGATCAGTGTACAGTGTTACTGTCCGGGGTCAGTGTATGGGGTTTCTGTCCGGGGTCAGTGTACGGGATTTCTGTCCAGGATTAGTGTACGGGGTTACTGTCCGGGGTCAGTGTACGATGTTTCTGTCCAGGATCAGTGTACGGGGTTACTGTCCGGGGTCAGTGTACGGGGTTACTGTCCGGGGTCAGTGTACGGGGTTACTGTCCAGGGTCAGTGTACGGGGTTACTGTCCGGGGTCAGTGTACGGGGTAACTGTCCGGGATCAGTGTACGGGGTTACTGTCCGGGGTCAGTGTACGGTGTTACTGTCCAGGGTCAGTGTCGGTGTCAGTGTACAGTGTTTCTCTCCAGGGTCAGTGTCAGTGTATGGTGTTACTGTCCAGGGTCAGTGTCAGTGTCAGTGTAAAGTGTTTCTGCCCAGGATCAGTGTCAGTGTACAGGGTTACTGTCCGGGGTCAGTGTCAGGGGCAGTGTATAGTGTTACTGTCCAGGGTCAGTGTCGGTGTCAGTGTACAGTGTTTCTCTCCAGGGTCAGTGTCAGTGTATGGTGTTACTGTCCAGGGTCGGTGTCAGTTTCAGTGTAAAGTGTTTCTGCCCAGGATCAGTGTCAGTGTATAGTGTTACTGTCCAGGGTCAGTGTCGGTGTCAGTGTACAGTGTTTCTCTCCAGGGTCAGTGTCAGTGTATGGGGTTACTGTCCAGGGTCGGTGTCAGTGTCAGTGTACAGTGTTTCTCTCCAGGGTCAGTGTCAGTGTACGGTGTTACTGTCCAGGGTCGGTGTCAGTTTCAGTGTAAAGTGTTTCTGCCCAGGATCAGTGTCAGTGTATAGTGTTACTGTCCAGGGTCAGTGTCGGTGTCAGTGTACAGTGTTTCTCTCCAGGGTCAGTGTCAGTGTACGGTGTTACTGTCCAGGGTCGGTGTCAGTTTCAGTGTAAAGTGTTTCTGCCCAGGATCAGTGTCAGTGTATAGTGTTACTGTCCAGGGTCAGTGTACAGGGTTACTGTCCAGGGTCAGTATACAGGGTTGCTGTCCAGGATCAGTGTACAGTGTTACTGTCCACGGGTAGTGGACAGGGTTTCTGTCCAGGTTCAGTGTACAGGTTTACTGTCCGGGGTCAGTGTCAGGGTCAGTGTACAGTGTTACTGTCCAGGGTCAGTATACAGGGTTACCGTCCAGGATCAGTGGACAGTGTTACTGTCCACGGGCAGTGTACAGGTTTACTGTCCAGGGGCAGTGTCAGTGTACAGTGTTACTGTCCAGGGTCAGTAAACATGTTAACTGTCCAGTGTCAGTGTACAGTGTTACTGTCCAGGGTCAGTATACAGGGTTACTGTACAGGGTCAGTGTCAGGGTCAGTGTACAGTGTTACTGTCCATGGTCAGTATACAGGTTTACTGTCCAGTGTCAGTGTCAGGGTCAGTGTACAGTGTTACTGTCCAGGGTCAGTGTACAGGGTTACTGTACAGGGTCAGTGTCAGGGTCAGTGTACAGTGTTACTGTTCATGATCAGTATACCGGTTTACTGTCTACGGTCAGTGTCAGGGTCAGTGTACAGGTTTACTGTCCAGGGTCAGTGTCAGTGTACAGGGTTACTGTCCAGTGTCAGTGTCAGGGTCAGTGTACAGGGTTACTGTCCAGTGTCAGTGTCAGGGTCAGTGTACAGGGTTTCTGTCCAGGGTCAGTGTACAGTGTTACTGTCCAGGGTCAGTGTACAGTGTTACTGACCAGGGTCAGTGTCCGGGGTCAGTGTACGGGGTTTCTGTCCAGGGTCAGTGTACGGGGTTATTGTCCAGGATCAGTGTACGGTGTTACTGTCCAGGATCAGCGTACGGGGTTACTGTCCGGGGTCAGCGTACGGGGTTTCTGTCCGGGGTCAGCGTACGGGGTTACTGTCCAGGGTCAGTATACGGGGTTTCTGTCCAGGGTCAGTGTCAGTGTACAGTGTTACTGTCCAGGATCAGTGTTCGGGGTTTCTGTCCAGGGTCAGTGTACGGGGTTTCTGTCCAGGGTCAGTGTACAGTGTTACTGTCCAGGATCAGTGTACGGGGTTACTGTCCAGGGTCAGTGTCAGTGTACAGTGTTACTGTCCAGGATCAGTGTACCGGGTTACTGTCCAGGATCAGTGTTCGGGGTTTCTGTCCAGGGTCAGTGTACGGGGTTTCTGTCCAGGGTCAGTGTACAGTGTTACTGTACAGGATCAGTATACGGGGTTTCTGTCCAGGATCAGCGTACGGAGTTACTGTCCGGGGTCAGCGTACGGGGTTTCTGTCCGGGGTCAGCGTACGGGGGTTACTGTCCAGGGTCAGTATACGGGGTTTCTGTCCAGGGTCAGTGTACAGTGTTACTGTCCAGGATCAGTGTACGGGGTTACTGTCCAGGGTCAATGTACGGGGTTACTGTCCGGAGTCAGTGTACGGGGTTACTGTCCTGGGTCAGTGTACGGGGTTACTGTCCTGGGTCAGTGTACGGGGTTTCTGTCCAGGGTCAGTTTACGGGGTTTCTGTCCAGGTTCAGTGTCAGGGTCAGTGTACAGGGTTTCTGTCCAGGGTCAGTGTCAGTGTACTGGGTTACTGTCCAGTGTCAGTGTATGGGGTTACTGTCCAGGGTCAGTGTACGGGGTTACTATCCAGGGTCAGTGTACGGGGTTACTGTCCGGGGTCAGTGTACGGGGTTACTGTCCGGGGTCAGTGTACGGGGTTACTGTCCGGGGTCAGTGTACGGTGTTACTGTCCGGGGTCAGTGTCAGTGTCAGTGTACAGTGTTTCTGTCCAGGGTCAGTGTCAGTGTATTGTGTTACTGTCCAGGGTCAGTGTCAGTGTATGGGGTTACTGTCCAGGGTCAGTGTACAGGGTTACTGTCCGGGGTCAGTGTACAGTGTTACTGTCCAGGGTCAGTATACAGGTTTACTGTCCAGGGTCAGTGTCAGGGTCAGTGTACAGGTTTAAAGTCCAGGGTCAGTGTCAGTGTACATGTTTACTGTCCAGGGTCAGTGTCAGGGTCAGTGTACAGGGTTACTGTCCAGTGTCAGTGTCAGGGTCAGTGTACAGGGTTTCTGTCCAGGGTCAGTGTACAGTGTTACTGTCCAGGGTCAGTGTACAGTGTTACTGACCAGGGTCAGTGTACGGGGTTACTATCCGGGGTCAGTGTACGGTGTTTCTGTCCACGGTCAGTGTCAGTATACGGGGTTACTGTCCAGGGTCAGGGTCAGTGTCGGTGTCAGTGTACAGTGTTTCTGTCCAGGGTCAGAGTCAGTGTATGGGGTTACTGTCCTGTGTCAGTGTACAGGGTTTCTGTCCAGGGTCATAGTACGGGGTTACTATACAGGGTCAGTATACAGGGTTTCTGTCCAGGTTCAGTGTATGGGGTTTCTGTCCAGGGTTAGTGTAAGGGTTTCTGTCCAGAGTCAGAGTACGGGGTTACTATCCAGGGTCAGTGTACGGGGTTACTGTCCAGGATCAGTGTACGGGGTTTCTGTCCAGGGTGAGTGTACAGGGTTACTATCCAGGGTCAGTGTACAGTGTTATTATCCAGGGTCAGTGTACAGTGTTACTATACAGGGTCAGTGTACAGGGTTACTATCCAGTGTCAGTGTACACTGTTACTATACAGAGTCAGTGTTAAGGGTTACTATCCAGGATCAGTGTACGGGGTTTCTGTGCAGGGTCAGTGTGCAGGGTTACTGTCCAGGGTCAGTGTACGGGGTTACTGTCCAGGATCAGTGTACGGGGTTACTGTCCAGGATTAGTGTACAGTGTTACTATACAGGGTCAGTGTACAGGGTTACTATCCAGTGTCAGTGTACAGTGTTACTATACAGAGTCAGTGTTACGGGTTACTATCCAGGATCAGTGTACGGGGTTACTGTCCGCGGTCAGTGTAGGTGGTTACTGTCCGGGGTCAGTGTAGGTGGTTTCTGTCCGGGGTCAGTGTACGGGGTTACTGTCCAGGGTCAGTGTCAGTGTACAGTGTTACTGTCCAGGATCAGTGTACAGTGTTACTGTCCAGGATCAGTGTTCGGGGTTTCTGTCCAGGGTCAGTGTACGGGGTTTCTGTCCAGGGTCAGTGTACAGTGTTACTGTCCAGGATCAGTGTACGGGGTTTCTGTCCAGGTTCTGTGTATGGGGTTACTGTCCAGGGTCAGTGTACAGTGTTACTGTACAGGATCAGTATACTGGGTTTCTGTCCAGGATCAGCGTACGGAGTTACTGTCCGGGGTCAGCGTACGGGGTTTCTGTCCGGGGTCAGCGTACGGGGGTTACTGTCCAGGGTCAGTATACGGGGTTTCTGTCCAGGGTCAGTGTACAGTGTTAATGTCCAGGATCAGTGTACGGGGTTACTGTCCAGGGTCAGTGTACGGGGTTACTGTCCGGGTTCAGTGTACGGGGTTACTGTCCGGGTTCAGTGTACGGGGTTACTGTCCGGGGTCAGTGTATGGGGTTTCTGTCCGGGGTCAGTGTACGGGGTTACTGTCCAGGGTCAGTGTCAGTGTACAGTGTTACTGTCCAGGGTCAGTGTCAGTGTACAGTGTTACTGTCCAGGATCAGTGTACGGGGTTTCTGTCCAGGGTCTGTGTACGGGATTTCTGTCCAGGGTCAGTGTACGGGGTTTCTGTCCAGGGTCAGTTTACGGGGTTACTGTCCAGGGTCAGTGTACGGGGTTTCTGTCCAGGGTGAGTGTACAGGGTTACTATCCAGGGTCAGTGTACAGTGTTATTATCCAGGGTCAGTGTACGGTGTTTCTGTCCAGGGTCAGTGTACGGGGTTACTGTCCGGGGTCAGTGTACGGGTTACTGTCCGGGGTCAGTGTACGGGGTTTCTGTCCAGGGTCAGTGTACGGGGTTACTGTCTGGGGTCAGTGTACGGGGTTACTGTCCGGGGTCAGCGTACGGGGTTACTGTCCGGGATCAGCGTACGGGGTTACTGTCCGGGATCAGCGTGCGGTGTTACTGTCCAGGGTCAGTGTACGGGGTTTCTGTCCAGGATTAGTGTACAGGGTTACTGTCCGGGGTCAGTGTACGATGTTTCTGTCCAGGATCAGTGTACGGGGTTTCTGAACGCGGTCAGTGTACGGGGTTACTGTTCAGGATCAGTGTACAGTGTTACTGTCCGGGGTCAGTTTACGGGGTTTCTGTCCGGGGTCAGTGTACGGGGTTTCTGTCCGGGGTCAGTTTACGGGGTTTCTGTCCGGGGTCAGTGTACGGGGTTTCTGTCCAGGGTCAGTTTACGGGGTTACTGTCCAGGGTCAGTGTACGGGGTTTCTGTCCAGGGTGAGTGTACAGGGTTACTATCCAGGGTCAGTGTACAGTGTTATTATCCAGGGTCAGTGTACGGTGTTTCTGTCCAGGGTCAGTGTACGGGGTTACTGTCCGGGGTCAGTGTACGGGTTACTGTCCGGGGTCAATGTACGGGGTTTCTGTCCAGGGTCAGTTTACGGGGTTACTGTCCAGGGTCAGTGTACGGGGTTTCTGTCCAGGGTCAGTTTACGGGGTTTCTGTCCAGGTTCAGTGTCAGGGTCAGTGTACGGGGTTTCTGTCCAGGGTCAGTGTACAGTGTTACTACCCAGGTTCAGTGTACGGTGTTTCTGTCCAGTGTCAGTGTCAGTGTATGGGGTTACTGTCCGGGGTCATTGTACGGGGTTTCTGTCCGAGGTCAGTTTACGGGGTTACTGTCCAGGGTCAGTGTACGGGGTTTCTGTCCAGGGTCAGTTTACGGGGTTTCTGTCCAGGTATGTGTCAGGGTCAGTGTACGGGGTTTCTGTCCAGGGTCAGTGTACAGTGTTACTACCCAGGTTCAGTGTACGGTGTTTCTGTCCAGGGTCAGTGTACAGGGATTCTGTCCAGGGTCAGAGTACGTGGTTACTATACAGGGTCAGTGTACAGGTTTTCTGTCCAGGGTCAGTGTACAGTGTTACTATCCGGGGTCAGTGTACGGTGTTTCTGTCCAGGGTCAGTGTACGGGGTTACTGTCCAGGATCAGTGTGCAGGGTTACTGTCCAGGGCCAGTGTACGGGGTTACTGCCAGGGTCAGTGTGCAGGGTTACTGTCCAGGATCAGTGTACGGGGTTTCTGTCCAGGGTCAGTGTGCGGGGTTACTGTCCAGGGCCAGTGTACAGTGTTACTGTCCAGGGTCAGTGTACGGGGTTACTGTCCGGGGTCAGTGTACAGTGTTACTGTCCAGGGTCAGTATACAGGTTTACTGTCCAGGGTCAGTGTCAGGGTCAGTGTACAGGTTTAAAGTCCAGGGTCAGTGTCACTGTACAGTTTACTGTCAAGGGTCAGTGTCAGGGTCAGTGTACAGGGTTACTGTCCAGTGTCAGTGTCAGGGTCAGTGTACAGGGTTTCTGTCCAGGGTCAGTGTACAGTGTTACTGTCCAGGGTCAGTGTACAGTGTTACTGACCAGGGTCAGTGTCCGGGGTCAGTGTACGGGGTTACTGTCCGGGGTCAGTGTACGATGTTTCTGTCCAGGATCAGTGTACGGGGTTTCTGAACGCGGTCAGTGTACGGGGTTACTGTTCAGGATCAGTGTACAGTGTTACTGTCTGGGGTCAGTTTACGGGGTTTCTGTCCGGGGTCAGCTTACGGGGTATCTGTCCGGGGTCAGTGTACGGGGTTACTGTCCGGGGTCAGTGTACAGTGTTACTGTCCAGGGTCAGTATACAGGTTTACTGTCCAGGGTCAGTGTCAGGGTCATTGTACAGGTTTAAAGTCCAGGGTCAGTGTCAGTGTACAGTTTACTGTCAAGGGTCAGTGTCAGGGTCAGTGTACAGGGTTACTGTCCAGTGTCAGTGTCAGGGTCAGTGTACAGGGTTTCTGTCCAGGGTCAGTGTACAGTGTTACTGTCCAGGGTCAGTGTACAGTGTTACTGACCAGGGTCAGTGTCCGGGGTCAGTGTACGGGGTTACTGTCCGGGGTCAGTGTACGATGTTTCTGTCCAGGATCAGTGTACGGGGTTTCTGAACGCGGTCAGTGTACGGGGTTACTGTTCAGGATCAGTGTACAGTGTTACTGTCTGGGGTCAGTTTACGGGGTTTCTGTCCGGGGTCTGCTTACGGGGTATCTGTCCGGGGTCAGTGTACGGGGTTACTGTCCGGGTTCAGTGTACGGGGTTTCTGTCCGGGGTCAGTGTACGGGGTTACTGTCCAGGGTCAGTGTACGGGGTTGCTATCCAGGGTCAGTGCACGGGGTTACTGTCCGGGGTCAGTGTACGGGGTTACTATCCAGGGTCAGTGTACGGTGTTTCTGTCCAGGGTCAGTGTACAGTGTTACTGTCCAGGATCAGTGTACGGGGTTACTATCCAGGATCAGTGTACAGGGTTACTATCCGGTGACAGTGTACGGGGTTACTGTCCAGGGTCAGTATACGGGGTTTCTGTCCAGGGTCAGTGTACGGGGTTACTGTCCAGGGTCAGTGTATGGGGTTACTATCCAGGGTGAGTGTACGGGGTTACTGTCCAGGGTCAGTGTACGGGGTTACTGTCCGGGGTCAGTGTACGGGGTTACTGTCCGGGGTCAGTGTATGGGGTTTCTGTCCAGGGTCAGTTTACGGGGTTACTGTCCAGGGTCAGTGTACGGGGTTTCTGTCCAGGGTCAGTGTACGGGGTTGCTGTCCAGGGTCAGTTTACGTGGTTTCTGTCCAGGTTCAGTGTCAGGGTCAGTGTACGGGGTTTCTGTCCAGGGTCAGTGTACAGTGTTACTACCCAGGTTCAGTGTACGGTGTTTCTGTCCAGGGTCAGTTTCAGTGTACGGGGTTACTGTCCAGTGTCAGTGTATGGGGTTACTGTCCAGGGGCAGTGTACGGGGTTACTATACAGGGTCAGTGTACAGGGTTTCTGTCCAGGGTCAGTGTACAGGGTTACTGTCCAGGATCAGTGTACGGGGTTACTGTCCAGGATCAGTGTACGGGGTTACTGTCCGGGGTCAGTGTATGGGGTTTCTGTCCGGGGTCAGTGTACGGGGTTACTGTCCAGGGTCAGTGTCAGTGTACAGTGTTACTGTCCAGGGTCAGTGTCAGTGTACAGTGTTACTGTCCAGGATCAGTGTACGGGGTTTCTGTCCAGGGTCTGTGTACGGGGTTTCTGTCCAGGGTCAGTGTACGGGGTTACTGTCTGGGGTCAGTGTACGGGGTTACTGTCCGGGGTCAGCGTACGGGGTTACTGTCCGGGATCAGCGTACGGGGTTACTGTCCGGGATCAGCGTGCGGTGTTACTGTCCAGGGTCAGTGTACGGGGTTTCTGTCCAGGATTAGTGTACAGGGTTACTGTCCGGGGTCAGTGTACGATGTTTCTGTCCAGGATCAGTGTACGGGGTTTCTGAACGCGGTCAGTGTACGGGGTTACTGTTCAGGATCAGTGTACAGTGTTACTGTCCGGGGTCAGTTTACGGGGTTTCTGTCCAGGATCAGCGTACGGGGTTTCTGTCCGGGGTCAGTGTACGGGGTTACTGTCCAGGATCAGTGTACGGGGTTACTATCCAGGGTGAGTGTACGGGGTTACTGTCCAGGGTCAGTGTACGGGGTTACTGTCCGGGGTCAGTGTACGGGTTACTGTCCGGGGTCAGTGTACGGGGTTTCTGTCCAGGGTCAGTTTACGGGGTTACTGTCAAGGGTCAGTGTACGGGGTTTCTGTCCGTGGTCAGTGTACGGGGTTTCTGTCCAGGGTCAGTTTACGGGGTTACTGTCCAGGGTCAGTGTACGTGGTTACTATACAGGGTCAGTGTACAGGTTTTCTATCCAGGGTCAGTGTACATTGTTACTATCCGGGGTCAGTGTACGGTGTTGCTGTCCAGGGTCAGTGTACGGGGTTACTGTCCGGGGTCAGTGTACGGGTTACTGTCCGGGGTCAGTGTACGGGGTTTCTGTCCAGGGTCAGTTTACGGGGTTACTGTCCAGGGTCAGTGTACGGGGTTTCTGTCCAGGGTCAGTTTACGGGGTTTCTGTCCAGGTTCAGTGTCAGGGTCAGTGTACGGGGTTTCTGTCCAGGGTCAGTGTACAGTGTTACTACCCAGGTTCAGTGTACGGTGTTTCTGTCCAGTGTCAGTGTCAGTGTATGGGGTTACTGTCCGGGGTCATTGTACGGGGTTTCTGTCCGGGGTCAGTTTACGGGGTTACTGTCCAGGGTCAGTGTACGGGGTTTCTGTCCAGGGTCAGTTTACGGGGTTTCTGTCCAGGGTCAGTATACGGGGTTTCTGTCCAGGGTCAGTGTACAGTGTTACTGTCCAGGATCAGTGTACGGGGTTACTGTCCAGGGTCAATGTACGGGGTTACTGTCCGGAGTCAGTGTACGGGGTTACTGTCCTGGGTCAGTGTACGGGGTTACTGTCCTGGGTCAGTGTACGGGGTTTCTGTCCAGGGTCAGTTTACGGGGTTTCTGTCCAGGTTCAGTGTCAGGGTCAGTGTACAGGGTTTCTGTCCAGGGTCAGTGTCAGTGTACTGGGTTACTGTCCAGTGTCAGTGTATGGGGTTACTGTCCAGGGTCAGTGTACGGGGTTACTATCCAGGGTCAGTGTACGGGGTTACTGTCCGGGGTCAGTGTACGGGGTTACTGTCCGGGGTCAGTGTACGGGGTTACTGTCCGGGGTCAGTGTACGGGGTTACTGTCCGGGGTCAGTGTACGGTGTTACTGTCCAGGGTCAGTGTCAGTGTCAGTGTACAGTGTTTCTGTCCAGGGTCAGTGTCAGTGTATTGTGTTACTGTCCAGGGTCAGTGTCAGTGTATGGGGTTACTGTCCAGGGTCAGTGTACAGGGTTACTGTCCGGGGTCAGTGTACAGTGTTACTGTCCAGGGTCAGTATACAGGTTTACTGTCCAGGGTCAGTGTCAGGGTCAGTGTACAGGTTTACTGTCCAGTGTCAGTGTCAGGGTCAGTGTACAGGGTTTCTGTCCAGGGTCAGTGTACAGTGTTACTGTCCAGGGTCAGTGTACAGTGTTACTGACCAGGGTCAGTGTACGGGGTTACTATCCGGGGTCAGTGTACGGTGTTTCTGTCCACGGTCAGTGTCAGTATACGGGGTTACTGTCCAGGGTCAGGGTCAGTGTCGGTGTCAGTGTACAGTGTTTCTGTCCAGGGTCAGAGTCAGTGTATGGGGTTACTGTCCTGTGTCAGTGTACAGGGTTTCTGTCCAGGGTCATAGTACGGGGTTACTATACAGGGTCAGTATACAGGGTTTCTGTCCAGGTTCAGTGTATGGGGTTTCTGTCCAGGGTTAGTGTAAGGGTTTCTGTCCAGAGTCAGAGTACGGGGTTACTATCCAGGGTCAGTGTACGGGGTTACTGTCCAGGATCAGTGTACGGGGTTTCTGTCCAGGGTGAGTGTACAGGGTTACTATCCAGGGTCAGTGTACAGTGTTATTATCCAGGGTCAGTGTACAGTGTTACTATACAGGGTCAGTGTACAGGGTTACTATCCAGTGTCAGTGTACACTGTTACTATACAGAGTCAGTGTTAAGGGTTACTATCCAGGATCAGTGTACGGGGTTTCTGTGCAGGGTCAGTGTGCAGGGTTACTGTCCAGGGTCAGTGTACGGGGTTACTGTCCAGGATCAGTGTACGGGGTTACTGTCCAGGATTAGTGTACAGTGTTACTATACAGGGTCAGTGTACAGGGTTACTATCCAGTGTCAGTGTACAGTGTTACTATACAGAGTCAGTGTTACGGGTTACTATCCAGGATCAGTGTACGGGGTTACTGTCCGCGGTCAGTGTAGGTGGTTACTGTCCGGGGTCAGTGTAGGTGGTTTCTGTCCGGGGTCAGTGTACGGGGTTACTGTCCAGGGTCAGTGTCAGTGTACAGTGTTACTGTCCAGGATCAGTGTACAGTGTTACTGTCCAGGATCAGTGTTCGGGGTTTCTGTCCAGGGTCAGTGTACGGGGTTTCTGTCCAGGGTCAGTGTACAGTGTTACTGTCCAGGATCAGTGTACGGGGTTTCTGTCCAGGTTCTGTGTATGGGGTTACTGTCCAGGGTCAGTGTACAGTGTTACTGTACAGGATCAGTATACTGGGTTTCTGTCCAGGATCAGCGTACGGAGTTACTGTCCGGGGTCAGCGTACGGGGTTTCTGTCCGGGGTCAGCGTACGGGGGTTACTGTCCAGGGTCAGTATACGGGGTTTCTGTCCAGGGTCAGTGTACAGTGTTAATGTCCAGGATCAGTGTACGGGGTTACTGTCCAGGGTCAGTGTACGGGGTTACTGTCCGGGTTCAGTGTACGGGGTTACTGTCCGGGTTCAGTGTACGGGGTTACTGTCCGGGGTCAGTGTATGGGGTTTCTGTCCGGGGTCAGTGTACGGGGTTACTGTCCAGGGTCAGTGTCAGTGTACAGTGTTACTGTCCAGGGTCAGTGTCAGTGTACAGTGTTACTGTCCAGGATCAGTGTACGGGGTTTCTGTCCAGGGTCTGTGTACGGGGTTTCTGTCCAGGGTCAGTGTACGGGGTTTCTGTCCAGGGTCAGTTTACGGGGTTACTGTCCAGGGTCAGTGTACGGGGTTTCTGTCCAGGGTGAGTGTACAGGGTTACTATCCAGGGTCAGTGTACAGTGTTATTATCCAGGGTCAGTGTACGGTGTTTCTGTCCAGGGTCAGTGTACGGGGTTACTGTCCGGGGTCAGTGTACGGGTTACTGTCCGGGGTCAGTGTACGGGGTTTCTGTCCAGGGTCAGTGTACGGGGTTACTGTCTGGGGTCAGTGTACGGGGTTACTGTCCGGGGTCAGCGTACGGGGTTACTGTCCGGGATCAGCGTACGGGGTTACTGTCCGGGATCAGCGTGCGGTGTTACTGTCCAGGGTCAGTGTACGGGGTTTCTGTCCAGGATTAGTGTACAGGGTTACTGTCCGGGGTCAGTGTACGATGTTTCTGTCCAGGATCAGTGTACGGGGTTTCTGAACGCGGTCAGTGTACGGGGTTACTGTTCAGGATCAGTGTACAGTGTTACTGTCCGGGGTCAGTTTACGGGGTTTCTGTCCGGGGTCAGTGTACGGGGTTTCTGTCCGGGGTCAGTTTACGGGGTTTCTGTCCGGGGTCAGTGTACGGGGTTTCTGACCAGGGTCAGTTTACGGGGTTACTGTCCAGGGTCAGTGTACGGGGTTTCTGTCCAGGGTGAGTGTACAGGGTTACTATCCAGGGTCAGTGTACAGTGTTATTATCCAGGGTCAGTGTACGGTGTTTCTGTCCAGGGTCAGTGTACGGGGTTACTGTCCGGGGTCAGTGTACGGGTTACTGTCCGGGGTCAATGTACGGGGTTTCTGTCCAGGGTCAGTTTACGGGGTTACTGTCCAGGGTCAGTGTACGGGGTTTCTGTCCAGGGTCAGTTTACGGGGTTTCTGTCCAGGTTCAGTGTCAGGGTCAGTGTACGGGGTTTCTGTCCAGGGTCAGTGTACAGTGTTACTACCCAGGTTCAGTGTACGGTGTTTCTGTCCAGTGTCAGTGTCAGTGTATGGGGTTACTGTCCGGGGTCATTGTACGGGGTTTCTGTCCGGGGTCAGTTTACGGGGTTACTGTCCAGGGTCAGTGTACGGGGTTTCTGTCCAGGGTCAGTTTACGGGGTTTCTGTCCAGGTATGTGTCAGGGTCAGTGTACGGGGTTTCTGTCCAGGGTCAGTGTACAGTGTTACTACCCAGGTTCAGTGTACGGTGTTTCTGTCCAGGGTCAGTGGCAGTGTACGGGGTTACTGTCCAGGGTCAGTGTACAGGGATTCTGTCCAGGGTCAGAGTACGTGGTTACTATACAGGGTCAGTGTACAGGTTTTCTGTCCAGGGTCAGTGTACAGTGTTACTATCCGGGGTCAGTGTACGGTGTTTCTGTCCAGGGTCAGTGTACGGGGTTACTGTCCAGGATCAGTGTGCAGGGTTACTGTCCAGGGCCAGTGTACGGGGTTACTGCCAGGGTCAGTGTGCAGGGTTACTGTCCAGGATCAGTGTACGGGGTTTCTGTCCAGGGTCAGTGTGCGGGGTTACTGTCCAGGGCCAGTGTACAGTGTTACTGTCCAGGGTCAGTGTACGGGGTTACTGTCCGGGGTCAGTGTACAGTGTTACTGTCCAGGGTCAGTATACAGGTTTACTGTCCAGGGTCAGTGTCAGGGTCAGTGTACAGGTTTAAAGTCCAGGGTCAGTGTCACTGTACAGTTTACTGTCAAGGGTCAGTGTCAGGGTCAGTGTACAGGGTTACTGTCCAGTGTCAGTGTCAGGGTCAGTGTACAGGGTTTCTGTCCAGGGTCAGTGTACAGTGTTACTGTCCAGGGTCAGTGTACAGTGTTACTGACCAGGGTCAGTGTCCGGGGTCAGTGTACGGGGTTACTGTCCGGGGTCAGTGTACGATGTTTCTGTCCAGGATCAGTGCACGGGGTTTCTGAACGCGGTCAGTGTACGGGGTTACTGTTCAGGATCAGTGTACAGTGTTACTGTCTGGGGTCAGTTTACGGGGTTTCTGTCCGGGGTCAGCTTACGGGGTATCTGTCCGGGGTCAGTGTACGGGGTTACTGTCCGGGGTCAGTGTACAGTGTTACTGTCCAGGGTCAGTATACAGGTTTACTGTCCAGGGTCAGTGTCAGGGTCAGTGTACAGGTTTAAAGTCCAGGGTCAGTGTCAGTGTACAGTTTACTGTCAAGGGTCAGTGTCAGGGTCAGTGTACAGGGTTACTGTCCAGTGTCAGTGTCAGGGTCAGTGTACAGGGTTTCTGTCCAGGGTCAGTGTACAGTGTTACTGTCCAGGGTCAGTGTACAGTGTTACTGACCAGGGTCAGTGTCCGGGGTCAGTGTACGGGGTTACTGTCCGGGGTCAGTGTACGATGTTTCTGTCCAGGATCAGTGTACGGGGTTTCTGAACGCGGTCAGTGTACGGGGTTAATGTTCAGGATCAGTGTACAGTGTTACTGTCTGGGGTCAGTTTACGGGGTTTCTGTCCGGGGTCAGCTTACGGGGTATCTGTCCGGGGTCAGTGTACGGGGTTACTGTCCGGGTTCAGTGTACGGTGTTTCTGTCCGGGGTCAGTGTACGGGGTTACTGTCCAGGGTCAGTGTACGGGGTTGCTATCCAGGGTCAGTGCACGGGGTTACTGTCCGGGGTCAGTGTACGGGGTTACTATCCAGGGTCAGTGTACGGTGTTTCTGTCCAGGGTCAGTGTACAGTGTTACTGTCCAGGATCAGTGTACGGGGTTACTATCCAGGATCAGTGTACAGGGTTACTATCCGGTGACAGTGTACGGGGTTACTGTCCAGGGTCAGTATACGGGGTTTCTGTCCAGGGTCAGTGTACGGGGTTACTGTCCAGGGTCAGTGTATGGGGTTACTATCCAGGGTGAGTGTACGGGGTTACTGTCCAGGGTCAGTGTACGGGGTTACTGTCCGGGGTCAGTGTACGGGGTTACTGTCCGGGGTCAGTGTATGGGGTTTCTGTCCAGGGTCAGTTTACGGGGTTACTGTCCAGGGTCAGTGTACGGGGTTTCTGTCCAGGGTCAGTGTACGGGGTTGCTGTCCAGGGTCAGTTTACGTGGTTTCTGTCCAGGTTCAGTGTCAGGGTCAGTGTACGGGGTTTCTGTCCAGGGTCAGTGTACAGTGTTACTACCCAGGTTCAGTGTACGGTGTTTCTGTCCAGGGTCAGTTTCAGTGTACGGGGTTACTGTCCAGTGTCAGTGTATGGGGTTACTGTCCAGGGGCAGTGTACGGGGTTACTATACAGGGTCAGTGTACAGGGTTTCTGTCCAGGGTCAGTGTACAGGGTTACTGTCCAGGATCAGTGTACGGGGTTACTGTCCAGGATCAGTGTACGGGGTTACTGTCCGGGGTCAGTGTATGGGGTTTCTGTCCGGGGTCAGTGTACGGGGTTACTGTCCAGGGTCAGTGTCAGTGTACAGTGTTACTGTCCAGGGTCAGTGTCAGTGTACAGTGTTACTGTCCAGGATCAGTGTACGGGGTTTCTGTCCAGGGTCTGTGTACGGGGTTTCTGTCCAGGGTCTGTGTACGGGGTTTCTGTCCAGGGTCAGTGTACGGGGTTACTGTCTGGGGTCAGTGTACGGGGTTACTGTCCGGGGTCAGCGTACGGGGTTACTGTCCGGGATCAGCGTACGGGGTTACTGTCCGGGATCAGCGTGCGGTGTTACTGTCCAGGGTCAGTGTACGGGGTTTCTGTCCAGGATTAGTGTACAGGGTTACTGTCCGGGGTCAGTGTACGATGTTTCTGTCCAGGATCAGTGTACGGGGTTTCTGAACGCGGTCAGTGTACGGGGTTACTGTTCAGGATCAGTGTACAGTGTTACTGTCCGGGGTCAGTTTACGGGGTTTCTGTCCAGGATCAGCGTACGGGGTTTCTGTCCGGGGTCAGTGTACGGGGTTACTGTCCAGGATCAGTGTACGGGGTTACTATCCAGGGTGAGTGTACGGGGTTACTGTCCAGGGTCAGTGTACGGGGTTACTGTCCGGGGTCAGTGTACGGGTTACTGTCCGGGGTCAGTGTACGGGGTTTCTGTCCAGGGTCAGTTTACGGGGTTACTGTCAAGGGTCAGTGTACGGGGTTTCTGTCCGTGGTCAGTGTACGGGGTTTCTGTCCAGGGTCAGTTTACGGGGTTACTGTCCAGGGTCAGTGTACGTGGTTACTATACAGGGTCAGTGTACAGGTTTTCTATCCAGGGTCAGTGTACATTGTTACTATCCGGGGTCAGTGTACGGTGTTTCTGTCCAGGGTCAGTGTACGGGGTTACTGTCCGGGGTCAGTGTACGGGTTACTGTCCGGGGTCAGTGTACGGGGTTTCTGTCCAGGGTCAGTTTACGGGGTTACTGTCCAGGGTCAGTGTACGGGGTTTCTGTCCAGGGTCAGTTTACGGGGTTTCTGTCCAGGTTCAGTGTCAGGGTCAGTGTACGGGGTTTCTGTCCAGGGTCAGTGTACAGTGTTACTACCCAGGTTCAGCGTACGGTGTTTCTGTCCAGTGTCAGTGTCAGTGTATGGGGTTACTGTCCGGGGTCAGTGTACGGGGTTTCTGTCCGGGGTCAGTTTACGGGGTTACTGTCCAGGGTCAGTGTACAGGGTTTCTGTCCAGGGTCAGTTTACGGGGTTTCTGTCCAGGTTCAGTGTCAGGGTCAGTGTACGGGGTTTCTGTCCAGGGTCAGTGTACAGTGTTACTACCCAGGTTCAGTGTACGGTGTTTCTGTCCAGGGTCAGTGGCAGTGTACAGGGTTACTGTCCAGGGTCAGTGTGCAGGGATTCTGTCCAGGGTCAGAGTACGTGGTTACTATACAGGGTCAGTGTACAGGTTTTCTGTCCAGGGTCAGTGTACAGTGTTACTATCCGGGGTCAGTGTACGGTGTTTCTGTCCAGGGTCAGTGTACGGGGTTACTGTCCAGGATCAGTGTGCAGGGTTACTGTCCAGGGCCAGTGTACGGGGTTACTGCCAGGGTCAGTGTGCAGGGTTACTGTCCAGGATCAGTGTACGGGGTTTCTGTCCAGGGTCAGTGTGCGGGGTTACTGTCCAGGGCCAGTGTACAGTGTTACTGTCCAGGGTGAGTATACAGGTTTACTGTCCAGGGTTAGTGTCAGGGTCAGTGTACAGGTTTAAAGTCCAGGGTCAGTGTCAGTGTACAGGTTTACTGTCAAGGGTCAGTGTCAGGGTCAGTGTACAGGGTTACTGTCTAGTGTCAGTGTCAGGGTCAGTGTACAGGGTTACTGTCCAGTGTCAGTGTCAGGGTCAGTGTACAGGGTTACTGTCCAGTGTCAGTGTCAGGGTCAGTGTACAGGGTTTCTGTCCAGGGTCAGTGTACAGTGTTACTGTCCAGGGTCAGTGTACAGTGTTACTGACCAGGGTCAGTGTCCGGGGTCAGTGTACGGGGTTACTGTCCGGGGTCAGTGTACGATGTTTCTGTCCAGGATCAGTGTACGGGGTTTCTGAACGCGGTCAGTGTACGGGGTTACTGTTCAGGATCAGTGTACAGTGTTACTGTCTGGGGTCAGTTTACGGGGTTTCTGTCCGGGGTCAGCTTACGGGGTATCTGTCCGGGGTCAGTGTACGGGGTTTCTGTCCGGGGTCAGTGTACGGGGTTACTGTCCGGGTTCAGTGTACGGGGTTTCTGTCCGGGGTCAGTGTACGGGGTTACTGTCCAGGGTCAGTGTACGGGGTTACTATCCAGGATCAGTGTACAGGGTTACTATCCGGTGACAGTGTACGGGGTTACTGTCCAGGGTCAGTATACGGGGTTTCTGTCCAGGGTCAGTGTACGGGGTTACTGTCCAGGGTCAGTGTACGGGGTTACTATCCAGGGTGAGTGTACGGGGTTACTGTCCAGGGTCAGTGTACGGGGTTACTGTCCGGGGTCAGTGTACGGGGTTACTGTCCGGGGTCAGTGTATGGGGTTTCTGTCCAGGGTCAGTTTACGGGGTTACTGTCCAGGGTCAGTGTACGGGGTTTCTGTCCAGGGTCAGTGTACGGGGTTGCTGTCCAGGGTCAGTTTACGTGGTTTCTGTCCAGGTTCAGTGTCAGGGTCAGTGTACGGGGTTTCTGTCCAGGGTCAGTGTACAGTGTTACTACCCAGGTTCAGTGTACGGTGTTTCTGTCCAGGGTCAGTTTCAGTGTACGGGGTTACTGTCCAGTGTCAGTGTATGGGGTTACTGTCCAGGGGCAGTGTACGGGGTTACTATACAGGGTCAGTGTACAGGGTTTCTGTCCAGGGTCAGTGTACAGGGTTACTGTCCAGGATCAGTGTACGGGGTTACTGTCCAGGATCAGTGTACGGGGTTACTGTCCGGGGTCAGTGTATGGGGTTTCTGTCCGGGGTCAGTGTACGGGGTTACTGTCCAGGGTCAGTGTCAGTGTACAGTGTTACTGTCCAGGGTCAGTGTCAGTGTACAGTGTTACTGTCCAGGATCAGTGTACGGGGTTTCTGTCCAGGGTCTGTGTACGGGGTTTCTGTCCAGGGTCTGTGTACGGGGTTTCTGTCCAGGGTCAGTGTACGGGGTTACTGTCTGGGGTCAGTGTACGGGGTTACTGTCCGGGGTCAGCGTACGGGGTTACTGTCCGGGATCAGCGTACGGGGTTACTGTCCGGGATCAGCGTGCGGTGTTACTGTCCAGGGTCAGTGTACGGGGTTTCTGAACGCGGTCAGTGTACGGGGTTACTGTACAGGATCAGTGTACAGTGTTACTGTCCGGGGTCAGTTTACGGGGTTACTGTCCGGGGTCAGTGTACGGGGTTTCTGTCCAGGGTCAGTTTACGGGGTTACTGTCCAGGGTCAGTGTATGGGGTTACTATCCAGGATCAGTGTACAGGGTTACTATCCGGTGACAGTGTACGGGGTTACTGTCCAGGGTCAGTGTACGGGGTTTCTGTCCAGGGTCAGTGTACGGGGTTACTGTCCAGGGTCAGTGTATGGGGTTACTATCCAGGGTGAGTGTACGGGGTTACTGTCCAGGGTCAGTGTACGGGGTTACTGTCCGGGGTCAGTGTACGGGGTTACTGTCCGGGGTCAGTGTACGGGGTTTCTGTCCAGGGTCAGTTTACGGGGTTACTGTCCAGGGTCAGTGTACGGGGTTACTGTCCGGGGTCAGTGTATGGGGTTTCTGTCCGGGGTCAGTGTACGGGGTTACTGTCCAGGGTCAGTGTCAGTGTACAGTGTTACTGTCCAGGGTCAGTGTCAGTGTACAGTGTTACTGTCCAGGATCAGTGTACGGGGTTTCTGTCCAGGGTCTGTGTACGGGGTTTCTGTCCAGGGTCTGTGTACGGGGTTTCTGTCCAGGGTCAGTGTACGGGGTTACTGTCTGGGGTCAGTGTACGGGGTTACTGTCCGGGGTCAGCGTACGGGGTTACTGTCCGGGATCAGCGTACGGGGTTACTGTCCGGGATCAGCGTGCGGTGTTACTGTCCAGGGTCAGTGTACGGGGTTTCTGTCCAGGATTAGTGTACAGGGTTACTGTCCGGGGTCAGTGTACGATGTTTCTGTCCAGGATCAGTGTACGGGGTTTCTGAACGCGGTCAGTGTACGGGGTTACTGTTCAGGATCAGTGTACAGTGTTACTGTCCGGGGTCAGTTTACGGGGTTTCTGTCCAGGATCAGCGTACGGGGTTTCTGTCCGGGGTCAGTGTACGGGGTTACTGTCCAGGATCAGTGTACGGGGTTACTATCCAGGGTGAGTGTACGGGGTTACTGTCCAGGGTCAGTGTACGGGGTTACTGTCCGGGGTCAGTGTACGGGTTACTGTCCGGGGTCAGTCTACGGGGTTTCTGTCCAGGGTCAGTTTACGGGGTTACTGTCAAGGGTCAGTGTACGGGGTTTCTGTCCGTGGTCAGTGTACGGGGTTTCTGTCCAGGGTCAGTTTACGGGGTTACTGTCCAGGGTCAGTGTACGTGGTTACTATACAGGGTCAGTGTACAGGTTTTCTGTCCAGGGTCAGTGTACATTGTTACTATCCGGGGTCAGTGTACGGTGTTTCTGTCCAGGGTCAGTGTACGGGGTTACTGTCCGGGGTCAGTGTACGGGTTACTGTCCGGGGTCAGTGTACGGGGTTTCTGTCCAGGGTCAGTTTACGGGGTTACTGTCCAGGGTCAGTGTACGGGGTTTCTGTCCAGGGTCAGTTTACGGGGTTTCTGTCCAGGTTCAGTGTCAGGGTCAGTGTACGGGGTTTCTGTCCAGGGTCAGTGTACAGTGTTACTACCCAGGTTCAGTGTACGGTGTTTCTGTCCAGTGTCAGTGTCAGTGTATGGGGTTACTGTCCGGGGTCAGTGTACGGGGTTTCTGTCCGGGGTCAGTTTACGGGGTTACTGTCCAGGGTCAGTGTACGGGGTTTCTGTCCAGGGTCAGTTTACGGGGTTTCTGTCCAGGTTCAGTGTCAGGGTCAGTGTACGGGGTTTCTGTCCAGGGTCAGTGTACAGTGTTACTACCCAGGTTCAGTGTACGGTGTTTCTGTCCAGGGTCAGTGGCAGTGTACGGGGTTACTGTCCAGGGTCAGTGTACAGGGATTCTGTCCAGGGTCAGAGTACGTGGTTACTATACAGGGTCAGTGTACAGGTTTTCTGTCCAGGGTCAGTGTACAGTGTTACTATCCGGGGTCAGTGTACGGTGTTTCTGTCCAGGGTCAGTGTACGGGGTTACTGTCCAGGATCAGTGTGCAGGGTTACTGTCCAGGGCCAGTGTACGGGGTTACTGCCAGGGTCAGTGTGCAGGGTTACTGTCCAGGATCAGTGTACGGGGTTTCTGTCCAGGGTCAGTGTGCGGGGTTACTGTCCAGGGCCAGTGTACAGTGTTACTGTCCAGGGTCAGTATACAGGTTTACTGTCCAGGGTTAGTGTCAGGGTCAGTGTACAGGTTTAAAGTCCAGGGTCAGTGTCAGTGTACAGGTTTACTGTCAAGGGTCAGTGTCAGGGTCAGTGTACAGGGTTACTGTCCAGTGTCAGTGTCAGGGTCAGTGTACAGGGTTTCTGTCCAGGGTCAGTGTACAGTGTTACTGTCCAGGGTCAGTGTACAGTGTTACTGACCAGGGTCAGTGTCCGGGGTCAGTGTACGGGGTTACTGTCCGGGGTCAGTGTACGATGTTTCTGTCCAGGATCAGTGTACGGGGTTTCTGAACGCGGTCAGTGTACGGGGTTACTATCCAGGGTCAGTGTACGGGGTTACTGTCCGGGGTCAGTGTACGGGGATACTATCCAGGGTCAGTGTACGGTGTTTCTGTCCAGGGTCAGTGTACAGTGTTACTGTCCAGGATCAGTGTACGGGGTTACTATCCAGGATCAGTGTACAGGGTTACTATCCGGTGACAGTGTACGGGGTTACTGTCCAGGGTCAGTGTACGGGGTTTCTGTCCAGGGTCAGTGTACGGGGTTACTGTCCAGGGTCAGTGTATGGGGTTACTATCCAGGGTCAGTGTACGGGGTTACTATCCAGGATCAGTGTACAGGGTTACTATCCGGTGACAGTGTACGGGGTTACTGTCCAGGGTCAGTGTACGGGGTTACTGTCCAGGGTCAGTGTATGGGGTTACTATCCCGGGTGAGTGTACGGGGTTACTGTCCAGGGTCAGTGTACGGGGTTACTGTCCGGGGTCAGTGTACGGGGTTACTGTCCGGGGTCAGTGTACGGGGTTTCTGTCCAGGGTCAGTTTACGGGATTACTGTCCAGGGTCAGTGTACGGGGCTACTGTCCGGGGTCAGTGTATGGGGTTTCTGTCCGGGGTCAGTGTACGGGGTTACTGTCCAGGGTCAGTGTCAGTGTACAGTGTTACTGTCCAGGGTCAGTGTCAGTGTACAGTGTTACTGTCCAGGATCAGTGTACGGGGTTTCTGTCCAGCGTCTGTGTACGGGGTTTCTGTCCAGGGTCTGTGTACGGGGTTTCTGTCCAGGGTCAGTGTACGGGGTTACTGTCTGGGGTCAGTGTACGGGGTTACTGTCCGGGGTCAGCGTAAGGGGTTACTGTCCGGGATCAGCGTACGGGGTTACTGTCCGGGATCAGCGTGCGGTGTTACTGTCCAGGGTCAGTGTACGGGGTTTCTGTCCAGGATTAGTGTACAGGGTTACTGTCCGGGGTCAGTGTACGATGTTTCTGTCCAGGATCAGTGTACGGGGTTTCTGAACGCGGTCAGTGTACGGGGTTACTGTTCAGGATCAGTGTACAGTGTTACTGTCCGGGGTCAGTTTACGGGGTTTCTGTCCAGGATCAGCGTACGGGGTTTCTGTCCGGGGTCAGTGTACGGGGTTACTGTCCAGGATCAGTGTACGGGGTTACTATCCAGGGTGAGTGTACGGGGTTACTGTCCAGGGTCAGTGTACGGGGTTACTGTCCGGGGTCAGTGTACGGGTTACTGTCCGGGGTCAGTGTACGGGGTTTCTGTCCAGGGTCAGTTTACGGGGTTACTGTCAAGGGTCAGTGTACGGGGTTTCTGTCCGTGGTCAGTGTACGGGGTTTCTGTCCAGGGTCAGTTTACGGGGTTACTGTCCAGGGTCAGTGTACGTGGTTACTATACAGGGTCAGTGTACAGGTTTTCTATCCAGGGTCAGTGTACATTGTTACTATCCGGGGTCAGTGTACGGTGTTTCTGTCCAGGGTCAGTGTACGGGGTTACTGTCCGGGGTCAGTGTACAGGTTACTGTCCGGGGTCAGTGTACGGGGTTTCTGTCCAGGGTCAGTTTACGGGGTTACTGTCCAGGGTCAGTGTACGGGGTTTCTGTCCAGGGTCAGTTTACGGGGTTTCTGTCCAGGTTCAGTGTCAGGGTCAGTGTACGGGGTTTCTGTCCAGGGTCAGTGTACAGTGTTACTACCCAGGTTCAGTGTACGGTGTTTCTGTCCAGTGTCAGTGTCAGTGTATGGGGTTACTGTCCGGGGTCAGTGTACGGGGTTTCTGTCCGGGGTCAGTTTACGGGGTTACTGTCCAGGGTCAGTGTACGGGGTTTCTGTCCAGGGTCAGTTTACGGGGTTTCTGTCCAGGTTCAGTGTCAGGGTCAGTGTACGGGGTTTCTGTCCAGGGTCAGTGTACAGTGTTACTACCCAGGTTCAGTGTACGGTGTTTCTGTCCAGGGTCAGTGGCAGAGTACGGGGTTACTGTCCAGGGTCAGTGTACAGGGATTCTGTCCAGGGTCAGAGTACGTGGTTACTATACAGGGTCAGTGTACAGGTTTTCTGTCCAGGGTCAGTGTACAGTGTTACTATCCGGGGTCAGTGTACGGTGTTTCTGTCCAGGGTCAGTGTACGGGGTTACTGTCCAGGATCAGTGTGCAGGGTTACTGTCCAGGGCCAGTGTACGGGGTTACTGCCAGGGTCAGTGTGCAGGGTTACTGTCCAGGATCAGTGTACGGGGTTTCTGTCCAGGGTCAGTGTGCGGGGTTACTGTCCAGGGCCAGTGTACAGTGTTACTGTCCAGGGTCAGTATACAGGTTTACTGTCCAGGGTTAGTGTCAGGGTCAGTGTACAGGTTTAAAGTCCAGGGTCAGTGTCAGTGTACAGGTTTACTGTCAAGGGTCAGTGTCAGGGTCAGTGTACAGGGTTACTGTCCAGTGTCAGTGTCAGGGTCAGTGTACAGGGTTTCTGTCCAGGGTCAGTGTACAGTGTTACTGTCCAGGGTCAGTGTACAGTGTTACTGACCAGGGTCAGTGTCCGGGGTCAGTGTACGGGGTTTCTGAACGCGGTCAGTGTACGGGGTTACTGTTCAGGATCAGTGTACAGTGTTACTGTCTGGGGTCAGTTTACGGGGTTTCTGTCCGGGGTCAGCTTACGGGGTATCTGTCCGGGGTCAGTGTACGGGGTTTCTGTCCGGGGTCAGTGTACGTGGTATATGTCCGGGGTCAGTGTACGGGGTTTCTGTCCGGGGTCAGTGTACGGGGTTACTGTCCAGGGTCAGTGTACGGGGTTACTATCCAGGGTCAGTGTACGGGGTTACTGTCCGGGGTCAGTGTACGGGGATACTATCCAGGGTCAGTGTACGGTGTTTCTGTCCAGGGTCAGTGTACAGTGTTACTGTCCAGGATCAGTGTACGGGGTTACTATCCAGGATCAGTGTACAGGGTTACTATCCGGTGACAGTGTACGGGGTTACTGTCCCGGGTCAGTGTACGGGGTTTCTGTCCAGGGTCAGTGTACGGGGTTACTGTCCAGGGTCAGTGTATGGGGTTACTATCCAGGGTGAGTGTACGGGGTTACTGTCCAGGGTCAGTGTACGGGGTTACTGTCCGGGGTCAGTGTACGGGGTTACTGTCCGGGGTCAGTGTACGGGGTTTCTGTCCAGGGTCAGTGTACGGGGTTACTGTCCGGGGTCAGTGTACGGGGATACTATCCAGGGTCAGTGTACGGTGTTTCTGTCCAGGGTCAGTGTACAGTGTTACTGTCCAGGATCAGTGTACGGGGTTACTATCCAGGATCAGTGTACAGGGTTACTATCCGGTGACAGTGTACGGGGTTACTGTCCAGGGTCAGTGTACGGGGTTTCTGTCCAGGGTCAGTGTACGGGGTTACTGTCCAGGGTCAGTGTATGGGGTTACTATCCAGGGTGAGTGTACGGGGTTACTGTCCAGGGTCAGTGTACGGGGTTACAGTCAGGGGTCAGTGTACGGGGTTACTGTCCGGGGTCAGTGTACGGGGTTTCTGTCCAGGGTCAGTTTACGGGGTTACTGTCCAGGGTCAGTGTACGGGGTTTCTGTCCAGGGTCAGTGTACGGGGTTGCTGTCCAGGGTCAGTGTACGGGGTTGCTGTCCAGGGTCAGTTTACCGGGTTTCTGTCCAGGTTCAGTGTCAGGGTCAGTGTACGGGGTTTCTGTCCAGGGGCAGTTTCAGTGTACGGGGTTACTGTCCAGTGTCAGTGTCAGTGTATGGGGTTACTGTCCAGGGTCAGTGTACAGGGATTCTGTCCAGGGTCAGAGTACGGGGTTACTATACAGGGTCAGTGTACAGGGTTTCTGTCCAGGGTCAGTGTACAGTGTTACTATCTGGGGTCAGTGTACGGGTGTTTCTGTCCAGGGTCAGTGTACGGGGTTACTGTCCAGGATCAGTGTGCAGGGTTACTGTCCAGGGCCAGTGTATGGGGTTACTGCCAGGGTCATTGTGCAGGGTTACTGTCCAGGATCAGTGTACGGGGTTTCTGTCCAGGGTCAGTGTGCAGGGTTACTGTCCAGGGTCAGTGTACAGTGTTACTGTCCAGGGTCTGTGTCCGGGGTCAGTGTATGGGGTTTCTGTCCAGGGTCAGTGTACGGGGTTATTGTCCAGGATCAGTGTACAGTGTTACTGTCTAGGGTCAGTGTACGGGGTTACTGTCCGGGGTCAGTGTACAGTGTTACTGTCCAGGGTCAGTATACAGGTTTACTGTCCAGGGTCAGTCTCAGGGTCAGTGTACAGGTTTAAAGTCCAGGGTCAGTGTCAGTGTACAGGTTTACTGTCCAGGGTCAGTGTCAGGGTCAGTGTACAGGGTTACTGTCCAGTGTCAGTGTCAGGGTCAGTGTACAGGGTTTCTGTCCAGGGTCAGTGTACAGTGTTACTGTCCAGGGTCAGTGTACAGTGTTACTGACCAGGGTCAGTGTCCGGGGTCAGTGTACGGGGTTTCTGTCCGGGGTCAGTGTACGGGGTTATTGTCCAGGATCAGTGTACAGTGTTACTGTCCAGGGTCAGTGTACAGGGTTTCTGTCCGGGGTCAGTGTACGGGGTTTCTGTCCAGGGTCAGTGTACGGGGTTTCTGTCCAGGGTCAGTGTATGGGGTTTCTGTCCAGGGTCAGTGTATAGGGTTTCTGTCCAGGGTCAGAGTACGGGGTTACTATCCAGGGTCAGTGTACGGGGTTACTGTCCAGGATCAGTGTAAGGGGTTTCTGTCCAGGGTGAGTGTACAGGGTTTCTGTCCAGGGTCAGAGTACGGGGTTACTATCCAGGGTCAGTTTACGTGGTTACTGTCCAGGATCAGTGTACGGGGTTTCTGTTCAGGGTGAGTGTACGGGGTTACTATCCAGGGTCAGTGTACAGTATTATTATCCAGGGTCAGTGTACAGTGTTAATATACAGAGTCAGTGTGCAGGGTTACTATCCAGGATCAGTGTACGGGGTTTCTGTCCAGGGTCAGTGTGCGGGTTACTGTCCAGGGTCAGTGTACGGGGTTACTGTCCAGGATCAGTGTACGGGGTTACTGTCCGGGGTCAGCGTAGGTGGTTTCTGTCCAGGGTCAGTGTACGGGGTTACTGTCCAGGGTCAGTGTCTGTGTACAGTGTTACTGTCCAGGATCAGTGTACAGTGTTACTGTCCAGGATCAGTGTACGGGGTTTCTGTCCAGGGTCAGTGTACGGGGTTTCTGTCCAGGGTCAGTGTACAGAGTTACTGTCCAGGATCAGTGTACGGGGTTTCTGTCCAGGGTCTGTGTATGGGGTTACTGTCCAGGGTCAGTGTACAGTGTTACTGTCCAGGATCAGTATACGGCGTTTCTGTCCAGGATCAGCGTACGGGGTTAATGTCCGGGGTCAGCGTACGGGGTTTCTGTCCGGGGTCAGCGTACGGGGTTACTGTCCAGTGTCAGTATACGGAGTTTCTGTCCTGGGTCAGTGTACGGTTTACTGTCCGGGGTCAGTGTACGGGGTTACTATCCGGGGTCAGTGTACGGTGTTTCTGTCCAGGGTCAGTGTACAGTGTTACTGTCCAGGATCAGTGTACGGGGTTACTGTCCAGGATCAGTGTACGGGGTTTCTGTCCAGGGTCAGTGTACGGGGTTTCTGTCCAGGGTCAGTGTGCGGGGTTACTGTCCAGGGTCAGTGTACGGGGTTACTATCCAGGGTGAGTGTACGGGTTTACTGTCCAGGGTCAGTGTACGGGGTTACTGTCCGGGGTCAGTGTACGGGGTTACTGTCCGGGGTCAGTGTACGGGGTTTCTGTCCGGGGTCAGTTTACGGGGTTACTGTCCAGGGTCAGTGTACGGGGTTACTGTCCAGGGTCAGTGTACGGGGTTTCTGTCCAGGGTCAGTTTACGGGCTTTCTGTACAGGTTCAGTGTCAGGGTCAGTGTACGGGGTTTCTGTCCAGGGTCAGTGTACAGTGTTACTACCCAGGTTCAGTGTACGGTGTTTCTGTCCAGGGTCAGTGTCAGTGTACGGGGTTACGGTCCAGGGTCAGTGTCAGTGTATGGGGTTACTGTCCAGGGTCAGTGTACAGGGATTCTGTCTAGGGTCAGAGTACAGGGTTACTATACAGGGTCAGTGTACAGGGTTTCTGTCCAGGGTCAGTGTACGGGGTTTCTGTCCAGAGTCAGTGTACAGGGTTTCTGTCCAGGGTCAGAGTACGGGGTTACTATCCGGGGTCAGTGTACGGGGTTACTGTCCAGGATCCGTGTACGTGGTTTCTGTCCAGGGTGAGTGTACAGGGTTACTATCCAGGGTCAGTGTACGGGGTTACGGTCCAGGATCAGTGTACAGGGTTTCTGTTCAGTGTGAGTGTACAGGGTTACTATCCAGGGTCAGTGTACAGTGTTACTATCCAGGGTCAGTGTACAGTGTTACTGACCAGGGTCAGTGTCCGGGGTCAGTGTACGGGGTTACTGTCCGGGGTCAGTGTACGATGTTTCTGTCCAGGATCAGTGTACGGGGTTTCTGAACGCGGTCAGTGTACGGGGTTACTGTTCAGGATCAGTGTACAGTGTTACTGTCTGGGGTCAGTTTACGGGGTTTCTGTCCGGGGTCAGCTTACGGGGTATCTGTCCGGGGTCAGTGTACGGGGTTTCTGTCCGGGGTCAGTGTACGTGGTATATGTCCGGGGTCAGTGTACGGGGTTTCTGTCCGGGGTCAGTGTACGGGGTTACTGTCCAGGGTCAGTGTACGGGGTTACTATCCAGGGTCAGTGTACGGGGTTACTGTCCGGGGTCAGTGTACGGGGTTACTGTCCGGGGTCAGTGTACGGGGTTTCTGTCCAGGGTCAGTGTACGGGGTTACTGTCCGGGGTCAGTGTACGGGGATACTATCCAGGGTCAGTGTACGGTGTTTCTGTCCAGGGTCAGTGTACAGTGTTACTGTCCAGGATCAGTGTACGGGGTTACTATCCAGGATCAGTGTACAGGGTTACTATCCGGTGACAGTGTACGGGGTTACTGTCCAGGGTCAGTGTACGGGGTTTCTGTCCAGGGTCAGTGTACGGGGTTACTGTCCAGGGTCAGTGTATGGGGTTACTATCCAGGGTGAGTGTACGGGGTTACTGTCCAGGGTCAGTGTACGGGGTTACAGTCAGGGGTCAGTGTACGGGGTTACTGTCCGGGGTCAGTGTACGGGGTTTCTGTCCAGGGTCAGTTTACGGGGTTACTGTCCAGGGTCAGTGTACGGGGTTTCTGTCCAGGGTCAGTGTACGGGGTTGCTGTCCAGGGTCAGTGTACGGGGTTGCTGTCCAGGGTCAGTTTACCGGGTTTCTGTCCAGGTTCAGTGTCAGGGTCAGTGTACGGGGTTTCTGTCCAGGGGCAGTTTCAGTGTACGGGGTTACTGTCCAGTGTCAGTGTCAGTGTATGGGGTTACTGTCCAGGGTCAGTGTACAGGGATTCTGTCCAGGGTCAGAGTACGGGGTTACTATACAGGGTCAGTGTACAGGGTTTCTGTCCAGGGTCAGTGTACAGTGTTACTATCTGGGGTCAGTGTACGGGTGTTTCTGTCCAGGGTCAGTGTACGGGGTTACTGTCCAGGATCAGTGTGCAGGGTTACTGTCCAGGGCCAGTGTATGGGGTTACTGCCAGGGTCATTGTGCAGGGTTACTGTCCAGGATCAGTGTACGGGGTTTCTGTCCAGGGTCAGTGTGCAGGGTTACTGTCCAGGGTCAGTGTACAGTGTTACTGTCCAGGGTCTGTGTCCGGGGTCAGTGTATGGGGTTTCTGTCCAGGGTCAGTGTACGGGGTTATTGTCCAGGATCAGTGTACAGTGTTACTGTCTAGGGTCAGTGTACGGGGTTACTGTCCGGGGTCAGTGTACAGTGTTACTGTCCAGGGTCAGTATACAGGTTTACTGTCCAGGGTCAGTCTCAGGGTCAGTGTACAGGTTTAAAGTCCAGGGTCAGTGTCAGTGTACAGGTTTACTGTCCAGGGTCAGTGTCAGGGTCAGTGTACAGGGTTACTGTCCAGTGTCAGTGTCAGGGTCAGTGTACAGGGTTTCTGTCCAGGGTCAGTGTACAGTGTTACTGTCCAGGGTCAGTGTACAGTGTTACTGACCAGGGTCAGTGTCCGGGGTCAGTGTACGGGGTTTCTGTCCGGGGTCAGTGTACGGGGTTATTGTCCAGGATCAGTGTACAGTGTTACTGTCCAGGGTCAGTGTACAGGGTTTCTGTCCGGGGTCAGTGTACGGGGTTTCTGTCCAGGGTCAGTGTACGGGGTTTCTGTCCAGGGTCAGTGTATGGGGTTTCTGTCCAGGGTCAGTGTATAGGGTTTCTGTCCAGGGTCAGAGTACGGGGTTACTATCCAGGGTCAGTGTACGGGGTTACTGTCCAGGATCAGTGTAAGGGGTTTCTGTCCAGGGTGAGTGTACAGGGTTTCTGTCCAGGGTCAGAGTACGGGGTTACTATCCAGGGTCAGTTTACGTGGTTACTGTCCAGGATCAGTGTACGGGGTTTCTGTTCAGGGTGAGTGTACGGGGTTACTATCCAGGGTCAGTGTACAGTATTATTATCCAGGGTCAGTGTACAGTGTTAATATACAGAGTCAGTGTGCAGGGTTACTATCCAGGATCAGTGTACGGGGTTTCTGTCCAGGGTCAGTGTGCGGGTTACTGTCCAGGGTCAGTGTACGGGGTTACTGTCCAGGATCAGTGTACGGGGTTACTGTCCGGGGTCAGCGTAGGTGGTTTCTGTCCAGGGTCAGTGTACGGGGTTACTGTCCAGGGTCAGTGTCTGTGTACAGTGTTACTGTCCAGGATCAGTGTACAGTGTTACTGTCCAGGATCAGTGTACGGGGTTTCTGTCCAGGGTCAGTGTACGGGGTTTCTGTCCAGGGTCAGTGTACAGAGTTACTGTCCAGGATCAGTGTACGGGGTTTCTGTCCAGGGTCTGTGTATGGGGTTACTGTCCAGGGTCAGTGTACAGTGTTACTGTCCAGGATCAGTATACGGCGTTTCTGTCCAGGATCAGCGTACGGGGTTAATGTCCGGGGTCAGCGTACGGGGTTTCTGTCCGGGGTCAGCGTACGGGGTTACTGTCCAGTGTCAGTATACGGAGTTTCTGTCCTGGGTCAGTGTACGGTTTACTGTCCGGGGTCAGTGTACGGGGTTACTATCCGGGGTCAGTGTACGGTGTTTCTGTCCAGGGTCAGTGTACAGTGTTACTGTCCAGGATCAGTGTACGGGGTTACTGTCCAGGATCAGTGTACGGGGTTTCTGTCCAGGGTCAGTGTACGGGGTTTCTGTCCAGGGTCAGTGTGCGGGGTTACTGTCCAGGGTCAGTGTACGGGGTTACTATCCAGGGTGAGTGTACGGGTTTACTGTCCAGGGTCAGTGTACGGGGTTACTGTCCGGGGTCAGTGTACGGGGTTACTGTCCGGGGTCAGTGTACGGGGTTTCTGTCCGGGGTCAGTTTACGGGGTTACTGTCCAGGGTCAGTGTACGGGGTTACTGTCCAGGGTCAGTGTACGGGGTTTCTGTCCAGGGTCAGTTTACGGGCTTTCTGTACAGGTTCAGTGTCAGGGTCAGTGTACGGGGTTTCTGTCCAGGGTCAGTGTACAGTGTTACTACCCAGGTTCAGTGTACGGTGTTTCTGTCCAGGGTCAGTGTCAGTGTACGGGGTTACGGTCCAGGGTCAGTGTCAGTGTATGGGGTTACTGTCCAGGGTCAGTGTACAGGGATTCTGTCTAGGGTCAGAGTACAGGGTTACTATACAGGGTCAGTGTACAGGGTTTCTGTCCAGGGTCAGTGTACGGGGTTTCTGTCCAGAGTCAGTGTACAGGGTTTCTGTCCAGGGTCAGAGTACGGGGTTACTATCCGGGGTCAGTGTACGGGGTTACTGTCCAGGATCCGTGTACGTGGTTTCTGTCCAGGGTGAGTGTACAGGGTTACTATCCAGGGTCAGTGTACGGGGTTACGGTCCAGGATCAGTGTACAGGGTTTCTGTTCAGTGTGAGTGTACAGGGTTACTATCCAGGGTCAGTGTACAGTGTTACTATCCAGGGTCAGTGTACAGTGTTACTGACCAGGGTCAGTGTCCGGGGTCAGTGTACGGGGTTACTGTCCGGGGTCAGTGTACGATGTTTCTGTCCAGGATCAGTGTACGGGGTTTCTGAACGCGGTCAGTGTACGGGGTTACTGTTCAGGATCAGTGTACAGTGTTACTGTCTGGGGTCAGTTTACGGGGTTTCTGTCCGGGGTCAGCTTACGGGGTATCTGTCCGGGGTCAGTGTACGGGGTTTCTGTCCGGGGTCAGTGTACGTGGTATATGTCCGGGGTCAGTGTACGGGGTTTCTGTCCGGGGTCAGTGTACGGGGTTACTGTCCAGGGTCAGTGTACGGGGTTACTATCCAGGGTCAGTGTACGGGGTTACTGTCCGGGGTCAGTGTACGGGGATACTATCCAGGGTCAGTGTACGGTGTTTCTGTCCAGGGTCAGTGTACAGTGTTACTGTCCAGGATCAGTGTACGGGGTTACTATCCAGGATCAGTGTACAGGGTTACTATCCGGTGACAGTGTACGGGGTTACTGTCCCGGGTCAGTGTACGGGGTTTCTGTCCAGGGTCAGTGTACGGGGTTACTGTCCAGGGACAGTGTATGGGGTTACTATCCAGGGTGAGTGTACGGGGTTACTGTCCAGGGTCAGTGTACGGGGTTACTGTCCGGGGTCAGTGTACGGGGTTACTGTCCGGGGTCAGTGTACGGGGTTTCTGTCCAGGGTCAGTGTACGGGGTTACTGTCCGGGGTCAGTGTACGGGGATACTATCCAGGGTCAGTGTACGGTGTTTCTGTCCAGGGTCAGTGTACAGTGTTACTGTCCAGGATCAGTGTACGGGGTTACTATCCAGGATCAGTGTACAGGGTTACTATCCGGTGACAGTGTACGGGGTTACTGTCCAGGGTCAGTGTACGGGGTTTCTGTCCAGGGTCAGTGTACGGGGTTACTGTCCAGGGTCAGTGTATGGGGTTACTATCCAGGGTGAGTGTACGGGGTTACTGTCCAGGGTCAGTGTACGGGGTTACAGTCAGGGGTCAGTGTACGGGGTTACTGTCCGGGGTCAGTGTACGGGGTTTCTGTCCAGGGTCAGTTTACGGGGTTACTGTCCAGGGTCAGTGTACGGGGTTTCTGTCCAGGGTCAGTGTACGGGGTTGCTGTCCAGGGTCAGTGTACGGGGTTGCTGTCCAGGGTCAGTTTACCGGGTTTCTGTCCAGGTTCAGTGTCAGGGTCAGTGTACGGGGTTTCTGTCCAGGGGCAGTTTCAGTGTACGGGGTTACTGTCCAGTGTCAGTGTCAGTGTATGGGGTTACTGTCCAGGGTCAGTGTACAGGGATTCTGTCCAGGGTCAGAGTACGGGGTTACTATACAGGGTCAGTGTACAGGGTTTCTGTCCAGGGTCAGTGTACAGTGTTACTATCTGGGGTCAGTGTACGGGTGTTTCTGTCCAGGGTCAGTGTACGGGGTTACTGTCCAGGATCAGTGTGCAGGGTTACTGTCCAGGGCCAGTGTATGGGGTTACTGCCAGGGTCATTGTGCAGGGTTACTGTCCAGGATCAGTGTACGGGGTTTCTGTCCAGGGTCAGTGTGCAGGGTTACTGTCCAGGGTCAGTGTACAGTGTTACTGTCCAGGGTCTGTGTCCGGGGTCAGTGTATGGGGTTTCTGTCCAGGGTCAGTGTACGGGGTTATTGTCCAGGATCAGTGTACAGTGTTACTGTCTAGGGTCAGTGTACGGGGTTACTGTCCGGGGTCAGTGTACAGTGTTACTGTCCAGGGTCAGTATACAGGTTTACTGTCCAGGGTCAGTCTCAGGGTCAGTGTACAGGTTTAAAGTCCAGGGTCAGTGTCAGTGTACAGGTTTACTGTCCAGGGTCAGTGTCAGGGTCAGTGTACAGGGTTACAGTCCAGTGTCAGTGTCAGGGTCAGTGTACAGGGTTTCTGTCCAGGGTCAGTGTACAGTGTTACTGTCCAGGGTCAGTGTACAGTGTTACTGACCAGGGTCAGTGTCCGGGGTCAGTGTACGGGGTTTCTGTCCGGGGTCAGTGTACGGGGTTATTGTCCAGGATCAGTGTACAGTGTTACTGTCCAGGGTCAGTGTACAGGGTTTCTGTCCGGGGTCAGTGTACGGGGTTTCTGTCCAGGGTCAGTGTACGGGGTTTCTGTCCAGGGTCAGTGTATGGGGTTTCTGTCCAGGGTCAGTGTATAGGGTTTCTGTCCAGGGTCAGAGTACGGGGTTACTATCCAGGGTCAGTGTACGGGGTTACTGTCCAGGATCAGTGTAAGGGGTTTCTGTCCAGGGTGAGTGTACAGGGTTTCTGTCCAGGGTCAGAGTACGGGGTTACTATCCAGGGTCAGTTTACGTGGTTACTGTCCAGGATCAGTGTACGGGGTTTCTGTTCAGGGTGAGTGTACGGGGTTACTATCCAGGGTCAGTGTACAGTATTATTATCCAGGGTCAGTGTACAGTGTTAATATACAGAGTCAGTGTGCAGGGTTACTATCCAGGATCAGTGTACGGGGTTTCTGTCCAGGGTCAGTGTGCGGGTTACTGTCCAGGGTCAGTGTACGGGGTTACTGTCCAGGATCAGTGTACGGGGTTACTGTCCGGGGTCAGCGTAGGTGGTTTCTGTCCAGGGTCAGTGTACGGGGTTACTGTCCAGGGTCAGTGTCAGTGTACAGTGTTACTGTCCAGGATCAGTATACGGCGTTTCTGTCCAGGATCAGCGTACGGGGTTAATGTCCGGGGTCAGCGTACGGGGTTTCTGTCCGGGGTCAGCGTACGGGGTTACTGTCCAGTGTCAGTATACGGGGTTTCTGTCCTGGGTCAGTGTACGGTTTACTGTCCGGGGTCAGTGTACGGGGTTACTATCCGGGGTCAGTGTACGGTGTTTCTGTCCAGGGTCAGTGTACAGTGTTACTGTCCAGGATCAGTGTACGGGGTTACTGTCCAGGATCAGTGTACGGGGTTTCTGTCCAGGGTCAGTGTACGGGGTTTCTGTCCAGGGTCAGTGTGCGGGGTTACTGTCCAGGGTCAGTGTACGGGGTTACTATCCAGGGTGAGTGTACGGGTTTACTGTCCAGGGTCAGTGTACGGGGTTACTGTCCGGGGTCAGTGTACGGGGTTACTGTCCGGGGTCAGTGTACGGGGTTTCTGTCCGGGGTCAGTTTACGGGGTTACTGTCCAGGGTCAGTGTACGGGGTTACTGTCCAGGGTCAGTGTACGGGGTTTCTGTCCAGGGTCAGTTTACGGGCTTTCTGTACAGGTTCAGTGTCAGGGTCAGTGTACGGGGTTTCTGTCCAGGGTCAGTGTACAGTGTTACTACCCAGGTTCAGTGTACGGTGTTTCTGTCCAGGGTCAGTGTCAGTGTACGGGGTTACGGTCCAGGGTCAGTGTCAGTGTATGGGGTTACTGTCCAGGGTCAGTGTACAGGGATTCTGTCTAGGGTCAGAGTACAGGGTTACTATACAGGGTCAGTGTACAGGGTTTCTGTCCAGGGTCAGTGTACGGGGTTTCTGTCCAGAGTCAGTGTACAGGGTTTCTGTCCAGGGTCAGAGTACGGGGTTACTATCCGGGGTCAGTGTACGGGGTTACTGTCCAGGATCCGTGTACGTGGTTTCTGTCCAGGGTGAGTGTACAGGGTTACTATCCAGGGTCAGTGTACGGGGTTACGGTCCAGGATCAGTGTACAGGGTTTCTGTTCAGTGTGAGTGTACAGGGTTACTATCCAGGGTCAGTGTACAGTGTTACTATCCAGGGTCAGTGTACAGTGTTACTATACAGGGTCGGTGTACAGTGTTACTATACTGGGTCAGTGTGCAGGGTTACTGTCCAGGGTCAGTGTACGGGGTTACTGTCCAGGATCAGTGTGCAGGATTACTGTCCAGGGCCAGTGTACGGGGTTACTGCCAGGGTCAGTGTGCAGGGTTACTACCCAGGTTCAGTGTACGGTGTTTCTGTCCAGGGTCAGTGGCAGTGTACGGGGTTACTGTCCAGGGTCAGTGTACGGGGTTTCTGTCCAGGGTCAGTTTACGGGGTTTCTGTCCAGGTTCAGTGTCAGGGTCAGTGTACGGGGTTTCTGTCCAGGGTCAGTGTACAGTGTTACTACCCAGGTTCAGTGTACGGTGTTTCTGTCCAGTGTCAGTGTCAGTGTATGGGGTTACTGTCCGGGGTCAGTGTACGGGGTTTCTGTCCGGGGTCAGTTTACGGGGTTACTGTCCAGGGTCAGTGTACGGGGTTTCTGTCCAGGGTCAGTTTACGGGGTTTCTGTCCAGGTTCAGTGTCAGGGTCAGTGTACGGGGTTTCTGTCCAGGGTCAGTGTACAGTGTTACTACCCAGGTTCAGTGTACGGTGTTTCTGTCCAGGGTCAGTGGCAGTGTACGGGGTTACTGTCCAGGGTCAGTGTACAGGGATTCTGTCCAGGGTCAGAGTACGTGGTTACTATACAGGGTCAGTGTACAGGTTTTCTGTCCAGGGTCAGTGTACAGTGTTACTATCCGGGGTCAGTGTACGGTGTTTCTGTCCAGGGTCAGTGTACGGGGTTACTGTCCAGGATCAGTGTGCAGGGTTACTGTCCAGGGCCAGTGTACGGGGTTACTGCCAGGGTCAGTGTGCAGGGTTACTGTCCAGGATCAGTGTACGGGGTTTCTGTCCAGGGTCAGTGTGCGGGGTTACTGTCCAGGGCCAGTGTACAGTGTTACTGTCCAGGGTCAGTATACAGGTTTACTGTCCAGGGTTAGTGTCAGGGTCAGTGTACAGGTTTAAAGTCCAGGGTCAGTGTCAGTGTACAGGTTTACTGTCAAGGGTCAGTGTCAGGGTCAGTGTACAGGGTTACTGTCCAGTGTCAGTGTCAGGGTCAGTGTACAGGGTTTCTGTCCAGGGTCAGTGTACAGTGTTACTGTCCAGGGTCAGTGTACAGTGTTACTGACCAGGGTCAGTGTCCGGGGTCAGTGTACGGGGTTACTGTCCGGGGTCAGTGTACGATGTTTCTGTCCAGGATCAGTGTACGGGGTTTCTGAACGCGGTCAGTGTACGGGGTTACTGTTCAGGATCAGTGTACAGTGTTACTGTCTGGGGTCAGTTTACGGGGTTTCTGTCCGGGGTCAGCTTACGGGGTATCTGTCCGGGGTCAGTGTACGGGGTTTCTGTCCGGGGTCAGTGTACGGGGTATATGTCCGGGGTCAGTGTACGGGGTTTCTGTCCGGGGTCAGTGTACGGGGTTACTGTCCAGGGTCAGTGTACGGGGTTACTATCCAGGGTCAGTGTACGGGGTTACTGTCCGGGGTCAGTGTACGGGGATACTATCCAGGGTCAGTGTACGGTGTTTCTGTCCAGGGTCAGTGTACAGTGTTACTGTCCAGGATCAGTGTACGGGGTTACTATCCAGGATCAGTGTACAGGGTTACTATCCGGTGACAGTGTACGGGGTTACTGTCCAGGGTCAGTGTACGGGGTTTCTGTCCAGGGTCAGTGTACGGGGTTACTGTCCAGGGTCTGTGTATGGGGTTACTATCCAGGGTGAGTGTACGGGGTTACTGTCCAGGGTCAGTGTACGGGGTTACTGTCCGGGGTCAGTGTACGGGGTTACTGTCCGGGGTCAGTGTACGGGGTTTCTGTCCAGGGTCAGTGTACGGGGTTACTGTCCGGGGTCAGTGTACGGGGATACTATCCAGGGTCAGTGTACGGTGTTTCTGTCCAGGGTCAGTGTACAGTGTTACTGTCCAGGATCAGTGTACGGGGTTACTATCCAGGATCAGTGTACAGGGTTACTATCCGGTGACAGTGTACGGGGTTACTGTCCAGGGTCAGTGTACGGGGTTTCTGTCCAGGGTCAGTGTACGGGGTTACTGTCCAGGGTCAGTGTATGGGGTTACTATCCAGGGTGAGTGTACGGGGTTACTGTCCAGGGTCAGTGTACGGGGTTACAGTCAGGGGTCAGTGTACGGGGTTACTGTCCGGGGTCAGTGTACGGGGTTTCTGTCCAGGGTCAGTTTACGGGGTTACTGTCCAGGGTCAGTGTACGGGGTTTCTGTCCAGGGTCAGTGTACGGGGTTGCTGTCCAGGGTCAGTGTACGGGGTTGCTGTCCAGGGTCAGTTTACCGGGTTTCTGTCCAGGTTCAGTGTCAGGGTCAGTGTACGGGGTTTCTGTCCAGGGGCAGTTTCAGTGTACGGGGTTACTGTCCAGTGTCAGTGTCAGTGTATGGGGTTACTGTCCAGGGTCAGTGTACAGGGATTCTGTCCAGGGTCAGAGTACGGGGTTACTATACAGGGTCAGTGTACAGGGTTTCTGTCCAGGGTCAGTGTACAGTGTTACTATCTGGGGTCAGTGTACGGGTGTTTCTGTCCAGGGTCAGTGTACGGGGTTACTGTCCAGGATCAGTGTGCAGGGTTACTGTCCAGGGCCAGTGTATGGGGTTTCTGTCCAGGGTCAGTGTGCAGGGTTACTGTCCAGGGTCAGTGTACAGTGTTACTGTCCAGGGTCTGTGTCCGGGGTCAGTGTATGGGGTTTCTGTCCAGGGTCAGTGTACGGGGTTATTGTCCAGGATCAGTGTACAGTGTTACTGTCTAGGGTCAGTGTACGGGGTTACTGTCCGGGGTCAGTGTACAGTGTTACTGTCCAGGGTCAGTATACAGGTTTACTGTCCAGGGTCAGTCTCAGGGTCAGTGTACAGGTTTAAAGTCCAGGGTCAGTGTCAGTGTACAGGTTTACTGTCCAGGGTCAGTGTCAGGGTCAGTGTACAGGGTTACTGTCCAGTGTCAGTGTCAGGGTCAGTGTACAGGGTTTCTGTCCAGGGTCAGTGTACAGTGTTACAGTCCAGGGTCAGTGTACAGTGTTACTGACCAGGGTCAGTGTCCGGGGTCAGTGTACGGGGTTTCTGTCCGGGGTCAGTGTACAGGGTTACTGTCCGGGGTCAGTGTACGGGGTTTCTGTCCAGGGTCAGTGTACGGGGTTTCTGTCCAGGGTCAGTGTATGGGGTTTCTGTCCAGGGTCAGTGTATAGGGTTTCTGTCCAGGGTCAGAGTACGGGGTTACTATCCAGGGTCAGTGTACGGGGTTACTGTCCAGGATCAGTGTAAGGGGTTTCTGTCCAGGGTGAGTGTACAGGGTTTCTGTCCAGGGTCAGAGTACGGGGTTACTATCCAGGGTCAGTTTACGTGGTTACTGTCCAGGATCAGTGTACGGGGTTTCTGTTCAGGGTGAGTGTACGGGGTTACTATCCAGGGTCAGTGTACAGTATTATTATCCAGGGTCAGTGTACAGTGTTAATATACAGAGTCAGTGTGCAGGGTTACTATCCAGGATCAGTGTACGGGGTTTCTGTCCAGGGTCAGTGTGCGGGTTACTGTCCAGGGTCAGTGTACGGGGTTACTGTCCAGGATCAGTGTACGGGGTTACTGTCCGGGGTCAGCGTAGGTGGTTTCTGTCCAGGGTCAGTGTACGGGGTTACTGTCCAGGGTCAGTGTCTGTGTACAGTGTTACTGTCCAGGATCAGTGTACAGTGTTACTGTCCAGGATCAGTGTACGGGGTTTCTGTCCAGGGTCAGTGTACGGGGTTTCTGTCCAGGGTCAGTGTACAGAGTTACTGTCCAGGATCAGTGTACGGGGTTTCTGTCCAGGGTCTGTGTATGGGGTTACTGTCCAGGGTCAGTGTACAGTGTTACTGTCCAGGATCAGTATACGGCGTTTCTGTCCAGGATCAGCGTACGGGGTTAATGTCCGGGGTCAGCGTACGGGGTTTCTGTCCGGGGTCAGCGTACGGGGTTACTGTCCAGTGTCAGTATACGGGGTTTCTGTCCTGGGTCAGTGTACGGTTTACTGTCCGGGGTCAGTGTACGGGGTTACTATCCGGGGTCAGTGTACGGTGTTTCTGTCCAGGGTCAGTGTACAGTGTTACTGTCCAGGATCAGTGTACGGGGTTACTGTCCAGGATCAGTGTACGGGGTTTCTGTCCAGGGTCAGTGTACGGGGTTTCTGTCCAGGGTCAGTGTGCGGGGTTACTGTCCAGGGTCAGTGTACGGGGTTACTATCCAGGGTGAGTGTACGGGTTTACTGTCCAGGGTCAGTGTACGGGGTTACTGTCCGGGGTCAGTGTACGGGGTTACTGTCCGGGGTCAGTGTACGGGGTTTCTGTCCGGGGTCAGTTTACGGGGTTACTGTCCAGGGTCAGTGTACGGGGTTACTGTCCAGGGTCAGTGTACGGGGTTTCTGTCCAGGGTCAGTTTACGGGCTTTCTGTACAGGTTCAGTGTCAGGGTCAGTGTACGGGGTTTCTGTCCAGGGTCAGTGTACAGTGTTACTACCCAGGTTCAGTGTACGGTGTTTCTGTCCAGGGTCAGTGTCAGTGTACGGGGTTACGGTCCAGGGTCAGTGTCAGTGTATGGGGTTACTGTCCAGGGTCAGTGTACAGGGATTCTGTCTAGGGTCAGAGTACAGGGTTACTATACAGGGTCAGTGTACAGGGTTTCTGTCCAGGGTCAGTGTACGGGGTTTCTGTCCAGAGTCAGTGTACAGGGTTTCTGTCCAGGGTCAGAGTACGGGGTTACTATCCGGGGTCAGTGTACGGGGTTACTGTCCAGGATCCGTGTACGTGGTTTCTGTCCAGGGTGAGTGTACAGGGTTACTATCCAGGGTCAGTGTACGGGGTTACGGTCCAGGATCAGTGTACAGGGTTTCTGTTCAGTGTGAGTGTACAGGGTTACTATCCAGGGTCAGTGTACAGTGTTACTATCCAGGGTCAGTGTACAGTGTTACTATACAGGGTCGGTGTACAGTGTTACTATACTGGGTCAGTGTGCAGGGTTACTGTCCAGGGTCAGTGTACGGGGTTACTGTCCAGGATCAGTGTGCAGGATTACTGTCCAGGGCCAGTGTACGGGGTTACTGCCAGGGTCAGTGTGCAGGGTTACTACCCAGGTTCAGTGTACGGTGTTTCTGTCCAGGGTCAGTGGCAGTGTACGGGGTTACTGTCCAGGGTCAGTGTACAGGGATTCTGTCCAGGGTCAGTGTACAGAGTTACTGTCCAGGATCAGTGTACGGGGTTTCTGTCCAGGGTCTGTGTATGGGGTTACTGTCCAGGGTCAGTGTACAGTGTTACTGTCCAGGATCAGTATACGGCGTTTCTGTCCAGGATCAGCGTACGGGGTTAATGTCTGGGGTCAGCGTACGGGGTTTCTGTCCGGGGTCAGCGTACGGGGTTACTGTCCAGTGTCAGTATACGGGGTTTCTGTCCTGGGTCAGTGTACGGTTTACTGTCCGGGGTCAGTGTACGGGGTTACTATCCGGGGTCAGTGTACGGTGTTTCTGTCCAGGGTCAGTGTACAGTGTTACTGTCCAGGATCAGTGTACGGGGTTACTGTCCAGGATCAGTGTACGGGGTTTCTGTCCAGGGTCAGTGTACGGGGTTTCTGTCCAGGGTCAGTGTGCGGGGTTACTGTCCAGGGTCAGTGTACGGGGTTACTATCCAGGGTGAGTGTACGGGTTTACTGTCCAGGGTCAGTGTACGGGGTTACTGTCCGGGGTCAGTGTACGGGGTTACTGTCCGGGGTCAGTGTACGGGGTTTCTGTCCGGGGTCAGTTTACGGGGTTACTGTCCAGGGTCAGTGTACGGGGTTACTGTCCAGGGTCAGTGTACGGGGTTTCTGTCCAGGGTCAGTTTACGGGCTTTCTGTACAGGTTCAGTGTCAGGGTCAGTGTACGGGGTTTCTGTCCAGGGTCAGTGTACAGTGTTACTACCCAGGTTCAGTGTACGGTGTTTCTGTCCAGGGTCAGTGTCAGTGTACGGGGTTACGGTCCAGGGTCAGTGTCAGTGTATGGGGTTACTGTCCAGGGTCAGTGTACAGGGATTCTGTCTAGGGTCAGAGTACAGGGTTACTATACAGGGTCAGTGTACAGGGTTTCTGTCCAGGGTCAGTGTACGGGGTTTCTGTCCAGAGTCAGTGTACAGGGTTTCTGTCCAGGGTCAGAGTACGGGGTTACTATCCGGGGTCAGTGTACGGGGTTACTGTCCAGGATCCGTGTACGTGGTTTCTGTCCAGGGTGAGTGTACAGGGTTACTATCCAGGGTCAGTGTACGGGGTTACGGTCCAGGATCAGTGTACAGGGTTTCTGTTCAGTGTGAGTGTACAGGGTTACTATCCAGGGTCAGTGTACAGTGTTACTATCCAGGGTCAGTGTACAGTGTTACTATACAGGGTCGGTGTACAGTGTTACTATACTGGGTCAGTGTGCAGGGTTACTGTCCAGGGTCAGTGTACGGGGTTACTGTCCAGGATCAGTGTGCAGGATTACTGTCCAGGGCCAGTGTACGGGGTTACTGCCAGGGTCAGTGTGCAGGGTTACTACCCAGGTTCAGTGTACGGTGTTTCTGTCCAGGGTCAGTGGCAGTGTACGGGGTTACTGTCCAGGGTCAGTGTACGGGGTTTCTGTCCAGGGTCAGTTTACGGGGTTTCTGTCCAGGTTCAGTGTCAGGGTCAGTGTACGGGGTTTCTGTCCAGGGTCAGTGTACAGTGTTACTACCCAGGTTCAGTGTACGGTGTTTCTGTCCAGTGTCAGTGTCAGTGTATGGGGTTACTGTCCGGGGTCAGTGTACGGGGTTTCTGTCCGGGGTCAGTTTACGGGGTTACTGTCCAGGGTCAGTGTACGGGGTTTCTGTCCAGGGTCAGTTTACGGGGTTTCTGTCCAGGTTCAGTGTCAGGGTCAGTGTACGGGGTTTCTGTCCAGGGTCAGTGTACAGTGTTACTACCCAGGTTCAGTGTACGGTGTTTCTGTCCAGGGTCAGTGGCAGTGTACGGGGTTACTGTCCAGGGTCAGTGTACAGGGATTCTGTCCAGGGTCAGAGTACGTGGTTACTATACAGGGTCAGTGTACAGGTTTTCTGTCCAGGGTCAGTGTACAGTGTTACTATCCGGGGTCAGTGTACGGTGTTTCTGTCCAGGGTCAGTGTACGGGGTTACTGTCCAGGATCAGTGTGCAGGGTTACTGTCCAGGGCCAGTGTACGGGGTTACTGCCAGGGTCAGTGTGCAGGGTTACTGTCCAGGATCAGTGTACGGGGTTTCTGTCCAGGGTCAGTGTGCGGGGTTACTGTCCAGGGCCAGTGTACAGTGTTACTGTCCAGGGTCAGTATACAGGTTTACTGTCCAGGGTTAGTGTCAGGGTCAGTGTACAGGTTTAAAGTCCAGGGTCAGTGTCAGTGTACAGGTTTACTGTCAAGGGTCAGTGTCAGGGTCAGTGTACAGGGTTACTGTCCAGTGTCAGTGTCAGGGTCAGTGTACAGGGTTTCTGTCCAGGGTCAGTGTACAGTGTTACTGTCCAGGGTCAGTGTACAGTGTTACTGACCAGGGTCAGTGTCCGGGGTCAGTGTACGGGGTTACTGTCCGGGGTCAGTGTACGATGTTTCTGTCCAGGATCAGTGTACGGGGTTTCTGAACGCGGTCAGTGTACGGGGTTACTGTTCAGGATCAGTGTACAGTGTTACTGTCTGGGGTCAGTTTACGGGGTTTCTGTCCGGGGTCAGCTTACGGGGTATCTGTCCGGGGTCAGTGTACGGGGTTTCTGTCCGGGGTCAGTGTACGGGGTATATGTCCGGGGTCAGTGTACGGGGTTTCTGTCCGGGGTCAGTGTACGGGGTTACTGTCCAGGGTCAGTGTACGGGGTTACTATCCAGGGTCAGTGTACGGGGTTACTGTCCGGGGTCAGTGTACGGGGATACTATCCAGGGTCAGTGTACGGTGTTTCTGTCCAGGGTCAGTGTACAGTGTTACTGTCCAGGATCAGTGTACGGGGTTACTATCCAGGATCAGTGTACAGGGTTACTATCCGGTGACAGTGTACGGGGTTACTGTCCAGGGTCAGTGTACGGGGTTTCTGTCCAGGGTCAGTGTACGGGGTTACTGTCCAGGGTCAGTGTATGGGGTTACTATCCAGGGTGAGTGTACGGGGTTACTGTCCAGGGTCAGTGTACGGGGTTACTGTCCGGGGTCAGTGTACGGGGTTACTGTCCGGGGTCAGTGTACGGGGTTTCTGTCCAGGGTCAGTGTACGGGGTTACTGTCCGGGGTCAGTGTACGGGGATACTATCCAGGGTCAGTGTACGGTGTTTCTGTCCAGGGTCAGTGTACAGTGTTACTGTCCAGGATCAGTGTACGGGGTTACTATCCAGGATCAGTGTACAGGGTTACTATCCGGTGACAGTGTACGGGGTTACTGTCCAGGGTCAGTGTACGGGGTTTCTGTCCAGGGTCAGTGTACGGGGTTACTGTCCAGGGTCAGTGTATGGGGTTACTATCCAGGGTGAGTGTACGGGGTTACTGTCCAGGGTCAGTGTACGGGGTTACAGTCAGGGGTCAGTGTACGGGGTTACTGTCCGGGGTCAGTGTACGGGGTTTCTGTCCAGGGTCAGTTTACGGGGTTACTGTCCAGGGTCAGTGTACGGGGTTTCTGTCCAGGGTCAGTGTACGGGGTTGCTGTCCAGGGTCAGTGTACGGGGTTGCTGTCCAGGGTCAGTTTACCGGGTTTCTGTCCAGGTTCAGTGTCAGGGTCAGTGTACGGGGTTTCTGTCCAGGGGCAGTTTCAGTGTACGGGGTTACTGTCCAGTGTCAGTGTCAGTGTATGGGGTTACTGTCCAGGGTCAGTGTACAGGGATTCTGTCCAGGGTCAGAGTACGGGGTTACTATACAGGGTCAGTGTACAGGGTTTCTGTCCAGGGTCAGTGTACAGTGTTACTATCTGGGGTCAGTGTACGGGTGTTTCTGTCCAGGGTCAGTGTACGGGGTTACTGTCCAGGATCAGTGTGCAGGGTTACTGTCCAGGGCCAGTGTATGGGGTTTCTGTCCAGGGTCAGTGTGCAGGGTTACTGTCCAGGGTCAGTGTACAGTGTTACTGTCCAGGGTCTGTGTCCGGGGTCAGTGTATGGGGTTTCTGTCCAGGGTCAGTGTACGGGGTTATTGTCCAGGATCAGTGTACAGTGTTACTGTCTAGGGTCAGTGTACGGGGTTACTGTCCGGGGTCAGTGTACAGTGTTACTGTCCAGGGTCAGTATACAGGTTTACTGTCCAGGGTCAGTCTCAGGGTCAGTGTACAGGTTTAAAGTCCAGGGTCAGTGTCAGTGTACAGGTTTACTGTCCAGGGTCAGTGTCAGGGTCAGTGTACAGGGTTACTGTCCAGTGTCAGTGTCAGGGTCAGTGTACAGGGTTTCTGTCCAGGGTCAGTGTACAGTGTTACAGTCCAGGGTCAGTGTACAGTGTTACTGACCAGGGTCAGTGTCCGGGGTCAGTGTACGGGGTTTCTGTCCGGGGTCAGTGTACGGGGTTATTGTCCAGGATCAGTGTACAGTGTTACTGTCCAGGGTCAGTGTACAGGGTTACTGTCCGGGGTCAGTGTACGGGGTTTCTGTCCAGGGTCAGTGTACGGGGTTTCTGTCCAGGGTCAGTGTATGGGGTTTCTGTCCAGGGTCAGTGTATAGGGTTTCTGTCCAGGGTCAGAGTACGGGGTTACTATCCAGGGTCAGTGTACGGGGTTACTGTCCAGGATCAGTGTAAGGGGTTTCTGTCCAGGGTGAGTGTACAGGGTTTCTGTCCAGGGTCAGAGTACGGGGTTACTATCCAGGGTCAGTTTACGTGGTTACTGTCCAGGATCAGTGTACGGGGTTTCTGTTCAGGGTGAGTGTACGGGGTTACTATCCAGGGTCAGTGTACAGTATTATTATCCAGGGTCAGTGTACAGTGTTAATATACAGAGTCAGTGTGCAGGGTTACTATCCAGGATCAGTGTACGGGGTTTCTGTCCAGGGTCAGTGTGCGGGTTACTGTCCAGGGTCAGTGTACGGGGTTACTGTCCAGGATCAGTGTACGGGGTTACTGTCCGGGGTCAGCGTAGGTGGTTTCTGTCCAGGGTCAGTGTACGGGGTTACTGTCCAGGGTCAGTGTCTGTGTACAGTGTTACTGTCCAGGATCAGTGTACAGTGTTACTGTCCAGGATCAGTGTACGGGGTTTCTGTCCAGGGTCAGTGTACGGGGTTTCTGTCCAGGGTCAGTGTACAGAGTTACTGTCCAGGATCAGTGTACGGGGTTTCTGTCCAGGGTCTGTGTATGGGGTTACTGTCCAGGGTCAGTGTACAGTGTTACTGTCCAGGATCAGTATACGGCGTTTCTGTCCAGGATCAGCGTACGGGGTTAATGTCCGGGGTCAGCGTACGGGGTTTCTGTCCGGGGTCAGCGTACGGGGTTACTGTCCAGTGTCAGTATACGGGGTTTCTGTCCTGGGTCAGTGTACGGTTTACTGTCCGGGGTCAGTGTACGGGGTTACTATCCGGGGTCAGTGTACGGTGTTTCTGTCCAGGGTCAGTGTACAGTGTTACTGTCCAGGATCAGTGTACGGGGTTACTGTCCAGGATCAGTGTACGGGGTTTCTGTCCAGGGTCAGTGTACGGGGTTTCTGTCCAGGGTCAGTGTGCGGGGTTACTGTCCAGGGTCAGTGTACGGGGTTACTATCCAGGGTGAGTGTACGGGTTTACTGTCCAGGGTCAGTGTACGGGGTTACTGTCCGGGGTCAGTGTACGGGGTTACTGTCCGGGGTCAGTGTACGGGGTTTCTGTCCGGGGTCAGTTTACGGGGTTACTGTCCAGGGTCAGTGTACGGGGTTACTGTCCAGGGTCAGTGTACGGGGTTTCTGTCCAGGGTCAGTTTACGGGCTTTCTGTACAGGTTCAGTGTCAGGGTCAGTGTACGGGGTTTCTGTCCAGGGTCAGTGTACAGTGTTACTACCCAGGTTCAGTGTACGGTGTTTCTGTCCAGGGTCAGTGTCAGTGTACGGGGTTACGGTCCAGGGTCAGTGTCAGTGTATGGGGTTACTGTCCAGGGTCAGTGTACAGGGATTCTGTCTAGGGTCAGAGTACAGGGTTACTATACAGGGTCAGTGTACAGGGTTTCTGTCCAGGGTCAGTGTACGGGGTTTCTGTCCAGAGTCAGTGTACAGGGTTTCTGTCCAGGGTCAGAGTACGGGGTTACTATCCGGGGTCAGTGTACGGGGTTACTGTCCAGGATCCGTGTACGTGGTTTCTGTCCAGGGTGAGTGTACAGGGTTACTATCCAGGGTCAGTGTACGGGGTTACGGTCCAGGATCAGTGTACAGGGTTTCTGTTCAGTGTGAGTGTACAGGGTTACTATCCAGGGTCAGTGTACAGTGTTACTATCCAGGGTCAGTGTACAGTGTTACTATACAGGGTCGGTGTACAGTGTTACTATACTGGGTCAGTGTGCAGGGTTACTGTCCAGGGTCAGTGTACGGGGTTACTGTCCAGGATCAGTGTGCAGGATTACTGTCCAGGGCCAGTGTACGGGGTTACTGCCAGGGTCAGTGTGCAGGGTTACTACCCAGGTTCAGTGTACGGTGTTTCTGTCCAGGGTCAGTGGCAGTGTACGGGGTTACTGTCCAGGGTCAGTGTACAGGGATTCTGTCCAGGGTCAGAGTACGTGGTTACTATACAGGGTCAGTGTACAGGTTTTCTGTCCAGGGTCAGTGTACAGTGTTACTATCCGGGGTCAGTGTACGGTGTTTCTGTCCAGGGTCAGTGTACGGGGTTACTGTCCAGGATCAGTGTGCAGGGTTACTGTCCAGGGCCAGTGTACAGTGTTACTGTCCAGGGTCAGTGTACGGGGTTACTGTCCGGGGTCAGTGTACAGTGTTACTGTCCAGGGTCAGTATACAGGTTTACTGTCCAGGGTTAGTGTCAGGGTCAGTGTACAGGTTTAAAGTCCAGGGTCAGTGTCAGTGTACAGGTTTACTGTCAAGGGTCAGTGTCAGGGTCAGTGTACAGGGTTACTGTCCAGTGTCAGTGTCAGGGTCAGTGTACAGGGTTTCTGTCCAGGGTCAGTGTACAGTGTTACTGTCCAGGGTCAGTGTACAGTGTTACTGACCAGGGTCAGTGTACGGGGTTACTGTCCGGGGTCAGTGTACGATGTTTCTGTCCAGGATCAGTGTACGGGGTTTCTGAACGCGGTCAGTGTACGGGGTTACTGTTCAGGATCAGTGTACAGTGTTACTGTCTGGGGTCAGTTTACGGGATTTCTGTCCGGGGTCAGCTTACGGGGTATCTGTCCGGGGTCAGTGTACGGGGTTACTGTCCGGGGTCAGTGTACGATGTTTCTGTCCAGGATCAGTGTACGGGGTTTCTGAACGCGGTCAGTGTACGGGGTTACTGTTCAGGATCAGTGTACAGTGTTACTGTCTGGGGTCAGTTTACGGGATTTCTGTCCGGGGTCAGCTTACGGGGTATCTGTCCGGGGTCAGCTTACGGGGTATCTGTCCGGGGTCAGTGTACGGGGTTTCTGTCCAGGGTCAGTGTACGGGGTTTCTGTCCAGGGTCAGTGTATGGGGTTTCTGTCCAGGGTCAGTGTATAGGGTTTCTGTCCAGGGTCAGAGTACGGGGTTACTATCCAGGGTCAGTGTACGGGGTTACTGTCCAGGATCAGTGTAAGGGGTTTCTGTCCAGGGTGAGTGTACAGGGTTTCTGTCCAGGGTCAGAGTACGGGGTTACTATCCAGGGTCAGTTTACGTGGTTACTGTCCAGGATCAGTGTACGGGGTTTCTGTTCAGGGTGAGTGTACGGGGTTACTATCCAGGGTCAGTGTACAGTATTATTATCCAGGGTCAGTGTACAGTGTTAATATACAGAGTCAGTGTGCAGGGTTACTATCCAGGATCAGTGTACGGGGTTTCTGTCCAGGGTCAGTGTGCGGGTTACTGTCCAGGGTCAGTGTACGGGGTTACTGTCCAGGATCAGTGTACGGGGTTACTGTCCGGGGTCAGCGTAGGTGGTTTCTGTCCAGGGTCAGTGTACGGGGTTACTGTCCAGGGTCAGTGTCTGTGTACAGTGTTACTGTCCAGGATCAGTGTACAGTGTTACTGTCCAGGATCAGTGTACGGGGTTTCTGTCCAGGGTCAGTGTACGGGGTTTCTGTCCAGGGTCAGTGTACAGAGTTACTGTCCAGGATCAGTGTACGGGGTTTCTGTCCAGGGTCTGTGTATGGGGTTACTGTCCAGGGTCAGTGTACAGTGTTACTGTCCAGGATCAGTATACGGCGTTTCTGTCCAGGATCAGCGTACGGGGTTAATGTCCGGGGTCAGCGTACGGGGTTTCTGTCCGGGGTCAGCGTACGGGGTTACTGTCCAGTGTCAGTATACGGGGTTTCTGTCCTGGGTCAGTGTACGGTTTACTGTCCGGGGTCAGTGTACGGGGTTACTATCCGGGGTCAGTGTACGGTGTTTCTGTCCAGGGTCAGTGTACAGTGTTACTGTCCAGGATCAGTGTACGGGGTTACTGTCCAGGATCAGTGTACGGGGTTTCTGTCCAGGGTCAGTGTACGGGGTTTCTGTCCAGGGTCAGTGTGCGGGGTTACTGTCCAGGGTCAGTGTACGGGGTTACTATCCAGGGTGAGTGTACGGGTTTACTGTCCAGGGTCAGTGTACGGGGTTACTGTCCGGGGTCAGTGTACGGGGTTACTGTCCGGGGTCAGTGTACGGGGTTTCTGTCCGGGGTCAGTTTACGGGGTTACTGTCCAGGGTCAGTGTACGGGGTTACTGTCCAGGGTCAGTGTACGGGGTTTCTGTCCAGGGTCAGTTTACGGGCTTTCTGTACAGGTTCAGTGTCAGGGTCAGTGTACGGGGTTTCTGTCCAGGGTCAGTGTACAGTGTTACTACCCAGGTTCAGTGTACGGTGTTTCTGTCCAGGGTCAGTGTCAGTGTACGGGGTTACGGTCCAGGGTCAGTGTCAGTGTATGGGGTTACTGTCCAGGGTCAGTGTACAGGGATTCTGTCTAGGGTCAGAGTACAGGGTTACTATACAGGGTCAGTGTACAGGGTTTCTGTCCAGGGTCAGTGTACGGGGTTTCTGTCCAGAGTCAGTGTACAGGGTTTCTGTCCAGGGTCAGAGTACGGGGTTACTATCCGGGGTCAGTGTACGGGGTTACTGTCCAGGATCCGTGTACGTGGTTTCTGTCCAGGGTGAGTGTACAGGGTTACTATCCAGGGTCAGTGTACGGGGTTACGGTCCAGGATCAGTGTACAGGGTTTCTGTTCAGTGTGAGTGTACAGGGTTACTATCCAGGGTCAGTGTACAGTGTTACTATCCAGGGTCAGTGTACAGTGTTACTATACAGGGTCGGTGTACAGTGTTACTATACTGGGTCAGTGTGCAGGGTTACTGTCCAGGGTCAGTGTACGGGGTTACTGTCCAGGATCAGTGTGCAGGATTACTGTCCAGGGCCAGTGTACGGGGTTACTGCCAGGGTCAGTGTGCAGGGTTACTACCCAGGTTCAGTGTACGGTGTTTCTGTCCAGGGTCAGTGGCAGTGTACGGGGTTACTGTCCAGGGTCAGTGTACAGGGATTCTGTCCAGGGTCAGAGTACGTGGTTACTATACAGGGTCAGTGTACAGGTTTTCTGTCCAGGGTCAGTGTACAGTGTTACTATCCGGGGTCAGTGTACGGTGTTTCTGTCCAGGGTCAGTGTACGGGGTTACTGTCCAGGATCAGTGTGCAGGGTTACTGTCCAGGGCCAGTGTACGGGGTTACTGCCAGGGTCAGTGTGCAGGGTTACTGTCCAGGGCCAGTGTACAGTGTTACTGTCCAGGGTCAGTGTACGGGGTTACTGTCCGGGGTCAGTGTACAGTGTTACTGTCCAGGGTCAGTATACAGGTTTACTGTCCAGGGTTAGTGTCAGGGTCAGTGTACAGGTTTAAAGTCCAGGGTCAGTGTCAGTGTACAGGTTTACTGTCAAGGGTCAGTGTCAGGGTCAGTGTACAGGGTTACTGTCCAGTGTCAGTGTCAGGGTCAGTGTACAGGGTTTCTGTCCAGGGTCAGTGTACAGTGTTACTGTCCAGGGTCAGTGTACAGTGTTACTGACCAGGGTCAGTGTACGGGGTTACTGTCCGGGGTCAGTGTACGATGTTTCTGTCCAGGATCAGTGTACGGGGTTTCTGAACGCGGTCAGTGTACGGGGTTACTGTTCAGGATCAGTGTACAGTGTTACTGTCTGGGGTCAGTTTACGGGATTTCTGTCCGGGGTCAGCTTACGGGGTATCTGTCCGGGGTCAGTGTACGGGGTTTCTGTCCGGGGTCAGTGTACGGGGTTACTGTCCGGGTTCAGTGTACGGGGTTTCTGTCCGGGGTCAGTGTACGGGGTTACTGTCCAGGGTCAGTGTACGGGGTTACTATCCAGGGTCAGTGTACGGGGTTACTGTCCGGGGTCAGTGTACGGGGTTACTATCCAGGGTCAGTGTACGGTGTTTCTCTCCAGGGTCAGTGTACAGTGTTACTGTCCAGGATCAGTGTACGGGGTTACTATCCAGGATCAGTGTACAGGGTTACTATCCGGTGACAGTGTACGGGGTTACTGTCCAGGGTCAGTGTACGGGGTTTCTGTCCAGGGTCAGTGTACGGGGTTACTGTCCAGGGTCAGTGTATGGGGTTACTATCCAGGGTGAGTGTACGGGGTTACTGTCCAGGGTCAGTGTACGGGGTTACTGTCTGGGGTCAGTGTACGGGGTTACTGTCCGGGGTCAGTGTACGGGGTTTCTGTCCAGGGTCAGTTTACGGGGTTACTGTCCAGGGTCAGTGTACGGGGTTTCTGTCCAGGGTCAGTGTACGGGGTTGCTGTCCATGGTCAGTTTACGGGGTTTCTGTCCAGGTTCAGTTCAGGGTCAGTGTACGGGGTTTCTGTCCAGGGTCAGTGTACAGTGTTACTACCCAGGTTCAGTGTACGGTGTTTCTGTCCAGGGTCAGTTTCAGTGTACGGGGTTACTGTCCAGTGTCAGTGTCAGTGTATGGGGTTACTGTCCAGGGACAGTGTACAGGGATTCTGTCCAGGGTCAGAGTACGGGGTTACTATACAGGGTCAGTGTACAGGGTTTCTGTCCAGGGTCAGTGTACAGTGTTACTATCTGGGGTCAGTGTACGGGTGTTTCTGTCCAGGGTCAGTGTACGGGGTTACTGTCCAGGATCAGTGTGCAGGGTTACTGTCCAGGGCCAGTGTATGGGGTTACTGCCAGGGTCAGTGTGCAGGGTTACTGTCCAGGATCAGTGTACGGGGTTTCTGTCCAGGGTCAGTGTGCAGGGTTACTGTCCAGGGTCAGTGTACAGTGTTACTGTCCAGGGTCTGTGTCCGGGGTCAGTGTATGGGGTTTCTGTCCAGGGTCAGTGTACGGGGTTATTGTCCAGGATCAGTGTACAGTGTTACTGTCTAGGGTCAGTGTACGGGGTTACTGTCCGGGGTCAGTGTACAGTGTTACTGTCCAGGGTCAGTATACAGGTTTACTGTCCAGGGTCAGTCTCAGGGTCAGTGTACAGGTTTAAAGTCCAGGGTCAGTGTCAGTGTACAGGTTTACTGTCCAGGGTCAGTGTCAGGGTCAGTGTACAGGGTTACTGTCCAGTGTCAGTGTCAGGGTCAGTGTACAGGGTTTCTGTCCAGGGTCAGTGTACAGTGTTACAGTCCAGGGTCAGTGTACAGTGTTACTGACCAGGGTCAGTGTCCGGGGTCAGTGTACGGGGTTTCTGTCCGGGGTCAGTGTACGGGGTTATTGTCCAGGATCAGTGTACAGTGTTACTGTCCAGGGTCAGTGTACAGGGTTACTGTCCGGGGTCAGTGTACGGGGTTTCTGTCCAGGGTCAGTGTATGGGGTTTCTGTCCAGGGTCAGTGTACAGGGTTTCTGTCCAGGGTCAGAGTACGGGGTTACTATCCAGGGTCAGTGTACGGGGTTACTGTCCAGGATCAGTGTAAGGGGTTTCTGTCCAGGGTGAGTGTACAGGGTTTCTGTCCAGGGTCAGAGTACGGGGTTACTATCCAGGGTCAGTGTACAGTGTTACTGTCCAGGATCAGTATACGGCGTTTCTGTCCAGGATCAGCGTACGGGGTTACTGTCCGGGGTCAGCATACGGGGTTTCTGTCCGGGGTCAGCGTACGGGGTTACTGTCCAGTGTCAGTATACGGGGTTTCTGTCCTGGGTCAGTGTACGGGTTACTGTCCGGGGTCAGTGTACGGGGTTACTATCCGGGGTCAGTGTACGGTGTTTCTGTCCAGGGTCAGTGTACAGTGTTACTGTCCAGGATCAGTGTACGGGGTTACTGTCCAGGATCAGTGTACGAGGTTTCTGTCCAGGGTCAGTGTACGGGGTTTCTGTCCAGGGTCAGTGTGCGGGGTTACTGTCCAGGGTCAGTGTACGGGGTTACTATCCAGGGTGAGTGTACGGGTTTACTGTCCAGGGTCAGTGTACGGGGTTACTGTCCGGGGTCAGTGTGCAGGGTTACTGTCCAGGGTCAGTGTACAGTGTTACTGTCCAGGGTCTGTGTCCGGGGTCAGTGTATGGGGTTTCTGTCCAGGGTCAGTGTACGGGGTTATTGTCCAGGATCAGTGTACAGTGTTACTGTCTAGGGTCAGTGTACGGGGTTACTGTCCGGGGTCAGTGTACAGTGTTACTGTCCAGGGTCAGTATACAGGTTTACTGTCCAGGGTCAGTCTCAGGGTCAGTGTACAGGTTTAAAGTCCAGGGTCAGTGTCAGTGTACAGGTTTACTGTCCAGGGTCAGTGTCAGGGTCAGTGTACAGGGTTACTGTCCAGTGTCAGTGTCAGGGTCAGTGTACAGGGTTTCTGTCCAGGGTCAGTGTACAGTGTTACAGTCCAGGGTCAGTGTACAGTGTTACTGACCAGGGTCAGTGTCCGGGGTCAGTGTACGGGGTTTCTGTCCGGGGTCAGTGTACGGGGTTATTGTCCAGGATCAGTGTACAGTGTTACAGTCCAGGGTCAGTGTACAGGGTTACTGTCCGGGGTCAGTGTACGGGGTTTCTGTCCAGGGTCAGTGTACGGGGTTTCTGTCCAGGGTCAGTGTATGGGGTTTCTGTCCAGGGTCAGTGTACAGGGTTTCTGTCCAGGGTCAGAGTACGGGGTTACTATCCAGGGTCAGTGTACGGGGTTACTGTCCAGGATCAGTGTAAGGGGTTTCTGTCCAGGGTGAGTGTACAGGGTTTCTGTCCAGGGTCAGAGTACGGGGTTACTATCCAGGGTCAGTGTACAGTGTTACTGTCCAGGATCAGTATACGGCGTTTCTGTCCAGGATCAGCGTACGGGGTTACTGTCCGGGGTCAGCGTACGGGGTTTCTGTCCGGGGTCAGCGTACGGGGTTACTGTCCAGTGTCAGTATACGGGGTTTCTGTCCTGGGTCAGTGTACGGGTTACTGTCCGGGGTCAGTGTACGGGGTTACTATCCGGGGTCAGTGTACGGTGTTTCTGTCCAGGGTCAGTGTACAGTGTTACTGTCCAGGATCAGTGTACGGGGTTACTGTCCAGGATCAGTGTACGGGGTTTCTGTCCAGGGTCAGTGTGCGGGGTTACTGTCCAGGGTCAGTGTACGGGGTTACTATCCAGGGTGAGTGTACGGGTTTACTGTCCAGGGTCAGTGTACGGGGTTACTGTCCGGGGTCAGTGTACGGGGTTACTGTCCGGGGTCAGTGTACGGGGTTTCTGTCCGGGGTCAGTTTACGGGGTTACTGTCCAGGGTCAGTGTACGGGGTTACTGTCCAGGGTCAGTGTACGGGGTTTCTGTCCAGGGTCAGTTTACGGGCTTTCTGTACAGGTTCAGTGTCAGGGTCAGTGTACGGGGTTTCTGTCCAGGGTCAGTGTACAGTGTTACTACCCAGGTTCAGTGTACGGTGTTTCTGTCCAGGGTCAGTGTCAGTGTACGGGGTTACGGTCCAGGGTCAGTGTCAGTGTATGGGGTTACTGTCCAGGGTCAGTGTACAGGGATTCTGTCTAGGGACAGAGTACAGGGTTACTATACAGGGTCAGTGTACAGGGTTACTGTCCAGGATCCGTGTACGTGGTTTCTGTCCAGGGTGAGTGTACAGGGTTACTATCCAGGGTCAGTGTACGGGGTTACGGTCCAGGATCAGTGTACAGGGTTTCTGTTCAGTGTGAGTGTACAGGGTTACTATCCAGGGTCAGTGTACAGTGTTACTATCCAGGGTCAGTGTACAGTGTTACTATACAGGGTCGGTGTACAGTGTTACTATACTGGGTCAGTGTGCAGGGTTACTGTCCAGGGTCAGTGTACGGGGTTACTGTCCAGGATCAGTGTGCAGGATTACTGTCCAGGGCCAGTGTACGGGGTTACTGCCAGGGTCAGTGTGCAGGGTTACTACCCAGGTTCAGTGTACGGTGTTTCTGTCCAGGGTCTGTGGCAGTGTACGGGGTTACTGTCCAGGGTCAGTGTACAGGGATTCTGTCCAGGGTCAGAGTACGTGGTTACTATACAGGGTCAGTGTACAGGTTTTCTGTCCAGGGTCAGTGTACAGTGTTACTATCCGGGGTCAGTGTACGGTGTTTCTGTCCAGGGTCAGTGTACGGGGTTACTGTCCAGGATCAGTGTGCAGGGTTACTGTCCAGGGCCAGTGTACGGGGTTACTGCCAGGGTCAGTGTGCAGGGTTACTGTCCAGGGCCAGTGTACAGTGTTACTGTCCAGGGTCAGTGTACGGGGTTACTGTCCGGGGTCAGTGTACAGTGTTACTGTCCAGGGTCAGTATACAGGTTTACTGTCCAGGGTTAGTGTCAGGGTCAGTGTACAGGTTTAAAGTCCAGGGTCAGTGTCAGTGTACAGGTTTACTGTCAAGGGTCAGTGTCAGGGTCAGTGTACAGGGTTACTGTCCAGTGTCAGTGTCAGGGTCAGTGTACAGGGTTTCTGTCCAGGGTCAGTGTACAGTGTTACTGTCCAGGGTCAGTGTACAGTGTTACTGACCAGGGTCAGTGTACGGGGTTACTGTCCGGGGTCAGTGTACGATGTTTCTGTCCAGGATCAGTGTACGGGGTTTCTGAACGCGGTCAGTGTACGGGGTTACTGTTCAGGATCAGTGTACAGTGTTACTGTCTGGGGTCAGTTTACGGGATTTCTGTCCGGGGTCAGCTTACGGGGTATCTGTCCGGGGTCAGTGTACGGGGTTTCTGTCCGGGGTCAGTGTACGGGGTTACTGTCCGGGTTCAGTGTACGGGGTTTCTGTCCGGGGTCAGTGTACGGGGTTACTGTCCAGGGTCAGTGTACGGGGTTACTATCCAGGGTCAGTGTACGGGGTTACTGTCCGGGGTCAGTGTACGGGGTTACTATCCAGGGTCAGTGTACGGTGTTTCTCTCCAGGGTCAGTGTACAGTGTTACTGTCCAGGATCAGTGTACGGGGTTACTATCCAGGATCAGTGTACAGGGTTACTATCCGGTGACAGTGTACGGGGTTACTGTCCAGGGTCAGTGTACGGGGTTTCTGTCCAGGGTCAGTGTACGGGGTTACTGTCCAGGGTCAGTGTATGGGGTTACTATCCAGGGTGAGTGTACGGGGTTACTGTCCAGGGTCAGTGTACGGGGTTACTGTCTGGGGTCAGTGTACGGGGTTACTGTCCGGGGTCAGTGTACGGGGTTTCTGTCCAGGGTCAGTTTACGGGGTTACTGTCCAGGGTCAGTGTACGGGGTTTCTGTCCAGGGTCAGTGTACGGGGTTGCTGTCCATGGTCAGTTTACGGGGTTTCTGTCCAGGTTCAGTTCAGGGTCAGTGTACGGGGTTTCTGTCCAGGGTCAGTGTACAGTGTTACTACCCAGGTTCAGTGTACGGTGTTTCTGTCCAGGGTCAGTTTCAGTGTACGGGGTTACTGTCCAGTGTCAGTGTCAGTGTATGGGGTTACTGTCCAGGGTCAGTGTACAGGGATTCTGTCCAGGGTCAGAGTACGGGGTTACTATACAGGGTCAGTGTACAGGGTTTCTGTCCAGGGTCAGTGTACAGTGTTACTATCTGGGGTCAGTGTACGGGTGTTTCTGTCCAGGGTCAGTGTACGGGGTTACTGTCCAGGATCAGTGTATGGGGTTACTGCCAGGGTCAGTGTGCAGGGTTACTGTCCAGGATCAGTGTGCAGGGTTACTGTCCAGGATCAGTGTACGGGGTTTCTGTCCAGGGTCAGTGTGCAGGGTTACTGTCCAGGGTCAGTGTACAGTGTTACTGTCCAGGGTCTGTGTCCGGGGTCAGTGTATGGGGTTTCTGTCCAGGGTCAGTGTACGGGGTTATTGTCCAGGATCAGTGTACAGTGTTACTGTCTAGGGTCAGTGTACGGGGTTACTGTCCGGGGTCAGTGTACAGTGTTACTGTCCAGGGTCAGTATACAGGTTTACTGTCCAGGGTCAGTCTCAGGGTCAGTGTACAGGTTTAAAGTCCAGGGTCAGTGTCAGTGTACAGGTTTACTGTCCAGGGTCAGTGTCAGGGTCAGTGTACAGGGTTACTGTCCAGTGTCAGTGTCAGGGTCAGTGTACAGGGTTTCTGTCCAGGGTCAGTGTACAGTGTTACAGTCCAGGGTCAGTGTACAGTGTTACTGACCAGGGTCAGTGTCCGGGGTCAGTGTACGGGGTTTCTGTCCGGGGTCAGTGTACGGGGTTATTGTCCAGGATCAGTGTACAGTGTTACTGTCCAGGGTCAGTGTACAGGGTTACTGTCCGGGGTCAGTGTACGGGGTTTCTGTCCAGGGTCAGTGTACGGGGTTTCTGTCCAGGGTCAGTGTATGGGGTTTCTGTCCAGGGTCAGTGTACAGGGTTTCTGTCCAGGGTCAGAGTACGGGGTTACTATCCAGGGTCAGTGTACGGGGTTACTGTCCAGGATCAGTGTAAGGGGTTTCTGTCCAGGGTGAGTGTACAGGGTTTCTGTCCAGGGTCAGAGTACGGGGTTACTATCCAGGGTCAGTGTACAGTGTTACTGTCCAGGATCAGTATACGGCGTTTCTGTCCAGGATCAGCGTACGGGGTTACTGTCCGGGGTCAGCGTACGGGGTTTCTGTCCGGGGTCAGCGTACGGGGTTACTGTCCAGTGTCAGTATACGGGGTTTCTGTCCTGGGTCAGTGTACGGGTTACTGTCCGGGGTCAGTGTACGGGGTTACTATCCGGGGTCAGTGTACGGTGTTTCTGTCCAGGGTCAGTGTACAGTGTTACTGTCCAGGATCAGTGTACGGGGTTACTGTCCAGGATCAGTGTACGGGGTTTCTGTCCAGGGTCAGTGTACGGGGTTTCTGTCCAGGGTCAGTGTGCGGGGTTACTGTCCAGGGTCAGTGTACGGGGTTACTATCCAGGGTGAGTGTACGGGTTTACTGTCCAGGGTCAGTGTACGGGGTTACTGTCCGGGGTCAGTGTGCAGGGTTACTGTCCAGGGTCAGTGTACAGTGTTACTGTCCAGGGTCTGTGTCCGGGGTCAGTGTATGGGGTTTCTGTCCAGGGTCAGTGTACGGGGTTATTGTCCAGGATCAGTGTACAGTGTTACTGTCTAGGGTCAGTGTACGGGGTTACTGTCCGGGGTCAGTGTACAGTGTTACTGTCCAGGGTCAGTATACAGGTTTACTGTCCAGGGTCAGTCTCAGGGTCAGTGTACAGGTTTAAAGTCCAGGGTCAGTGTCAGTGTACAGGTTTACTGTCCAGGGTCAGTGTCAGGGTCAGTGTACAGGGTTACTGTCCAGTGTCAGTGTCAGGGTCAGTGTACAGGGTTTCTGTCCAGGGTCAGTGTACAGTGTTACAGTCCAGGGTCAGTGTACAGTGTTACTGACCAGGGTCAGTGTCCGGGGTCAGTGTACGGGGTTTCTGTCCGGGGTCAGTGTACGGGGTTATTGTCCAGGATCAGTGTACAGTGTTACTGTCCAGGGTCAGTGTACAGGGTTACTGTCCGGGGTCAGTGTACGGGGTTTCTGTCCAGGGTCAGTGTACGGGGTTTCTGTCCAGGGTCAGTGTATGGGGTTTCTGTCCAGGGTCAGTGTACAGGGTTTCTGTCCAGGGTCAGAGTACGGGGTTACTATCCAGGGTCAGTGTACGGGGTTACTGTCCAGGATCAGTGTAAGGGGTTTCTGTCCAGGGTGAGTGTACAGGGTTTCTGTCCAGGGTCAGAGTACGGGGTTACTATCCAGGGTCAGTGTACAGTGTTAATGTCCAGGATCAGTATACGGCGTTTCTGTCCAGGATCAGCGTACGGGGTTACTGTCCGGGGTCAGCGTACGGGGTTTCTGTCCGGGGTCAGCGTACGGGGTTACTGTCCAGTGTCAGTATACGGGTTTTCTGTCCTGGGTCAGTGTACGGGTTACTGTCCGGGGTCAGTGTACGGGGTTACTATCCGGGGTCAGTGTACGGTGTTTCTGTCCAGGGTCAGTGTACAGTGTTACTGTCCAGGATCAGTGTACGGGGTTACTGTCCAGGATCAGTGTACGGGGTTTCTGTCCAGGGTCAGTGTACGGGGTTTCTGTCCAGGGTCAGTGTGCGGGGTTACTGTCCAGGGTCAGTGTACGGGGTTACTATCCAGGGTGAGTGTACGGGTTTACTGTCCAGGGTCAGTGTACGGGGTTACTGTCCGGGGTCAGTGTACGGGGTTACTGTCCGGGGTCAGTGTACGGGGTTTCTGTCCGGGGTCAGTTTACGGGGTTACTGTCCAGGGTCAGTGTACGGGGTTACTGTCCAGGGTCAGTGTACGGGGTTTCTGTCCAGGGTCAGTTTACGGGCTTTCTGTACAGGTTCAGTGTCAGGGTCAGTGTACGGGGTTTCTGTCCAGGGTCAGTGTACAGTGTTACTACCCAGGTTCAGTGTACGGTGTTTCTGTCCAGGGTCAGTGTCAGTGTACGGGGTTACGGTCCAGGGTCAGTGTCAGTGTATGGGGTTACTGTCCAGGGTCAGTGTACAGGGATTCTGTCTAGGGACAGAGTACAGGGTTACTATACAGGGTCAGTGTACAGGGTTACTGTCCAGGATCCGTGTACGTGGTTTCTGTCCAGGGTGAGTGTACAGGGTTACTATCCAGGGTCAGTGTACGGGGTTACGGTCCAGGATCAGTGTACAGGGTTTCTGTTCAGTGTGAGTGTACAGGGTTACTATCCAGGGTCAGTGTACAGTGTTACTATCCAGGGTCAGTGTACAGTGTTACTCTACAGGGTCGGTGTACAGTGTTACTATACTGGGTCAGTGTGCAGGGTTACTGTCCAGGGTCAGTGTACGGGGTTACTGTCCAGGATCAGTGTGCAGGATTACTGTCTCGGGCCAGTGTACGGGGTTACTGTCCAAGGTCAGTGTCCAGGGTTACTGTCCAGGATCAGTGTACGGGGTTTCTGTCCAGGGTCAGTGTACAGGGTTTCTGTCCAGGGTCAGTGTACAGTGTTACTATCCAGGGTTAGTGTGCTGTGTTTCTGTCCAGGGTCAGTGTATGGGGTTTCTGTCCAGGGTCAGTGTACAGGGTTTCTGTCCAGGGTCAGAGTACGGGGTTACTATGCAGGGTCAGTGTACGGGGTTACTGTCCAGGATCAGTGTACGGGGTTTCTGTTCAGGGTGAGTGTACAGGGTTACTATCCAGGGTCAGTGTACAGTGTTATTATCCAGGGTCAGTGTACAGTGTTACTATACAGGGTCAGTGTACAGGGTTACTATTCAGGGTCAGTGTACAGTGTTAATATACAGAGTCAGTGTGCAGGGTTACTATCCAGGATCAGTGTACGGGGTTTCTGTCCAGGGTCAGTGTGCAGGGTTACTGTCCAGGGTCAGTGTACGGGGTTACTGTCCAGGATCAGTGTACGGGGTTACTGTCCAGGATCAGTGTACGGGGTTACTGTCCGGGGTCAGTGTAGGTGGTTTCTGTCCGGGGTCAGTGTACGGGGTTACTGTCCAGGGTCAGTGTCTGTGTACAGTGTTACTGTCCAGGATCAGTGTACGGGGTTACTGTCCAGGATCAGTGTACGGGGTTACTGTCCGGGGTCAGTGTAGGTCGTTTCTGTCCGGGGTCAGTGTACGGGGTTACTGTCCAGGGTCAGTGTCTGTGTACAGTGTTACTGTCCAGGATCAGTGTACAGTGTTACTGTCCAGGATCAGTGTACGGGGTTTCTGTCCAGGGTCAGTGTACGGGGTTTCTGTCCAGGGTCAGTGTACAGTGTTACTGTCCAGGATCAGTGTACGGGGTTTCTGTCTAGGGTCTGTGTATGGGGTTACTGTCCAGGGTCAGTGTACAGTGTTACTGTCCAGGATCAGTATACGGCGTTTCTGTCCAGGATCAGCGTACGGGGTTACTGTCCGGGGTCAGCGTACGGGGTTTCTGTCCGGTGTCAGCGTACGGGGTTACTGTCCACTGTCAGTATACGGGGTTTCTGTCCTGGGTCAGTGTACGGGTTACTGTCCGGGGTCAGTGTACGGGGTTACTATCCGGGGTCAGTGTACGGTGTTTCTGTCCAGGGTCAGTGTATAGTGTTACTGTCCAGGATCAGTGTACGGGGTTACTGTCCAGGATCAGTGTACGGGGTTTCTGTCCAGGGTCAGTGTACGGGGTTTCTGTCCAGGGTCAGTGTACGGGGTTACTGTCCAGGGTCAGTGTACGGGGTTACTATCCAGGGTGAGTGTACAGGTTTACTGTCCAGGGTCAGTGTACGGGGTTACTGTCCGGGGTCAGTGTACGGGGTTACTGTCCGGGGTCAGTGTACGGGGTTTCTGTCCGGGGTCAGTGTACAGTGTTACTGTCCAGGATCAGTATACGGCGTTTCTGTCCAGGATCAGCGTACGGGGTTACTGTCCGGGGTCAGCGTACGGGGTTTCTGTCCGGTGTCAGCGTACGGGGTTACTGTCCAGGGTCAGTGTACGGGGTTACTGTCCGGGGTCAGTGTACGAGGTTACTGTCCGGGGTCAGTGTACGGGGTTTCTGTCCGGGGTCAGTTTACGGGGTTACTGTACAGGGTCAGTGTACGGGGTTACTGTCCAGGGTCAGTGTACGGGGTTTCTGTCCAGGGTCAGTTTACGGGCTTTCTGTACAGGTTCAGTGTCAGGGTCAGTGTACGGGGTTTCTGTCCAGGGTCAGTGTACAGTGTTACTACCCAGGTTCAGTGTACGGTGTTTCTGTCCAGGGTCAGTGTCAGTGGACGGGGTTACGGTCCAGGGTCAGTGTCAGTGTATGGGGTTACTGTCCAGGGTCAGTGTACAGGGATTCTGTCTAGGGTCAGAGTACAGGGTTACTATACAGGGTCAGTGTACAGGGTTTCTGTCCAGGGTCAGTGTACGGGGTTTCTGTCCAGAGTCAGTGTACAGGGTTTCTGTCCAGGGTCAGAGTACGGGGTTACTATCCGGGGTCAGTGTACGGGGTTACTGTCCAGGATCCGTGTACGTGGTTTCTGTCCAGGGTGAGTGTACAGGGTTACTATCCAGGGTCAGTGTACGGGGTTACGGTCCAGGATCAGTGTACAGGGTTTCTGTTCAGTGTGAGTGTACAGGGTTACTATCCAGGGTCAGTGTACAGTGTTACTATCCAGGGTCAGTGTACATTGTTACTATACAGGGTCGGTGTACAGTGTTACTATACTGGGTCAGTGTGCAGGGTTACTGTCCAGGGTCAGTGTACGGGGTTACTGTCCAGGATCAGTGTGCAGGATTACTGTCCAGGGCCAGTGTACGGGGTTACTGCCAGGGTCAGTGTGCAGGGTTACTACCCAGGTTCAGTGTACGGTGTTTCTGTCCAGGGTCAGTGGCAGTGTACGGGGTTACTGTCCAGGGTCAGTGTACAGGGATTCTGTCCAGGGTCAGAGTACGTGGTTACTATACAGGGTCAGTGTACAGGTTTTCTGTCCAGGGTCAGTGTACAGTGTTACTATCCGGGGTCAGTGTACGGTGTTTCTGTCCAGGGTCAGTGTACGGGGTTACTGTCCAGGATCAGTGTGCAGGGTTACTGTCCAGGGCCAGTGTACGGGGTTACTGCCAGGGTCAGTGTGCAGGGTTACTGTCCAGGGTCAGTGTGCGGGGTTACTGTCCAGGGCCAGTATACAGGTTTACTGTCCAGGGTTAGTGTCAGGGTCAGTGTACAGGTTTAAAGTCCAGGGTCAGTGTCAGTGTACAGGTTTACTGTCAAGGGTCAGTGTCAGGGTCAGTGTACAGGGTTACTGTCCAGTGTCAGTGTCAGGGTCAGTGTACAGGGTTTCTGTCCAGGGTCAGTGTACAGTGTTACTGTCCAGGGTCAGTGTACGGGGTTACTGTCCGGGGTCAGTGTACGATGTTTCTGTCCAGGATCAGTGTACGGGGTTTCTGAACGCGGTCAGTGTACGGGGTTACTGTTCAGGATCAGTGTACAGTGTTACTGTCCAGGATCAGTGTACGGGGTTTCTGTCCAGGGTCAGTGTGCAGGGTTACTGTCCAGGGTCAGTGTACAGTGTTACTGTCCAGGGTCTGTGTCCGGGGTCAGTGTATGGGGTTTCTGTCCAGGGTCAGTGTACGGGGTTATTGTCCAGGATCAGTGTACAGTGTTACTGTCTAGGGTCAGTGTACGGGGTTACTGTCCGGGGTCAGTGTACAGTGTTACTGTCCAGGGTCAGTATACAGGTTTACTGTCCAGGGTCAGTCTCAGGGTCAGTGTACAGGTTTAAAGTCCAGGGTCAGTGTCAGTGTACAGGTTTACTGTCCAGGGTCAGTGTCAGGGTCAGTGTACAGGGTTACTGTCCAGTGTCAGTGTCAGGGTCAGTGTACAGGGTTTCTGTCCAGGGTCAGTGTACAGTGTTACAGTCCAGGGTCAGTGTACAGTGTTACTGACCAGGGTCAGTGTCCGGGGTCAGTGTACGGGGTTTCTGTCCGGGGTCAGTGTACGGGGTTATTGTCCAGGATCAGTGTACAGTGTTACTGTCCAGGGTCAGTGTACAGGGTTACTGTCCGGGGTCAGTGTACGGGGTTTCTGTCCAGGGTCAGTGTACGGGGTTTCTGTCCAGGGTCAGTGTATGGGGTTTCTGTCCAGGGTCAGTGTACAGGGTTTCTGTCCAGGGTCAGAGTACGGGGTTACTATCCAGGGTCAGTGTACGGGGTTACTGTCCAGGATCAGTGTAAGGGGTTTCTGTCCAGGGTGAGTGTACAGGGTTTCTGTCCAGGGTCAGAGTACGGGGTTACTATCCAGGGTCAGTGTACAGTGTTACTGTCCAGGATCAGTATACGGCGTTTCTGTCCAGGATCAGCGTACGGGGTTACTGTCCGGGGTCAGCGTACGGGGTTTCTGTCCGGGGTCAGCGTACGGGGTTACTGTCCAGTGTCAGTATACGGGGTTTCTGTCCTGGGTCAGTGTACGGGTTACTGTCCGGGGTCAGTGTACGGGGTTACTATCCGGGGTCAGTGTACGGTGTTTCTGTCCAGGGTCAGTGTACAGTGTTACTGTCCAGGATCAGTGTACGGGGTTACTGTCCAGGATCAGTGTACGGGGTTTCTGTCCAGGGTCAGTGTACGGGGTTTCTGTCCAGGGTCAGTGTGCGGGGTTACTGTCCAGGGTCAGTGTACGGGGTTACTATCCAGGGTGAGTGTACGGGTTTACTGTCCAGGGTCAGTGTACGGGGTTACTGTCCGGGGTCAGTGTGCAGGGTTACTGTCCAGGGTCAGTGTACAGTGTTACTGTCCAGGGTCTGTGTCCGGGGTCAGTGTATGGGGTTTCTGTCCAGGGTCAGTGTACGGGGTTATTGTCCAGGATCAGTGTACAGTGTTACTGTCTAGGGTCAGTGTACGGGGTTACTGTCCGGGGTCAGTGTACAGTGTTACTGTCCAGGGTCAGTATACAGGTTTACTGTCCAGGGTCAGTCTCAGGGTCAGTGTACAGGTTTAAAGTCCAGGGTCAGTGTCAGTGTACAGGTTTACTGTCCAGGGTCAGTGTCAGGGTCAGTGTACAGGGTTACTGTCCAGTGTCAGTGTCAGGGTCAGTGTACAGGGTTTCTGTCCAGGGTCAGTGTACAGTGTTACAGTCCAGGGTCAGTGTACAGTGTTACTGACCAGGGTCAGTGTCCGGGGTCAGTGTACGGGGTTTCTGTCCGGGGTCAGTGTACGGGGTTATTGTCCAGGATCAGTGTACAGTGTTACTGTCCAGGGTCAGTGTACAGGGTTACTGTCCGGGGTCAGTGTACGGGGTTTCTGTCCAGGGTCAGTGTACGGGGTTTCTGTCCAGGGTCAGTGTATGGGGTTTCTGTCCAGGGTCAGTGTACAGGGTTTCTGTCCAGGGTCAGTGTACAGTGTTACTGTCCAGGATCAGTGTACGGGGTTTCTGTCTAGGGTCTGTGTATGGGGTTACTGTCCAGGGTCAGTGTACAGTGTTACTGTCCAGGATCAGTATACGGCGTTTCTGTCCAGGATCAGCGTACGGGGTTACTGTCCGGGGTCAGCGTACGGGGTTTCTGTCCGGTGTCAGCGTACGGGGTTACTGTCCAGGGTCAGTATACGGGGTTTCTGTCCAGGGTCAGTGTACAGGGTTTCTGTCCAGGGTCAGAGTACGGGGTTACTATCCAGGGTCAGTGTACGGGGTTACTGTCCAGGATCAGTGTAAGGGGTTTCTGTCCAGGGTGAGTGTACAGGGTTTCTGTCCAGGGTCAGAGTACGGGGTTACTATCCAGGGTCAGTGTACAGTGTTACTGTCCAGGATCAGTATACGGCGTTTCTGTCCAGGATCAGCGTACGGGGTTACTGTCCGGGGTCAGCGTACGGGGTTTCTGTCCGGGGTCAGCGTACGGGGTTACTGTCCAGTGTCAGTATACGGGGTTTCTGTCCTGGGTCAGTGTACGGGTTACTGTCCGGGGTCAGTGTACGGGGTTACTATCCGGGGTCAGTGTACGGTGTTTCTGTCCAGGGTCAGTGTACAGTGTTACTGTCCAGGATCAGTGTACGGGGTTACTGTCCAGGATCAGTGTACGGGGTTTCTGTCCAGGGTCAGTGTACGGGGTTTCTGTCCAGGGTCAGTGTGCGGGGTTACTGTCCAGGGTCAGTGTACGGGGTTACTATCCAGGGTGAGTGTACGGGTTTACTGTCCAGGGTCAGTGTACGGGGTTACTGTCCGGGGTCAGTGTACGGGGTTACTGTCCGGGGTCAGTGTACGGGGTTTCTGTCCGGGGTCAGTTTACGGGGTTACTGTCCAGGGTCAGTGTACGGGGTTACTGTCCAGGGTCAGTGTACGGGGTTTCTGTCCAGGGTCAGTTTACGGGCTTTCTGTACAGGTTCAGTGTCAGGGTCAGTGTACGGGGTTTCTGTCCAGGGTCAGTGTACAGTGTTACTACCCAGGTTCAGTGTACGGTGTTTCTGTCCAGGGTCAGTGTCAGTGTACGGGGTTACGGTCCAGGGTCAGTGTCAGTGTATGGGGTTACTGTCCAGGGTCAGTGTGCAGGGATTCTGTCTAGGGACAGAGTACAGGGTTACTATACAGGGTCAGTGTACAGGGTTACTGTCCAGGATCCGTGTACGTGGTTTCTGTCCAGGGTGAGTGTACAGGGTTACTATCCAGGGTCAGTGTACGGGGTTACGGTCCAGGATCAGTGTACAGGGTTTCTGTTCAGTGTGAGTGTACAGGGTTACTATCCAGGGTCAGTGTACAGTGTTACTATCCAGGGTCAGTGTACAGTGTTACTATACAGGGTCGGTGTACAGTGTTACTATACTGGGTCAGTGTGCAGGGTTACTGTCCAGGGTCAGTGTACGGGGTTACTGTCCAGGATCAGTGTGCAGGATTACTGTCTCGGGCCAGTGTACGGGGTTACTGTCCAAGGTCAGTGTCCAGGGTTACTGTCCAGGATCAGTGTACGGGGTTTCTGTCCAGGGTCAGTGTACAGGGTTTCTGTCCAGGGTCAGTGTACAGTGTTACTATCCAGGGTTAGTGTGCTGTGTTTCTGTCCAGGGTCAGTGTATGGGGTTTCTGTCCAGGGTCAGTGTACAGGGTTTCTGTCCAGGGTCAGAGTACGGGGTTACTATGCAGGGTCAGTGTACGGGGTTACTGTCCAGGATCAGTGTACGGGGTTTCTGTTCAGGGTGAGTGTACAGGGTTACTATCCAGGGTCAGTGTACAGTGTTATTATCCAGGGTCAGTGTACAGTGTTACTATACAGGGTCAGTGTACAGGGTTACTATTCAGGGTCAGTGTACAGTGTTAATATACAGAGTCAGTGTGCAGGGTTACTATCCAGGATCAGTGTACGGGGTTTCTGTCCAGGGTCAGTGTGCAGGGTTACTGTCCAGGGTCAGTGTACGGGGTTACTGTCCAGGATCAGTGTACGGGGTTACTGTCCAGGATCAGTGTACGGGGTTACTGTCCGGGGTCAGTGTAGGTGGTTTCTGTCCGGGGTCAGTGTACGGGGTTACTGTCCAGGGTCAGTGTCTGTGTACAGTGTTACTGTCCAGGATCAGTGTACGGGGTTACTGTCCAGGATCAGTGTACGGGGTTACTGTCCGGGGTCAGTGTAGGTCGTTTCTGTCCGGGGTCAGTGTACGGGGTTACTGTCCAGGGTCAGTGTCTGTGTACAGTGTTACTGTCCAGGATCAGTGTACAGTGTTACTGTCCAGGATCAGTGTACGGGGTTTCTGTCCAGGGTCAGTGTACGGGGTTTCTGTCCAGGGTCAGTGTACAGTGTTACTGTCCAGGATCAGTGTACGGGGTTTCTGTCTAGGGTCTGTGTATGGGGTTACTGTCCAGGGTCAGTGTACAGTGTTACTGTCCAGGATCAGTATACGGCGTTTCTGTCCAGGATCAGCGTACGGGGTTACTGTCCGGGGTCAGCGTACGGGGTTTCTGTCCGGTGTCAGCGTACGGGGTTACTGTCCAGGGTCAGTATACGGGGTTTCTGTCCTGGGTCAGTGTACGGGTTACTGTCCGGGGTCAGTGTACGGGGTTACTATCCGGGGTCAGTGTACGGTGTTTCTGTCCAGGGTCAGTGTATAGTGTTACTGTCCAGGATCAGTGTACGGGGTTACTGTCCAGGATCAGTGTACGGGGTTTCTGTCCAGGGTCAGTGTACGGGGTTTCTGTCCAGGGTCAGTGTACGGGGTTACTGTCCAGGGTCAGTGTACGGGGTTACTATCCAGGGTGAGTGTACAGGTTTACTGTCCAGGGTCAGTGTACGGGGTTACTGTCCGGGGTCAGTGTACGGGGTTACTGTCCGGGGTCAGTGTACGGGGTTTCTGTCCGGGGTCAGTGTACAGTGTTACTGTCCAGGATCAGTATACGGCGTTTCTGTCCAGGATCAGCGTACGGGGTTACTGTCCGGGGTCAGCGTACGGGGTTTCTGTCCGGTGTCAGCGTACGGGGTTACTGTCCAGGGTCAGTGTACGGGGTTACTGTCCGGGGTCAGTGTACGAGGTTACTGTCCGGGGTCAGTGTACGGGGTTTCTGTCCGGGGTCAGTTTACGGGGTTACTGTCCAGGGTCAGTGTACGGGGTTACTGTCCAGGGTCAGTGTACGGGGTTTCTGTCCAGGGTCAGTTTACGGGCTTTCTATACAGGTTCAGTGTCAGGGTCAGTGTACGGGGTTTCTGTCCAGGGTCAGTGTACAGTGTTACTACCCAGGTTCAGTGTACGGTGTTTCTGTCCAGGGTCAGTGTCAGTGGACGGGGCTACGGTCCAGGGTCAGTGTCAGTGTATGGGGTTACTGTCCAGGGTCAGTGTACAGGGATTCTGTCTAGGGTCAGAGTACAGGGTTACTATACAGGGTCAGTGTACAGGGTTTCTGTCCAGGGTCAGTGTACGGGGTTTCTGTCCAGAGTCAGTGTACAGGGTTTCTGTCCAGGGTCAGAGTACGGGGTTACTATCCGGGGTCAGTGTACGGGGTTACTGTCCAGGATCCGTGTACGTGGTTTCTGTCCAGGGTGAGTGTACAGGGTTACTATCCAGGGTCAGTGTACGGGGTTACGGTCCAGGATCAGTGTACAGGGTTTCTGTTCAGTGTGAGTGTACAGGGTTACTATCCAGGGTCAGTGTACAGTGTTACTATCCAGGGTCAGTGTACATTGTTACTATACAGGGTCGGTGTACAGTGTTACTATACTGGGTCAGTGTGCAGGGTTACTGTCCAGGGTCAGTGTACGGGGTTACTGTCCAGGATCAGTGTGCAGGATTACTGTCCAGGGCCAGTGTACGGGGTTACTGCCAGGGTCAGTGTGCAGGGTTACTACCCAGGTTCAGTGTACGGTGTTTCTGTCCAGGGTCAGTGGCAGTGTACGGGGTTACTGTCCAGGGTCAGTGTACAGGGATTCTGTCCAGGGTCAGAGTACGTGGTTACTATACAGGGTCAGTGTACAGGTTTTCTGTCCAGGGTCAGTGTACAGTGTTACTATCCGGGGTCAGTGTACGGTGTTTCTGTCCAGGGTCAGTGTACGGGGTTACTGTCCAGGATCAGTGTGCAGGGTTACTGTCCAGGGCCAGTGTACGGGGTTACTGCCAGGGTCAGTGTGCAGGGTTACTGTCCAGGATCAGTGTACGGGGTTTCTGTCCAGGGTCAGTGTGCGGGGTTACTGTCCAGGGCCAGTATACAGGTTTACTGTCCAGGGTTAGTGTCAGGGTCAGTGTACAGGTTTAAAGTCCAGGGTCAGTGTCAGTGTACAGGTTTACTGTCAAGGGTCAGTGTCAGGGTCAGTGTACAGGGTTACTGTCCAGTGTCAGTGTCAGGGTCAGTGTACAGGGTTTCTGTCCAGGGTCAGTGTACAGTGTTACTGTCCAGGGTCAGTGTACGGGGTTACTGTCCGGGGTCAGTGTACGATGTTTCTGTCCAGGATCAGTGTACGGGGTTTCTGAACGCGGTCAGTGTACGGGGTTACTGTTCAGGATCAGTGTACAGTGTTACTGTCTGGGGTCAGTTTACGGGATTTCTGTCCGGGGTCAGCTTACGGGGTATCTGTCCGGGGTCAGTGTACGGGGTTTCTGTCCGGGGTCAGTGTACGGGGTTACTGTCCGGGTTCAGTGTACGGGGTTTCTGTCCGGGGTCAGTGTACGGGGTTACTGTCCAGGGTCAGTGTACGGGGTTACTATCCAGGGTCAGTGTACGGGGTTACTGTCCGGGGTCAGTGTACGGCGTTACTATCCAGGGTCAGTGTACGGTGTTTCTCTCCAGGGTCAGTGTACAGTGTTACTGTCCAGGATCAGTGTACGGGGTTACTATCCAGGATCAGTGTACAGGGTTACTATCCGGTGACAGTGTACGGGGTTACTGTCCAGGGTCAGTGTACGGGGTTTCTGTCCAGGGTCAGTGTACGGGGTTACTGTCCAGGGTCAGTGTATGGGGTTACTATCCAGGGTGAGTGTACGGGGTTACTGTCCGGGGTCAGTGTACGGGGTTACTGTCCGGGGTCAGTGTACGGGGTTACTGTCCGGGGTCAGTGTACGGGGTTTCTGTCCAGGGTCAGTTTACGGGGTTACTGTCCAGGGTCAGTGTACGGGGTTTCTGTCCAGGGTCAGTGTACGGGGTTGCTGTCCATGGTCAGTTTACGGGGTTTCTGTCCAGGTTCAGTGTCAGGGTCAGTGTACGGGGTTTCTGTCCAGGGTCAGTGTACAGTGTTACTACCCAGGTTCAGTGTACGGTGTTTCTGTCCAGGGTCAGTTTCAGTGTACGGGGTTACTGTCCAGTGTCAGTGTCAGTGTATGGGGTTACTGTCCAGGGTCAGTGTACAGGGATTCTGTCCAGGGTCAGAGTACGGGGTTACTATACAGGGTCAGTGTACAGGGTTTCTGTCCAGGGTCAGTGTACAGTGTTACTATCTGGGGTCAGTGTACGGGTGTTTCTGTCCAGGGTCAGTGTACGGGGTTACTGTCCAGGATCAGTGTGCAGGGTTACTGTCCAGGGCCAGTGTATGGGGTTACTGCCAGGGTCAGTGTGCAGGGTTACTGTCCAGGATCAGTGTACGGGTTTACTGTCCAGGGTCAGTCTCAGGGTCAGTGTACAGGTTTAAAGTCCAGGGTCAGTGTCAGTGTACAGGTTTACTGTCCAGGGTCAGTGTCAGGGTCAGTGTACAGGGTTACTGTCCAGTGTCAGTGTCAGGGTCAGTGTACAGGGTTTCTGTCCAGTGTCAGTGTACAGTGTTACAGTCCAGGGTCAGTGTACAGTGTTACTGACCAGGGTCAGTGTCCGGGGTCAGTGTACGGGGTTTCTGTCCGGGGTCAGTGTACGGGGTTATTGTCCAGGATCAGTGTACAGTGTTACTGTCCAGGGTCAGTGTACAGGGTTACTGTCCGGGGTCAGTGTACGGGGTTTCTGTCCAGGGTCAGTGTACGGGGTTTCTGTCCAGGGTCAGTGTACAGGGTTTCTGTCCAGGGTCAGAGTACGGGGTTACTATCCAGGGTCAGTGTACGGGGTTACTGTCCAGGATCAGTGTAAGGGGTTTCTGTCCAGGGTGAGTGTACAGGGTTTCTGTCCAGGGTCAGAGTACGGGGTTACTATCCAGGGTCAGTTTACGGGGTTACTGTCCAGGATCAGTGTACGGGGTTTCTGTTCAGGGTGAGTGTACGGGGTTACTATCCAGGGTCAGTGTACAGTATTATTATCCAGGGTCAGTGTACAGTGTTAATATACAGAGTCAGTGTGCAGGGTTACTATCCAGGATCAGTGTACGGGGTTTCTGTCCAGGGTCAGTGTGCAGGGTTACTGTCCAGGATCAGTGTACAGTGTTACTGTCCAGGATCAGTGTACGGGGTTTCTGTCCAGGGTCAGTGTACGGGGTTTCTGTCCAGGGTCAGTGTACAGTGTTACTGTCCAGGATCAGTGTACGGGGTTTCTGTCCAGGGTCTGTGTATGGGGTTACTGTCCAGGGTCAGTGTACAGTGTTACTGTCCAGGATCAGTATACGGCGTTTCTGTCCAGTGTCAGTATACGGGGTTTCTGTCCTGGGTCAGTGTACGGGTTACTGTCCGGGGTCAGTTTACGGGGTTACTATCCGGGGTCAGTGTACGGTGTTTCTGTCCAGGGTCAGTGTACAGTGTTACTGTCCAGGATCACTGTACGGGGTTACTGTCCAGGATCAGTGTACGGGGTTTCTGTCCAGGGTCAGTGTACGGGGTTTCTGTCCAGGGTCAGTGTGCGGGGTTACTGTCCAGGGTCAGTGTACGGGGTTACTATCCAGGGTGAGTGTACGGGTTTACTGTCCAGGGTCAGTGTACGGGGTTACTGTCCGGGGTCAGTGTACGGGGTTACTGTCCGGGGTCAGTGTACGGGGTTTCTGTCCGGGGTCAGTTTACGGGGTTACTGTCCAGGGTCAGTGTACGGGGTTACTGTCCAGGGTCAGTGTACGGGGTTTCTGTCCAGGGTCAGTTTACGGGCTTTCTGTACAGGTTCAGTGTCAGGGTCAGTGTACGGGGTTTCTGTCCAGGGTCAGTGTACAGTGTTACTACCCAGGTTCAGTGTACGGTGTTTCTGTCCAGGGTCAGTGTCAGTGTACGGGGTTACGGTCCAGGGTCAGTGTCAGTGTATGGGGTTACTGTCCAGGGTCAGTGTACAGGGATTCTGTCTAGGGACAGAGTACAGGGTTACTATACAGGGTCAGTGTACAGGGTTTCTGTCCAGGGTCAGTGTACGGGGTTTCTGTCCAGAATCAGTGTACAGGGTTTCTGTCCAGGGTCAGAGTACGGGGTTACTATCCGGGGTCAGTGTACGGGGTTACTGTCCAGGATCCGTGTACGTGGTTTCTGTCCAGGGTGAGTGTACAGGGTTACTATCCAGGGTCAGTGTACGGGGTTACGGTCCAGGATCAGTGTACAGGGTTTCTGTTCAGTGTGAGTGTACAGGGTTACTATCCAGGGTCAGTGTACAGTGTTACTATCCAGGGTCAGTGTACAGTGTTACTATACAGGGTCGGTGTACAGTGTTACTATACTGGGTCAGTGTGCAGGGTTACTGTCCAGGGTCAGTGTACGGGGTTACTGTCCAGGATCAGTGTGCAGGATTACTGTCTGGGGCCAGTGTACGGGGTTACTGTCCAAGGTCAGTGTCCAGGGTTACTGTCCAGGATCAGTGTACGGGGTTTCTGTCCAGGGTCAGTGTACAGGGTTTCTGTCCAGGGTCAGTGTACAGTGTTACTATCCAGGGTTAGTGTGCTGTGTTTCTGTCCAGGGTCAGTGTATGGGGTTTCTGTCCAGGGTCAGTGTACAGGGTTTCTGTCCAGGGTCAGAGTACGGGGTTACTATCCAGGGTCAGTGTACGGGGTTACTGTCCAGGATCAGTGTACGGGGTTTCTGTTCAGGGTGAGTGTACAGGGTTACTATCCAGGGTCAGTGTACAGTGTTATTATCCAGGGTCAGTGTACAGTGTTACTATACAGGGTCAGTGTACAGGGTTACTATTCAGGGTCAGTGTACAGTGTTAATATACAGAGTCAGTGTGCAGGGTTACTATCCAGGATCAGTGTACGGGGTTTCTGTCCAGGGTCAGTGTGCAGGGTTACTGTCCAGGGTCAGTGTACGGGGTTACTGTCCAGGATCAGTGTACGGGGTTACTGTCCAGGATCAGTGTACGGGGTTACTGTCCGGGGTCAGTGTAGGTGGTTTCTGTCCGGGGTCAGTGTACGGGGTTACTGTCCAGGGTCAGTGTCTGTGTACAGTGTTACTGTCCAGGATCAGTGTACGGGGTTTCTGTCCAGGGTCAGTGTACGGGGTTTCTGTCCAGGGTCAGTGTACAGTGTTACTGTCCAGGATCAGTGTACAGTGTTACTGTCCAGGATCAGTGTACGGGGTTTCTGTCTAGGGTCTGTGTATGGGGTTACTGTCCAGGGTCAGTGTACAGTGTTACTGTCCAGGATCAGTATACGGCGTTTCTGTCCAGGATCAGCGTACAGGGTTACTGTCCGGGGTCAGCGTACGGGGTTTCTGTCCGGTGTCAGCGTACGGGGTTACTGTCCAGGGTCAGTATACGGGGTTTCTGTCCTGGGTCAGTGTACGGGTTACTATCCGGGGTCAGTGTACGGTGTTTCTGTCCAGGGTCAGTGTATAGTGTTACTGTCCAGGATCAGTGTACGGGGTTACTGTCCAGGATCAGTGTACGGGGTTTCTGTCCAGGGTCAGTGTACGGGGTTTCTGTCCAGGGTCAGTGTACGGGGTTACTGTCCAGGGTCAGTGTACGGGGTTACTATCCAGGGTGAGTGTACAGGTTTACTGTCCAGGGTCAGTGTACGGGGTTACTGTCCGGGGTCAGTGTACGGGGTTACTGTCCGGGGTCAGTGTACGGGGTTTCTGTCCGGGGTCAGTTTACGGGGTTACTGTCCAGGGTCAGTGTACGGGGTTTCTGTCCAGGGTCAGTTTACGGGGTTTCTGTAGAGGTTCAGTGTCAGGGTCAGTGTACGGGGTTTCTGTCCAGGGTCAGTGTACAGTGTTACTACCCAGGTTCAGTGTACGGTGTTTCTGTCCAGGGTCAGTGTCAGTGTATGGGGTTACTGTCCAGGGTCAGTGTACAGGGATTCTGTCTAGGGTCAGAGTACAGGGTCATGTTTGACAAACCTTATTGAATTTTTTGAAGTAGTTACGAGGAATGTTGACGAGGGTAAGGCAGTGGATGTAGTCTATATGGACTTCAGCAAGGCCTTTGACAAAGTTCCACATGGAAGGTTAGTTAAGAAGGTTCAGTCGTTAGGTATTAATGCTGGAGTAATAAAATGGATTCAACAGTGGCTAGATGGGAGATGCCAGAGAGTAGTGGTGGATAATTGTTTATCGGGATGGAGGCCGGTGACTAGCGGGGTGCCTCAGGGATCTGTTTTGGGCCCAATGTTGTTTGTAATATACATAAATGATCTGGATGATGGGGTGGTAAATTGGATTAGTAAGTATGCTGATGATACTAAGGTAGGAGGTGTTGTGGATAATGAGGTGGGTTTTCAAAGCTTGCAGGGAGATTTATGCCGGTTAGAAGAATGGGCTGAACGTTGGCAGATGGAGTTTAATGCTGAGAAGTGTGAGGTTCTACATTTTGGCAGGAATAATCCAAATAGAACATACAGGGTAAATGGTAGGGCATTGAGGAATGCAGTGGAACAGAGAGATCTAGGAATAACAGTGCATAGTTCCCTGAAGGTGGAGTCTCATGTAGATAGGGTGGTGAAGAAGGCTTTTGGAACGCTGGCCTTTATAAATCAGAGCATTGAGTACAGAAGTTGGGATGTAATGTTAAAATTGTACAAGGCATTGGTAAGGCCAAATTTGGAATATTGTGTACAGTTCTGGTCACCGAATTATAGGAAAGATATCAATAAATTAGAGAGAGTGCAGAGACGATTTACTAGGATGTTACCTGGGTTTCAGCACTTAAGTTACAGAGAAAGGTTGAACAAGTTAGGTCTCTATTCATTGGAGCGTAGAAGGTTGAGGGGGGATTTGATCGAGGTATTTAAAATGTTGAGAGGGATAGATAGAGTTGACGTGAATAGGCTGTTTCCATTGAGAGTAGGGGAGATTCAAACGAGAGGACATGATTTGAGAGTTAGGGGGCAAAAGTTTAAGGGAAACACGAGGGGGTATTTCTTTACTCAGAGAGTGATAGCTGTGTGGAATGAGCTTCCTGTAGAAGTAGTAGAGGCCAGTTCAGTTGTGTCATTTAAGGTAAAATTGGATAGGTATATGGATAGGAAAGGAGTGGAGGGTTATGGGCTGAGTGCGGGTAGGTGGGACTAGGTGAGATTAAGAGTTCGGCACGGACTAGGAGGGCCGGAATGGCCTGTTTCCGTGCTGTGATTGTTATATGGTTATATGGTTATATGGTTACAGGGTTACTATACAGGGTCAGTGTACAGGGTTTCTGTCCAGGGTCAGTGTACGGGGTTTCTGTCCAGAGTCACTGTACAGGGTTTCTGTCGAGGGTCAGAGTACGGGGTTACTATCCGGGGTCAGTGTACGGGGTTACTGTCCACGATCCGTGTACGTGGTTTCTGTCCAGGGTGAGTGTACAGGGTTACTATCCAGGGTCAGTGTACGGGGTTACGGTCCAGGATCAGTGTACAGGGTTTCTGTTCAGGGTGAGTGTACTGGGTTACTATCCAGGGTCAGTGTACAGTGTTACTATCCAGGGTCAGTGTACAGTGTTACTATACAGGGTCGGTGTACAGTGTTACTATACTGGGTCAGTGTGCAGGGTTACTGTCCAGGGTCAGTGTACGGGGTTACTGTCCAGGATCAGTGTGCAGGGTTACTGTCTAGGGCCAGTGTACGGGGTTACTGTCCAGGGTCAGTGTCCAGGGTTACTGTCCAGGATCAGTGTACGGGGTTTCTGTCCAGGGTCAGTGTACAGGGTTTCTGTCCAGGGTCAGTGTACAGTGTTACTATCCAGGGTTAGTGTGCTGTGTTTCTGTCCAGGGTCAGTGTCAGTGTACAGTGTTTCTGTCCAGTGTCAGTGTCAATGTACAGTGTTACTGTCCAGGGTCAGTGTCAGTGTCAGTTTACAGGGTTTCTGTCCAGGGTCAGTGTATGGGGTTACTGTCCAGGGTTAGTGTCAGGGTCAGTGTACAGGTGTTCTGTCCAGGGTCAGTGTACGGTGTTTCTGTCCAGGGTCAGTGTCAGTGTACGGGGTTACTGTCCAGGGTCAGTGTCAGTGTCAGTGTACAGTGTTTCTGTCCAGGGTCAGTGTCAGTGTATGGGGTTACTGTCCAGGGTCAGTGTCAGGGTCAGTGTACAGGGTTTCTGTCCAGAGTCAGAGTACGGGGTTACTATACAGGGTCAGTGTACAGGGTTTCTGTCCAGGGTCAGTGTACGGGGTTTCTGTCCAGGGTCAGTGTACAGGGTTTCTGTCCAGGGTCAGTGTACAGTGTTACTATCCAGGGTCAGTGTACGGTGTTTCTGTCCAGGGTCAGTGTCAGTGTATGGGGTTTCTGTCCAGGGTCAGTGTCAGTGTCAGTGTACAGTGTTACTGTCCAGGGTCAGTGTACGGGGTTTCTGTCCAGGGTCAGTGTACGGGGTTTCTGTCCGGGGTCAGTGTACGGGGTTCCTGTCCAGGGTCAGTGTACGGGGTTTCTGTCCGGGGTCAGTGTACGGGGTTACTGTCCATGGTCAGTGTACGGGGTTTCTGTCCGGGGTCAGTGTACGGGGTTCCTGTCCAGGGTCAGTGTACGGGGTTACTGTCCAGGGTCAGTGTATGGGATTACTGTCCAGTGTCAGTGTACAGGGTTACTGTCCAGGATCAATATATGATGTTACTGTTCAGTGTCAGTGTCCAAGTTCTGTGTGTGGTGTCAGGGGTCTGTGTCTAGAGTTAGTGTCAGTGGTTATTCAGCATCCAGTGTCAGTAAGCAGTTAATACAACACATATTCTGTGTTTGAAACCCAGTCTTACATCCAGTGTCCAGACTATATATCCACTGTTCAGGCTTTAGTGCCCAGTGTCCGTGCAGTATATCCAGTATCTGAGCTCAGGCTCCAGTGTCCATGTAGTATATCCAGTATCTGAGCTCAGGGTCCAGTGTCCGTGCAGTATATCCAATATCTGAGCTCAGGCTCTAGTGTCCGTGCAGTATATCCAGTATCTGAGCTCAGGCACCAGTGTCCGTGCAGTATATCCAGTATCTGAGCTCAGGGTCCAGTGTCTGTGCAGTATATCCAGTATCTGAGCTCAGGCTCCAGTGTCCGTGCAGTATATCCAGTATCTGAGCTCAGGCTCCAGTGTCCGTGCAGTATATCCAGTATCTGAGCTCAGGCTCCAGTGTCCGTGCAGTATATCCAGTATCTGAGCTCAGGCTCCAGTGTCCGTGCAGTATATCCAGTATCTGAGCTCAGGCTCCAGTGCTCATTTTCAAGTATCTGATGTCCTGACCATATATCCACTTTCTGGGCTCCAGTGTCCAATGTCCATGCAGTATATCCAGTATCTGAGCTCAGGCTCCAGTGTCCGTGCAGTATATCCAGTATCTGAGCTCAGGCTCCAGTGTCTGTGCAGTATATCCAGTATCTGAGCTCAGGCTCCAGTGTCCATGCAGTATATCCAGTATCTGAGCTCAGGCTCCAGTGCTCATTTTCAAGTATCTGATGTCCTGACCATATATCCACTTTCTGGGCTCCAGTGTCCAATGTCCATGCAGTATATCCAGTATCTGAGCTCAGGCTCCAGAGTCCAGATCATATATCAAGTGTTCAGGCTCCAGTGTCCATACAGTACATCCAGTATCTACTCCCAGGTACCACTGTCCAGTGTGTGGGCCATATAGCCAATGTCTAAGCTCCAGTGTCCAGTACCTGAGCTTCAGTGCCCACTTTCCTGCATCCCAGCCAATATCTAGTGTTCTAATCCAGTGTCTGGGCTCCTGTGCTCACACTCCAATGTCCAATGTCCACAGCGTTTGTGCTCCAGTGCCAAGTGTCTGTCTGGCATATCCGGTGACAGGGCTTCTGTGTACAGTGCCTGGCCGTACGTCCAGTGTCATTGGCCCGGCGCCCAGTGCCTGGACTCCAGTGTCCGGTGTTTGGGCCGTATATCTTGTGTCCAGTGCCCGGGCCATACATCCAGTGTTCTGGTAGCAGTGTCCAGTGTCCGGGCTGTCGTGTCCGGCTCTGCGTGCTGCTCGGCGCCTCCGGTAATGTGCGGGTTAAGCTGGTGCGGGTCGGCGGGGGCGGGGGGTGTGTCAATCAGCGACGCGCCGGCCTCGGGACCGGGATGCCGATATTTAACCCGCGCCGCCGCTTCGGTGCCGAGTCTGGGCGTACGGTCCAAGCAGCACCGGCAGCTGGAACACCAACACCAACACCTGGACAATAGCAGCACCAGCACCGGACGCTGACCGAGGGAGCGGTACCGGGAGAAGTGGCACTGGGAGCAGGAACAGGGCCAGGAAACGGCGACACCGGCTGCGAAGCAGAAGCAGGAACGGGAGCAGAATCGGCATCGTCCGGAGAGCCGCTGACGGAAGAAGCTGTTGGACGTTGTCCGATCCATGCCTCGGGTCGCTCAGCCGCTGCCAGCCGTCTAGATACCGGGTGGCAGGGAGCGGCGGCGTTGCCATGGAGATGGTCTGTCGGCCGGGCTGAGCGGGCAGCGGCGGCTCTCGGTGCGGGAGCCGAGGGGACAGGCGGCGACACAGAGCGGAGGGGCAGCTAATCCCGCAGCACAACCTCAGCACGCCCAGTGCGTCCCCGTCACTCGCTGCACACTTCGTGCTATTAAAAGTATCCGCGTGCTGGTCCCGCTGACTATTTATAAACCTCTGGGATCTGGACTGGCCCGTTTAAGTCATGGAGCCGCCGCAGTGTTTCCTGAGCTGTCTGTGTGTGTTACTTCTTCAGCACGGCCTCTGTCAACCGTACTTGCACCTCCGGCCGGTGCCCAGTGACAGCCTCCCGGTCCTGGACATCATCGAGCAACCGGACCCGGACAACGACCCCAAGGACAGCGACCTGGACGAGCGCGCTCTGCGGAAGCGGCTAGGCAGCCACTTCGACCCCAGCTTTATGTCCATCACCCTGCCCGAGGTGGACGCGTCCGTGTCCCGGGAGTCCGGCCACAGGTTCAAGCCCCTGGGCGCGCTGCCCAACGACATCAAAAGACTGGATTTGTCTGAGACCCCTTACGGCAGGCGGATGAAGCTGGGGAAAAAGGCGAGGCGGAGACTGCAGCAGTGGTTATGGTCTTACACTTACTGTCCGGTGATGTACACTTGGAAGGACCTCGGAGGTCGCTTCTGGCCGCGATTTGTGAAAGAAGGGAACTGCTATAATGAGAGGTCCTGTTCATTCCCGGAAGGAATGCTCTGTAAACCTGTCAAATCCATCAGCAAGACGTTCTTAAGATGGTACTGCCAAGGATGGTCCAAGCCGAGGTACTGCACGTGGATACCTGTGCAGTACCCAGTTATTTCTGAGTGCAAGTGTGCCTGCTGAATGCGGGCGGGTGGACCGGGTGACTCGACACACGCACAGATGGTCTATAGTATAACAACGCCTATAGTCAAATCTATTTTTATATATCGCATTCTAAAGAAGCCCCAGCTTTGTATCTATATTAACACAGAGATTTTACGCTGCAGAAAATCTTGGATTATTGGAGGAGAGCGAACGGACCATAATTCAGCCCTGATCGGAGAGACTGGCACAGTTTCCGGAGTTCCGCTGGTGCCATGTGCCGAGATATTTTTTGTAATATAATAATTATTATAAAAAGTTGAGGTGAAGATATTACAGAGTGAATCTCAGCTTTCCAATACATAGAGTTAGAAGAGTAAAAACGTGTCAATTATTTATTTCTTTACCGTTTGTTGATAATTAACTAGACGATATCGTGGCATTGGAGATGTTTACTTGAATATACTTTCTAAACAAAACATATCAATGTAAATATAATGGTTCATTGTTTTTAGCAATAAAGTCTCATCTTTGAAACAAAGGTTTTGGAAATGTGACCCTCCAGCCTTGGCGATAATCTTCCCGAGACAGAATGATTTAGGCTCCGCTCAAACGTCCCGATCCCTTCGCACCCGCTCCGTGGGAAATGAGCTGCGGTCGGTTCCGCCGGCATGGCCCGCCGTGTGTGTACAGGTGAGGCCGGATACTGGTGTGGAGGAACGGGGGGCCGGAGCTCGAACCTTGTGCCCCGCCGGCTTCACATCACATCCTGAGTGGCACCCACTGCGAGCCGCCGCTACCCAACCCTCGCAGGAAGCTGCCAGATACAAGGCAGGGGTCTGTTCAAAGCAAAGCGGCCACAACCAAAAAAAATGCTTTAAATTTAGGACGGAATCAAGAAATTCCACCACCGATGCTGGAATATTGGGTTCAGGGACACCTCGACAAAAGCAGGTGAAAAAATATTAGAATACGGAACTGCAAACAAATAAAAAAAAGATGTTTTTTAATTTGGAATGTGTCCAGCGAGATGGGGACACGTTGTCTGGGCATTTGCGCGGGCTCCCCCCCCCCCACACACAAACACTGATATTTATACAGGCATGCAGAGTTGAAAACATTGAGAGCGGCGATGAAGTCGTCCGCGGAACAGAACGGCCGATTGATAGGAGCGCCTTCCTGGCGTCCACTAATTGAAGCCCAGTCAATGCGTTTAACGGGACTAAATGTGCGCCCAGTTCTTCGCGGGCAATGCATCCGCGTTGTAATTTGCTAATTAAAGTACACGTTCAGACTGAGACGAGACGATCCCTGGTTATATTCGCTACTGCTGCGCGTTGCTTTTCACGTTTATAAATACTATTATTTATTAAGAAGCCCTCTTGGACGCGTCAAGACACTGGGAGAGGGAGACGGAGTCGGCTGTCTGGGTATTTCTGGGACTGATGTCTCGCAGTGTTCTAAAGCCCCGAGCTTGATCCCTGGGTATAGTTGCATTGAGACTTTTAGCCTGAGCTCTGAGCAGATGCTGGGACTGACTTAGAGGCGCCGTTCAGCCGCCCCTCTCGACAGCCCGGAATTTAGCACTAAGACCCTACACACACACACATACACACACAGAGCCCATTAACCCTCTCCTCGCCTCCTTTCCATGCTCCAAGCCTCGGTTAATGATTGCTGCCAGTCTTACACAGTCGCCCAGTCACAGTCTTTGCAGCCCGGGGGCGGCACCAAACCTCGCTAAATTCCAGCGCCGCAGTTTGCATTGTTGCTGCGTGCCGAGCGCTTCACTTCACGGGAGGTTCAGCCGGGGCGGCAGGGCGGAGCCCAATCTGCCGCGTACGGTGAGGAGCGGTGTGGGTGAGGGGCGGCAGGTAGCGCCGCTGGGATCACCGCCTCCCCCACACGCTCCCTCCCCCACCTCACTAAACTGCTCGGTCTGAAGCCTGCGTGGTTCCCGGCCCAGCGAGTGCGGCGCAACCCGAAACCAGTTCCCAGTGGGCTCGCTGCCAGCGAGTAAAACTGTCCAATTTAACTCCAAATTGATATTCTTTCTGGGCCCGGCAACTGGTGGACAGGAAAGCAAAAATCACAGTGGTATCAGACATAAAGGGGAGAGAGGCACCGAAGAGATGTTTCGCGGATACCGCATCTGTTAGTGTAGAGAAGGAGCATCATTCGGTGTCTGATCCCGGGAGTGTGTAATGGGATGGGATAGAAGGAGTTTCTCTTTGTGTCCAACCCCCGGAGCGTGTGAAGCACAGTGTAGAGCGAACTTCACTCTGTGTCTGACCCCGGGAGTGTGTAATAGGAATGGGATAGAAGGAGCTTCACTTTATGCCCGATCATAGGAATGTGTGATGGGGCGGTGTGGCGGGAGGTTCACTTTGTGTGTGACCCCAGCAGTGTGTGAATGACAATATAGTGCGAATTTCACTCTGTGACTGACCACAGGAGTGTGTGATGGGACGATGCAGAGGGAGCTTCACTCTGTGTCTGTCACCAGGAGTGTGTGATAGGAAGTTGTGGAGGGAGCTTCACTCTGACACACCCAGGAGTGTGTGATGGGACACTGTTGGAGGGAACTTCCGTCTGTGTCTGACCCCGGGAGCGCATGATGGGACGGTGTGCAGGGAACTTCACTCTGTGTTTGATACCAGGAATATGAAATGGGAGATATGGAGGGATCTTCACTCTGGGTCTGACCCTGGGAATATGGTATGGGACAGTATGGAGGGAGCTTCACTTTGTAGAGAAGTACAGCATTGAAACAAGCCCTTTGGCCCATCTAGTCCATGCCAAAACCATTTAAACTGCCTACTCTCATCACTGGGATCATAGCCCACCATACCCCTCTCATCCATGTACCTTAGTACCAAAGGATGTTCACGAAAATGGTTCCAGGATTGAATGGGTTGTCATATGAAAAGCATTTGACAGCTCTGGGCCTGTACTCACTAGAATTCAGAAGAATGAGGAGTGACCTTATTGAAACTATCAAATGGTGAAAGGCCTCAATAGAGTGGATGTGGAGAGGATGTTTCGTATGTCCTTTGTGTCTGACCCTGGGATTGTATGATGGGACGATATGGAGGAAGCTTCAATCTGTGTCTGACCCTGGGAGAGTGTGGTGGGACAGTGTGGAGGAAGCTTTACTCTGTCTGACATCAGGAGTATGTGATGGGATGGTGCGCAGGGAGCTTCACTCTGTGTCTGACCCTGGTAATATGAAATGGGACAGTATGGAGGGAGCTTCACTCTGTGTCTGACCCTGGTAATATGAAATGGGACAGTATGGAGGGAGCTTCACTCTGTTTCTGACCCTGGGAGTGTGTGATGGGATGGCGTGAAGGGAGCTTCACTCTGTGTCTGACCCTGGTAATATGAAATGGGACAGTATGGAGGGAGCTTCACTCTGTTTCTGACCCTGGGAGTGTGTGATGGGATGCCGTGCAGGGAGCTTCACTCTGTGTCTGACCGTGGTAATATGAAATGGGACAGTATGGAGGGAGCTTCACTCTGTTTCTGACCCTGGGAGTGTGTGATGGGATGGCGTGCAGGGAGCTTCATTCTGTGTCTGACCCTGGTAATATGAAATGGGACAGTATGGAGGGAGCTTCACTCTGTTTCTGACCCTGGGAGTGTGTGATGGGATGGCATGCAGGGAGCTTCACTCTGTGTCTGACCCTGGTAATATGAAATGGGACAGTATGGAGGGAGCTTCACTCTGTTTCTGACCCTGGGAGTGTGTGATGGGATGGCGTGCAGGGAGCTTCACTCTGTGTCTGACCCTGGTAATATGAAATGGGACAGTATGGAGGGAGCTTCACTCGGTGTCTGACCCTGGAAGTGTGTGATGGGATGGTGCGCAGGGGACTTCACTCAGTGACCTCGGGATTGTGTGATGGTCATTTTAGGGTGGAGGAACAGCTTCATTCTATGACCTCGGGAGTTTGTGATGGAATGGTGTAGAGGGAGATAAAAATTCTGTTTCTAACCCATTTCATCTCAGTGCCAGAGCTGTGCCATGAGAGGTGTAGAGGGAGTTTTGCTCAGTCTGCATTCTCTGCTGTGGGTGTGTGTGACAGATATGTCTGTGTGTGCTTTGCACTGTGTCGTGTAAATGCTGACCCTGTGCTGAGGGTCCATGATGAAGGCTAAAGTGGCAGTTGCTTTAGTTCAGCAGCCCATGTTTAGGGGATTTGCTGGTTTTGTTGAGAGAGAATGACTGCATTCATTAGTCTGAACACAATTGTGATTGTAATATATCTCTGCATGTTTACAAAACTCACCAGTCCTGCTTTACTTTTTATTAATGTTTCATTCCTTGAAGGTGCTGTCACAATATTCTCTTCATCAAATTAATAAAATCAGCAGTTTTCTTGGGGATTTTTTTGCTGCTGTGTAGTAATTGTTGGATTTGTTTTTGCCAGAAGTGTTCTTCAAAACTCAATGTGATTCCATTAAGAATCATTAATTTTCCCCAGAACTGAACTGGGAAAACACTTGTGTAGCCTTGGTATTGAGGGCTCAATCTCATTGCTGCTTGGTTGTATCGGGTCCAGACATGTCAGTAGTTCAGTGTTTCTGATCCTCTTATTGATTGTACAGCATAATGATACTGACACCCTGTCCCTACAGACACATAGCCTCTGTAAGGACTCTGTCCCACATAATTCCTGAGCACAGCCCTGGACCATGCTACTGCACTCACTCTTGTTCTGTGGGCTTCTTTATTTGGAAAACTCCTGTCCATGGATTGGCTAAACATAACCCTGCTCAAAATGTTCTTGGTAACCCTCAAATATGTTTGTGGGAAGGGGAGAGTGGGTTGATACAGCCTATGTTTTAGTATCATTGACATATCCCCAGGAGTCTCGATCACACACATGCTCTCTTCCATGTAAACTGTGCTTCTATCTTGCCGACAATCTGCCAAAATTCTGTAAGTTCAAAGCCGTAGTAATGTAAACCAGCTTAACGCTGGAACCTTTTTCCACGGCTGAGAGGCTGTAAGAAAAAAAAGTCTCGTACCTTGGTGTGTTACGGACTGGAGAGTCCAAGTTTGGATTTGTGTCTGTCTGTTACTCTGAGCCAATGCTGCCAGTATACTGTACTTCAACAGTGCCCACTCCGGGGAGAGTGAGCCAGGCTGCTACACTGTCTCTACCCAGTGCGTCTGAGCTGTCAGCACTGTTCTCTCCACATCAAATGAGAATAAGACTTGCCTGCCGCCCACCATGATCTCAGAGTTTGCCAAGCCTCAAGTGTTTTTGTGTGCTTCTGTTTGCATTTTAAATAATCTCACATCAGAAACAGAAGTTCAACCTTAAAATTTTGCTCTTGGGATCAAGAAGGCTGTCTGGCACCTGCTGAGGAGAGAGACAAGGTCTCCCAGCAGAGGCCTGTGTCCAAGGAGTGAAAAATGATGTCCGTATTGACCTTCACCAGGAGTGAGTGAGACACTGTCAGATCAACAGGATTGAGATTAAAATCTGACAATTTAAAGGCCTCAGATTGAGGAACACTTCACAGACGTTATATTGGAAGTGGTTCAGACAATTTGAATACTATATAATGGGAAGTCATTTGATCCACTGGAATTATAAAAATTGGGAAGCGGATTGAGGTGCAGATCCGGCCCTGAAGTGATGGGGAAGGAGCTGATCCACTGAAATACCATGCATACACATTCAAGTAATTTCTCAGTTACATTGCAGGGATTGCTGAGATATTGATGATATTCCAACAATGATGTAAGCATGCTGTTAGCAGCTTAGAATGATGTTGAGAGAGGCAGAGGGGCTGTCGTTTAGCAACACATGCACATAATACCAATTACCAAGCGGCAATCAGCACTGACATTTCTAAGCACTGAGAACAGTTGCCAGGGTATTCAGCTCTTTTAAGTCATTAGAATTTGAACAGCAGTGCAGTCTGGCTGAGAATTCAAGAAAATTCTGAAATGGGGGTTGAAATGTAGTTCCATTGAATTCCTTGTACGGAATGGAGTCTAAGCAAGTATTACAACAGCCCTGGTGAAAGCTGCATTTCTACGGTTTTGCTATAAGGGGTGTGTCACATTACTTCTGTGTCCATGGGTGGAGCTTCATTGTCTGCTTTGATGATAACACGGCATTCTGAAGTGCTTCTCAAGGTAGTGAAATATCTTTTTGTCAGCACAATAGTAGATGAAATGGTACTAAAGCACCAGTAACCAGGGTTCAATTCCCACCACTGCCTGTAAGGAATTTGTACTTTCTCCCAGTGACCATGTGCTCTAGGTGCCCTGGTTTCCTCCCACGCTTCAGTGATTTATGAGTTAGTAGAGTAGCACAGGCTCATTGGCCGTAAGGGCCTCCTACTATGCTATGTCTTTAAATAAAAATCAGTTCAGTTAGTGACAGCAGAGGAACCACTGGAGCAGGGCGTAACAAGGCAACATTTTGACTCAGAAGACAGAGGTCAGAGGAACTTACAGATGAGACTAAGCAGGGACAGGAAGTCATCCCCTTGCAGGTGCAATGTGCAAGTCAGTGAGAGGGTGTAGAAGGGGTCTTCTGGGATGCTGCCTGGATTAGAGTGCATGTGCTATGACAATATGTCGGACAAATTTGGGTTGTTTTCTGGGGGAGCAGTGGAGGCTGAGAAGAGATCCATAAGAGGTTTAGAAGATCATGAGAGGCATTGCCAGAGTAAACAGACAGTATCTTTTACTCAGTATCAAAGCATCAATAACAGGCAACATACTTAGGAGTTGTGCAGGACAAGTTTTTACAGCGAGAGAGGGGGTGTCCGGAATTCACCACTTAGGGTGGTGGTGGAGGCAAATACCAAACAGGGTATTAAGATGCTTTTAGATGAACATGGAAATATGGTGATTGGAGGGATATGATAATTCTGCAGAGAATGGGGGATATAGACATTGTAAAGTAAATAGAGGATTGGACATTGTACAATGAATGGAGGATATGGACTGTACAGTGAATGGAGGATAGTGACATTGTGCAGTGAATGGAGGATATGGACTGTACAGTGAATGGAGGATATGGACTGTACAGTGAACGGAGGATACAAATATTGTATAGTGAATGGAAGGATATGGACATTGGAGGATATCAAAGTAGTGCAAATTTCAAAGTAAAATTTATTACCAGAATACATACATCCCCGAGTTTCTTTTTCAGCAGCCATACTTAGCAAATCTATAGAACAATAACTTTAAACTGCAGACATCAGGACCTGTTAACTGTAAACAATCTGTGCAAATACGGATATAAATAAATGGCAATAAATAATGAGCATGAAATAACAATATAACAGAGTCCTTAAATGAGTGCAGCTATCCCCTTTTGTTCAAGAGCCTAGTGGTTGAGGGTCAGCAACTGTTCTTGAACCTGGTGGTGTGAGTCCTGAGGCTCTTGTACCTTCTACCTGATGGCAGCTGCGAGTAAAGAGCATGGTCTGGGTGGTGAGCATCTTTGATAAAGAATGCTGCTTTTCTACGGCAATGTTTCATGTAGATGTGCTCAATGATTGGGAGGGTTTTTATCTGTGATGTATTAGGCCGAATCCATTACCTTTTATGCTCAAGGGTATTGGTGTTCCCATATTAGGCTGTAATCCAGCCAGTCAGTGCACTTTCCATCACTCATCTACAGAACTTTGCCAAGGTTTCTGATGATATGCCAAACTTCTGCAAACTCCTGAGGAAGTAGAGGTACTCCCGTGCTTTTTTAGCAATAATGTTTACATGATGGGCCCAGAACAGGTCCTCTGAGATAGTGACACCCAATTTAAAGTTACTGACCCACGCCACTTCTGACCTCTGATGATTACTGGCTCATGGACCTTTAGTTTTCCTCTCCTGAAGTCTACAATCAGCTCCTTTGTCTTATTGACATTGAGTGAGAGATTGTTGTTATTACACCACTCAGCCAAGTTTTCAATCTCCCTCCTGTAAACCAATTCATTACCCTCTTTGCTACAGCCCACGACGGTGGTGTTGTCCACAAACATTTATAAGGTGCTGGAGCTGTACTTAGCCACACAGTCGGTTGTAAAGTGAGCAGAGCAGGCGGCTAACTACACATCCCTGTCATGCTCCTGTACTGATGAAAATTGTGGAGAAAATGTTTTTGCCAATCCAAACTGACTGGGGTCCTCAAGTGAGGATCCAATAGCACAAGGGCTTGGAGTGTACGGAATAGTTTTGAGGGGATGATGGTGTTAAATGCTGAGTTGTAATCAATAAAGAGCTTCCTGTTATATGCATCTTTGAAGTCCAGATGTTCCAGGGTTGTGTAGAGCAAATGAGATAGCATCTGCTGTAGACCTGTTGCTTCAGAAGACACATTTACATGGATCCAAGTCACCATTTGAAATTCGAATGGAGGGACATGGACATTGTAAAGAGAATGGAGTAATATGGACATTGAACGGAGAATGGAGGCTATAGACATAGTACAGTGAATGGAGGTTATGGACATTTTACAGAGAACAGACAATATAGGCATTGTACAATGAATGGGATATGCACATTATACAGAGAATGGGGTAGATATGGACATTGTAGTGTGAATGAAGCGATATGCAAAGTGGGGACATGTGGATCATGTATAGTGAACAGAGGGAAAAGACAATGTAGAGTGAACGAGAGATATGGACATCATATGCTGAATATGGACAATTTACAGCAAATGGAGTATTATGCACATTATGGTGTAAATTGAGGATATGGACATGGTACAGTAAGGGAAGGAATATGGATAGTACAGGGAATAGAAGAATATGGATATTGTACTGTGAATGGAGGATATGTACCTTTTACAGTGAAAGGAAGGATATGGACAAAATGATAGATAGATAGATACTTTATTCATCCCCATGGGGAAATTCAACTTTTTTCCAATGTCCCATACACTTGTTGTAGCAAAACTAATTACATACAATACTTAACTCAGTAAAAAAATATGATATGCATCTAAATCACTATCTCAAAAAGCATTAATAATAGCTTTTAAAAAGTTCTTAAGTCCTGGCGGTAGAATTGTAAAGCCTAATGGCATTGGGGAGTATTGACCTCTTCATCCTGTCTGAGGAGCATTGCATCGATAGTAACCTGTCGCTGAAACTGCTTCTCTGTCTCTGGATGGTGCTATGTAGAGGATGTTCAGAGTTATCCATAATTGACCGTAGCCTACTCAGCGCCCTTCGCTCAGCTACCGATGTTAAACTCTCCAGTACTTTGCCCACGACAGAGCCCGCCTTCCTTACCAGCTTATTAAGACGTGAGGCGTCCCTCTTCTTAATGCTTCCTCCCCAACACGCCACCACAAAGAAGAGGGCGCTCTCCACAACTGACCTATAGAACATCTTCAGCATCTCACTACAGACATTGAATGACGCCAACCTTCTTAGGAAGTACAGTCGACTCTGTGCCTTCCTGCACAAGGCATCTGTGTTGGCAGTCCAGTCTAGCTTCTCGTCTAACTGCACTCCCAGATACTTGTAGGTCTTAGAGAAATAGAGAGAATGGAGTGTTTTGGACATTGTACAATGAATAGAGGATATGGACATGGTATGGTGTGCAATGAGTGGGAGTATACGAACATTGTGACACAACTGGAGGATATGGATATTGTAGAGAAAATGGGGTTATATAGATATGATACAGTGAATGGAGCACTGTGTACATTGCACAGTGAATGGAGGGTATGTACCTTCTACAGTGAATAGAGGAATATGAGCGTGTACAGAGAATGGAATGATATGGACATTGTACAGTGAATGAATGGAAATGGATATTGCATGTCCATACAGAGAATACAGACAGTGTTCAGTAAATAGAGTATATAGACATTGTACAGTGAAGAGATGGGTGTGGACATAGTACAGTGAATGGAGGGCCATGGCCATTATACACTATAACCATATAACCATATAACAATCACAGCACGGAAACAGGCCATCTCGGCCCTCCTAGTCCATGCCGAACTCTTAATCTCACCTAGTCCCACCTACCCGCACTCAGCCCATAACCCTCCACTCCTTTCCTGTCCATATACCTATCCAATTTTACCTTAAATGACACAACTGAACTGGCCTCTACTACTTCTACAGGAAGCTCATTCCACACAGCTATCACTCTCTGAGTAAAGAAATACCCCCTCGTGTTTTCCTTAAACTTTTGCCCCCTAACTCTCAAATCATGTCCTCTCGTTTGAATCTCCCCTACTCTCAATGGAAACAGGCTATTCACGTCAACTCTATCTATCCCTCTCAAAATTTTAAATACCTCGATCAAATCCCCCCTCAACCTTCTACGCTCCAATGAATAGAGACCTAACTCGTTCAACCTTTCTCTGTAACTTAAGTGCTGAAACCCAGGTAACATCCTAGTAAATCGTCTCTGCACTCTCTCTAATTTATTGATATCTTTCCTATAATTCGGTGACCAGAACTGTACACAATATTCCAAATTTGGCCTTACCAAAGCCTTGTACAATTTTAACATTACATCCCAACTTCTGTACTCAATGCTCTGATTTATAAAGGCCAGCGTTCCAAATGCCTTCTTCACCACCCTATCTACATGAGACTCCACCTTCAGGGAACTATGCACTGTTATTCCTAGATCTCTCTGTTCCACTGCATTCCTCAATGCCCTACCATTTACCCTGTATGTTCTATTTGGATTATTCCTGCCAAAATGTAGAACCTCACACTTCTTAGCATTAAACTCCATCTGCCAACGTTCAGCCCATTCTTCTAACCGGCATAAATCTCCCTGCAAGCTTTGAAAACCCACCTCATTATCCACAACACCTCCTACCTTAGTATCATCGGCATACTTACTAATCCAATTTACCACCCCATCATCCAGATCATTTATGTATATTACAAACAACATTGGGCCCAAAAATGGTCCACTGAATGGAGGAGGTGGACATTGTACAGTGAATGGAGGATATGGGCATTGTAGAATGAATGGAGGCTATGGATGTTGTAGACTGAATGGGGTTATGGATATTGTAGAGAGAAAGGAAGATATGGATGTTGTAGAGTGAATGGAGGATATGGACATTGCACTGTGAATTGAATGAAATCTCCATTGTACAGTGAATGGAGGGATATGAACATTGTATTATGAAAGGGGTGATATGAACATTATACAGTGAATGGGAAGATATGGAATTTGTATTCAGAATGGGGGATATGTACATTGTACAGGGAATGGGGAGATATGAACATAGTATTCTGAAAGGGGTGATATGAACATTGTACAGTGAATGGGAAGATATGGAATTTGTATTCAGAATGGGGGATATGTACATTGTACAGTGAATGGGGAGATATGAACATTGTATTCTGAAAGGGGGATATGAACATTGTACAGTGAATGGGGAGATATGGAATTTGTATTCAGAATGGGTGATATAAACATTGTAGAGTGAATGGGGAGATATAGAATTTGTATTCAGAATGGGGGATATGAACATTGTACAGTGAATGGGTGATATGAACATTGTACAGTGAATGGGTGATATGAACTTTGTACAGTGAATGGGGAGATATGGAATTTGTATTCTGAATGGGGGTTATGCAGATAATACAGTCAAGGGGAATGTGAATATTGTACAGATAATGGAAGATATTGGCATTATAGAGTGAATGGAGAGATATGGACATTTAACAGTGAAGGGAGGGATATGGACATTGTCTTGTGAATGGAAAATATCTACATTCTACAGTGAATTGAGGGATATAGACATTGTACAGAATGTGGAAGACATGGACATTGTATAGTGAATGTAGGATATGGGCATTATAAAATGAAGGAGGATATGGATAGTGTGCAGTGAATGGAGCAACATGAACTGTACAGTGAATGGAAGATATGTACCTTTGACAGTGAAGGGAGGGATACAAACATTGTACTGTGAATAGAAGGATATAGTCATTGCACAGTGAATGGAGGGACGTAGAGATTGCACTTCAATGGGAATATGGACATTGTACAGTCAATGGAGGGCTTTTGTCACTGTACAGTGTATGGAGGGATATGGACAACGTACAGTGAATGTAGGATATGGATATTGCACTGTGAATGATGTATATGAACATTCTACAGTGAAGGGAGCAATATAGACTTTGAATGGATGATATGGATATTGTATAGTGAATGGAGGGATATGGACTGTACAGTAAGTGGAGGACATGGTCATTATACAGTGACTGGAGGAAATGGATATCATACAGAGAATGAGGGATATTGACATTGTGGAGTGAATGGGGGATATGGACAGTAAATGGAGGGTATGGACACTGTTGAATGAATCAGAATCAGGCTTATTATTACCGGCATGTGTCATGAAATTTGTTAACTCAGCAGCAGCAGTTCAATGCAAAACAATATAGAAGAAAAAAAAATTAATAATAAATAAATAAGTACAGGTACTCAATTACAGTATGTGTATTGGATAGATTAAAAATCGTATAAAAACAGAAATAATATATATTTTAAAAATGAGGTAGTGTCCAAGGGTTCAATGTCCATTCAGGAATCAGATGGCAGAGGTGAAGAAGCTGTTCCTGAATCACTGAGTGTGTGCCTTCAGGCTTCCGTCTCTCCTATCTGATGGTAACAGTGAGAAAAGGGCACGCCCTGGGTGCTGGAGGTCCTTAATAATGGACTCTACCTTTCTGAGACACCATTCCCTAAAGATGTCTTGGGTACTTTGTAGGCTAGTACCCAAGATGGAGCCAACCAAATTTACAACCCTCTACAGCTTCTTTCAGACCTGTACAGTAACCCCCCTCCCCCCATACCAGACGGTGATGCAGCCTGTCAGAATGCTCTCCACAGTACATCTGTAGAAGTTTTTGAGTGCTTTTGTTGACATACCAAATCTCTTCAAACTCCTAATAAAGTATAGCCGCTGTCTTGCCTTCTTTATAACTCAATTGATATGTTGGGACCAGGTTAGATTCTCAGAGATCTTGACACCCAGGAACTTGAAACTGCTCACTCTCTCCACTTCTGATCCCTCTATGAGGATTGGTATTGGTTCCTTCATCCTACCCTTCCTGAAGTCCACAATCAGCTCTTTCGTCTTACTGATGTTGAGTGCCAGGTTGTTGCTGTGACAGCACTCCACTAGTTAGCATATCTCACTCCTGTATGCCCTCTCATCACCATCTGAGATTCTACCAATAATGGATGTATCATCAGCAGATTTATAGATGGTATTTGAGCTATGCCTAGCCACACAGACATTTATAGAGAGTACAGCAGTGGGCTACACACAGACCTCTGAGGTGCACCAGTGTTGATCGTCAGCAAGGAGGAGATGTTATCAATCCGCACAGATTGTGGTCTTCTTGTTAGGAAGTCGAGGATCCAATCGCAGAGGGAGGTACAGAGGCCAGGTTCTGCAACTTCTCAATCAGGATTGTAGGGATGATGGTATTAAAGATACACCAGTGAAGTTTAAGAGACTACTAGACAGGTATATGGAGGAATTTAAGTGGGGGGTTATATGGGAGGCAGGGTTTAAGGGTCAGCACAACATTGTGGGCCAAAGGGCCTGTAATGTGCTGTACTATTCTATGTTCTATGCTAAATGCTGAGCTATAGTTGATGAACAGCATCCTGACACAAGACCAGAAGACCATAAGACTATAAGACAAAGGAGCAGAAGTCGGCCATTTGGCCCATTGAGTCTGCTCCACCATTTATCATGAGCTGATCCATTCTCCCATTTAGTCCCATTCCCCCGTCTTCTCACCATAACCTTTGATGCCCTGGCTACTCAGATATCTATCAATCTCTGCTTTAAATACACCCAATGACTTAGCCTCCACTGCTGCCTATGGCAACAAATTCCACAGATTCACCAACATCTGGCTAAAAAAATTTCTTCGCAACTCTGTTCTGAATGGGTTCCTTCAATCCTTAAGTCATGCCCTCTCATACTAAACTCCCCCACCATGGGGAAACAACTTTGCCACATTCACTCTGACCATGCCTTTGAACATTCGAAATGTTTCTATGAGGTCCCGCCTCATTCTTCTAAACTCCAAGGAGTACAGACCAAGAGCGGTCAAACGTTCCTCATATGTTAACCCTCTCATTCCTGGAATCATTCTAGTGTATCTTCTCTGAACCCTCTCCAATGTCAGCACATCCTTTCTTAAATAAGGAGCCCAAAACTGCACACAGTACTCCAAGTGAGGTCTTACCAGTGCCTTATAGAGCCTCAACATCACATCCCTGCTACTATACTCTATTCCTCTAGAAATGAATGCCAACATTGCATTCGCCTTCTTCACCACTGACTCAACCTGGAGGTTAACCTTAAGGGTACCCAGCACGAGGACTCCCAAGTCCCGTTGCATCTCAGAACTTTGAATTCTCTCCCCATTTAAATAATAGTCTGCCCGTTTATTTCTTCTACCAAAATTCATGACCATACACTTTCCAACATTGTAATTCATTTGCCACTTCTTTGTCCATTCCCCCAATCTATCCAAGTCTCTCTGCAAACTCTCTGTTTCCTCAACACTACCAACTCCTCCACCTATCTTTGTATCATCAGCAAACTTAGCCACAAAGCTATCTACTCCATAATCCAAATTGCTGATATACAACGTGAGAAGAAGCGGCCCCAACATGGACCCCTGTGGAACACCACTGGTAACCAGCAGCCAACCAGAATGGGATCCATTTATTCCTACTCTCTGTTTGCTGCCAGTCAGCCAATGCTCTATCCACGTATGTAACTTTCCCATAATTCCATGGGCTCTTATCTTGTTTAACAGCCTCATGTGCGGCACCTTGTCAAAGGCCTTCTGAAAATCCAAATACACAACATCCACTGCATCTCCCTTGTCTAGCCTACTTGTAATTTTCTCAAAAAATTGCACTAGGTTTGTCAGGCAGGATTTTCCTTTCAGGAAACTATGCTGAGTTTGGCCTATCTTGTCATATGCCTCCAGGTACTCCGTAACCTCATCCTTGACAATCAACTCCAAAAACTTCCCAACCACCGGTGTCAAGCTAACAGGTCTATAATTTCCTTTTTGCTTCTTTGCCCCCTTAAATAGTGGAGTGACATTTGCAATCTTCCAGTCCTCCGGAACCATGCCAGAATCTATTGACTTTTGAAAGATCATTGCTAATGCCTCAGTAATCTCCACAGCTACTTCCTTCAGAACACGAGGGTGCAGTCCATCTGGTCCAGAAGATTTATCTACCCTTAGACTATTCAGCTTCCTGAGTACTTTCTCTGTCGTAATTGTGACTGCGCACACTTCTCTTCCCTGACACCCTTGAGTGTCCAGTATACTGCTGATGTCTTCCTCAGTGAAGACTGATGCAAAATACTCATTCAGTTCCTCCACCATCTCCTTATCTCCCATTACAATTTCTCCAGCATCACTTTCTATTGGTCCTATATCTACTCTCACCTGTCTTACTCTTTATATACTTGAAAAAGCTTTTAGTATCCTCTTTGATATTATTTTCTAGCTTCCTTTCATAGTTCATCTTTTCCCTCTTAATGACCTTCTTAGTTTCTCTTTGTAAGCTTTTAAAAACTTCTCAATCCTCTATCTTCCCACTAATTTTTGCTTCCTTGTATGCCCTCTCCTTTGCTTTTACTTTGACTTTGACTTCTCTTGTCAGCCACGGTTGCATCCTTTTTCCATTCAAAAATTTCTTCTTTTCTGGAATATATCTGTCTTGCACCTTCCTCACTTCTCGCATAAACTCCAGCCACTGCTGCTCTGCCGTCCTTCCCGCTAGTGTCCCTTTCCAGTCAACCTTGGCCAGTTCCTCTCTCATGCTACTGTAATTTCCTTTACTCTACTGAAATACCGACACATTGGATTTTGGCTTCTCTTTCTCAAATTTCACAGTGAACTCAATTATGTTGTGGTCACTGCCTCCTAAGAGTTCCTTCACCTCAATCTCTCTAATCACCTCTGGTTCATTACACAATACCCAATCCAGTACAGCCAATCCCCTAGTGGGCTCAACAACAACATAGGTGTTTATGTTGTCCAGCAGGTCCAAAGCTGTGTGAAGAGCCACTGAGATTGCATCTGCCTTTGACCTATTGTGGCAATAGGCAAATTGCAATGGGTCCAGGTCCTTGCTGAGGCAGGAGTTCAGTCTAGTCATGATCAACCTCTCAATGCATTTCATCACTGTAGGTTGAGTGCTACTGGGTGATAGTCATTAAGTCAGCCCACATTATTCTTTTTAGGCAATTTTTGCCCTTTTGAAGCAAGTGGGAACTTCTACCTGAGGCAGTGAGAGGTTGAAAATGGCCTTGAATACTCCCACCAGTTGATTGGCACAGGTTTTCAGAGCCTTACCGGGTACTCCATCCGGCCCTTCTGCTTTGCAAGGGTTCACTCTCTTTAAAGACGGCCTAACATCAGCCTCTGAGACAGAGATCACAGGGTCACCAACTGCAGCAGGGATCTTCACAGCTGTAGTTATGTTCTCCCTTTCAAAGCGGGCATAGAAGATGCTGAGTTCATCTGGTAGTGAAGCATTGCTGCCTTTCGTGCTATTGGGTTTCACTTTGTAGGAAGTAATGTCTTGCAAACCCTTCCAGAGTTGTCGTACATTTGATGTTGCCTCCAACCTCATTCGAAATTGTCTCCTTGCCCTTGAAATAGCCCCCTACAAATCATACCTGGTTTTCTGGTACAGGCTTGGGTTGCCAGACTTGAATTCCACAGATCTGGTGTTCACCAGACAGTGTACCTCCTGGTTCATCCATGGCTTTTGGTTTGGGAATGTACAGTAAGTCTTTGAAGGCACACACTCATCCACACAGGTTTTAATGAAGTCGGTAACAATCGCAGCATATTCATCCAGGTTCAAAAATGAATCTCTGAATACAGTCCAGTCCACCGATTCAAAGCAATCTTGTAGGCGCTCCTGTGCTTCCCTTGTCCCTACCTTCTAAGGACATTGACAGTAAATTGAGGAATATGGACATTGTACAGTGAATGGAGCGAAATGGCATTTTACAGTTAATTGAGGGTATGGACATTGTAACTGAGAATGGCATGATATTGACATTGTACTTTGCATGCAGGGATATGGACATTGTACAATGAATAGAGTGTTATGGACATTCAAGTCATCAAGTCACTTCTATTGTCATTTCGACCATACCTGCTGGTACAGTACACAGTAAAAATGAGACAATGTTTTTCAGGACCATGATGTTACATGACACAGTACAAAAACTACACTGAACTACGTAAAAAAAAACAACACAGAGAAAGCTACACTAGACTACAGACCTACACAGGACTACATAAAGTGCACAAAAACAGTGCAGGTATTACAATAAATAATAGACAGGACAATAGGGCAAGGTGTCAGTCCAGGCTTCGGATATTGAGGAGTCTGATAGTTTGGGGGAAGAAACTGTTACATAGTCTGGCCGTGACAGCCCGAATGCTTCTGTGCCTTTTCCCAGATGGCAGGAGGGAGAAGAGATTGTATGAGGGGTGCATGGGGTCCTTCATAATGCTGTTTGCTTTGTGGATGCAGCGTGTAGTGTAAATGTCCGTGATGGTGGGAAGAGAGACCCCGATGATCTTCTCAGCTGACCTCACTATCCGCTGCAGGGTCTTGCGATCCAAGATGGTGCAATTTCCGAACCAGGCAGTGATGCAGCTGCTCAGGATGCTCTCAATACAACCCCTGTAGAATGTGATGAGGATGGGGGGTGGGAGATGGACTTTCCTCAGCCTTCGCAGAAAGTAGAGACACTGCTGGGCTTTCTTTGCTATGGAGCTGGTGTTGAGGGATCAGGTGAGATTCTCCGCCAGGTGAACACCAAGAAATTTGGTGCTGTTTACGATCTCTACCGAGGAGCCATCGATGTTCAGCGGGAAGTGGTTGCTCTGTACCCTCCTGAAGTCAACAACCATCTCTTTTGTTTTGTTCACATTAAGAGACAGGTTATTGGCTCTGCACCAGTCCGTTAGCCGCTGCACCTCCTCTCTGTGAGTTGACTCGTCGTTCTTGCTGATGAGACCCACCACAGTCGTATCATTGGCAAACTTGATGATGTGATTCGAGCTGTGTGTTGCAGCACAGTCATGGGTCAGCAGAGTGAACAGCAGTGGACTGAGCACACAGCCCTGGGGAGCCCCCGTGCTCAGTGTGATGGTGTTGGAGATGCTGCTCCCGATCCAGACTGACTGAGATCTCCCAGTCAGGAAGTCTAGGATCCAGTTGCAGAGGGAGGTGTTCAGGCCCAGTAGGCTCAGCTTTCCAATCAGTTTCTGAGGGATGATTGTGTTGAATGCTGAACTGAAATCTATGAACAGCATCCAAACGTATGTGTCTTTTTTGTCCAGGTGGGTTAGGACCAGGTGGAGGGTGGTGGCAATGGCGTCATCTGTTGAGCGGTTGGGATGGTACGCGAACTGCAGGGGGTCCAGTGAGGGGGGCAGCAGGGTCTTGATATGCCTCATGATGAGCCTCTCGAAACACTTCATGATGATGGATGTAAGTGCAACGGGACGGTAGTCATTTAGGCAGGACACTGAAGACTTCTTCGGCACGGGGATGATGGTGGTGGCCTCGAAGCATGTTGGAACGGTGGTGCTGCTCAGGGAGATGTTGAAGATGTCAGTGAGAACATCTGCTAGCTGGTCTGCACATCCTCTGAGCACTCTACCAGGGATGTTGTCTGGTCCAGCAGCCTTCCGTGGGTTGACCCTGCACAGGATTCTTCTCACATCGGCCACGGTGAGACACAGCACCTGATCATTTGTAGGAGGGGTGGACTTCCTCGCCACCACGTCATTTTCCGCCTCAAACCGGGCGTAGAAGTTATTCAGCGCATCTTGGAGGGAGGCATAACCTGCACAGTCCAGTGATGTTGTCCTGTAATTGGTGATGTCCTGGATGCCCTCCCACATGCGCCGTGTGTCGCCGCTGTCCTGGAAGTGGCTGTGGATTTGCTGGGCTTGTGCACACTTTGCCCCTCTGATGGCCTGGGACAGTTTGGCCCTCGCTGTTGTTAGAGCTGCCTTGTCACCTGCTCTGAAGGCGGAGTCACGGGTCCTCAGCAGCGCACGCACCTCCACGGTCATCCATGGCTACTGGTTAGCACATATAGTGATGGTCTTGGACAGAGTAACATCATCAATGCACTTACTGATGTAGCTGGTCACTGATGCTGTGTACTCTAAGTTGGTAGGGTCGCCATTGGTTGAAGCCTCCCTGAACATGTGCCAGTCAGTGTGCTCAAAGCAGTCTTGAAGAGCAGAGATGGCTCCTGCTGGCCAGGTTTTCACCTGCTTCTGAACTGGTCTGGAGCGTCTGACCAGCGGTCTGTATGCTGGGATTAGCGTAACCGAGATGTGGTCTGAGTAACCGAGGTGGGGGCAGGGCTCTGCACAGTACACGTTGGGGATGTTTGTGTAAACCAAGTACAACACGTTCTCCCCCCTCGTTGCAAAGTCCACATACTGATGGAATTTGGGGAGCATTGACCTAAGGTTCCTGTGGTTAAAATCACCGGCGACAATAAACAGACCATCAGGGTGTGTGTTCTGCAGTGAATGGAGGGATATGGACACTGTGAATTGAATGGAGGAAATGAACATTGCAGAGTTAATGGAGGGATATGGACACTGTGAATTGAATGGAGGAAATGAAAATTGCAGAGTTAATGGAGGGATATGGACACTGTGAATTGAATGGAGGAAATGAACATTGCAGAGTTAATGGAGGGATATGGACACTGTGAATTGAATGGAGGAAATGAACATTGCAGAGTTAATGGAGGGATATGGACACTGAATTGAATGGAGGAAATGAACATTGCAGAGTTAATGGAGGGATATGGACACTGTGAATTGAATGGAGGAAATGAACATTGCAGAGTTAATGGAGGGTTCTGGACACTGTACAGCGAAAGAAAGGATATGGACATTGTCCAATAAAGTAAAATTTAGTATGTGGATACTATAGTGAGAGTGCAGAGGAGATTTACAAGGATGTTACCTGGATTGGAGAGCGTGCCTTATGAGAATAGGTTGAGCGAACTTGGCCTTTTCTCCTTGGAGTGATGAAGGACGAGAGGTGACCTGATAGAGGTGTATAAGATGAAAGGCATTGATCATTTGGATAGTCAGGGGCTTTTTCCCAGGGCTCAAATGGCTAACACGAGGGAGCATAGGTTTAAGATGCTTGGAAGTAGGTACAAGGGGGATGTCAGAGGTAAGTTTTTCACACAGAGAGAGGTGTGTGGAATGCACTGCTGGTGATGGTGGTGGAGGCAGATTCAATAAGGTCTTTTAAGAGACTCTCAGATAGGTAGATAGAAAAATAGAGAGCTATGCTGTAAGGTTATTCTCGGCAGTTGCTAGAGCAGGTTACATGGTTGGCACAACATTGTGGGCTGAAAGGTCTATAATATGTTATAGATTTCTATGTTTTTCTGTAAGTGAGGATATGGACATTGTATTATGAATGAAGGGAGATGGATATTCAGATTCAGTTTATTGTTGTTTAGAAACCAGAAATACAATGCAGTTAAAAAATGAGACAACGTTCTCCGGAATGATATCACGAAAAAGCACAGAACAGACCACACAAGAAAAACCACATAACGTTTGGTAATCCCCAATCCAGAGTCCGGAGAAGCTGCTGCGTATCGATTTCACCCTACCGTCTTAGCACATTCCCTGGAAAGGAACTACAAACCCATCAGACAAACCTAAAGCTACAAGACCCACACAAAACCACATAGTTATAGTTAACATATAGTTTCAACAGTGCAGACAATACCATAATTGATAAAAGACTAACTGACAAAGACCACATAATTATAGCACGTAGTTTCAACAGTGCAAAGCAATACCATAATCTGATAAAGGGCAGTCCATGGCACGGTTTAAAAGAAAGTCTCAAAGTCCCGACAGCCCATCATCTCACGCAGACGGTAGAAGGAAGAAAAACTCTTCCTGCTATGAACCTCCAGCGCCGCATCTTGCCGATACAGCACTCTGGGAGCCCCAACCACAGCCAACTCTGAGTCCATCCGAAAACTTCGAGCCTCCAACCAGCTCTCCGACACCGAGCTCCGAGTACCATCTCTGCCGAGCGCTTTGACCCCGGCACCGGCCGCCAAGCAACAGGCAAACCCTATTGTGCAGTAAATGGAGGATATAGTTATTGTACAGAGAAAGGATGGATATGGACATTCTACAAAGAATGTGAAATGAATGGAAGTGTATGAACATTTGGAGTGAATAGGATATGGACATTGTACAGTGAATGGGGATATGGACATTGTATAGTGAATGGAAGGACATAAACATTGTTCGGGGAATGGGGGGCTATAGATATTGTACAGTGAATGGAGGTTACGGACATTGTACAATGAATGGGGATATGGACATTGTACAGTGAATGGAGGATATGGGCATTGTATAGTGAATGGTAGGATATTAACAATGTACAGAGAATGGGGGGCTATGGACATTGTATAGTGAATGGTAGGATATGGACATTGTACAGTGAATGAGGATATAGACATTGTAGAGTGAATGGAGGATATGGATATTGTACAGTGAATAGAGGATACGAACATTGTACAGAGAATGGAAGGACATAAACATTGTTCGGGGAATGGGGGGGCTATAGATATTGTACAGTGAATGGAGGATACGGACATTGTATAGTGAATGGAGGGTTGTGGACATTGTACAGTAAATTGAGGAAGAGGGACATTGTACAATGAATGGAGGAATATCATCACTGTATAGTGAACAGAGGATTATGGACATTCTACAGTGAATAGAGAGTTATGGAGATGCTACAGTGAATAGGAGGATATGGATGCTGTACCGTAAATGGAGGAATTTGGCCACTATACAGTGAATGGAGAATATGGACATTGTATGCTTAATGGAGGGGTATGAATATTGTATGGTGAATGGAGGATATGGACAGTTTTGGAGTAAGTGGAGAGTGTGGACATTATGCACATGGTACAGTAAGTGAAGGGATATGGACATGGTGCAGTGAATGGGTGTATTTGGACATTGCACAGTGAATGCGGGATATGGACACTTTGCACTGAATGGGGTGATATGGATATTTTACAGTGAATGGAGGGATGTGAACCTTGTACAATGAATGGAGGAAATGGACATTGTGGAATCATTGGAGGGAAATGAACACTGTACAATGAATGGAGTGATATGGACATTGGGTAGTGAATGGAGTGAAATGGATATTTTACAGTGAATGGAGGGATGTGGAGCTGAACATAAAGGAAACCTTAGGAGGCAGTGAACATAATATGATTGAATTCATACTGCAATTTGAGAGGGAGAAGTATAACTCACATGTATCTGTATCACAGTGGAATAAAGGGAATTACAGAGGCATAAGAGAGGAACTTGCCAAGGTGGATTAAGGAGGATACTGGCAGGGACGACAGCAGAGCAGAGATAGCTGAAATTACTGGGAATAGGTCACAAGGCACAGGATAGATATGTCCCATAGTGAAAGAAGTTCTCAAAAGGCAGGGGTAGGCAACTATGGCTGACGAAGTAAGTTAAGGACAGCATAAATGCCAAAGAAAGGGCATATAAGTTAGCAAAATTGGTAAGTTGGATGATTGAGAAACTTTTAAAATCCAACAATAGGCAAATAAAAAGGGGAAAAGATGAAATATGAGGGCAGAAGAGCCAATAATATAAAATCATATAAAGGGTAAAAGGGAGGTGAGTTGATATTGGACCATTGGAAAATGATGCTGGTGGCAGATGAACTTAATGGTTAGTTTGCATTTGTCTTTACTGGGAAAGACACTAGCAGTATATCAGAGGTTCATGAGTGTCAGGGAACAGGAATGAGTGCCTTTGTTATTACAAAGGAAAAAGTACCAGGCAAACTCAAAGGTCTTAAGGTGGATAAGTCACCTGGGACAGATGGACTACATCCCAGAGTCCTGAGAGAGATTACTGAAGAAATAACAGATGCATTGGTCATGATCTTTCAAGAATCACTTGATTCTGGCATGGTCCCGGAGGACTGGAAGATTGCAAATGTCACTCCACTCTTTAAGAAGGGAGGAAGGCAAAAGAAAGAAAATTATAGGCCAGTTAGCCATACCTCAGTGGTTGGGAAAGTGTTGGAGTCTATTATTAAGGATGAGGTTTCGAGGTACTTGGAGGCTAATGATAAAATAAGTCAAAGTCAACATAGTTTCTGTGAAGAGAAATGTTGTCTGACAAACTGGTAGAATTCGTTGAGGAAGTAACAAGCAGGATAGACAAAGGAGAGGCAGTGACAGTGGATGTCACCTACTTGGATTTTCAGAAGACATTTGATAAGGTGCCACACATGAGGCTGCTTAACAAGATAAAATCCCATGGTGTTACAGGAAAGATATTGGCATGGATAGAGGAATGGCTGACAGGCAGAAGACAATAAGTGGGAATAAAAGGAGCCTTTCCTGGTTGGGTGCTGGTGACTAGTGGTGTTCCTCAGGTATCGGTACCAAGACTGCTGCTTTTCACAATGTTTGCCAGTGATTTAGATAATGGAATTAATGGCTTTGTGGCAAAGTTTGTGGATGATACGAAGATAAGTGGAGGGGTAAGTAGTGCTTAGGAAGCAATGTGATTGCAGCAGGACTTGGACAAATTGGAAGAATTGGAAAGTGGCAGATGGAATACAGTGGAGTAGAGTGTTCATTTCTGGTCAACTCACTACAGGAAGGATGTGAATACTATAGAGAGAGCACAGAGGAGATTTACAAGGATGTTGCCTGGATTAGAATGCGTAACTTATGAGAATAGGTTGAGTGAACTTGGGCTTTTCTCCTAGGAGTGACACAGGATGAGAGGTGACCTAATAGAAGTGAATAAAATGACAAGGGGCATTGATCATGTGGATAGCCAGAGGCTTTTTGCCAGGGCTGAAATGGCTAACACGAGAAGGCATAGTTTTAAGGTGCTTGGAAATATGTACAGAGGGGATGCCAGAGGCAAGTTTTTCACACAGAGAATGGTGTGTGCATGGAATGCACTGTTGGCGGTGGTGGTGGAAGTGGATACAATAGGGTCTTTTAAGAGCCTCTTAGATAGGTACGTAGAGCTTAGAAAAATAGAGGGCTATGCGCTAGGGAAATTCTAGGTTGTCTCTAGAGTAAGTTACATAGTTGGCACAACATTATGGGCTGAAGGGCCTGTAATGTGATAAAAATTTCGATGTTCTATGTGTTGGGAACTGTATGATAATGCATTTTGGTAAAAGGAACAATAGTGCGGACTATTATCTAAATGGGGAGAAGATTCAAACATCAGAGGTGCGGAGGGACTAAGGAGTCCTTGTGCAAGACTTCCAGAAGGTTAATTTACAGGTTGAGTCTGTGGTAAAGAACGCAATTGCAATGTTGGCATTTATTTCAAGGAGAATAGAATATAAAAGCAAGGAGATAATGCTGAACCTTTATAAGACACTAGTCAGGCTGCACTTGGAGTATTGTCAACAGTTTGAGGTCCCATATCTCAGAAAGGAGGTGTGGTCATTGGAGAGGGTCTAGAGAAAGTTCATGAGGATGATTCCAGGAATTAAGGGGTTAACATGTGAGGAAAGTTTGGTAGCTTTGCTATGAGAATGTGGGGAGATCTCATTGAAACTTACTGAATGTTGACAGGACTAGACAGGGTGGACATGGAGAGGATGTCTTCTATAGTGGGGTTATCCAGAACTAGAGGGCACAGCCTCAGAATTGAGGGGCTACCCTTTAGAACAGAGGTAAGGAGGAATTATTTTAGCCAGACAGTAGTAAATCTGTAGAATACTCTGTCACAGACTGCGGTGGAGGCATGCGTATAGTTAAGGCAGAGGTTGATCATTTCCAGATTGGTTAAGGCATCAAATGATATGGCAAGAAGACAGGTGTATGGAGTTGAGTGGGATCAGAATCAGCCATAATGGAATAGTGGAACAGACTCAATGGGTTAAATGGCCTGATTCTGCACCTATGTCTTATGACCTTATGGATATGTACCTTGTACAGTGAATGGAAGGATATGAAGAATATACAGAGAATGGAATGATATAGACTTTGAATATTGAATGGAGGGATATGGACATTGTACTGTGAATATAGGGATATTGTCATTTTACAGTGATGGAGGATATGGACATTGTATAGTGATGAGTGGAGATAGACATTGTACATGAATGGAGGATACGGATATTCTACAGTGACTTTATACAGTAAATGGAGGGATATAATCTCTGTGGACTAAAAGAGAATATGGAGATAATACAATGAATAAAGGGATATGGACATTGTACAATAAATGGAGGCATATGGACATTGTACAGTGAATGGGCTGATATGAACATTGTACAGTGAATAGAGGATATGGACATCATACAGTGTATAGAGTGTTATGGACATTCTACAGTGCATGGGAGATATGGACATTGTACAGTGAATGGAGGGATATGGATATTGTTACGGTATAAAGAGAATATGGAAATTGTACTCTAAATGGAGGGATACAGACATTCTACTGATAATGGAGGGATATGGACATAGTAGAATGAATGGGGAGAAATGGAATGTGTACAGACAATGGGGGATATAGAGAAAATACAGTCAATCGACATTGTACAATGAATGGAGAATATGGACATTCTACAGTGAATGTGGAATATGGAAATTGTACCATGAATGGAGGGATATGGACATTTTACAGCAAGAGGAGGTTATGGAAATTGTGCAACTAGTGAAGGATATGGATAGTTTACAGTGAATGGAGCGATACAGACATTGTACTGTGAACGGGGCATATAGACATTGTACAGTGGATGCAGAATATGCACATTGCAGAGTGAGTGGAGCGATGTGGACACAATTGAGTGAATGGTGGGATATCAACATTATATGGTGAATGGATGATATGGAAATTGTACAGAGAATGGAGCACATAGATGTTATACAGTCAATGGAGGATATGGACATTATATAGTGAATGGAGGGATATGGATATTATACTGTGAGAGGAAAGAATGGAGGGAAAAGCAGGACATTTTTTTCAGTGGGAGTCATTGATTGGAGTATGTAGAAGTGTCCCCACGCAAGTCTGGTGAAGAGCTTTAAAAACCCAGTCTCCATAAAAGAGGGGGGAAGCCGTGTAGTGGTGCAGTCATTGTTGGAGCAGCCATCATCAGAGTGGTAAGGCTTTCGCTCGACAGGCAGAGGCAAGGTAAGTTCATTCCTTATTTCTTTTTTTTCTTATCTAACTCTTGAGAAAATAAGGGGTATGACTTCAGGGCCAGTGTTCCGTTCTAGGTGTCAGATGTGGGATTTCCAGGAGCCTACCAGCCTCCCCAAGGACCACATCTGCACCAGGTGCATCGAGATGCAGCTCTTTAGAGACCGGGTTAGGGAAATGGAGCTGCAGCTCGATGACCTTCAGCTTGTTAGGGAAAGTGAAGAGGTGGTAAGACAGGAGCTACAGGGAAGTTGTCACTCCAAAGGTACACAGGATGGATAAATAGGTGACTGTCAGGAGATGGAGGGAGAATATCAGATGGTGGAGAACAGTCCCTTGGCCATCCCCTTCAATAAGTATTCCATTATGAGTACTGTTGAGAGGGACGACCTACCTGGGGGAAGCCTCTGGCACTGAGTCTGGCCCTGTGGCTCAGAAAGGAAGAGAACTGCAGAGGATAGCAGCAGTAATAGGGGACTCTATAGTTAGGGGGGACAGATAGGTGATTTTATGGACATGACAAAGAAACACAGATCGTAGTTTGCCTCCTAGGTGCCAGGGTCTGCAAGGTTTCTGAACTCATCCACAATATCCTGAAAAACGGAGGGTGAGCAGCCAGAAGTCATGGTGCATATTGGTACCAACGACTGAAGTAAAAAAAGGGAGGAGGTCACGAAAACAGAATATAACGTTAGGAAGGAAGCTGAGGAGCAGCACCTCAAGGGTAGTAATCTCAGGATGGCTGCCTTTGCCACATGACAGTGAGGATAGGAATAGAATGAGGTTGCAGATAAATGTTTGGCTGAAGAATTGGAGCAGGGGGCAGGGATTCAGATTTAAGACCATTAAACTATAATACTTAAGAGCAGAACTAGGTCATTTGGCCCATCGAGTCTGCTTCGCCATTAAGTCATGGTTAATCCTTTTTTTCTCTTTCCTCAGCCCCACACCCTGGCCTTCTCTCCATAACCTTTGATGCTGTGGCCAATCAAGAACTTATCAGTCTCTGCCTTAAAAACACCCAATGACCTGGACTCCACAGCTGCATGTGGCAACAATTTCCATAAATTCACCACCCACTGGCGAAAGAAATTTCTCCACATTTCTGTGGTAAATGGACGCCTCTCTAACTTGAGGCTGTGCCCTCTTGTCCTAGACTCCCCCACCATGGGAAACATCCTTTCCATATCTACTCTATCTAGGCCTTTCAACATTTGAAAGGTTTCAGTGAGATACCCCCTCATCCTTCTGAATTCCAGCCAGTACTGACCCAGAGCCATTAAACATTTGTTGTATGACAACAATTTCATTCCCAGAATCATCCTTGTGAGCCTCCTCCGAACCCTCTCCAATGCCAGAACATTTTTACTTAAATGAGGAGCTCAAAACTGTTTACAATACTCAAGGTAAGACCTCACCAGTTCTTATAAAGTCACAGCCCTACTCTTGTATTCTAGACCTCTTGAAATTAAAGCTAACATTTCATTTGCCGTCCTTACCACCAACTCTATCTGCAAGTTAACCTTCAGGGTATTCTGCACAAAGACTCCCAAGTCTCTTTGCATCTTAGATTTTTGGATTTTCTGCCTATTAAGAAAATAGTCAGCACAATTATTTCTGCTGCCAAACTGTATGACCATGCATTTTCCAACATTGTTGGATTCGGAACAAGAAGGCAGTGGGAGAGCACCTAAGGATTTCCAGCGGGAAGACATTTTGAGCTCTCAGGGGAAGAGAGAGGCCAGACTGCACAGGCGCGTGATGTCAGCCGGTTGAGCGCAAACAGTTTAAAAAGGGCAAGGAACCTGCCGAAGTTTTTGATTCGGAACAAGAAGGCAGCGGGAGAGCACCTAAGGATTTCCAGCGGGAAGACATTTTGAGATCTCAGAGGAAGAGAGAGGCCAGACTGCGCAGGCGTGTGACATCAGCCAGTTGAACGTGAACAGTTTAAAAACAAGGCAGCCATATCCAGCGGACAGCAGAGTGAGAGGCAGCGGAGTGAAAGGGCTTTGGCTCCGTGGGCTTCGGCGGTAACGGGACGAGGTGAGGCAGTTGTTGATTGCAAAAGGAAGCATGTGTGTGAGGCAGTTTTCTATGGTCGGTGTCAGATGTGGGAGGTCCTGGAGTCTCCCGGCATCCCGGACGGGCACATCTGTACCTGGTGCATTGAGATGCAACTCCCAAGGGACCGTGTTAGGGAACTGGAGCTGCAACTCGATGACCTTCGTCTGGTCAGGGAGAGTGAGGAGTGATATAGAGGAGTTACAGACACGTTGTCACTCCGGGGCCACGGGGGACAGAGAAATGTGTCACAGTCAGGAGAGGGAAGGGGAAGAGTCAGGTACTAGAGAGTACCCCTGTGGCTGTACCCCTTGACAATAAGTACTCCTGTTTGAATACTGTTGGGGGGGATAGCCTACCTGGGGGAAGTGACAGTGGCCGTGCCTCTGGCACAGAGTCTGGCCCTGTGGCTCAGAAGGGTAGAGAAAGGAAGAGGAAAGCAGAAATGATAGGGGACTCTATAGTCAGGGGGTCAGACAGGCAATTCTATGGACGCAGGAAAGAAACTTGGATGGTAGTTTGCTTCCCAGATGCCAGGGTCCAGGATGTTTCTGATCGCGTCCAAGATATCCTGCAATGGGAGGGAGAACAGCCAGAGGTTGTGGTACATATTGGTACTAATGACATAGGTAGGAAAAGGGACGAGGTCCTTAAAGAAGACTACAGGGAGTTAGGAAGGAAGTTAAAAAGCAAGACCGCAAAGGTAGTAATCTCGGAATTACTGCCTGTGCCGCACGACAGTGAGAATAGGAATAGAATGAGGTGGAGGATAAATGCGTGGTTGAGGGAATGGAGCAGGGGACAGGGATTCAGATTTCTGGATCATTGGGACCTCTTTTGGGACAGGTATGACCTGTACAAAAAGGACTGGTTGCACTTGAATCCCAGGGGACCGATATCCTGGCGGGGAGGTTTGATGGAGCTGTTGGGGAGGGTTTAAATTAGTTTGACAGGGGGGTGGGAATCAGAATGTGAGTGCAGGGATTAAGGTAGAAGGACAAGGGCATGATGCTAAGAGTTCTGAGTTGATGAGGAAGGACAGGCAGCAGACGAAACATAATTGTAAACACAAAGTGCACTGCAGATGCTGTGGTCAAATCAAGATGTACAAAAAAGCTGGATGAACTCAGCAGGTCGGGCAGCATCCGTTGAAAGAAGCAGTCAACATTTCGGGTCGAAACCCTTCGTCAGGACTGAAGAAGGAAGGGGCAGCGGCCCTATAAAGAAGGTTGGGGGAGGGTGGAAAACCAATCAGAGGAAAGATCAAGGGGTGGGGGAGGGGAAGCAAAGAGGGGATAGGCAGTAGAGGTGAAGAAGGAATCTAAGGGGAAAGCACTATGGGTAGTAGAAGAAGGCAGAGTCATGAGAGGTGATAGGTGGCTAGAAGAGTAGAGGTGGGATGGGGAAGGGAGAGGGAGGGAATTACCAGAAGTTAGAGAATTCGATGTTCATACCAAGGGGCTGGAGACTACCCAGACGGTATATGAGGTGTTGCTCCTCCAACCTGAGTTTGGCCTCATCATGGCAGTAGAGGAGGCCATGTATGGACATAGCCGAATGGGAATGAGAGGGAGAGTTGAAAATGTCATCCCAAATATCCTCTTTCTTTAAGAATCGTGATTTCCCTTCTGCTGTCATCAATGATGCCCTCACCCGCATCTCCTCCATTTCCCGCACTTCAGCCCTCACCCCATCCTCCCGTCACCACAACAGGGACCGTGTTCCCCTTGTCCTCACCTATCACCCCACCAGCCTCCGGATCCAGCATATTATCCTCCGCAACTTCCGCCACTAGGGACATCTTTCCCTCTCTACCCCTCTCCGCTTTTCGCAGGGATCGTTCCCTCCGCGACTGCCTGGTCCACACGTCCCTCCCCACAGATCTCCCACCTGACACTTATCCCTGCAAGCGTAAGTGCTACCCCTGTCCCTACACCTCATCTCTTACCACCATTCAGGGCCCCAAACAGTCCTTCCAGATGAGGCAACACTTCACTTGTGAGTCTGTTGGGGTCACCTATTGCATCCGGTACTCCTGGTGCGGCCTCCTCCCCATCCCACCTCTACTCTGTCTCCTCTTCTAGCTGCCTATCACCTCTCATGACTCTGCCTTCTTCTACTACCCATAGTGCTTTCCCCTTAGATTCCTTCTTCACCTCTCCTGCCTATCCTCTCCTTGCTTCCCCTCCCCCACCCCTTGATCTTTCCTCTGATTGGTTTTCCACCCTCTCCCAACCTTCTTTATAGGGCCCCTGACCCCTCCTTCTTTAGTCCTGACAAAGGGTTTCGACCCGAAACGTTGACTACTTCTTTCAATGGATGCTGCCCGACCTGCTGAGTTCATCCAACTTTTTTGTACATCTTGAAACATAATTGTAGCCAGTTAAAGGGGTTGAAATGTGTCTATTTCAATGCTAGGAGTATTAGGAACAAGGAGGATGAACTTAGAGCATGGATTAGTACGTGGAACTACAATGTTGTGGCCTTTACTGAAACTTGGTTGGCGGAAAGGCAGGATTGGATGATGCAGGTCCTGGGGTTCAGGTAGGATGGGAAGTAGAAAAGGGGGGGAGTGGCATTGCTAGTCAGGGATAGTATCACGGCTATAGAAAGGGAGGACGCTGCAGAAGGAGTGTCCACTGAGTCAGTCTGGGTGGAATTCAGAAATAGGAAGGGATCAATCACTGTGCTGGGAGTAGTCTATAGGCCCCCAAATAGCCCTCGGGACACCAAGGAGCAAATAAGTAGGCAGATTTTAGAATGGTGCAGGAAATACAGGGTAGTAGTTATGGGTGATTTCAACTTCCCTCATATTGACTGGCACCTCCTGAGTGCAAGGGATATAGATGGGGCTGAATTTGTCAGGTGTGTTCAAGAAGGATTCCTGACACAGTATGTGGACCGGCCGATGAGAGGAGAGGCTATACTGGATCTAGTTCTGGGTAATGAACCTGGTCAGGTGACAGACCTCTTGGTGGGAGAGCATTTTGCTGAGAGTGACCACAACTCCCTTAGCTTCAGCATAGCTATGGAAAGGGATAAAATCAGACAAAATGGTAAAGTGCTTAACTGGGGAAGGGCTAACTTTGAAGAGATGAGGTAGGAACTAGCAAGAGTAAATTGGAAACAGATGTTCAAAGGGGAAAGCACAGAAATAATGTGGGAGAAGTTTAGGGACCACTTGAGCTGGGTTCAGGATAGGTTTGTCCCACTGAGGCAAGGAAAAAAATGGTAGGAAAAGGGAACCGTGGCTGACGAAACATGTGAGGCAACTCGTCACGAGGAAAAAGGAAGCATATGTTAGATATAAGAAGCAGGAAGTAGGAGGGGCTCATGAGAAATATAGGGTAGCCAAGAAGGAGCTAAAGAAAAGACTTAGGAGAGCTCGAAGGGGGCATGAGAAGGCCTTGGCATGTAGGATTAAGGAGAACCCCCAAGGCATTTTATAAATGTGAAGAACAGGAGGATGACGAGAACGAAGGTGGGACTGCTAAAGGATAAAGAGGGCAACATGTGCCTGGAGGCAGAGGAGGTTGGGGAGGTCCTAAATGAATACTTTGCTTCAGTATTCACAAGTGAAAAGGATCTTGATCAGGGTGAGGTCGAAGTAGAGCTGGCCTGTGTGCTGGACAATGTGGAGATTATGGAAGAAAAACGTACTGTGGTCTGCCAGTCAGCTAATCAATAATCCATGCCACTAGGGAAGAATCCACCTGCATCACTGTCAGCCTCTCACCCAGCAGAGCAGGGCGGATAGTGTTGAACGCACTGGAGAAGTCAAAAAACATGACCCTCACAGTGCTCGCCGGCTTGTCCAGGTGGGCGTAGACATGGTTCCACAGGTAGACGATAGCATCCTCAACTCCTAGTCGGGGCTGGTAGGCGAACTGGAGGGGGTATAAGTGTGGCCTAACCATAGATCCTATCCATTAAGGATAAGATCTACGAGCATTTGGAGAAGTACAGTCTACTCATGGATAGTCAACATGGCTTTGTGAAGGGAAGATCATGCCTCACGAGCCTGATTGAGTTTTTTGAAGAGGCAACAAAAGAAATTGATGAAGGTAGGGCAGTGGACGTGGACTACATGGACTTTAGCAAGGCATTTGACAAGGTACCTCACAAGAGACTCATCCAGAAAGTCATGAGGCATGGGATAAGTGGAACCTTGGCTGTTTGGATAAAAAATTGGCTTAAAGGAAGAAAGCAGAGGGTGGTTGTGGAAGGAAAGTATTCTGCCTGGAGGTCGGTGACTGGTGGAGTGCTGCAGGGATCTGTCCTGGGACCCCTGCTGTTTGTGAGTTTTATAAATGACCTGGATGTAGAGGCGGAAGGATGGGTGAGTAAGTTTGTGGATGACACAAAGATTGGAGGAGTTGTGGATGGAGCTGCAGGTTGTCGAAGGTTACAAGAGGATATAGATAGGCTGCAGAGTTGGGCAGAAAAATGGCAAATGGAGTTCAATCTGGATAAGTGTGAGGTGATGCATTTTGAAAGGACAAACCAGAAGACTGAGTACAGGATTAATGGTCAGTTACTTAAAAGTGTGGATGAACAAAGGGACCTTGGGGTTCAAATCCATACATCCCTCAAGGTCACTGCACAGGTTGATAGGGTGGTTAAGAAGGCCTATGGGATGCTAGGTTTCATTAATGGGGGATTGGGTTCAAGGGTAGAGAGGTCATGTTGCAACTCTACAAATCTCTGGTGAGACCACACTTAGAGTATTGTGTTCAATTCTGGTCAACTCATTATAGGAAGGATGTGGAAGCTATGCAGAGAATGTAGAGGAGATTTACCAGGATGTTGCCTGGTTTGGAGAACAAGTCATATGAAGCAAGGTTAGCAGAGCTGGGTCTTTTCTCTTTGGAGCATAGAAGAATGAGAGGGGACTTGATAGAGGTCTACAATATTATGAGAGGCATAGATAGTGTGGATAGTCAGTACCTGTTTCCCAGGGCACCAATAGCAAACACCAGAGGGCATATGTACAAAATTAAGGGAGGGAAGTTTAGGGGAGACATCAGGGGTAAGTTTTTTACACAGAGGGTTGTGAGTGTCTGGAATGACTTGCCAGGGATGGTGGTGGAGGCTAAAACATTAGGGGTATTTAAGAGCCTCTTGGACAGGCACATGGACGAAAGAAAAATGGAGGGTTATGGGGTAGTGTGGGTTTAGTACTTTTTTTTAGGGATTATATGGGTCGGCACAACATGGAGGGCTGAAGGGCCTGTACTGTGCTGTAATGTTCTATGGTTCTATGGTTCTATTGTATTTCATTTGCCGCTTTTTTGCCAGTTCTCCAATCTGTCTCAGTCTTTTTGTGGCCTACCTGTTTCCTCAACATTACCTGCACTTCCACCAATTTTTCATATCATCTGCAAACTTGGCAAAAAAGGCCCCATGTTCCATAATCTAATCATTGATACACAGCATAAGAAGAAGCAGTCCCAACGTCAACCCATGTGGAACACCACTAGTCACTGGCAGCCAACTAGAGAAGGATCCTCTTGTTCCTACTCACTACTCTTAACATGCCAGTAACTTTCCTGTAACTCTTTTTGCTGCCTTCCTCCTTTCTTAAAGAGTGGAGTGACATTTCCAATTTTCCTGTCCTCTGGCACCATGCTAGAGTCCAATGATTTTTGAAATATCATTACTAATGTCTCCACAATCTCCGCCACTACCTCTTTCAGAACACAAGGGTGCAGTTCATCAGGTATGGGTGACTTACGTATCCTTAGGTCTTTCAGCTTTTTGAGCACCTTCTCCCTTGTAATAGTAACTGCACTCACTTCTCTTCCCTCATACCTTTCAGTATCTGGCACACTGCTCGTGTCTTCCTCAGTGAAGACTGATGCAAAATACTTTTTTATTTCATCTGCCATCTCCCTGTCCCCATTATTATTTCTTTGGCCTCATTTTCTAGTGGTCCCATATCTTTTCATCTCTTTTCTTTTTTACATACTTGAAAAAGCTTTTTCTATCCACTTTGATATTGTTTGCTAGCTTGCTTTTAGATTTCATCTTTTCCCTCCTAATGATTCTTTTAGTTGCTCTCTGTAGGTTTTCAAAAGCTTCCCAATGCTCTACTTTCCCACTAATTTGTTGTACAATTATTGTATACTTTTGCTTTTACATCAGCTTTGACTTCCCTTCTCAGCCACAGTTCTATTATTTTGCCATTTGAGTATTTCCCTTGTTTGGAATACAGCTTTCCTGCATCTTCCTCATTTTTCACAGAAACTCACACCATTGCTGCTCTGCTGTCATCCCTGGCAGCATCTCCTTCTAGTTATCTTTAGCCAACTCCTCTCTCACACCACTGTAATTTCCTTTACTTCTCTGAAATACTGCTATGTCAGACTTTACTTTCTCACAGAAAATTTCACGTTGAACTCAGTCATATTGTGATTATTGCCTCCTAAGGTTTCTTTTACCTTAAACTCCCTAATCGCCTCTGGTTCATTACATAACACCCAATCCAGTATAGCTGGTCTTTTAGTAGGCTCAGTGACAAACGTTCTAAAAAGCCATCTCATAGGCATTTAACGAACTCACTCTCTTGACATCTGTGACCAACCTGATTTTCCCGATAGACCTGCATGTTAAAATCTCCCATGACTATCATAATATTGCCCTTTTGCCACACTTTTCTATTTCCCATTGTAATCTGCAGTTCACATCCCAGCCACTTTTGGGAGGACTGTATAAAACTGCAATCAGGATCTTTTTACCTTTGCAGTTTCTTAACTCAACCACAAGGATTCAACATCTTCCGATCCTATGTCACATCTTTCTACTGATTTGATGCCGTTCTTTACCAGCAGAGCTATGCCACCACTTCTGCCTACCTTCCTATCTGTCCAATACAATTTCTGGATAATTGTGACCTCTTCTGTGACCTGTACAAAAGGGACGGGTTGTTCTTGAATCTGAGGGGGACCAATATTCTTCCAGGCAGGTTTGCTAGAGCTGTTGGGAGTTGTTTAAACTAATATGGCAGGGGAATGGGAACCAGTATGATAGAGCTGAGGATGAGCCAGAAGGTTTACAAGTATATGATGGATGTAACATGAATGTAATGAAGGACAAGCCAATGATTGGGTACAAATGCAGACAGAGCAAAGAATTAAATTGTATGACAGAAGCAAAATTAAAGAAGTGACGAATGACAGACAGACAGACAGACATTATTGATCCCAAGGGAAAATGGGTTTCGTTACAGCCGCACCAACTAAGAATAGTGTAGAAATATAGCAATATAAAACCATAAATAATTAAATAATAATAAGTTAATCATGCCAAGTGGAAATAAGTCCAGGACCAGCCTATTGGCTCAGGGTGTCTGACACTCCAAGGGAGGAGTTGTAAAGTTTGATGGCCACAGGCAGGAATGACTTCCTATAACGCTCAGTGTTACATCTCGGTGGAATGAGTCTCTGGCTGAATGTACTCCTGTGCCTAACCAGTACATTATGGAGTGGATGGGAGACATTGTCCAAGATGGCATGCAACTTGGACACCATCCTCTTTTCAGACACCACCGTCAGAGAGTCCAGTTCCACCCCTACTCTCTGGCCTTACGAATGAGTTTGTTGATTCTGTTGGTGTCTGCTACCCTCAGCCTGCTGCCCCAGCACACAACAGCAAACATGATAGCACTGGCCACCACAGACTCTTAGAACATCCTCAGCATCATCCGGCAGATGTTAAAGAGTCTCCTCAGGAAATAGAGACGGCTCTGACCCTTCTTGTAGACAGCCTCAGTGTTCTTTGACCAGTCCAGTTTATTGTCAATTCATTTCTGCAGGTATTTTTAATCCTCCACCATGTCCACACTGACCCCTTGGATGGAAACGGGTCACTGGTGCCTTAGCCCTCCTCAGGTCCATCACCAGCTCCTTAGTCTTTTTCACATTAAGCTGCAGATGATTCTGCTCACACCATGTGACAAAGTTTCCCACCGTAGCCCTGTGCTCAGCCTCATCTCCCTTGTTGATGCATCCAACTATGGCAGAGTCATCAGAAAACTTCTGAAGATGGCAAGACTCTGTGCAGTAGTTGAAGTCTGAGGTGTAGATGGTGAAGAGAAAGGGAGACAGGACAGTCTCCTGTGGAGCCCCAGTGCTGCTGACCACTCTCTCTGACACACAGTGATGCAGGACTGAAGATACTGTATTGAAATGCGCATAGCATTTGGAATAAAGTCGACAAACTCATGGCGCAATTAGAAATTAGTCGGTATGACATGGTGGGCATCACTGAGTTGTGGTTGAAAGAAGGCCATAGTTGGGAGCTTAACATCAGACAACATATTTTGTATCAAAGGGACAGATATGAAGGCAGAGGCAATGGTGTAGGCCTGTTGATAAGAGATGGAATAACATCTTTAGAAAGAGGTGACAAAAGATCAGTGAATGTTGAATATTTGTGGGTAGAGTTAAGAAACTGCAAGGGTGAAAAAAAACATTATGGGAATCATATATAGGCCTCCAAATAGTAGCCAAGATGTGGACTTGAGATTGCAAAGGGAGCTGGAATAGGCATGTAAAAAGGGTAATGTCACAAATTGTAATCGGGGACATCAATATGCAAAGGGATTGGGAAAAGCAGGTTGGTGTTGGATTGCAAGAGATAGAATTTGTTGAATGCCTACAAGATGAGTTTTAAGAACAGCTTTTTTGCTGCCTACTTGGGGAAAGGCTAAATTAGATGCGGTGTTGTGTAATAACCCAGATCTTGTTAGAGAGCTTAATGTAAAGGAACCCTTAGGAGACAGTTATCATAATATTATTGAATTCTTACTGTAATTTGAGAGGGAGAAGCATAAGTCACATGTATCAGTATGCAATAAAGGGAATTAGAGTGGCCTGAGAGAGGAGCTTGCCAGCTGGATTGAAGAAGGATACTGGTGGAGATTATGGCATAGTAGAGATGGCTGAAGTTTCTGGGAATAGTTCACAAGGTGCAGCAGGATAGATATGTCCCATAGAAAAAGAGGTTCTCAAATGGTAGGGGTAGGCAACTGTGGCTGACAAGGGAAGTTAAGGACCTCATAAAAGCCAAGTAAAGGGCATATTGTATAAGGTAGCAAAAGTGAGTGAGAAGTTGGATGAATGGGAAACTTTTAAAATCCAACAGAAAGCAACTAAAAATGTCATGAGAAGGGAAAAGATGAGGGCAATCTAGCAAATAATATAAAGCAGAACACTGATTTTTTTTTCAGTTATTTAAGGAGTAAAAAGGAAATAGTTGATGTTGGACCACTGGAAAATTATGCTGGTGAGGTAGTAATGGAACACAAAGAAATGGCAGATGAACTTAATGGATTCTTTGCATCAGTCCTCATTGTGGAAGACAAGAGCAGTGCGTCAGAGCAAGTGTCAGGGAGCAGGAGTGAGTGCCATTGGGAAAAGTGCTGGGCAAAATGAAAGGTGTTAAGGTGGGTAAGTCACCTGGACCAGATGGGCTATATCCCAGAGTCCTGAGAGAGGTTGCTGAAGAGATAACGGGTGCATTGGTCAAGATCTTTCATGAAATACTTGATTCTGGCATGGCTCCGGAGGACTGAAAAATTGCAAATGTCGCTCCATTCTTTAAGAAGGGAGGAAGACAAAAGAAAGGTAATTATAGGCCAGTTAGCCATGCCTCAGTGGTGTGAATGTGTTGCAGTCTATTATTAAGGATGAGGTTTCAGGGTACTTGGAGGCTAATGATAAAATAAGTCAAACGGTGGACAAAGGAGAGGCAGTGGATGCCATTTACTTTGATTTCAAAAGCCATTTGATAAGGTGATTCAGTGAATGGAGGGACATGGATATTGTCCAGTGAATGGAGGAAGTTAACTGTACAGTGAATAAAGGGACATTGTACAGTGAACTGGTGTTGAATAGACATGGAGAGGTTGGAAGGACATAGAGGCTTTAGATGGACAGTGAGGTGCTGGATGGACAGGGACATATTCAATGGACACAGTGGTTTTGAGTGAACAGGATGTTGCTGGATTGGCAGGTGTTGGGAATACCTGAAGGTGTTGGATTAACAGGGAGTCCTTGGATGGACATATATTGGATGACAGGGATGTGATGGTTGGAGAGGATGTTGTTGATTGAGCTAATAAGTGTTCAACAGTGGATGAACAGTGAGATTTTCAATGGATGGGGAGGTATTGGATGTACAGGCACCTTCTGGCTGGAAAAGGAAGTTTTGGATGAACAGGTGTTAGATCGTTACAGCTGTGTTGGATGGACAGGGAAGTATTAGTTGAACAGCAACACACACACAATATTCTGGAGGAACTCATCAAGCCAGGCAGCATCTATGGAAAAGTGTGCAGTTGACACTTTCAGGAGAAACCCAAGGTGATAGGTGACAGTAAAGAGTGGAGAACTTGAAAGAGTTAGGGCTGGAGAAAGGAGAGTCAGATAGGAGAGGACAAAAGAATGAAAAAGGGAGGAGTACCACAGGGAGGCAGCGGGCAAGCAAGGAGATAAGGTGTGAGAGAAAAGGGGATGGGAAATAGTGAAGGAGATGGGATGTGGGGGCCATTACTGGGTTAGAGAATTAGTGCCCCCCCATTTCACCAGTCGCCATCCCCTTTTCCCTTTCCCACCTTATCTCCTTGCCTGCCCATCACCTCCCTCTGGTGTTCCTCCCTTTCCCCCCACCCTTCCTTTGTCCATGGCCTTCTCTCCTCTCCAATCAGACTTCCCCTTCTCCAGCCCTGTATCTCTTTCACCAATCAACTTCCCAGCCCTTATTTCACCCTTCCCCCTCCCAGTTTTACCTATCACCTTGTGTTTCTCCCTCCCCCCTTCAAGCTTTTAACTCTACTCCTCATCTTTACTTCTCCAATCCTGCTGAAATGTCTCGGCCTGAAACGTTGACTGTACTCTTTTCCATAGATGCTGCCTGGCCTGCTGAGTTCCTCCAGCATTTTGTGTGTGTTGCTTGGATTTCCAGCATCTGCAGATTTTCTGTTGTTTGTGTTAGATGAACAGAGAGGATTTTGATTGACAAGAAGGTGTTGGATGCATAGGGAGGGTATGGATGCACAGGGAGATGTCTAGATGCACAGGGAGGGTTTGGATGGATAAGGAGGGTATGGATACACAGGGAGGGTTTGGATGGATAGGGAGGGTATGGATGAACAGGGAGGGTTTGGATGGATAGGGAGATGTTTGGATGGACATGGAGGCTTTGGAAGGCCAGGGAAGTGCTGGATATACAGGGAAGTATTGGCCAATAGGGAGATACTGATTGGATAGAAAAGTGTTGGACGGACAGGTGTTAGGTGTGCAGGGAGATGTTTAATGTGCAGGAAGGTGTTGGATGAATGGCGAGGCATTGGATGGACAGTGAGGTGTTAGTTTGACAGGCAGGTGTTGAATGGACAGGGAGATGTTGTATTTTTTTATTTATTCATTTACAGGATGTGGGAATCACCAGCTAATCTAGCATTTATTGCCCATCTTTTGTTGCCCTTGAGAAGGTGGACTTGGAGTACTGTTAGGTAGGGAATCCCATGATTTTGATCCAGTGAAATAATCATGGTGATATTTTTCCAAGTCAGGATGGTGAGTGACTTGGAGGGGGACTATCAAGTGATAGTGTTCCCAGGTATCTGCTGTTTTTGTCTTTCTAGATGCTAGTGGTCGTGGGTCTGGAAGGAGCTGCCTTAGGAACTTTGGTGTGTTGTTGCAGTGCATCTTGTAGATAGTACACACTGCTGCAACTGTCCGTCGATGGTGGAAGGATTGGATGCTTGTGGAAGAGGTACCTTGTACTGGATGGTGTCAAGCTTCACAAGGGTTGATGAAGCTGCACTCGTCCAGGCACGTGGCGAGTATTCCATTACACTCCTGACTTGAGCCTTGTAGATGGTGGACAGGCTTTGGGGAGTCAGTAGGTGAGTTATATGCACAGGAGTCCTAGCCTTTGACCTGCTCTGGTAGTTAAGGAGTTTATATGGCTAGACCTATTCAGTTTCCTGTCAATGGTGACCTCCCAGGACATTGATAGTAGGGGATTCAGTGATGGTGATGCCACTGAATGTCAAGGGATGATGGTTAGAGCCTCTCTTGTTGGAGATGGTCATTGTGTGGCTTGAATGTTACTTGCCACTTGTCAGGCCAAGTCTGGATATTGTCCAGGTCCTGCTGCATTTGGGTATAAACTGCTTCACTATCTGAGGAGTCACAAATGGTTCAGAACATTGTGCAGCCATCTGCAAACATCCCCACTTCTGACAAGTAGGAGTTGGACGGATAGGAAGGTGTAGGCCAGGCAGGGTGCTGTTGGACGGACAGAGTTGTATTAGCTAGAGAGGGAAATATAGAATGGTCAGGAAAATGTTGAATGGGCAAGTGTTGGTTGGACAGGGAGCTGGATAGACAGTGAAGTGTTGGGTAGGTAGGGAAGTTGTGGGTATCCTCTACCCAAGCGAGATGGGTGCTCCAGGCAGACAGGTTATGCAGTGCTGTACTGCTTCCAAATCTGGGTTAGCCTGTTCTGGTTGCTCATTTGTCTGCAGATGAAAGCCAGACGACAGACTTACTGAGACTCCAAGGGCTTGACAAAAGGATCTCCAGACTTGAGAGATGAATTAGGGACCTCAGTCAGAAATAATGTCCAAAGGAATCCTGTGACGGCGGAAGGTGTGATGGATGAGAAGGTCGGCTGTTTCCCGAGCTGTAGGGAGATTGGGAAGGGCTATGAAGTGCACAGCTTTGGAGAAGCGGTCCACCACAGTGAGTATGGCAGTGGTTTCATGTGAAGGGGGTAGTCCCGTAACAAAATCCAGTGCTATGTGAGACTAAGGACAGCTAGGAACAGGTAGGGGATGAAGCAATCCAGCAGGTGGTTGGTGGGAGGCCTTTCCACGGAAACAAATGGAACAGGCAGAGACAAAGGAACGGGTATCAGCTTCCATGGAGGGCCACCAGAAATGCTTCTTCAAAAGGGACAGCATCCGATCAATCCCGGGATGTCAGGCAAAATGAGACGTGTGCCCCCACTGGAGAACCTGAGATCGAACGGAATCGGGCACAAAAAGGTGGTTGAAGGTCCGTTGCCTGGGTCAGGTTGGGCCTGTTGGGCTTCTTTGACTATGGCCTTGATCTCCCAGGTGAGGGCAGCCACTACACAGGATGGCGGAAGGATGGTCTCGGGGTTGGGAAGGCCCTCCTCGGAAATGTATTGACGGGAGAGAGCATCGGGCTTCCCATTCTTGGACCCTGGACGATAGGTGAGTGTAAACCTGAACCGGCCAAAAAATAATGCCCAACAGGCTTGGCGGAAATTCAGGCATTCGGCGGTTTGGATATATTCAAGGTTCTTGTGATCGGTCCAGATGATAAACGGATGTTCCACTACCTCCAGCCAGTGCCTCCACTCCTCCAAAGCAAGTTTGACCACCAGTAACTCCTGGTTCCTTATGCTGTAATGTTGTTTAGCGGGGGACAGCTGGTGAGAAAAGAAGGCACAGGGATGAAGTTTCTGATCAGGACCAGAATGTTGGGAGAGGACCGCTCTCACCCCAGAGTTGGAGGCGTTGACCTCCACAATGAATTGACAAGAAGGTCTGGTTGGACCAGGATGGGAACGGAGGTGAAACGCCTCTTCAGTTCAGAACGCTGAGTCAGCTTCAGGGTCCTGATGAAAAGGGGTCGTAGCTGAGGTGAGTTGGGTAAGGGGCGCCACCACCCAACTATAATCCCTGATGAACCAGTGATAGAAGTTTGCAAACACCAGAAATCGCTGGAGTCGCTTGCGTGTTGTGAGTCTTGGCCACTACGCCACAGCCCGGATCTTCTCAGGATCCGCTCTCACTCGTCCGCTCTCGATGATGTACCCTGAGGAGCTGACTGAGGGACATGGAACTCACACTTTTCAGCTTTAACGAATAATTTGTTCTCCCAAAGCCTCTGTAAAACCTGACGGACATGATGGATGTGTTCCTGGAAAATGCTGGAGAAGATTAGAATGTCATCCAGATAAACAAACACAAAAGACATCATTAATCAGGGCTTGGAAGATGGCGGGGGCATTGGTGAGGCCAAATGGCATGACCAGGTATTCGAAGTAGCCTAGAAGGGTGATGAATGCCATTTTCCACTCATCTCCCTTCCTTATTCTGACCAGATGGTAGGTGCTTCGTAGGTCCAACTTGGAGAGATGGTGGCTCCGTGAAGTGGTTCGAAAGCGGAGTTTATGAGGGGCAGTGGATACTTGTTCTTTATGGTTATATGATTTAGGCCTTGATAGTCAATGCAGGAATGTAGTGAACCATCCTTCTTCCCCACAAAGAAGAACCCTGCGCCCACCTGGGAGGCTGAGGGTCGGATAATGCCCACCGCGAGAGATCCACCTCCATTGCTTCCCTCTCTGGTCGGGACAAGTTATACAGCTGACTGGTGGGTAGAGGAACTCTGAGGAGAAGGTCGATGGCACAATCGTATGGTCGGTGTGGAGGCAGGGAAAGGGCCCATTACTTACTAAATACTTGTCCCAGGTCGTGGTATTCTGCTGGAACCCTCGACAAGTCAGAGGGTTCAGCAGCAGACGAGGTCGCAGTGGCTTTTACAGGGGAAAGGGTCGACTGCAAACAAGTGGAGTGACAAAATGAACTTCAGCTGGCTATCTTCCCAGTGGACCAATCAATGTAAGGATTATAGCAGCTTAACCAGGGGTACCCAAGAACTATAGGAGCTTGAGGAGAGGAAATTAAGTTAAATTGTACCTGTTCCCGATGGTTCCCAGAGAGATTCAAAGACAGTGGTGGTGTACGGTGAGTGACTCAGGCCAGACGTCTTCCATCCAGTACCCGAGCTTCCAGAGGGGTACCCAATGGCTCCCGAGGAATTCTGGCTCGGGAAGCTATGTCTTCATCCAACAGATTTTCGTCGGCACTAGAGTCTACCAAGGCGGACAGAAGCAGGGACTGTTGGTGGTAGCTTACAATAGCTTGGATCTGCATCTGGGTTTGGGGGACAGAAGGGTATGTTGGCTGACTCACTAGGGTCCCCCATTCTACTGGTGAGCCCTCCCTTTTGGCTGAAGGGAACAGGTAGCATGAAAATGGCCAGACTGACTGCAATAGAGACAATCCCCTGCTCTTAATCTCCGGAGTCGCTCTGTGAAAGATGGTTCCATCCCAGCTGCATTGGTTCTTCTCTGGGGGTGGTGGAAATGGCCGGACCAGGCACTATTCTAGGAGTGAGAGGAGGAGAGAGGCTAGGGCTGGGAGAAGGTGGTAAAGCATGCCGTGGGGTGACCAAAGGTGTAAGACGACCAGTCCTCTCTCTCTGAGGTCCTCAGGGTCGGTTGCCCAGCCTGGTGGCTAGGGAGATCAATGAATCCAGGATGTTCGTGTCATCCCTAGCCACCAGCTCGTCCTTTACCATGTCACAGAGGCCTTACTGAAATACCTCCTCATTCCACCCTGAGTCGGCCACTAGCGGTCCGGAACTCCACGGAGTATTCAGCAACACTGCGTGAGCCTTGACGAAGGGTGAGTAGACACTTAGCGGCATCTTTACCATGGACAAGATGGTCAAAAACTTCCTTATTTCTGAGATGAAGGTGGGAAATGAAGAGCAGGTCTCTGGCTGATTATCCCAAATCACAGTGGCCCACACTAAGGCACTTCCTCGCAACAACCCCATGATGTAAGCTATCTTTGATCTGTCTGTGGCATACATGGAGGACTGCCGTTTAAACACCAAGGAGCATTGCAGCAGAAAGGCCCAGCACTTCCCCAGATCCCCAGTGTAAGGTTCTGGTTCAGGTACGTGCGGCTCTCTTGGCGGTCGTGTTGTCGACACATAGGGTGTTGCCATTACAGGCTGTCTGGGGTGGTCAGACAGAGTTTCTGGAGTGGACGGTGTAAGATGAGCAGATACTCGGTCGACCTGTTCACTGACCTTTTATACATTCACTGATAGGGAATGGAGCTTTTCCATGACATCCTGAAGCAGCTGATTGTGCAGGCCCAGTAGGGAGCCTCGGCTGGCGAGGGCTTGTTGCAGGGGGTTCATGTCCCCTGGGGTCATTTTGGTCAGTTCGTTCTGTTGCACGGAGCGAATGAGCAGAACCCAAGTGCAGGACACAGGCATGGAGAATGAGTTGGGGATGCTGGCACAGACGTGAACACTGAACAGCAAACAGGAGGAATCTTGACACGGAGCTCTGATACGGATTCTTGACACAGAGACGGGGTTTTCATGGAATATCTTGAAACTGGAGCTGAACTTAGAACTAACAGTTCTAATCGGTCAGGAAATGAAGTTATCACACAGGAATAGACCCAAAGAAATAAAGAGATGAGTGGATTAGTCCTACCCAATTTTAGGTTTTACTATTGGGCTGCCAATATAAGGAATATTACTTTCTGGTCCTATTATATTTATCGTAACGATTGCCCATCATGGGTCTCCTTAGAAGTTAATTCTGTAAAAAACTCCTCTATTGTCTCTCTTCTTGGATCATACTCTTCTTTTTCAGCAAATAAAATAACAGATAACATAATTGTTAAGCAAACTTTGAGGATTTGGTCTCAATTTAGAAAGTTTTTTGGTTTAGCGAATTTTTCATTATCATCTCCCATTCTCCTTAATTTTTTTTTATCCCTTCCATGACTGACAAAGTCTTTAAGGATTGGGATGAACTAGGTATTAAGTGTTTTTGGGACTTGTTTATCTCAGGATCTCTTGCTTCATTTGACCAATTGTCAACTAAATTTGCACTCCCAAAAACACATTTTTACAGATACCATATAATTAGAGATTTCTTACGTTTCCAATTAACTACTTTTCCTATAGGTCCTGATAAAAATTTACTGGATGATCTTTTAAATTTAAAACCATTTGTTAATGGTTCTATTACCGGTATCTATAACTTGTTGATTGATTCTAGACAAGACTTTTTAGATAAAATAAAAAAAGCTTGGGAGGATGACCTAAATTGTCAGATTTCTGATGAAAGATGGAATAAAATTCTTTAACAGGTTAATAAATCATCTTTCTGTGCTCGTCATTCTCTTCTACAATTTAAAGTGGTTCATAGAGCTTACATTTCTAAACAGAAGCTGTCCAGTTTTTATCCGAATGTTTCTCCACTTTGTAATAAATGCAACTCTGCTGATGCCTCTTTAATTCATATAACCATATAACCATATAACAATCACAGCACGGAAACAGGCCATTCCGGCCCTCCTAGTCCGTGCCGAACTCTTAATCTCACCTAGTCCCACCTACCCGCACTCAGCCCATAACCCTCCACTCCTTTCCTATCCATATACCTATCCAATTTTACCTTAAATGACACAACTGAACTGGCCTCTACTACTTCTACAGGAAGCTCATTCCACACAGCTATCACTCTCTGAGTAAAGAAATACCCCCTCGTGTTTCCCTTAAACTTTTGCCCCCTAACTCTCAAATCATGTCCTCTCGTTTGAATCTCCCCTACTCTCAATGGAAACAGCCTATTCACGTCAACTCTATCTATCCCTCTCAACATTTTAAATACCTCGATCAAATCCCCCCTCAACCTTCTACGCTCCAATGAATAGAGACCTAACTTGTTCAACCTTTCTCTGTAACTTAAGTGCTGAAACCCAGGTAACATCCTAGTAAATCGTCTCTGCACTCTCTCTAATTTATTGATATCTTTCCTATAATTCGGTGACCAGAACTGTACACAATATTCCAAATTTGGCCTTACCAATGCCTTGTACAATTTTAACATTACATCCCAACTTCTGTACTCAATGCTCTGATTTATAAAGGCCAGCGTTCCAAAAGCCTTCTTCACCACCCTATCTACATGAGACTCCACCTTCAGGGAACTATGCACTGTTATTCCTAGATCTCTCTGTTCCACTGCATTCCTCAATGCCCTACCATTTACCCTGTATGTTCTATTTGGATTATTCCTGCCAAAATGTAGAACCTCACACTTCTCAGCATTAAACTCCATCTGCCAACGTTCAGCCCATTCTTCTAACCGGCATAAATCTCCCTGCAAGCTTTGAAAACCCACCTCATTATCCACAACACCTCCTACCTTAGTATCATCAGCATACTTACTAATCCAATTTACCACCCCATCATCCAGATCATTTATGTATATTACAAACAACATTGGGCCCAAAACAGATCCCTGAGGCACCCCGCTAGTCACCGGCCTCCATCCCGATAAACAATTATCCACCACTACTCTCTGGCATCTCCCATCTAGCCACTGTTGAATCCATTTTATTACTCCAGCATTAATACCTAACGACTGAACCTTCTTAACTAACCTTCCATGTGGAACTTTGTCAAAGGCCTTGCTGAAGTCCATATAGACTACATCCACTGCCTTACCCTCGTCAACATTCCTCGTAACTACTTCAAAAAATTCAATAAGGTTTGTCAAACATGACCTTCCACGCACAAATCCATGCTGGCTACTCCTAATCAGATCCTGTCTATCCAGATAATTATAAATACTATCTCTAAGAATACTTTCCATTAATTTACCCACCACTGATGTCAAACTGACAGGTCTATAATTGCCAGGCTTACTTCTAGAACCCTTTTTAAACAATGGAACCACATGAGCAATACGCCAATCCTCCGGCACAATCCCCGTTTCTAATGACATCTGAAAGATCTCCGTCAGAGCTCCTGCTATCTCTACACAAACTTCCCTCAAGGTCCTGGGGAATATCCGGTCAGGACCCGGAGATTTATCCACTTTTAAATTTCTTAAAAGCGCCAGTACTTCCACCTCTTTAATTGTCATAGGTTCCATAACTTCCTTACTTGTTTCCCACACCTTACACCATTCAATATCCTTCTCCTTAGTGAATACCGAAGAGAAGAAATCGTTCAAAATCTCTCCCATCTCCCTCGGCTCCACACATAGCTGACCACCCTGATTCTCTAAGGGACCAATTTTATCCCTCACTATCCTCTTGCTTTTAATATAACTGTAGAAGCCTTTCGGATTTACTTCCACCTTATTTGCCAAACCAAACTCGTAACTTCTTTTAGCTTTTCTAATCTCTTTCTTAAGTTTCCTTTTACATTCTTTATATTCCTCGAGCAATTCCTTTACTCCATGCTGCCTATATCTATTGTAGACATCCCTCTTTTTTCGAACCAAGTTTCTAATATCCCTTGAAAACCATGGCGCTTTCAAACCTTTAACCTTTCCTTTCAACCGAACAGGAACATAAAGATTCTGTACCCTCATAATTTCACCCTTAAATGACCTCCATTTCTCTATTACATCCTTCCCATAAAACAACTTGACCCATTCCACTCTCTCTAAATCCCTGCGCATCTCCTCAAAGTTAGCCTTTCTCCAATCAAAAATCTCAACTCTAGGTCCAGTCCTGTCCTTCTCCATAATTATATTGAAGCTAATGCTATTGTGATCACTGGACCCGAAGTGCTCCCCAACACATACATCTGTCAGCTGACCTATCGCATTCCCTAACAGGAGATCCAACACTGCCCCATCTCTAGTCGGTACTTCTATGTATTGTTGCAAAAAGCTATCCTGCACACATTTCACAAACTCTAAACCATCCAGCCCTTTTACAGAATGAGCTTCCCAATCTATGTGTGGAAAATTAAAATCTCCCACAATCACCACCTTGTGTTTACTACAAATATCTGCTATCTCCTTACACATTTGCTCTTCCAACTCACGCTCCCCATTAGGTGGCCTATAATACACTCCTATCAGTGTTACTACACCTTTCCCATTCCTCAATTCCACCCAAATAGCCTCCCTAGAGGAGCTCTGTAATCTATCCTTCCAAAGCACCGCCATAAGATTTTCTCGGACAAGCAATGCAACACCTCCTCCTCTGGCCCCTCCTACTCTATCACACCTGAAGCAACTAAATCCAGGAATATTTAGTTGCCAATCACACCCTTCCTGCAACCATGTTTCACTAATAGCTACAACATCATAATTCCAGGTATCAATCCACACTTTAAGCTCATCCACCTTTCTTACAATGCTCCTAGCATTAAAATAGATACATTTAAGATACTCTCCACCTCCTCCTCTCTTTTCATCCCTAGCAATGCATTCAAATTTATTATCCTTTTCTTTCTTCTCCCCTACAACTTCGGGCTGAGCGCATCCCTCCTCCATCACCTGCCTGTCCTCCCTCACACACGGTCTACTTACTTGCTCTACTGGTGAACTAACCTCCTCTCCCATAGTTTCCTCAAATTGTTTTGGTTTTGCCCTAAAATTGAAAAGTTTTGGCAGGAAGTATTCCATACCTTCTCACAACTTTTTAGGGTCCAATTTGACCCAAATCCCCTTACTGCCTTGTTTGGTATTATTGCAAATGAAGATATAACTTTAAATACTTCTAACCTACAGGTTTTAGTTTTTACCTCTCTTTTAGCAAGGAGAGCAATCTTGCTTAAATGGAAGGAGTCTACCCCTCCTACACATCTTCAATGGGTATGTGATATTATGTCTTATTTAAATATAGAAAAGATCCGCTGCTCAGTCTTAAATTCAAAACAATCTTTTTATGATATCTTGGGACCTTTCCTAAATTACTTTTCCAATTTATAAAGTTTAACAGTGCACAGATTTTTATGTATATTTTTATCTTCTCTTCTTAAGCGAATGTTTTTTTTTCTAATTATCCATTATCATCCATCAGCTTCTTTCTTTGGTGGTTGGTAGGGGGTTGACTTCTTTTTATATAAAAAATTTCTTTTATGATGTATGACCTATCTTTAAATTTTTGATTACAGAGTGGTATACCTTTATGTGTTATGCTATAACATTTTGATCAATTTTATTACAATATATGAATGTACACAATTTATAGAACATACATAGAACATAGAATAGTACAGCACATTACAGGCCCTTCAGCCCACAATGTTGTACCGACCCTCAAACCTTGCCTCCCATATAACCCCCCCACCTTAAATTCCTCCATATACCTGTCTAGTAATCTCTTAAGTTTCACTAGTGTATCTGCCTCCACCACTGACTCAGGCAGTGCATTCCATGCACCAACCACTCTCTGAGTGAAAAACCTTCCTCTAATATCCCCCTTGAACTTCCCTCCCCTTACCTTAAAGCCATGTCCTCTTGTACTGAGCAGTGGTGCCCTGGGGAAGAGGCGCTGGCTGTCCACTCTGTCTATTCCTCTTAATATCTTGTACACCTTTATCATGTCTCCTCTCATCCTCCTTCTCTCCAAAGTGTAAAGCCCTAGCTCCCTTAATCTCTGATCATAATCCATACTCTCTAAACCAAGCAGCATCCTGATAAATCTCCTCTGTACCTTTTCCAATGCTTCCACATCCTTCCTATAGTGAGGTGACCAGAACTGGACACAGTACTCCAAGTGTGGCCTAACTAGAGTTTTATAGAGCTGCATCATTACATCACATCTCTTAAACTCTATCCCTCGACTTATGAAAGCTAACACCCCATAAGCTTTCTTAACTACCCTATCTACCTGTGAGGCAACTTTCAGAGATCCATGGACATGTACTCCCAGATCCCTCTGCTCCTCCACACTACCAAGTATCCTGCCATTTACTTTGTACTCTGCCTTGGAGTTAGTCCTTCCAAAGTGTACTACCTCACACTTCTCCGGGTTGAACTCCATCTGCCACTTCTCAGCCCACTTCTGCATCCTATCAATGTCTCTCTGCAATCTTCGACAATCCTCTACACTATCTACAACACCACCAACCTTTGTGTCATCCGCAAACTTGCCAACCCACCCTTCTACCCCCACATCCAGGTTGTTAATAAAAACCACAAAAAGTAGAGGTCCCAGAACAGATCCTTGAGGGACACCACTAGTCACAACCCTCCAATCTGAATGTACTCCCTCCACCACAACCCTCTGCCTTCTGCAGGCAAGCCAATTCTGAATCCACCTGGCCAAACTTCCCTGGATCCCATGCCTTCTGACTTTCTGAATAAGCCTACCATGTGGAACCTTGTCAAATGCCTTACTAAAATCCATGTAGATCACATCCACTGCACTACCCTCATCTATATGCCTGGTCACCTCCTCAAAGAACTCTATCAGGCTTGTTAGGTATGATCTGCCCTTTACAAAGCCATGCTGACTGTCCCTGATCAGACCATGATTCTCTAAATGCCCATAGATCCTATCTCTAAGAATCTTTTCCAACAGCTTTCCCACCTCAGACGTAAGGCTCACTGGTCTATAATTACCGGGACTATCCCTACTACCTTTTTTGAACAAGGGGATAACATTCGCCTCCCTCCAATCCTCCGGTACCATTCCCGTGGACAACAAGGACATAAAGATCCTAGCCAGAGGTTCAGCAATCTCTTCCCTTGCCTCGTGGAGCAGCCTGGGGAATATTCCATCAGGCCCCAGGGACTTATCCGTCCTAATGTCCAGTCCCCATACACCGCCACCCCCACCAGGAAGGCCTCAAAGCTCTCTGTATTTCTTTGGACACCAGCCCAACCAGTTTTTCTCCACCAAGCAGAACTCGTGCTCACTCTAAATAATTTCTCCTTGGCTCCCCCCACTTCCTTCAAACAAAAGGGGTTTCCATGGGCACTCACATGGATCCCAACTATGCCTGCCTGTTTGTCTGCTATGTGGAACAGTCCATGTTCCAAGTCTACACTTGTGACCATCCCACACTTTTCCTACGCTACATCGATGACTGCATTGGTGCTGCTTCCTACACCCATCCACTTGGCCTCCAACTTCTACCCTGTCCTCAAAATCACCTGGTCCATTTCCGACACCTCCCTTCCCTTTCTCAATCTCACTGTCTCTATCTCCGGAGGCAGGTTATCCACCGATGTCTATTACAAACCCACGGACTCTCACAGCTACCTGGAGTACACCTCATCCCACTCTGCTACTTGTAAAAATGCCATCCCCTTCTCTCAATTCTTCCCTCTCCACCGCATATGCTTTAGGGATGCTTTTCATTCTAGAACAAAGATGTCCTCCTTTTTCAAAGAAAGGGACTTCACTTCTTCCACCATCAATGCTGCCGTCCACCCTTCCAGTTCATGCATGTCTGCACTTACCCCATCTTTCCTCCACCCTATCAGGGATAGGGTTCCCCTTGTCCTCACCTATCATCCCACCAGCCTCCACATCCAGCACATAATTCTTCAGAACTTCTGCCATCTCCAACAGAATCCCACCAACCAGCACATCTTTCCCTCCCCCTCCCACATTTTGCTTTCCGCAGGGATCGCTCCCTATGCGACTCCCTTGTCCATTCTTCCCTTCTCACTTTCTGCTTTCCGCAGGGATCGCTCCCTACGTGACTCCCTTGTCCATTCTTCCCTCCTCACTTTCTGCTTTCCGCAGGGATCGCTCCCTATGCGACTCCCTTGTCCATTCTTCCCTCCTCACTTTCTTCTTTCCGCAGGGATCGCTCCCTACATGACTCCCTTGTCCATTCGTCACTCCCCACTGATCTCCCTCCTGGCACTTACTCTTGCAAGCGGAACAAGTGCTACACCTGCCCCTACACCTCCTCCCTCACTACCATTCAGGGCACTAAACAGTGCTTCCAGGTGAGGCGGCACTTCACCTTTCAGTCTGTTGGGGTCATTTACTGTGTCCAGTGATCCCGGTGTAGGTTCCTGTATCTTGGAGAGAAACGACATAGATTGGGAGACTGCTTTGCCGAATATATATGTTCTGACTGTCAGAACAAGCGGGATCTCCCAGTGGCCACCCATTTTAATTCCACTTCCCATTCCCATTCCAAATGTCTATCCATGGCCTCCTCCACTGTCGTGATGAAGCCACACTTAGGTTGGAGGAACAACACTTTATATTCCATTGGGTAGCCCCCAACCTCATGGCATGAACATCAATTTCTCAAACTTCCAGTCATGCCCCCAATGCCACCCTTCACCATTTTTCATTCCCCTTTTCTCTCCCTCAGCTCATCGCCTTGTCCGCCCATCACCTTCCTCTGGTGCTCCTCCCTCCCCCTTTTTTTACTTCCATGGCCTTCTGTCTCTTTCACCAATGAACTTCCCAGCTCTTTAGTTCATCGCCTCCCCTCCAGATTTCACCTATCAACTGGTGTTTCTCTCTTCCCTCTCCCCACCTTTTAAATCTACTCCTCAGCTTTTTATCTCCAGTCCTGCCTAAAGGTTTCAGCCCAAAATATTGACTGTACCTTTTTCCATAGATGCTGCCTGGCCTGCTTTTCAGCATTTTATGTGTGTAGCTCAGATTTCCAGCATCTACAGACTTTCTCTTGGTTGAATGGATGGGGAGGTACTAGTTGGACAGGGAGGTATTAGTTGAATGGTGGGGTGTTGGATGGATGAACTGGGAGGTGCTGGATGTACAGAAAGGTTTTAGATGGATGGAGAGGTATAGGATGGACAAGGATGTGTTTGAAGGGCAGGGAGTTGTTCAATCCATAGAGAGTGGTAAGTGGGTGGATAGTGAAGTGCTGAGAGGACAAGATGCTTTTGGATTGGCAGTAAGGCATTTTTGAATGGACAGTTGTTGGATAGTTTTGGGAGCTGTTGGATGGACTGAGAAGTGTTGGATGTATAGGGAGGTGTTGGATGGACAGGGAGATTTAGTATGGACAGGGAGATTTAGTACGGACAGGGAGGTGTTGGATGGACAGGGCTATGTTGTATGAACAGGGAGGTTTAGTATGGTCAGGGAGGTGTTGGATGGACAGATGTTTGTCAGTTAGGGAGCTGTTGGCTGGACAGGGATGAGTAGCATGGGCAGAGAGATGTAGGATGGGCAGGGATGAGTAGCATGGGCAGAGAGGTGTAGGATGGGCAGGGATGAGTAGCATGGGCAGAGAGATGTAGGATGGACAGGGATGAGTAGCATGGGCAGAGAGGTGTAGGATGGACAGGGATGAGTAGCATGGGCAGAGAGATGTAGGATGGGCAGGGATGAGTAGCATGGGCAGAGAGATGTAGGATGGACAGGGATGAGTAGCATGGGCAGAGAGATGTAGGATGGGCAGGGATGAGTAGCATGGGCAGAGAGATGTAGGATGGGCAGGGATGAGTAGCATGGGCAGAGAGGTGTAGGATGGACAGGGATGAGTAGCATGGGCAGAGAGATGTAGGATGGGCAGGGATGAGTAGCATGGGCAGAGAGATGTAGGATGGGCAGGGATGAGTAGCATGGGCAGAGAGGTGTAGGATGGACAGGGATGAGTAGCATGGGCAGAGAGGTGTAGGATGGACAGGGATGAGTAGCATGGGCAGAGAGGTGTAGGATGGGCAGGGATGAGTAGCATGGGCAGAGAGATGTAGGATGGGCAGGGATGAGTAGCATGGGCAGAGAGGTGTAGGATGGGCAGGGATGAGTAGCATGGGCAGAGAGATGTAGGATGGGCAGGGATGAGTAGCATGGGCAGAGAGGTGTAGGATGGACAGGGATGAGTAGCATGGGCAGAGAGGTGTAGGATGGACAGGGATGAGTAGCATGGGCAGAGAGATGTAGGATGGACAGGGATGAATAGCATGGGCAGAGAGGTGTAGGATGGACAGGGATGAGTAGCATGGGCAGAGAGGTGTAGGATGGACAGGGATGAATAGCATGGGCAGAGAGGTGTAGGATGGACAGGGATGAGTAGCATGGGCAGAGAGGTGTAGGATGGACAGGGATGAGTAGCATGGGCAGAGAGGTGTAGGATGGGCACGGTGGTGCTGGATGGGCAAATTGATGTTGGATGGACAGTGAGGTGTTGGACAGATAGTGAGGTATTGGATGGACAGTGAGGTGTTGGATGGACAGTGAGGTGTTGGATGGACAGTCAGGTATTGGATGGACAGTGAGGTGTTGGATGGACAGTGAGGTGTTGGACGGACAGTGAGGTGTTGGATGGACAGTCAGGTATTGGATGGACAGTCAGTTATTGGATGGACAGTGAGGTGTTGGATGGACAGGGAGGTGTTGGATGGACAGGGAGCTATTAAATGGACAGGGAAGTGTTGGATCAACAGTGCTACATATTGTCTGAGAACAGAACTGATGGTTGTTATCAGTGTAAACAGTTGACGTTGTTGGATAGACAGATACATAGTACAATATGGTACAGACAGACCCTATGTCCTGCACATGTTCTATATGCCTCCATTCCCTGCATCTTAATGTGCCTACCGAAATGTCTCCTAAACATTTCTCTTGTATCTGCTTTCACTGCCTGCCCCAGAAGACTATTCCATGCACCCACCCCTCTCTGTGAAAAACGATTACCCAAATACATATCTTAAACTTTCTCCGTGTCACATTAAATGCATGTCCTGCAGTGTTAGAACATAGAGTACAGTACAGAATCATACAGGCCCTTTGGCCCACAATGTTGTGCTGACCTTTCAATTGAATCTAAAATTAATCTGACCTTTCCCTCCAATGTAGTCCTCCATTTTTCTTTCATCCTTGTGCCAACCTAAGAGTTCCTTAAATGTCCCTAATGTATTTGTCTCCATATCTACCCCTGGCAGGTGTTTTTGACACCTGGGATATCAATTCTGACTGTCTACCCTGTCAAGGTCTGCCTGCAGCTTCTTTGTGATATCATGAGATATGGGTGTCACACCTCACATTTTCAACCACACTCCTCCAGTGGTTCCTTTGCCAGGTCCTACTGACCCAGATCGCACAGGATACCCTCCAGGCCTTTGTCCTGTGTCACTTGTGGAATACCACGGAAGTCCTGACTCCCTCACTCCCCCTCCAATCACTGTCAATTTGACAGAGTGAACTGTGGCTCCAGGGTGTTGCAGCTCTGTGTTTTCAAGCACTAATCTCCTCCTTCCATTGGGGCATGCAACCTCTTCCCAGAATGCACTAAACAAAAAATGCACCAAGCACCAATGTCGACTTCAGAAACGGGAAGTCAGGAGACCATGCACCAGTTCCCATTAGTGGGTGGGAGCTGGGGAGAGTCAGCAGTTTCATATTACTGAACATTAACAATTCAGATACCTGTCCTGGGCCCAGCATGTAGAAACAATCATGAAGAAGGCGCATCAATGTGTTGACTATCTTAGAAGATTAAAGAGATTTGGCATGTCACCCAATCGTTGACAATCTTCTACAGATGCACTGTTGAATGTATCCTCACTGGCTGCATCACAGCCTGGTACGGCAATATCAATGCATAGGAATGTAAGAAGCTGTAGAGAGTAGTGGACACAGCCGAATCCTTCGTGGGCTCATCCCTCCCAATGACTGACAGCATCTACAGGAGGCACTGTGTCAGGAAGATGTCATTTATTATCAAGGACCACACCATCCGGATCGTGCCTTCATCTTGCTGCTACCAACGGGCAGGAAGTACAGAAGCTTGAAGTCCCACACACCAGGTTCAGGTACAGCTACTTTCCCACATTTATCAGGTTCTTGAACTGATCTACACAAGCCTATCTCAGCCTCAGCATTGAAGCACTATAGACCACCTCCTGCACTACAATTTTTGTTTTTTCTTGCACTAATTTTGGTTTGGAATGTTGTTCGCTTCAGTTGTTTGCATGATTTGTGCTTTTTTATCTCTTGCAAATTGAGTGTTGGTCTTTTATTTTTTTTTTTTTTATTGGGTTCTTTCAGGGTTCTTACTTTGTGTTTACCTGTGAGCAAACAAATCTCAAAATTGTATAATTCATACAATCTTTGATAATAAATGTACTTGAATCTGAAGTTTTACATGGTCCATTTTTTACTCTAAGGTCAGAATTTCATGTCTAATTTATTTACAATTTATATTCTGCTGGTTATCTGTGATACTGCTTAAGCAAATGTTTCATTGTACCTGAACCTCACCCTGGTTGTGCACATGACAATAAACTCAATTTGAACCTGATACCATCAGGACTCCTTCAGCATAAGGAAATGGGTGTGGACTGCCATGGAGTTTCTAAGGCAATACACAATCTGCTGGAGAAACTCAGTGGGTCAAGCAATACCTGTGGAGGAAAGGAAGTCCTTTTCTTTCTCGCCTTTCACTTCCTTCTTTGCCCTCCTCTCCCCTCACAGATGCTACTCAACCTGCTGAGCTCCTCCAGTGGATTGTGAGTTGCTCCAGATGTTAGCACCTTCCATCTTCTGTATCTCTCTTGATATTTTTAATAATTAGAAAATAAATTCACAAATGAACTACCTGCAGCATGTGCAGAACATGCAAATAAATAATGCTATTCCATTTCTTACTCGATAGTTTGTGGGATCTTGTTGTACACTAGGTGGCTGAAACCTTTCTGATGCATCAGTAACTACACTTGAGAAGTACTTGGTTATCGTGAAGCATTTAATGTTATTGTCAGGTTTGTTGGGTAAGTCCGCATGTTCTGTGTTCCTGAAATCTGCTCTGTGTTCTTGGCAAGTGTTTCTCCAAGTTACCAGGCTCAAGCATCACTTGAAAATGGTCTGTATATGGAAGTGGACTTAGCTACCTTCCAGCCTGGGGGCAGGAGGGTTAACTGTGGAATCTGTTTCCCTGTTCTCTGCAAATGTTAACCTTTAGCCAGGTCCTGAAGAAAGACTGTCTCCTTGGCTAATGGTTTTACAAATTTACAACCACACTATGTAGAACAGCAAGACTGTGGTAATAAAGACCTCCCAGGGTCTGGAATTATCCTGTTTGGGGCTCCTAGCTTTGTACAAAAACAAAAGGGCAGGCATTTCCATATTGCTAATCTGGTTGTATTTGGGCAGCACAGTGAGGGAGTGGGTAATTCTGCTGCCTCAGAGACCCCAAAGAGTCTATACGTTCTCTCTGTTCCCACCCACCCCCACCACCCCACCTGGGTGCACCAGTTTTCTCCCCCATCCCAACGACACGTTGGATTGGTGGGTTAATCGATTGCTGTAAATGGGCCCCACTGTGTGGGTGAGGGGTAGGATCTGGGGGGGGGGGGGGGAAGTGAGAACTAATGACAAAGTAGTCACTGATGGTCTGCGCACAAATGAGGGGCCGAAGGACCTGTTCCATCCTGCATCGCTCTGGACTCTAATTTTCTCACTGACTTAGTAAAACAGCCAGCATAGTTTAAGATTCCACCCACTCTTGTCCAGGGTGGATGGGGTCTTTGATTATGTTAGCTGCTTTACTGAGGCAACAAGAAGTGTAGGCAGAATCCATTCCGTGATGTCCACAACTCTCTGCAGTCTCTTGTGGTTATGTGCAGAGCAGCTGCCGTACCAAGGTGTGATACATCCAGATAGAATACTTTCTGTGGTTGTTTAATGACACCTTCTATCTCCTTCCTGCACTCCAACTCATTTTTATTTATGATACTACCCACTACTGTGGTGTCATCTGCAACCTTCTAGATGGAGTTAGAGCAGAATCTGGCTTCACAGTGATAAGTGAATAGGGACTAGAGTAAGGGGCTGATGATGCAACCTCATGGGACACCAGTGTTGAGGATAATTGTGGTGAGAATGTTGCTGCCTATCCTTACTGACTGGTAACAGAGGTGTTGCCAGTCTAGGAGTTTGCAGATGAGTATATGAATTTACTGTCCATATGACTGACTTACTGACTGGTAAGTTGATCATCCAGTAACAGGTGTTGAGTCCCAGGTCTAGGAGTTTGCAGGTGAGTACGTTTGGACTGATGAATTTACTGTCCATATGCTTCGAACCAGATTTAGAGTGACAGAGTTCTACAGCACTGAATCAGGTCCTTTGGCCCATCTAGTCCATGCTGTCTATGTTTTCTCCTGATCTTCGCCCTAGTCCCATCTACTTGCACCTGGTCAATCTCCTTCCAAGCCCTTTCCATCGATCCAAACTTCTCTTATAGAAGACCATAAGTCGTAGGAGCAGAATTAGGCCATTTGGTCCATCGAGTCTGCTCTGTCACTCAATCATGGCTAATCCTTTTTCCCTCGTACTCAGCCCCACTCCCCAGACTTCTCCCCATAACTTTTGATGCCATGTCCAATCAAGAAATGATCAATCTCTGCCTTAAATACACCCAATGACCTGGCTTCCACAGCTGCCTGTGATAATAAATTCCACAAATTCACTAGCCTCTGGCTAAAGAAATTTCTCAGCATCTGTTTTAAATAGATGCCCCCTCTATTCTGAGGCTGTGCCCTTTTGTTCCAGACTCTCCCACCATGGGAAACATCCTTTCCACCTCTACTCTGTCTAGGCCTTTCAACACTCAAAATGTTTCAATGAGATCCTCCCTCATTCTTCTAAGTTCCAGCCAGTACAGATCCAGAACCATCAAATGTTCCTTGTATGTTAACCCTTCAATCCCGGAATCATCCTTGTGAATCGCCTCTGAACCCTCTCCAATGCCAGCACATCTTTCCTTAGATGAGGAGCCCAAAACTGTTTACAATACTCAAGGTACAATAATCAGTGTCTTATAAAGCCTCAGTGTATTCCAGATCTCTTGAAGTGAATGCTATTGTTGCATTTGCCTTCCTCACCACTAACTTTATCTGCAAGTTAACCTTTAGGAAGTTCTGCACAAGGACTCCAAAGTCCCTTTGCATCACAGATTTTTGGATATTCTCCCCATTTAAAAAATAGTCTGCACATTTACTTCTACTACCAAAGTGCATGACCATGCATTTTCCAAGATTGTATTTCATTTACCGCTCTCTTGCCCATTCTCCTAATCTATCTAAGTCCTTCTGCAGCCTACCTGTTTCCTCAACACTACCTGCCCCTCTACCAAACCTGGTAACAAAACCATCTATTTCATCACCTAAATCATCTCCAGCTCTCATCTCCACTGCCAAATTAACGTAAACCCTGTCTGCGAGAATATTGGTTCCCGTCGGGTTCAGGAGCAACTCGTCACTTTTGAAATAGGTCATACACTGCAGCCACCCCCCCCACCAAAGAAATCCCAATTATCCAAGAACCTGAAGCCCTGTCCCCTGCACCAGCTTTTCAGCCATGCATTAATTTGCCAAATCATCCTGTTTCTACCCTCATTGATACATGGTACAGGCAGCAATCCAGAAATTACTACTTGGAAAGTCTTGCTTCTCAGCTTTCTACCTAGCTCTCTAAATTCTCTTTTCAGGACCTCTGCTTTCCTTCCAATGTCATTAGTACCAATGCATACCAAGACATTTGGCTTCTCTCCCTCCCTCTCTAAAATGTTGTGGACGCAATCTGAGATGTCCCTGACCCTGGCACCTGGGAGGCAAATACTATTCCGGTATCCCATTTATGTCCACAGAATCTCCTGTCTGTTCCCCTGACTATTGAGTCTCCAATCACTACCGCTCTCCTCTCCTGCTTTCCCTTCTGCACCACAGATCTATGCTCAGTACCAATAAACCCTGTCTCCGCGGCATTCCTCTGGGAAGTCATCCCTCGCAACAGTATCCAAAACGGTATACTTATTTTTGAGGGGAATGGCCACAGGGGTGCTCTGCACTAACTGCCTATTTACATTTTCATTTCTCTTGAATGTCATGCAGCTACTCACCTCCTGCAACTTCTGGGGTGACCACTTCCCTGTAACTCTGATCAGTTATCTCCTCACTCTCCCATACAAGCCAAAAGTCATCCAGCTGCTGCTCCAGATCCCTAACATGGTCTTTAAGGAGCTACAGCTGGATGCACTTCATGCAGATGTAGTTCCCTGCCATTTACTACAGTAAGAGAAAAAAAAGGGAACCTTAACAGAAACTTATCCAGAGCCAATGTCTCTTCCAAGCCGAAGCCTCCTTTGAGCTAACACTCCTACTTTCACCACTGACCTACTCCCAACAATGGCCACCCCCTTATCCTTTCTGTACTTTTAAACAAGAGTCTCGGACCTACGAGAAACCTTGTGGCTGTGGCCGGCCACTGACTGAGCCATCAGACTATTACAACTGAACCTGCATCTATCATTTCCACATACGCAACATCCTCACGATACTCTGAGTGAAGATCTCCCTCAGATTTCCCTAAAATATTTCACCCTTTATCCTAAACCTATGAATTTTGTTCGACTCTCACTCACCCTGCTTGCATTTACCCTGTCTATACTGCTCATATTTTTGCATACCAGTAGCAAATCTCCCCTCATTTTCCCATGCTCTAGGGAACAAGTCATAACCTACTCAACCTTACCCTATTACTCAGGTCCTCAAGACCCAGTAACATCCTTGTAATCCAAAGCAACACACACAAAATGCTGGAGTAACTCAGCAAGACAGGCAGCATCTATGGAAATGAATAAACAGTTGACACTTCAGGCCAAGACACTTCATCAAATGGATTAATGGATTTGTGGCTAAATTTGCCAATGATACAAAGATAGGTGGAAGAGTGGGTAGTGTTGAGAAAACAGAGAGCCTGCAGAGAGATTTAGATCGTTTGGGGAATGGGGCAAAGAAGTGGCAAGTGAAATACAATGGTGGGAAGTGTATGGTCATGCACTTTGATGGAAGAAATGAACAGGCAGGCCATTATTTAGATGGGGAGAGAATTCAAAACGCAGAGATGCAAAGGGACTTGGGGGTCCTTGTGCCAGATACCCTAAATGTTAACCTCCAGATTGAGTCAGTGGTGAAGAAGGCAAATGCAATGTTGGCATTTATTTCTAGAGGTATAGAATACAAGAGCAGGAATGTGATGTTGAGGCTCTATAAGGCACTTGTGTGACCACACCAGAATCAGAATCAGGTTTATTATCACCAGCATGTGACATGAAATTTGTTAACTTAGAAGCAGCAGTTCAATGCAGTACATGATCTAGCAGAGAAAAAAAAATTATAAAATAAAAATAATAATAAATAAACAAGTAAATCAATTATGTATATTGAATAGATTTAAAATGTGCAAAAACAGAAATACTGTATATTAAGCAAAAGTGAGGTAATGTCCAAAGATTCAATGTCCATTTAGGAATCGGATGGTAGAGGGGAAGAAGCTGTTCCTGAATTGCTGAGTGTGTGCCTTCAGGCTTCAGTACCTCCTACCTGATGGTGCATAGGAGGTGCATAGCAGGTATAGACAGGTAGGAACAAATGAGGTGCTATGGAGTACATGAAATGCAAGAAAACGCTTAAGAAAGAAATCATGAAGGTTAAAAGAAGGCATGAGATTGCCCTAGCAGACAAGGTGAAGGAGAGTCCTAAGGGTTTCTACAGGTATGTGAAGAGCAAAAGGATTGCATGAGACACAATTAGTCCTCTGAAAGACCGAATGGCAATCCATGGTAATCATTTGGGACTGAAGGGGTTAACATATGAGGAGCTTTGGGCCTTTACTCTCTGGAATTTAGAAGAATGTGGGAGGATCACATTGAAACTTACCGATGTTGAAAGGACCAGATAGGGTGGATGTGGAGAAGATGTTTCCTCTGGTGGGGGCATCCAGAAATAGAGGGCACAGCCTCAAAATTAAGGGGTGATTCTTTAGAATAGAGGTAAGGAGGAATTTTTTTAGCCAGAGAGTAGTGAATCTGTGGAATGCCCTGTCACGGACTGTGGTAGAGACCCAGTCCGTGCATATATTTAAAGTGGAAGTTCATCGATGGTCAGGGCATCTAAGGATATGGCAAGAAGGTGGGTGTATGGGGTTGAGTGGGATCCAGGATCAGCCATGATGGAATGGTGGAGCAGACTTGATGGGCTGAACAGCCTAACTCTGCTCCTATGTCTTATGGTCTTATGGATAATTCTCCAAGTATGGCCTCACTAGTATCTTATAAAGCCTCAGCATTATCTCCTTGCTTTTATATTCTACTCCCCTTGAAATAAATGCCAACATTATATTTGCCTTCTTTACCACAGACTCAGCCTGTGAATTAACCTTCTGGGAGTCTTGCATGAGGACTCCTGAGTCCCTCTGTACCTCTGATGCTTGAACCTTCTCTCCATTTAGGTAATAGTCTGCACTATTGTTCCTTTTACCAAAATGCATTATCATACATTTCCCAACATTGTATTCCATCTGCCAATCAGAGGGTTGATAGAATGTGGAATGAGCTGCCAGCACAAGTGGTCCATGAGAGCTTGGTTTCAAGTTTTAAGTGAAGTTTGGATAGGTACATGGACACGGAGGGCTCTGTTCCTGGTGCAGGTCACTGGAAGTAGACAGTTTAAATTGTTTTCAGCATGCACTAAAATTGGGCCAAATGGCCTGTTTCTGTGCTGTACTTCTCTATGACACTAAACAGTGGGAATGATATGAATCCACAGCCACTTCCAGGACAGCGGCAACACGCGGCGCATGTGGAAGGGCATCCAGGACATCACCAATTACAGAACAACATCACCTGACTGTGCGGGTGATGCCTCCCTCCCAGATGCACTGAATAACTTCTACGCCCGTTTTGAAGTGGAAAATGATGTGGCGGTGAGGAAGTCCACCCCTCCTACAAATGATCAGGTGCTGTGTCTCACCGTGGCCAATGTGAGAAGAACCCTGTGCAGGGTCAACCCACGGAAGGTTGCTGGACCAGACAACATCCCTGGTAGAGTGCTCAGAGGATGTGCAGACCAGCTAGCAGATGTTCTCACTGACATCTTCAACATCTCCCTGAGCAGCGCCACCGTTCCACCATGTTTCAAGGCCGCCACCATCGTCCTCATGCCGAAGAAGTCTTCAGTGTCCTGCCTAAATGACTACCGTCCCATTGCACTCACATCTATCATCATGAAGTGTTTCGAGAGGCTCATCATGAGGCACATCAAGACCCTGCTGCCCCCCTCACTGGACCCCCTGCAGTTTGCGTACCGTCCAACCGCTCAACAGACGCCATTGCCACCACCTTCCACCTGGCCCTAACCCACCTGGACAAAAAAGACACATACGTTCGGATGCTGTTCATAGACTTCAGTTCAGCATTCAACACAATCGTCCCTCAGAAACTGACTGGAAAGCTGAGCCTATTGGGCCTGAACACCTCCCTCTGCAACTGGATCCTAGACTTCCTGACTTGGAGACCTCAATCAGTCCGGATCGGGAGCAGCATCTCCAACACCATCACACTGAGCATGGGCCCCCCCCCCCCCCCCCAGGGATGTGTGCTCAGTCCACTGCTGTTCGCTCTGCTGACCCATGACTGTGTTGCAACACACAGCTCAAACCACATCATCAAGTTCGCCGATGACATGACCGTGGTGGGTCTCATCAGCAAGAATGACGAGTCAGCTTACAGAGAGGAGGTGCAGCAGTTAACGGGCTGGTGCAGAGCCAACAACCTGTCTCTGAATGTGAACAAAACAAGAGATGGTTGTTGACTTCAGGAGGGCATGGAGTGACCACTCCCCGCTGAACATCAACAGCTCCTCGGTAGAGATCATTAAGAGCACCATACTTCTTGGTGTTCACCTGGCAGAGAATCTCACCTGGTCCCTCAACACCAGCTCCATAGCAAAGAAAGCCCAGCAGCGACTTTACCTTCTGCGAAGGCTGAGGATAGTCCATCTCCCACCCCCCATCCTCATCACATTCTACAGGGGTTGTATTGAGAGCATCCTGAGCAGCTGCATCACTGTCTGGTTTGAAAATTGCACCATCTTGGATTGCAAGACCCTGCAGCGGATAGTGAGGTCAGCTGAGAAGATCATAACCATATAACAATTACAGCACAGAAACTGGCCATCTCGGCCCATCTAGTCCGTGCCGAACTCTTACCCTCACCTAGTCCCACCGACCTGTACTCAGCCCATAACCCTCCATTCCTTTCCTGTCCATATACCTATCCAATTTTACTTTAAATAACAATACCGAACCTGCCTCTACCACTTCTACTAGAAGCTCATTCCACACAGCTACCACTCACTGAGTAAAGAAATTCCCCGTTGTGTTACCCTAAACTTTTGAACCTTAAGTCTCAACTCATGTCCTCTTGTTTGAATCTCCCCTACTCTCAATGGAAAAAACCTATCCACGTCAACTCTATCTATTCCCCTCATAATTTTAAATACCTCCATCAAGTCCCCCCTCAACCTTCTATGCTTCAAAGAATAAAGACCTAACTTGTTCAACCTTTCTCTGTAACTCAGGGGTTGAAACCCAGGTAAGATTCTAATAAATCTTCTCTGTACTCTCTCTATTTTGTTGACATCTTTCCTGTAATTCGGTAACCAGAACTGGACACAATACTCCAAATTCGGCCTTACCAATGCCTTGTACAACTTTAACATTACATCCCAACTCCTATACTCAATGCTCTGATTTATAAAGGCCAGCATACCAAAGGCTTTCTTCACTACCTTATCCACATGAGATTCAACCTTCAGGGAACTATGCACCATTATTCCTAGATCACTCTGTTCTACTGCATTATTTAATGCCCTACCATTTACCATGTATGTCCTATTTTGATTAGTCCTACCAAAATGTAGCACCTCACGCTTATCAGCATTAAACTCCATCTGCCATCTTTCAGCCCACTCTTCTAACTGGCCTAAATCTCTCTGAAAGCTTTGAAAACCTACTTCATTATCCACAACGCCACCTACTTTAGTATCATCTGCATACTTACTAATCCAATTTACCACCCCATCATCCAGATCATTAATGTATATGACAAACAATATTGGACCCAGTACAGATCCCTGAGGCACACCACTAGTCACCGGCCTCCAACCTGACAAACAGTTATCCACCACTACTCTCTGGCATCTCCCATCCAGCCACTGTTGAATCCATTTTAATACTTCAATATTAATACCTAATGATTGAACCTTCCTAACTAACCTTCTGTGCGGAACCTTATCAAAGGTCTTACTGAAGTCCATATAGACAACATCCACTGCTTTACCTTCATCAACTTTCCTCGTAACCTCTTCAAAAAATTCAATAAGATTTGTCAAACATGACCTTCCACGCACAAATCCATGCTGACTGTTCCTAATCAGACCCTGTCTATCCAGATAATTATATATACCATCTCTAACAATACTTTCAATTAATTTACCCACCACTGATGTCAAACTTACAGGGCAATAATTGCTAGGTTTACTATTAGAACCCTTTTTAAACAAAGGAACAACATGAGCAATATGCCAATCCTCCGGCACCATCTCCGTTTCTAATGACATTTGAAATATTTCTGTCAGAGCACCTTTAAATGACTTCCATTTCTCTATTACATCCTTCCCATAAAACAAATTATCCCAATCCACTCCTTCTAAATCTTTTTGCATCTCCTCAAAGTTAGCCTTTCTCCAATCAAAAATCTCCACCCTGGGTCCAGTCCTATCCTTCTCCATAATTATATTGAAACTAATGGCATTGTGATCACTGGACCTGAAGTGCTCCCCAACACATACCTCTGCCACCTGACCTATCTCATTCCCTAACAGGAGATCCATCACTGTCCCTTCTCTAGTTGGTACCTCTATGTATTGCTGCAAAAAACTACCCTGCACACATTTTACAAACTCCAAACCATCAGTCGTTTTACAGTATGGGCTTCCCAGTCTATGTGTGGAAAACAGACAGACAGACAGACTGACATACTTTATTGATCCCAAGGGAAATTGAGTTTTGTTACAGCCGCACCAAACAAGAATTAAAATCTCCTACAATCACAACCCTGTGCTTACTACAAATATCTGCTATCTCCTTACAAATTTGCTCCCCCAATTCTCACTCCTCATTAGGTGGTCTATTATACACCCCTATAAATATTACTACACCTTTCCCATTCCTCAGTTCCACCCAAATAGTCTCCCTAGATGAGCCCTCTAATCTATCCTGCTAGAGCACCGCTGTAATATTTTCTCTGACAAGTAAAGCAACACCTCCCCCTCTTGTCCCTCTGATTCTATCACACCTGAAGCAACGAAATCCAGGAATATTTAGTTGCCAATCACACCCCTCCTGCAACCATGTTTCACTAATAGCTACAACATCATATTTCCAGGTATCAATCCATGCTCTAAGCTCATCCACCTTTCTTACAATGCTCGTAGCATTAAAATAAATGCATTTAAGAAATTCTCCACCTCTTCCTCTCTGTTTATCTCTAACGGTGTAAACAACTTTACTATCTTCTTTTTCTTCCTTCTCCCATACATCTGTTCCTACATTCTGGTTCCCCTCCCCCCTCATATCTAGTTTAAATCCACTGGAGCCTCTCTAGCAAACCTACCTGCAAGAATATTTGTCCCCCTCCAGTTCAGATGTAAACTGTCCCGTCAGAACAGGTCCCACCTTCCCTGGAAAACTGCCCAATTATCTATAAATATGAAGCCCTCCCTCCTGCACCATGTCTTCAGCCACGTGTTGATGTGCACTATCTTACTATTTCTAAACCCACCTGCACGTGGCACTGGTAGCAATCCTGAGATTGCTATCCTAGAGGTCCTGTCCTTTAACTTGGCACCTAGCTCCCTAAACTCACCTTTCAGGACCTCCTCACTCTTCCTTCCCACGTCATTGGTCCCTACATGGACCATGACATCCGGCTGTTCACCCTCCCTCCTGAGAATACTGAGAACTCGATCCGAGATGTCGCAGACCTGGCACCAGGGAGGCAACAGACCATCCGGGATTCTCGATCTCTTCCACAGAACCTCCTGTCTGTCCCCCTAACTATCGAAACCCCTATCACTACTGCTCTCCTCTTTTCCCTCCTTCCCTTCTGAGCTGAGGGTCCAGTCTCAGTGCCAGAGACGCAACCACTGCAACTTGTCCCTGGTAGGTCATCCCCACCAACGGTATCCAAAACAGTATTCTTATTGTTGTATACTTATTACTGTAACTCCTGTTTATTTCTGCCTCTGCCTCCCGAATGATCCGAAGTTCATCCAGCTCCAGCTCCAGTTCCCTAACACGGTTTGTCAGGAGCTGCAGCTGGATGCACCTTTTTCAGGTGTAGTCATCAGGGACAATTGTGCTCACCCTGACTTCCCACTTACTGCAAACGGAGCACTCAAATGAGGCTGACTTTCACGCGCTTGCGCAGTCGTGCCCCATTCAAACCTCGTCTTTGCCTGTTCACGCTGAAGCCTGTTGACCCAAAGCCATCCCACTCTGCCTCAGTCCAGTCTGACGATGGCAACTACAACGATGGCCGCTGTATATGGCAGTCTCCTTTTTAAACCTTTGGCGCGCTATATCACGTGCCTGCGCAGTCTAGCCTCTTTTCCCCGATCAGTTTAAAAAAAAGGCTTCTCTCTGAAATGCATTCACTTCTTCCCTCTCCGCCTCTTGCTTTGATTTAAAAAAGGGGTCTCTCTTCCCGCCTTCACGGACATTTACACTACACACTGCATCCACAAAGCAAACAGCATTATGAAGGACCCCACGCACCCCTCATACAAACTCTTCTCCCTCCTGCTGTCTGGGAAAAGGCATTGAAGCATTCGGGCTCTCACGACCAGACTATGTTAACAGTTTCTTCCCCCAAGCTATCAGACTCCTCAATACCCAGAGCCTGGACTGACACCTTACTGCCCTATTGTCTTGTTTATTATTTATTGTAATGCCTGCACTGTTTTGTGCACTTCATGCAGTCCTGGGTAGGTCTGTAGTCTAGTGTAGTTTTTTTCTGTGTTGTTTTTTACATAGCTCAGTCTAGTTTTTGTACTGTGTCATATAACACCACAGTTCTAAGAAATGTTGTCTTATTTTTACTATGTACTGTACCAGTGATGGTCGAAATAACAATAAAAGTGACGTCTTGATAAAAGGAGCCTTTCCTGCTTGGCTGCCGGTGACTAGTGGTGTTCCCCAGCAGTCTGTGTTGACACTGTTTCTTTTTACATTATATGTCAATGACTTGATTGACAAAATTAATGGATTTGTTCTAACGTTTGCAGATGATGCAAACATAAGTGAAGGGGCAGGTAGTTTTGAGGAAGTAGAGAGGCTACAGAAGGACTTAGAAAGATTAGAAGAATGGACAAAGAAGTGGCAGATGAAATACATTCTCCGGAAGTGTATGGTCATGCATTTTGGTAGAGAAAATGAAAGGGATGATTATTTACTAAATAGAGAGAAAATTCAAAAATCTGAGGTGCAAACGGACTCGGGTGTAATTGTGTAGGATTCCCTAAAGGTTAATTTGCAGGTTGAGTCTGGTGAGGAAGGTAAATGCAATGTTACCATTCATTTCAAGGGGTCTAAAATTAAAAAAAAACACAAGGATGTAATGTTGAGACTTTATAAAGCACTGGTGAGGTCTCACTTGGAGTATTATGAAGAGTTTTGGGCCCCTTATCTTAGAAAGGATGTGCTGAAACCGGAGAGGATTCAAAGGAGGTTCACAAAAATTATTCCAGGATTAACTGACTTGTTATATGAAGAGCTTTTGAATGTTCTGGGTCTGTAATTTACTAGAATTCAGAAAAATGAGGAGTTACCTCATTGAAACCTATCAAATGTTCAAAGGCCTTGATAGAGTGAATGTGGAGAGGATGTTTCCCATAGTGGGAGAGTCTATGGTCAGAATAGAGGGTCCTTTGAGAACAGAGATGAGGAAGAATTTCTTTAGCCAGAGAGTGGAGAATCTGTGGAATTCGTTGCCACAAGTGGCTGGGAAGGCCAAGTCTTTGGATACATTTAAGGCAGAGGTTGATAAATTCTTGATTGGTCAGGGCATGAAGGAATACTGGGAGAAGGCAAGTGATTGAGGAAAAATTTGATCAGCCATGATGAAAAGGTGGAGCAAACTCAATGGGCCAAAAATTCTGCTCCTATATCTTATGGTCTTATGATGGACACTGTTTTCTTGTGTCAGTGCTCCGTGTAATGTGCTTAATGGTGGGGTGGACTTTACCTGTAATGGACTGGGCTGTATCCACAACTTTTTGTAGGATTTTCCATTCGAGCATTGGTGTTTTCATACAAGGTTGAAAAGCAACCAGTCAATATACTCTCCGCCATACATCTTTGGACGTTTGTCAGTATTAGATATCATACCAAATATTCGCAAGCTTTGAAGGAAATAGTGGCACTGTCATGCTTTCTCCATGATTGTATTTATGTGCTGGCCCTGGACAGCTCCTCTGAAATGTTAACACCAAGGAATTTAAAGTTGCTGACCTTCTGCTTCAATTTAACCTCCTGGTGCTACAGTGGGACCTACACAAGTCTCCGGGTGAACGGTTGGGATTCTGGCTGTTCCTCTGGTGACCTAACCAATAAGCTACCACACCTGTAGGGAAGGAGCTCCGAGAGGCATCAGGAAAGGTGTAATGGCGCCACCTAGAGGCATTCCAGTAGTTTTAGAAAGCGACACAAGATCCAGATCTGCAGAAATCAGAGGTGGTGTGAATTGGGAATTGGCACAAGGATAGACACAGGCACAAAAGACTAGCAGTTTTTTTTCAGCAACACACACAAAATGCTGGAGGAACTCAGCAGGTCAGGCAACATCTATAGAGGGGAATAGATAGTTGGTGTTTCAGGTCGAGACCCTTCATCAGGACTGGAAAGGAAGGGGGAAGAAACCAGAATAAGGTGGGAGAGAGGGACGAGTACATGACAAGTGACAGGTGTGACCAGGTGAGGAGGAAGGTAGGTGGGTGTGGGAGGAGTAATGAAGTGAGAAGCAGCGAGGTGAGAGGTGAAGAGGTAAAGGGCTGAAAAAGAAGGAATCTGATAAGACAGGAGGAAGGGGGGCACCAGAGGGAAGTGATGGGCAGGTAAGGAGAAGAGAAAGGTGAAAGGGAACCACAAAGGGGAAAAAAAAGAGTGAGAGGGGGAGGGGGAAGGAATTACTGGAAGCTAGAGAATTTGATGTTCATGCCATCAGCTTGGATGCTACCCACATTGAAAATGGGGTGTTGCTCCTTCGACCCAAGTGTGGTCTTCATCTTTGTGCCAGTAGAGGAACCCATGGACCAACTTGTTAGAATGGCAATGGGAAATAGAATTAAAATGCGTGGCCACCAGGATATCCCGTCTTCAGCAGCAAACAGTGTGAAGGCGTTTGTGAAGTGGTACCCAACCTATGCTGGGTCTCATCAAAGTAGAGGAGGCTACAATGGGAGTTCCAATGTTGTTTCTCAGACTGGGAAAGAGAAGTTGTTGGAAACTGTTGGTCAGGCAGCATCCGTGGAGAGAATGGAATTAGAATCATTGAGTGGAACATCACAGAAAGGGATGCCTCGTCGACAAATATCCTGTTTGCCTACTCCATTCTAGCGAGGCCTTTCAACATTCATTAGGTTTCAATGAGATCCCCCCTCATTCTTTTGAATTCCAGAGAGTACAGGCCCAGAGTCATCAATTGCTCCTCATATGACAAGCCTTGGAATCCCAGAATCATTTGTAAACTTCCTTGGAACCCTCTCCAACGTCAGCACATCCTTTCTTTGATAAAGCGACCCAAAACTACTCACAATACTCCAAGTGAGGCCTCACCAGTGCTTTGTAAAGCCTCAACATTACACCTTTGTTTTTATATTCTAGTCCCTTTGAAATGAATGCTATCATCACATTTGCCTTCCACACCACTGACTCAACCTGCAAATTAACCTTTAAGGAATCATGCACAGACTCCCAAGTCCTTTTGCACCTCAGACTTTGGAATTTTCTCTCCATTTAAAAAATAATCAACCCTTTTATTTTTTCTACCAAAGTGCATGGCCATACATTTCATGGCACTGTATTCTATCTGCCATTTCTTTGCCCATTTTCCTAATCTAAGTCCTTCTATAGCCTCTCTACTTTCTCAAAACTATCTGTCCCTCTACCTACCTTTGTATCATCCACAAAGTTTGCAACAAAGTAATCAATTCTGTCATCCAAATCATTGACATAATGTAAAAAGAATCGGTCCCAGCACAGACCACAGTGGAACACCAGTACTCACTGGCAGCCAACCAGAAAAGGCTCTCTGTATTCCCCCTCTTTACCTCCTGCCAATCAGCCAATGCTCTATCCATGATATCTTTTCTGTAATACCATGGCTCGTAGCTTGTTAAGTAGCATCATCTGTGGCTTCTTGTCAAAGGCCCTATGAAAATCCAAACACACAACATCCACTAATTCTCCTTTGTCTATCCTGCTTGTTATTTATTCAAAGAATTCCAACAGACTTGTCAGGCAAGATTTTCCCTTAAAGGAGACCACACTGACTGTGGCCTATTTGATCATGCACCTCCAAGTACCCTGAAAGCAGATCCTAAACAATCGATTCCAGCATCTTCCCAACTACTGAGGTCAGACTAACTGGCCTATAATTTCCTTTCTCCCTTCTTGAAGAGCATAGTGACATTAGCCAGAACTATGCCAGAATCAACTGATTTTTGAAAGATCATTATGAATGCTTCCACAATCTCGTCAGCCACCTCTTTCAGAATCCTGGGCTATAGACTAACTGATCCGGGTGATTAATTTACCTTCAAACTTTTCAGTTTCCCAAGAACTTTCTCCCTAGTAATAGCAATTCCACATACTTCTGTTCCCTGACACTCTCAAACTTCTACCATACTGCTAGTGTCTTTCACAGTGAAGACTGATGCAAAATACTTAGTCAGAGAGAAGGAAGTGAAAAGTAGGGTAACAAAGGAGAATTGGTGGATGTCATGTACTTGGATTTTCAGAAGGCCTTTGACAAGGTGCCACACATGAGACTACTTAACAAGATAAGAGCCCATGGAATTACCAGAGGAGTACAACCGCCAGGTGGTTAGGAGGGAGAATACAGGTACACCGTGAGGTTAGGGGGAATATTGGAAGAACACTAGACGCTTAGTAGGGGGGTGGCAGGTGTGCCAGGTGGCAGGTGCATGAAGAGATTAGAGATTAGGAGGTAGATGGCAGGTAAGTTATGAGGGAGATTGCAGGTAAACCAGGTGGTCAGGATGGAGAAGGTGTGTAAACCATGTGGTTTAGAGGGAGAAGGCAGGTACCTGAGGTTGGTCATAGAAAGAAAGCAGGTACACCAGGTGGTTCTGACAGTGATGGCAGATATACCAGGAGGTTATGAAGGAGAATGCAGTTACACCAGGTAGTTAGGAGGAAAAGGCTAGAAGTTCTAGAAGCAATTCAGAAGGCACAGCATATCTACACCCCAAAGAGGAAGAAGTATTCTAAAGGGAAGAAGCTAACAAAAGACAAAGCCAGCATAAAAGCCAAAGAGAGGGCGTATGATAGACTAAAAACTAATAGGAAAGGATTGGGAAGCTTTTAAAAACCACAAGACCATAAGATATAGGAGCAGAATTAGGCCATTTGGCCCATCAAGTCTGCTCCGCCATTTCATCATGACCGATCCATTTTTCCTCTTAGTCCCAATCACTGGCTGAAGAAATTCCTCCTCATCTCCGTCCTAAAAGGAGGCCCCTCTATTTTGAAGCAATAGCCACTGGTTGTAGACACTCCTACCATAGAAAGCATCCTCTCTATATCCACTCTATCAAGGCTTTTCACCATTTCATAGGTTTCAATGAGGTCACCCCTCTGGAAACCCTCCCTCTGTGGCGCTGCTGAAGGCGAAAATCAACCAGGGCTTCAAAGGTGACAGGAAGGTCCTGGGTGACAGCTCATCTTTGATGTCTTCAGAGAGGCCATTCAGGAAGGTGTCATACTGTGCCTCTGAGTTCCAGCCGCTGGAGGTGGGGTCCGGAATCTATGGCGTAATCTGACACAGATCTGCACCCTGGTGCATGTGCAACATTTCACGGGCAGCCTCTCTCCCATGTTTGGAGCGATCAAACACTTTTCTCATCTCCTTAGAAAATAACTGAAAACTACCGCAGTTACGGGAGCTTGCCTCTCAGACGCCTGTTCCCCATTCTCTTGCCCAACTGGCCAGTTGGGTGATGACGTAGGCTACCTTGGCTCGATCAGTTGGAAATGTTGTTGGTTGTAATTCCAAAATGAGGGTGCACTGGGAAAGAGAAGAGCGGCAGGTACCAGGCTCACCCGAGAACATTTCTGGAGGAGGCAGACAGAGCTCTTGGATGGGAGGAGTGAGCGAGAACGCAGAGGGCGGGATGGAAGATGCAGTCACAGAATGTTGATGGGCGCTCTGGGACAGCTGGAGAGACTGACTCTGGGCCACAAGATCGGCTACATTGGCAGAAAGCAACTCCACTGCCTTGAGCACAGGGACCAACTGGTTCTGGTGTCTCCCCAGCATCACTCCCTGCCGTTCCAGGTACTGACAACATCAACCGATTCTCCTTTGTCTATCCAACAGAAGGCAACTAAAAAGAAGTTATTAAGAAAGTAAGCTAGCCAATAATATTAAAGAGGATACCAAAAATTTTTCAGATACATAAAGTGTAAAAGAGAGGTGAGAGTGAATATCAGACTGCTGGAAATCGATGCTGGAGAGGTTGTAATAGAGGACTTGGAAATGGTGGATGGACTGAATAAATACTTTACATCAGTCTTCAGTGTGGAAGACACCAGCAGTATGCTAGAAGTTGCAGGTGTCAGGGGTCATGAAGTGTGTGAAGTTATCATTACTAGAGAGAAGGTTCTTGGGAAACTGAAAAGTCTGAAGGTAGATAAGTCACCCAAACCAGATGGTGTACACCCCAGGGTTCTGAAGGAGGTGGGTGAAAAGTTAGAATCTCATGTGGATAGGGTGGTGAAGAAAGCTGTTGGTATGTTGGCCTTTATAAATCAGAGCATTGAGTATAGGAGTTGGGATATAATGTTACAATTGTAAAAGGCATTGGTGAGGCCAAATTTGGAGTATTGTGTACATTTCTGGTCACCAAATTATAGGAAAGATGTCAACAAAATAGAGAGAGTACAGAGAAAATATACTAGAATGTTACCTGGGTCTCAGCACCTAAGTTACAGAGAAAGGTTGAACAAGTTAGGTCTTTATTCTTTGGAGCGTAGAAGGTTGACGGGGGACTTGATAGAGGTATTTAAAATTATGAGGGGGATAGATAGAGTTGACATGGATAGGCTTTTTCCTTTGAGAGTAGGGGAGATTCAAACAAGAGGACATGAGTTGAGAGTTAAGGGGCATAAGTTTAGGGGTAACACGAGGTGGAATTTCTTTACTCAGCGAGTGGTAGCTGTGTGGAGCGAGCTTCCAGTAGAAGTGGTAGAGGCAGGTTCGATTTTGTCATTTAAAAAAAAATGGGATAGGTATATGGACAAGAAAGAAAGGAATGGAGGGTTATGAGCCAAGTGCAGGTAGGTGGGACAAGGTGAGAGTAAGCATTCGGCATGGACTAGAAGGGCTGAGATGGCCTGTTTCCTTTCTGTAATTGTTATATGGTTATAAGAGATTGTGGAGGCATTAATAATGATCTTTCAAGAAACACTAGATTTTGGAATGGTTCTAGAAGACAGGAAAATTGCAAATGCCATTGCAATCTTCATAAAGGGAGAGAGGCAGAAGAAAGGAAACATAGGCCACTTAGTCTGAATCCAGTGGTTGGGAAGATGTTGGAATCGATTATCAAGGCTGTGCTTTTGGGATACTTGAAGGCACATGACAAAGAAGGCCATAGTGAGCATAGTTTCCTCGAGGGAAAATCTGGCCTGACAAATCTGTTGGAATTCTTTGAAGAAATAACAAGCAGCATAGACAAAGAAGATTCAGTTGATGTTGCATACCTTGGTTTTCAGAAGGCATTTGACAAGGTGCCACACATGAGGCTGTTTAACAAGCTATGAGCCCATGATATTACAGGAAAGATTCTGGCATGATAAAGCAGTGGCTGATTGGCAGGAGACAAAGAGTGGGAATAAAGGAAATTGATTCTTTTTACATTAAACATCAATGATTCGGGTGGTGGAATTAATGGCTTTGTTACAAAGTTTGCAGACGTTATAAAGACAGGCAGAGGAACAGGTAGTTTTGAGGAAGTAGAGACTACAGGTGGATTTAGACAGATTAGGAGAATGGGTGAAGAAATGGCAGAAAGAACACAGTGTTGGAAAGTGAATGGTCATGCACTTGGTAGAAGAAATGAAGAGTTTGACTACTTTTTAAATGGGGGGAAATACAAAAAATGGAGGCATAAAAATACTTGGGAGTCCTTGTGCAGGATTTCCTAAAGGTTAATGTGCAGATTGAGTCTGTGGTAAAGAAGGCAAATGCGATGTTAGCATTCATTTCAAGAGGACTAGAATATAAAAGCAAGGATGTAATGTTGAGACTTTATTAAGTACTGGTGTGGCCTGACTTGGAGTATTGTGAGCAGTTTTGTGCCCCTTATGTTGGAAAGAATGTGCTGAAACTGGAGAGGGTTCAAAGGAGGTTCACAAAAATGATTCCACGATTGAATGGCTTGTCACATGAAGAGCTCTTGAAGGTTCTGGGCCTATATTCACTGGAATTTAGAAGAATGAAGGGCGACCTCATTGAAACCTATCAAATAGTGAAAGGCCTTGACAGAATGAATGTGGAAAGAATGTTTCCTCTCATGGGAGAGTCTAAGACCTCTCAGAATAGAGGAGTATCCTTTTAGAATGAAGATGAGGAAGAATTTCTTTAGCTAGAGAGTGGTGAATCTGTGGAATTCTTTGCCATAAGCAGCTGTGGAGGCCAAGTCTTTGAGTATATTTAAGGCAGAGGTTAATAGATTCTTGATTGATCAGGGCATGAAAGGACATGGGGAGAAGGCAAGAGTTTGGGACTGGAAGGAAAATTGGATCAGCCAAGATGAAATGGTAGAGCAGACTCAATGGGCTTAACAACCTAATTTTGTTCTGGTATGTTATAGTCTTATGGTCTTTAGGAGTGAGTTGGCAGGGTTTCCAGTGACGTCATCGTCGAGAATGGCAGCTTAAGTCACTAGCTCCTCTGGAAAAACGTGTATTAAGCCCTGTTAACCCATCAAATATAGTATTTTTCAAAAAATATTTGAACTGAAAAGAGGGGCAAGAATGAGGGAAAAAAATGGAAATAATAAAAAGCGACACTGTGGAGCCTGCGGCCGAGAGGAGTGCAGCGAGTGGCTCTCCTACCCGATCGCGTGCTAGCGAGGCAGACGCTGGGCCTCGTTCAGGCAAAGCAGCGAATATGATCAAATTTCTGAAAGAGATAAGGGAGTTCCAGAAAGATATGAAACAGCAGCCACATGATATTAACAGATATAAACAGATAGCAAAAGTTTTTATAAATATATAAAGCGGAAGAGGGTGGCTAAGTCAACGTAGGTCCCCTGAAAGACGAGAAGGTGAAATTGATATTGAGTGATAAGGAAATGGCTGGAGCATTGAACGACTATTTTGTGTCGGTCTTCATAGTGGAGGACACGTCTAATATGCCAAAAAAGGATGTTATGGACGAAATGGGAAGTGAGGACCTCGATAAAATCACTAAAGAGATAGTGATGAGCAAACTAGAGGGCCTGAAGTTAGATAAGCCCCTGGTCCTGATGTGATGCATCCCAGGGTGCTGAAGGAATTGGCAGAGGTTATAGTAGACGTCATTATGAAGCTGTCATTAAGGAAGAAACAGCAAAACATTTAGAAAGGAGTGGTTCCATTAGACAGATGCAGCATGGATTCAGAAAGGGCAGGTCCTGTTTGACAGACTTACTGGAGTTCTTTGAGGACATAATGAGTGCAGTGGATAGAGGGGAACAGATGGATGTTGTATACTTGGATTTCCAGAAGGCGTTCGATAAGGTGCTGCACAAGAGACTTATAAATAAGATACAGATGCATGAAGTTGGAGGAAGTATATTGGCATGGATAGTGGATTGGTTAACCAATATAAGGCAGAGAGTTGCTATAAATAGGTGTTTCTCTGGCTGGCAGTCAATGGTGAGTGAGGTGCCGCAGGGGTCAGAGCTGGGCCCGCAGCTGTTTACCAGTTACATTGATGGTTTGGAAGAGGGGACTGAGTGTAGCGTAGCAAAATTTCCTGATGACACTAAACTGAGTGGAAAAGCAAATTGTACAGAGGATGTGGAGAGTCTGCAGAGGGATATAGATAGGTTAAGTGAGTGGGCCAAGATCTGGCAGATGGAATAGAAACATAGAAAACCTACAGCACAATACAGGCCCTTCGGCCCACAAAGTTGTGCTGAACATGTCCCTACCTTAGAAATTACTAGAGTTACCCATGGCCCCCTATTTTTCTAAGCTCCATGTACCTATCCAAAAGTCTCTTAAAAGACCCTATCATATCCTATCATGTCTCATTTTTTAACTGCATTGCATTTGTGGTTTTTAAATGACAATAAACTGAATCTGATATCCGCCTCCACCACTGTTTCCGGCAGCCCATTCCACGCACTCACCACTTGCTGAGTAAAAAACTTACCCCTGTCATCTCCTCTGTACCTACTCCCCAGCACCTTAAACCTGTGCCCTCTTGTGCCAGCCATTTCAGTCCTGGGAAAAAGCCTCTGACTATCCACATGATCAATGCCTCTCATCATCATATACACCTCTATCAGGTCATCTCTTATTCTCTGTCGCTTCAAGGAGAAAAGGCCAAGTTCACTCAACCTGTTTTCATAGGGCGTGCTCCCCAATCCAGGCAACAACCTTGTAAATCTCCTCTACACCCTTTCTATGGTTTCCACATCCTTCCTGTAGTGAGGCGATGATGGTAAATGCGAGATCATCCACTTTGGAAGGAATAATAGAAGAGCAGATTATTCTTTAAATGATGAAAGATTGCAACATGCTGTTGTGCAGAGAGACTTGAGAATGCTTGTTCATGAATTGCAAAAACTTGGCTTGCAGGTACAACAGGTTATTAAGAAGGCAAACGGAATGTTGGCCTTCATTGTTAGAGGGGTTGAATTCAAGAGCAGGGAGGTCATGCTGCAACTATACAGGGTACTGGTGAGGCTGCACCTGGAGTACTGTGTGCAGTTCTGGTCTCCTTACTTGAGGAAGGATATACTGGCTTTGGAGGCAGTGCAGAGGAGGTTCACCAGGGTGATTCCAGGGATGAAGGGGTTAACCTATGAGGAGAGATTGAGTCACCTGGGACTGTACTCTATGGAGTTCAGAAGAATGAGAGGAGATCTTATCGAAACATACAAAATTTTGAAAGGAAGATTGAAGTAGGAAAGTTGTTTCCATTGGTAGGTGAATCTAGAACCAGGGGACACTGCCTCAAGATTCAGGATTGGAGATTTAGCATGGAGATGAGGAGAAACTGTTTTTCACAGAGAGTGGTGAATCTGGAATTCTCTGCCCAGGGAAGCAGTTGAGGCTTCCTCACTAAATATATTTAAGAAACAGTTAGATAGGTTTTTACATAGTAGGGGAATTAAGGGTTATGGGGAAAAGGCAGGTAGATGGAGCTGAGTTTATGGACAGATCAGCCATGATTTTATTGAATGGCAGAGCAGACTTGATTGCCCGGATGGCCTACTCCTGCTTCTATTTCTTATGATCTTATGTTCTTATTACACCACAAGGTTAGGTGGAACAGACAGGTACAACCAGATGTTTCAGAGAGACGAGGTAGTTAGGAGGGAGATAGTGAGTACACAGGTGATTTGGAGGGAGAAGGCAGGTACAAATTGTTGGGAGGGAAATGTAAAGTACACCAGGTTTTTTTCGGAGAAAGATGGCAGACATACAAGGAGAATAGGTGGTCAGGAGGGAGAAGACAAGTCAACCGTGTGGTTAGGAGAAGATGGCAGGTACAGAGAAGGCAGATACAGCAGGATGTTAGGAGAGAGTAGACAGGTACACCAGGTGGTTAGGAGAGAGTAGACAGGTACACCAGGAGGTTAGGAGGGAGTAGACAGGTAAACCAGGTGGTTAGAGGGAGTAGACACGTAAACCAGGAGGTTAGGAGGGAGTAGACAGGTACACCAGGTGGTTAGGAGGGAGTAAACAGGTACACCAGGAGGTTAGGAGGGAGTAGACAGGTAAACCAGGTGGTTAGGAGGGAGTAGACAGGTACACCAGGAGGTTAAGAGGGAGTAGACAGGTACACCAGGAGGTTAGGAGGGAGTAGACAGGTAAACCAGGTGGTTAGGAGGGAGTTGACAGGTACACCAGGTGGTTAGGAGGGAAAGCAGCCAGTGAGTGAGTGGGCCAGTGAAGGAGTGGAGATTTGAAGCTTTGACTCGACAGATTCTGGCAGATCTGGCAGTTGGACTGTGCAATCAAGTCAATCAAGATTTGAATAGCTCAGCAGAAAGCCGTTGATTAGACAATCAAGATTTGAATAGCTCAGACTCAGCAGAAAGCAGCTGATTGGGCAATCGAGGTCAGGTGACCAAGCAGTTTGAAAAGCTCAAACAAATAAATAGAGGGTTACCTCAAGCGGAGCGGCCTGTGGAAAGCGGCCAGTGAAGGAGTGGAGATTTGAGGCTTTGACGAGAAGAGGCGGAGGACGAGCTTGTTCCCAGTTAGTCTTTACAATGACTCATGAGATGGTGATGTGCCTCTCCTGTGAGATGTGGCAGTCTTGGGGGAGCTCCCCTCTCCCACAGAGTCACATCTGCCAGAAGTGCTTGAGGCTGGGCGATCTGGAAGACCGTGTGAGAAATCTGGAGCAGCAGCTGGATGACCTTCGACTCATAAGGGAGAATGAGGCAGTCATAGATGAGAGCTACAGGGAGGTAGTCACACCTAGGCTGCCAGAAGCAGGTCGTTGGGTGACAGTCCGAGGGGGGAAAGTGAAGGTGAGTAGACAGATAGTGCAGAGCACCCCTGTAGCCATTCCCCTAAATAATAAGTTTACCGTCCTGGATACTGTTGGCGAGGACGACCGACCAGGTGTGAGCCACGGTGGCAGGGCCTCTGGTACTGAGTCTGACCCTGTGGTGCAGAAGGATGGGATGGAGAAGAGGAGAGCTGTCGTCATTGGAGACTCTATAGTCAGGGGAGCAGACAGGAGATTTTGTGGACGTGAGAAGGAAACCCGCATGGTTTGTTGCCTCCCGGGTGCCAGGGTCCGGGATGTCTCTGACCGGGTGCATGACATCCTGGTACGAGAGGGAAAGCAACCAGAAGTCGTGATATATGTTGGGGCCAACGACATAGGCAGGAAGAAGGATGAGGTCCTGAAGTGTGAGTTTCGGGAACTAGGCAGAAGGCTGAAGAACAGGACCTCAAGGGTGGCGTTCTCAGGATTGCTGCCAGTGCTACGTGATAGTGATGGTAAGAATTGGAGGAGATGGCAGTTGAATGCGTGGCTGAGGAGTTGGTGCAGGGGGCAGGGTTTTAGATTTTTGGACCATTGGGATCTCTTCTGGGGAAGGTGGGACCTGTACAGATTGGATGGGTTGCACCTGAACTCGAGGGGGAGCAATATCCTTGCTGGTAGGTTTGCTAACATGGTTCGGAAGGGTTTAAACTAATTTGCAAGAGGGATGGGACCCGGAGCGATAGAGCAGTGATCGAAGTGCATGGAGTAAAGCCAGATCTAACATACAGAGAGGCTTTGAGGAAAGAGAAGCAGAATAAAGGGTGTAAAGGTAGTAAGGTAGAAGGGCTAAAGTGTGTGTACTTCAATGCAAGAAGCATCAGGAACAGAGGTGATGAACTGAGAGCTCGGATACATACATGGAATTATGATGTAGTGGCCATTACAGAGACTTGGCTGGCACCGGGGCAGGAATGGATTCTCAATATTCCTGGATTTCAGTGCTTTAAAAGGGATAGAGTGGAGGGAAAAGGGAGGAGGGGTGGCATTACTGGTCTGGGATACTATTATAGCTGCAGAAAGGATGGGTAATGTAGCAGGATCCTCTTTTGAGTCAGTATGGGTGGAAATCAGGAACAGGAAGGGAGCAGTTACTCTACTGGGGGTATTCTATAGGCCCCCTGGTAGCAGCAGAGATAGCGAGGAGCAGATTGGGAGGCAGATTTTGGAAAGGAGCAAAAATAACAGGGTTGTTATCATGGGTGACTTTAACTTCCCTAATATTGATTGGCACTTGATTAGTTCCAAGGGTTTAGATGGGGCAGAGTTTGTTAAGTGTGTCCAGGATGGATTCCTGTCACAGTATGTTGACAGACCGACTAGGGGGAATGCCATACTAGATCTAGTTTTAGGTAACGATCTGGGTTAGGTCACAGATCTGTCAGTGGGTGAGCATCTGGGGGACAGTGATCACCGCTCCCTGACCTTTAACATTATCATGGAAAAGGATAGAATCAGAGAGGACAGGAAAATTTTTAATTGGGGAAGGGCAAATTATGAGGCTATAAGGCTAGAACTTGCGGGTGTGAATTGGGATGATGATTTTGCAGGGAAATGTACTATGGACATGTGCTCGATGTTTAAGGATCTCTTGCAGGATGTTAGGGATAAATTTGTCCCGGTGAGGAAGATAAAGAATGGTAGGGTGAAGGAACCATGGGTGACAAGTGAAGTGGAAAATCTAGTCAGGTGGAAGAAGGCAGCATACATGAGGTTTAGGAAGCAAGGATCAGATGGGTCTATTGAGGAATATAGGGTAGCAAGAAAGGAGCTTAAGAAGGGGCTGAGAAGAGCAAGAAGGGGGCATGAGAAGGCCTTGGTGAGTAGGGTAAAGGAAAACCCCAAGGCATTTTTCAATTATGTGAAGAACAAAAGGATGACAGGAGTGAAGGTAGGATCAATTAGAGATAAAGGTGGGAAGATGTGCCTGGAGGCTGTGGAGGTGAGCGAGGTCCTCAATGAATACTTCTCTTCGGTATTCACCAATGAGAGGAAACTTGATGATGGTGAGGACAATGTGAGTGAGGTTTATGTTCTGGAGCATGTTGATATTAAGGGAGAGGAGGTGTTGGACTTGTTAAAATACATTAGGACGGATAAGTCCCTGGGGCCTGATGGAATATTCCCCAGGCTGCTCCACGAGGCAAGGGAAGAGATTGCTGAACCTCTGGCTAGGGTCTTTATGTCCTCGTTGTCCACAGGAATGGTACCGGAGGATTGGAGAGAGGCGAATATTGTCCCCTTGTGCAAAAAAGGTAGTAGGGATAGTCCAGGTAATTATAGACCACAGAGCCTTACGTCTGTGGTGGGAAAGCTGTTGGAAAAGATTCTTAGAGATAGGATCTATAGGCATTTAGAGAATCATGGTCTGATCAGGAACAGTCCGCATGGCTTTGTGAAGGGCAGATCATGCCTAACAAGCCTGATAGAGTTCTTTGAGGAGGTGACCAGGCATATAGATGAGGGTAGTGCGGTGGATGTGATCTACATGGATTTTAGTAAGGCATTTGACAAGGTTCCACACAGTAGGCTTATTCAGAAAGTCAGAAGGCATGGAATCCAGGGAAGTTTGGCCAGGTGGATTCAGAATTGGCTTGCCTGCAGAAGGCAGAGGGTCATAGTGGAGGGAGTACATTCAGATTGGAGGGTTGTGACTAGTGGTGTCCCACAAGGATCTGTTCTGGGACCTCTACTTTTTGAGATTTTTATTAATGACCTGGATGTGGGGGTAGAAGGGTGGGTTGGCAAGTTTGCAGACAACACAAAGGTTGGTGGTGTTGTAGATAGTGTAGAGGATTGTCAAAGATTGCAGAGAGACATTGATAGAATGCAGAAGTGGGCTGAGAAGTGGCAGATGGAGTTCAACCCGGAGAAGTGTGAGGTGCTACATTTTGGAAGGACAAACTCCAAGGCAGAGTACAAATTAAATGGCAGGATACTTGGTAGTGTGGAGGAGCAGAGGGATCTGGGGCTACATGTCCACAGATCCCTGAAAGTTGCCTCACAGGTAGATAGGGTAGTTAAGAAAGCTTATGGGGTGTTAGCTTTCATAAGTCAAGGGATAGAGTTTAAGAGACGCGATGTAATGATGCAGCTCTATAAAACTCTAGTTAGGCCACATTTGGAGTACTGTGTCCAGTTCTGGTTGCCTCGGTATAGGAAGGATGTGGAAGCATTGGAAAGGGTACAGAGGAGATTTACCAGGATGCTGCTTGGTTTAGAGAGTATGGATTATGATCAGAGATTAAGGGAGCTAGGGTTTTACTCTTTGGAGAGAAGGAGGATGAGAGGAGACATGATAGAGGTGTACAAGATATTAAGAGGAATAGACAGAGTGGACAGCCAGCGCCTCTTCCCCAGGGCACCACTGCTCAGTACAAGAGGACATGGCTTTAAGGTAAGGGGAGGGAAGTTCAAGGGGGATATTAGAGGAAGGTTTTTCACTCAGAGAGTGGTTTGTGCGTGAAATGCACTGCCTGAGTCAATGGTGGAGGCAGGTACACTAGTGAATTTTAAGAGACTACTAGACAGGTATATGGAGGAATTTAAGGTGGGGGGTTATATGAGAGGCAGGGTTTGAGGGTCGGCACAACATTGTTCTATGTTCTATGTAGACAGGTAAACCAGGTGGTTAGGAGGGAGTAGACAGGTAAACCAGGTGGTTAGAGGGTGTAGACAGGTAAACTAGGTGGTTAGGAGGGAGTAGACAGGTAAACCAGGTGGGTAGAGGGAGTAGACAGGTACACCAGGTGGGTAGAGGGAGTAGACAGGTAAACCAGGTGGTTCGGAGGGAGTAGACAGGTAAACCAGGTGGTTAGGAGGGAGTAGACAGGTAAACCAGGTGGGTAGAAGGAGTAGACAGGTACACCAGGTGGGTAGAGGGATTTTGCACACTGGTTGTCATTTCATATGTGAGAGAGTTTAGGAATGGGGAAATCTAGTTACACCTTTATATAATATTGGTGAGGTCTCTTGTACTCCACTGGGAAATTTTGGAAAGGTTATCTTAGCACTGGTGACATCCCAAATGTCAGGCTAGTCCCTGAGGCAAGATGGTTTCCACTATTGCCAGAGTCATTCACAAGGGGTCATAGCTACAAGATCAGGCATTGGTCACTTAATATTGTGTTGTGTAGGACCTTCCTCTCTGAGCCTGTATTGAAATTTTTTATCCTGGAGTCTTGCACAGGCTGGGTCATGGAGAAGTGGGGGTGAGGATAGGGGATAGGGAAGATCTGTAACCTGATGTTGCTGCCACAAGAAAATGGCATCCATCATCAAGACACCCCCCCTCCCCCGCTACGATCCAGGCCATACTCTCTTCTCACTACTACCATCAGGCAGGAGATACCCAAGCCTTCGGTCCCACACCACCAGGTTCAGGAACAGTTATTACCCCTCAACTATCAAGCTCCTGAACTCATGTGGATGACTTCACTCACCTCAACTTTGAACTGATTCCACAACCTACAGGCTCACTTTCACAGACCCTACAACTCATGTCTCAAAATTATTTTTATTAGCACAATTTGTCTGCTTTGGCAAGTTGGTTCTTTGTCTGTTTTTGTCTGTTTATGTAGATTTTTGTGAATGATTTTGTATTTCTTTCATTTACCTGCAAGAAATGAATCTCATGACAGTATATGGTAACATACTGTATACATACTATGATAATACAATTACTGTAAACTGTGAGTATGATGACTCAGCTGGATGTCCCTCTAAAGTTGGCTTGGCCACAGAGGACATTGGGTAGTGGTGAAGAGTTTCTATCACTGGGGTCCATGTGCCATGGTGATCTAGATGAGAATGTGAAGAATGTGGGTGGTTCGATAGGTAGGTTTGTAGATAATATGTAAGTAGGTCGAGTTCTGGATTGTGAGGAAGGTTGTCAATGGATTCAGTAGAGTATAAGTTAGTTGGAAATATGGACAGAGGATTGACAGGTAGAGTTTAATCTGTCCATAGCTTGCAGTATGAGGCAACACAAGTTGATAAGGTGTTAATGGCGATGTTTGTCTTCATCAGTTGAGGCATTCCATACAAAAGTTAGGAAGTCACCAGGATGGGACTGGATTAGAAGGCATGTACTACAAGAATGATTTGGACAAACTTGGATTGTTTTGTTCTGGAGTAGCAGAGGCTGAGGGTAACCTGATGGAGATTATAAAGTTTTGAGAGGCACAGATTGTCAGAAACACAAGAGATTCTGCAGATGCTGGAAATCCAGACCAACTCACACAAAATGCTGCAGGAACTCAGTAGGTCAGGCAGCGTCTAAGGAAGGGAAAAGAGTTGCAACACACACAAAATGCTGCTGGAACGCAGCAGGCCAGGCAGCATCTATAGGAAGAAGCACAGTCGGTATTTCGGGCCGAGACCCTTTGTCAAGACTAACTGAAAGAAAAGATAGTAAGAGATTTGAAAGTAGGAGGGGGAGGGGGAAATCTGAAATGATAGGAGAAGGCCAGAGGGGGTGGGGTGAAGCTAAGAGCTGGAAAGGCGATTGGCAAAAGGGATACAGAGCTGGAGAAGAGAAAGGATTGAGTAAGAAAGGGAGGAGGGGCATTAACAGAAGTTAGAGAAGTCAATGTTCATGCCATCAGGTTGGAGGCTACCCAGCAGAATATAATGTGTTGTTCCTCCAACCTGAGTGTGGCCTCATCTTGACAGTAGAGGAGGCCATGGATAGACATATCAGAATGGGAATGGGATGTGGAATTAAAACGTGTGGCCACTGGGAGATCCTGTTTTCTCCGGCAGACAGAGCATAGGTTTTCAGCGAAATGACAGACTGAACAGTCAGTGCTGACACGAACAGACTGAAGGGTCAGTATGGACACGAGCGGACTGAAGGGTCAGTACGGACACGAACGGACTGAAGGGTCAGTACGGACACGAACGGACTGAAGGGTCAGTACGGACACGAACGGACTGAAGGGTCAGTACGGACACGAACGGACTGAAGGGTCAGTACGGACACGAGCGGACTGAAGGGTCAGTACGGACACGAGCGGACTGAAGGGTCAGTACGGACACGAGCGGACTGAAGGTTCAGTACGGACACGAGCGGACTGAAGGGTCAGTACGGACACGAGCGGACTGAAGGGTCAGTACGGACACGAGCGGACTGAAGGGTCAGTACGGACACGAGCGGACTGAAGGGTCAGTACGGACACGAGCGGACTGAAGGTTCAGTACGGACACGAGCGGACTGAAGGTTCAGTACGGACACGAGCGGACTGAAGGGTCAGTACGGACACGAGCGGACTGAAGGGTCAGTACGGACACGAGCGGACTGAAGGGTCAGTACGGACACGAACGGACTGAAGGGTCAGTACGGACACGAGCGGGCTGAAGGTTCAGTACGGACACGAGCGGACTGAAGGGTCAGTACGGACACGAACGGAATGAAGGGTCAGTACGGACACGAGCGGACTGAAGGGTCAGTACGGACACGAGCGGGCTGAAGGGTCAGTACGGACACGAGCGGGCTGAAGGGTCAGTACGGACACGAGCGGACTGAAGGTTCAGTACGGACACGAGCGGACTGAAGGGTCAGTACGGACACGAGCGGACTGAAGGGTCAGAACGGACACGAACGGGCTGAAGGTTCAGTACGGACACGAACGGACTGAAGGGTCAGTACGGACACGAGCGGACTGAAGGGTCAGAACGGACACGAGCGGGCTGAAGGTTCAGTACGGACACGAACGGACTGAAGGGTCAGTACGGACACGAACGGACTGAAGGGTCAGTACGGACACGAACGGGCTGAAGGGTCAGTACGGACACGAGCGGACTGAAGGGTCAGAACGGACACGAGCGGACTGAAGGTTCAGTACGGACACGAGCGGACTGAAGGGTCAGAACGGACACGAGCGGGCTGAAGGGTCAGTACGGACACGAGCGGGCTGAAGGTTCAGTACGGACACGAGCGGGCTGAAGGTTCAGTACGGACACGAGCGGACTGAAGGTTCAGTACGGACACGAACGGGCTGAAGGGTCAGTACGGACACGAACGGACTGAAAGGTCAGTACAGACACGAACGGACTGAAGGGTCAATACAGACACAAACGGTCAGAAAGGTCAGTACGGACATGAATAGACTGAATGGTCACTACAGTCACAAGAGGCCGAGAGGTCTGCCCGGGCACAAGTAGCTGAAGGGTTTGAATAGACATGTTAAGCTGAAGGGTCAATACGGTGTGATAGGTTGAACAGTCGGTATGGAGATGAGATGCTGAAGGGTCAGTAGGCCCATGATGGGCAGAAGGGACGGTACAGAGACGACAGGCTGAGGATCTGTACAGGCATGATAGGCTGAAGAGTTAGCATGCAGAAAATAGGTTGAAGGGTCAGTAGGGACAATGGGCAGAAGGGACGGTACAAAGATGACAGGCTGAAGGGTCAGTACAGACACAATTGGCTGAAGGGTCAGTATGGACTGTTGGCCAGAAAAAACTACAGTCTAAAATTAGTGGATATGATGAATCAAGGACAGGGGAAGCTGACAAACCAATTATCTTTGCTTCCCTTCATTTTGTGGACTTCGAACAAATTCTTGCTCTGGGATATACTAATTACAGCAATTGACCGTGGACACAAGGCGCTACAAGTAATGTCTTGCTAAACTTGAAACCATTCTCAGGTGAGTAGCTATTCATTATGTAAAACAGCAACCTATCAAAGAAGCAATCTGTGATCTTGTTAGACTATGGCTACATCTACACTACGCCAGATAAATCTGTAACCAAAGCTTTTTCTCTTCGTTTTTACCCTTCGTCCACACTAAAATGGCGTTTTCGTCTCCTGAAACCGGAGCTTTTCAAAAATGCTTTCCAGGGTGGGTATTTTTGAAAACGCTGCTCGGGCAGATCAGTGTGGACCGGGTAACCAGAGACTTTTGAAAACGCTGTCAGACGGCAGCGCGCTATTTCATTGTTTTCTTGAAAGCAACCTAACAATTTCAGAACAGACGGCAACAAGACTGAAGCCAGAAGAGTTAGAGATGTACTCACCAAATACATTGACCCATAACTTACTGAATAAAGAAGTATACTGTACTCACTTTGCTGTTTTCTGTCCTTGCTCGTATGAAGGTGGTTTACCTATTTATGCAAGTACTTCTCTGACAATAGACGTGTAACAGCCTAATGTAACATTGTACGGAAATACAAGATAACACTGATACAGACATGTTTTATACACTTAACAAGGAGCTTTATTAATGCAACAGAGTTAGTAAGTTTTTCAATGTTCGTCGTCAGCCGGGTCAATCTGTCCGTGAACTCCTTGTCGGTTGCCTCCATACGCTCCAGTATTTGTTTTTTTTTACTTTTAAGTCCTCCTGTGTGAGAGCCAACAGCTGTCTGTCATTTAAGTTTTTCTAGTCTGTAACTGAACAAACATGCACCGCCTTTCACAGCGCGATTCGACACCAAACATCTGCTTATTTTCGGTAGATGTGTCCTGTGCATGCACAGTAGGAGGAGATTCGCCAAAATATCCGTTTCAATGTGGACAGAGATATTTTTAAAAACGCCTAGTGTGGACATCTATCATTTTTACGTGACCCCAGCGTTTTCAAAATTATCCAGTCCAGTGTGGACATAGCCTAAGAAAGTGACTCAGGTAGGTAAGGTGACCTTGAGCCAATGTGATGGAGATCCACCCTTTCAATTGATAGAAACATAGAAACAGAGAAAACCTGCAGCACAATACAGGCCCTTTGGTCCACAATGCTGTGCTTTCTTTAGAAATTACCTAGGGTTACCCATACTTTTCTACAATCAGCTGAAGTGAGTGGACAGACACAATAGGGTGAAGTGTCTGTATTGACATGGTAGGCTGAAGCATCAGTACAGACATGAGAGACTGACGGGTCAGTTTGGACATGATGGTCTGAAGGTATGGACGGACGCGATAGGCTAAAGGGTCTGTACAGACATGGTGGTTTGAAGGATCAGTATGGACATGATAGGTGGAAGGTCAATACCGACATGATGAACTGAGGGGTCAGTATGTACACAATGGGATGAAGGGTCTGTACATACACGATGGGATGAAGGGTCGGTACGTACACGATGGGATGAAAGGTCTGTACGTACACGATGGGATGAAGGGTCAGTACGTACGCGATGGGATGAAGGGTCAGTACGTACGCGATGGGATGAAAGGTCTGTACGTACACGATGGGATGAAGGGTCTGTACGTACACGATGGGATGAAGGGTCAGTATCGATATGAATGGGCTGAAGGGTCAGTACGGATATGAACGTCCTGAAGGGTCAGTATCGATATGAACGGGCTGAAGGGTCAGTACGGACACAATAAGGTGAAGTGTCAGTACCGATACGAACAGGCTGAAGGGTCAGTATGGACATGATGGGCTAAAGAGTCTGTATGGTCACAATATTGTGAAGTGTCTGCACAGACACGTTATCTGTATTGATTTGATAAGTTGAAAAGTCAGGACAGAAATGTTGGGATGAAGGGTCTGTACCAACATTGTAGGCTGAGTGGTTATTACAGATACGGTGGTCTAAAGCTCACTATGGATATGCTAGCTGATGGGCCAGTAGAGAAATGATGGGCAGAAGGGTCTTTACCGCCATGATGGGCCAAAACGCCTGTATGGAGTGTCAGACTGAAGGCTCAGTATGGACTGAAGTGTCAGTGCAGACACAACAGGCTAACTGGTCTGTCAGTACATGAGAGACTGAAGTGTTAGGATGAAGGGCCTGTTCTGTTTTCCAGCATGTTTTTTTATTTAAGGTGAATCAAACTACTTCAGCTGAAGGGTCTTCTATTTGAAACATTTCTATTTCTGTCCCCTCAGAAGCTGTCAGACCTTCTGAGAGTCTCTTGCATTATTCATGTGATTTAGGATGTTTTCCTGACAATGATTTACATTTGAATTTTCAGAAACCTGGTTTCTCAGCCTTATTGTGATCAATGGAAGTTATTAGCAGTTGCTTGTCTTTAATAACCAGCACAGACTCGATTACATCAGCTGAAGAATCTCAGTATATAGACTCTGACATCGTATCCGCTGCATTTTGGAGAGGGAGGGAGAACAGCCAGAAATTCCTGCCTGACAAACCTACTGCAATTCTTTGAGGAAATTACAAGCAGGGTAGACAAAGGAAATGTGGTAGACGTGGTGTACTTGGATTTTCAGAAGGCCTTTGACAGCCTTTGAGGCTGTTTAGCAAGATAAGAGCCCATGGAATTACAGGGAAGTTACTAGTGTTCGTGGAGCATTGACTGGCCGACAGAAAACAGAGAGTGGGAATAAAGGGATCCTATTCTGACTGGCTGCCAGTTACCAGTGGAGTTCCACAGGGGTCGGTGTTGGGATCTGCTGCTTTTTACGATGTATGTTAATGATTCGGTCTATGGTATTAATGGACTTGTGGCTTAATTTGCCAATGGTGGTGCAGACTCGATGGGCCAAATGGCCTACTTCTGCTCCTATATCTTATGGTCTAAAAGATGTGCTGGCATTGGAGAGGGTCTAGTGATGGTTCACAAGGATGATTCTGAGAATGAAAGGGTTATCATACAAGATACGTTTGATGCCTCTGTGTCTGTACTCGTTGGAATTCAGAAGGATGAGAGGGGATCTCATTGAAACTTTTCGAATGTTGAAAGGTCTAGACAGAGTAGAAAGGATGTTTCCCATGGTGGGGTAGTCTAGGACAAGAGGGTACAGCCTCAGGATAGAGGGGCAGAGAAATTACTTCAGTCAGAGGGTGGTGAATTTGTTACCACAGGCGGCTGTGGAGGCCAGACCATTGGGTGTATTTAAGGCAGAGATTGATAGGTTCTTGATTGGACGTGTCATTAAAGGGAGAAGACCAGGTAATGGGGTTGAGGAGGGGAAATAAGGATCAGCCATGACTGAATGGAGGAGCAGATGGGCCAAATGAACTAATTCTGTTCCCATGTCTTATAAGCTTATAAGGTTGAAGGACACCTGTGGGCAGTTTCTAAATACCCACTTGAAGACACCAGAGAGATTGGAGTGGTAATCACAGTGATGCGTGGTGAAGATTCTGAATGTAAGTGGAATGGCCACGATAACAGTTGTGAATACCTGAGGATGGAATTAAAGTGAAGCATGAACAAATACAGGAAACTGTACAAACTCTCAAAACAGCTAGAGTTCAGAAGTATTTTATTAAAGCTAAAAGCAAGGTAGCTGATGGCGCCACTGGACAGCAATAAAATCCAAAGGGAACCTTAGTGCAGAATCTAATTTGTTTATGTGCACTCTACAATAAATTTACTATGCAAAACTGTTCTGAGTAGATAGATAGATACTTTATTCATCCCCATGGGGAAATTCAACTTTTTTCCAATGTCCCATACACTTGTTGTAGCAAAACTAATTACATACAATACTTAACTCAGTAAAAAAAAATATGATATGCATCTAAATCACCATCTCAAAAAGCATTAATAATAGCTTTAAAAAGTTCTTAAGTCCTGGCGGTAGAATTGTAGAGCCTAATGGCATTGGGGAGTATTGACCTCTTCATCCTGTCTGAGGAGCATTGCATCGATAGTAACCTGTCGCTGAAACTGCTTCTCTGTCTCTGGATGGTGCTATGTAGAGGATGTTCAGAGTTATCCATAATTGACCGTAGCCTACTCAGCGCCCTTCGCTCAGCTACCGATGTTAAACTCTCCAGTACTTTGCCCACGACAGAGCCCGCCTTCCTTACCAGCTTATTAAGACGTGAGGCGTCCCTCTTCTTAATGCTTCCTCCCCAACACGCCACCACAAAGAAGAGGGCGCTCTCCACAACTGACCTATAGAACATCTTCAGCATCTCACTACAGACATTGAATGACGCCAACCTTCTTAGGAAGTACATTCGACTCTGTGCCTTCCTGCACAAGGCATCTGTGTTGGCAGTCCAGTCTAGCTTCTCGTCTAACTGTACTCCCAGATACTTGTAGGTCTTAACCTGCTCCACACATTCTCCATTAATGATCACTGGCTCCATATGAGGCCTAGATCTCCTAAAGTCCACCACCATCTCCTTGGTCTTGGTGATATTGAGACGCAGGTAGTTTGAGTTGCACCATATCACAAAGTCCTGTATCAGTTTCCTATACTCCTCCTCCTGTCCATTCATGACACACCCCACTATGGCCGTGTCATCAGTGAACTTCTGCACATGGCAGGACTCTGAGTTATATTGGAAGTCTGATGTGTACAGGGTGAACAGGACCGGAGAGAGTACGGTTCCCTGCGGCGCCCCTGTGCTGCTGACCACCGTGTCAGACCTACAGTCTCCCAACCGCACATACTGAGGTCTATCTGTCAAGTAGTCCACTATCCAATCCACCATGTGAGAGTCTACTCCCATCTCCGTTAGTTTGTGCCTTAAGATGTATTAAGATGTAAGAGTATGATGACAAATTTCCCATGCAGCCTGCAAAATCCACAGTACTCCTGGTTACTTTGTCTTAGGCCCATATATATAGATATATATATCTATATATATGAGAGGGGGGGGTGAGGAGAGAGAGAGAGAGAGAGCGCGCTAGGGTATCTAAGACTTTTACACAGTTCAGTACATTGGTTAAAATAGGAAGGTGGTTTGGAAACAGAAATAAGGCTACTTAGCTTCATATTAGCTCAATAGTTATTTGGTAACTGGAAAAACCTAATATACATTACTGTGCAAAAGTCTTGGGCACCCTAGCTATATAAAAGTGCATAAGACTTTAGATCAATAATCACATTCTGGCAATACAAGGGATTTCCAGTTGCTCCCAGCCGGCCGAGTTTGATGAAGACAGAGCGCCATCAAATGGTGACACATGGGAATGCAGGTAGGGAAGCTTCTTCCAAAATAGCTCTCGCATTCAATTGCAAGGCGGTAAATTAGTCTCTCATTTCGAAGCAGGAGGGAATCTGCCGCGGTGGGACTTGGATGTCATCATTAATAGATGTTCCTAACTCTCACTCTCAGATCCAAGTGCTCTGTTGGGGAGAGAGCCTGTGATTTGTGAATGTATTGTGGTGCTGACCATGCAAATATCCAGAAACAATTGAAATGGAAGGTCGCTACAGTCAGAATCAGCTTTAATATCGGCACCATATGTCATGAAATTTGTTAACCTTGCGGCAGCAATAGAATGCCGTACAGAATAATAAAGAAAAAATAAATAAGTAAATCAATTACAGCAAATATATATATATATTGTATATTAAATCTATATGTCTTAGATATGCCTAACGACTGGGCCTCCACGGCTTCCTGTGTTGATCATCAGTGAGGAGGAGGTGCTATCATCAATCCGCACAGATTGTGGTCTTCTGGTCAGGAACTCGAGAATCCAGCTGCAGAGCAGATACAGAGGCCAGGTTCCACAGCTTATCCATCAGAACTGTAGGAATGATGGTGAGCGGGTGGGAACTTCTGACAGTAATAGCAAGATATTGAAAATGTCTTTGAATACACCCGCCAGTTGGTTGGCACAAGTTAGAAACATAAAAAACCTACACCCCTTCAGCCCACAATGCTGTACCGAACATGTACTTACTTTAGAAATTACCTCGGGTTACCTCAAGCCCTCTATTTTTCTAAGCTCCATGTACCTATCCAGGAGCCTCTTAAAAGCCTCTTAAAAGACCCTATCGTATCCACCTCCACCACCATCACCAGCAGCCCATTCCACGCATTCACCACTCTCTGCGTAAAAAACTTACCCCTGACATCTCCTCTGTACCTACTTCCAAGCACCTTAAAACTATGCCCTCTCGTGTTAGCCATTTCAGCCCTGGGAAAAAGCCTCTGACTATCTACACAATCAATGGCTCTCATCATCTTATACACCTCTATCAGTTCACCTCTCATCCTACGTCGCTCCAAAGAGAAAATACCAAGTTCACTCAGCCTATTCTCAGAAGGCATGCTCCCCAATCCAGGCAACATCCTTGTAAATCCCCTCTGCCCCCTTTCTATGGCTTCCACATCCTTCCTGTAGTGAGGTGACCAGAACTGAGCACAGTACTCCAAGTGGGGTCTGACCAGGGTCCTATATAGCTGCAACATTACCTCCCGGCTCTTGAACTCAATCCCATGGTTGACGAAGGCCAATACACCGTATGCCTTCTTAACCACACAGTCAACCTACACAGCAGCTGTGAATGTCCTATGGACTCAGACCCCAAGATCCCTCTGATCTTCCACACTGCCAAGAGACTTACCATTAATACTATATTCTGCCATCGTATTTGAGTTTCCAAGATGAACCACTTCACACTTATCTGGGTTGAACCCCATCTACCATTTCTCAGCTCAGTTTTGCACCCTATCATCCCCATCCCTCCACTTCCTCATCCAGGTCATTTATAAAAATCATGAAGAGAAGGTCCCAAAACAGATTCCTGAAACACACCATTGGTCACTGACCTCCATGCAGAATATGACCCGTCTAAAACTACTCTTTGACTTCTGTGTGCAAGCCAGTTCCGGATCCAGAGAGCAATGTCATTTGAATCCCCTGCCTCCTTATTTTCTCAATAAGTCTTGCATGGGGTATCTTATCAAATGCCTTGCTGAAAGCCATGTACACTGCATCTACTGCTCTACCTTCATTAATGTGTTTAGTCACATCCTCAAAAAATTCATTCAGGCTCGTAAGGCATGACCTGCCTTTGACAAAGCCATGCTGACTATTCCTAATCATATTATGCCTCCAACTGCTCATAAGTCCTGCCTGTCAGGATCTTCTCCATCAACTTACCAACCACTGAAGTAAGACTCACTGGTCTATATTTTCCTGAGCTATCTCTACTCCCTTTCTTGAATAAAGGAACAACATTCGCAACCCTCGTCCCAACCCTAGTCATCCTTACAATTGCCAAGATCCTTTTCTGTAGTGAATACTGAAGCAAAGTATTCAATAAATACCTCTGCTATCTCCTCTGGTTCCATACACATTTTTCTACTATCACACTTGATTGGTCCTAATCTCTCAGGTCTTATCCTTTTGCTCTTCATATACTTGTAGCATGCCTTTGGGTTTTCCTTAATCCTGCTCACCAAGGCCTTCGCATGGCCCCTTATGGCTCTCCTAATTTCATTCTTATGCTCCTTCCTGCTAGCCTTATCATCTTCTAGATCTCTATCATTACCTAGTTTTAAGAACCTTTCGTAAGCTCTTCTTTTCTTCTTGACTAGATTTTCAACAACCTTCATACACCACAGTTCCTGTACCCTACCATCCTTTCCCTGTCTCATTGGAACATACCTATGCAGAACATCAAGCAAATATCCCCTGAACATTTGCCACATTTCTGCGATACATTTGTCTGAGAACATCTGTTCCCAATTTATGCCTCCAAGTACCTGCCTAATAGCTTCATATTTCCCCTTACTCCAATTAAACACTTTCCTTACTTGTCTGTCCTACACCTTTCCAATGTTATGGTAAAGGAGATAGAATTGTGATCATATCTCCAAAATGCTCTCGCACTGAGACCTGACACCTGACCAGGTTCACTTCCCAATACCAGATCAAGTACAGCCTCTCCTCTTGTCGGCAAATTTACTGGGTGTAAAATGAATCTCCTCCACTGAGATATGCAATAGAGGTTTGGAAAGGAATATTGTCAAAAACTTGTAGAATATCAACAGCAGGAATCTCTACTGTTGAGTCGCAGAATAACGCAAGGATTAACACAACACCACAAGAGTATTTTCATTCAGGACTTTGCAACATGGCACATACAGTACAAATTATACAGTTCCTTGCTTCATGGAGTTTCTGGATAAAGCAGGCATGCACCAGATCTCTGTCTAATGCAGAAATTTCAGGCTTAACTGCATACTGTGTCAGGAAACCTTCCTGAACACACCTAATAAACTCCACCCAATCTAAACCCCTCACTCTAGGGTGATGCCAATCAATTTTTGAGAAATTAAAATCTCCCACCACACCAACCCTACTATTATTATACCTTTCCAGAATCTCTCTCCCTATCTGCTCCTCGATGTCCCTGTTACTGCTGGGTGATCTATAAAAAAAACACCCAATGGAGTTATTGACCCCTTCCTGTTCCTAACTTCCACCCACAGAGACTTAGTGGACAATCCCTCCATGACTTCCTCCTTTTCTGCAGCTGTGACACTATCTCTGATCAAGAGTGCCATGCCCCCATCTCTTTTGCCTCCCTTCCTGTTCTTTCTGAAACATCTCAAGCATGGCATTCTTGCCCTTGAGCCATCCAAGTCTCTGTAATGGCCACAACATTATAGCTCCAAGTACTGATCCATGCTCTAAGCTTTGTTCATGATTCTTCTTGCATTAAAAGAGACACATCTCAAACTATCAGTCTGATCATATCCCTTCTCGATCACCTGCCTGTCCTCCCTCTCACACTGTCTCCAAGCTTTCTCTATTTGTGAGACAACTGATCCTTCCTCCATCTCTTCAGTTTGGTTCCCATCCCCCAGCAATTCTAGTTTGAACTCTCTCCAATAGCCTTAGCAAAACCCCCCACCAGGATACTGGTCCCCCTCAGATTCAAGTGCAACCCGCCCTTTTTGTACAGGTCACACCTGCCCCAAAAGAGGTCCCAATGATCCAGAAATCTGAATCCCTGGCCCCTGCACCAATCTCTCAGCCACACATTTATCCTCGACCTCATTCTATTCCTATACTCACTGTTGCGTGGCACAGGCAGTAATCCCAAGATTACTACCTTTGTTGTCCTGCTTCTCAACTTCCTTCCTAACTCCCTGTAGTCTGTTTTCAGGACCTCATCCCTTTTCCTACCTATGTCATTGGTACCAGTATGTACCACAACCTCTGGTTGTTCATCTTCCCACTTCAGGATATCGTGGACGTGGTCAGAAACATCCCAAACCCTGACACCTGGGAGGCAAACTACCATCCGTGTTTCTTTCCTGCGTCCACAGAATCACCTGTCTGCCCCCCTACTATAGAGTCCTCTATTACTACTGCCTTCCTGTTTCTTTCCCTACCCTTCTGAGCCACAGGACTAGATTCTGCGCCAGAGGCGCGGCCACTGTTGCTTCCCCCAGGCAGTCTGTCCCCACCCAACAATACTCAAGCAGGAGTACTTATTGTTAAGGAGGACAGCCACTGGGGTACTCTCTAGCCTCTGACTCTTGCCCTTCCCTCTCCTGACTGTTACCCATTTACCTATCTCCCCAGGCCCCTGGTGTGACTACTTGCCTATCACTCCTCTCTATCACCTCCTCGCTTCCCTGACCAGCCGAAGGTCATTGAGCTGCATCTCCAGTTCCCTAACCCGGTCCCTAAGGAGCTGCAGCTCGACGCAGCTGGCACAGATGTTGCCTTCCGGGAGGCTGGGAGCCTCCCGGACCTCCCACATCTGACACCGAGCACAGAACACCGTCCTCACAGACATACTTCCTATTCCTCACAAGTAACTTATCTCGCCTCGACCCTTTATCACCTAAGCCCCGTTGAGCTAAAGCCTTCCTACTCTGTCTCCTTCTACTCCGTCCCTTGCTCTGTAAAGCTGTCCTCTTTTTAAATATTTCCCGCCCGTCTAACTAATGGACATCCACGCACTTGTGCAGTCGTGCCTCGATCAAACTGCTGAAGAAAAAACTGTCTTCTTTTAAATCCTTCCCACCCATCTAACTTGCTGACACAGTCGTGTCTCGATCATTGCAGATCATTGATATCCTATATCTGGTTCTTTAGAATGGTGGTGTCTGACAATGACAGGAAACTTGAGTGGGAGAATTTTTAAAGTGGAAAAGCCATTGCTCATGGAATTTCACTTTCCGGACCTCAGAAATTGGGATCCAGTGGCATGAATAAGCATCACAAACTGGGGTCTTCTGCAGTTGCTGTGGATAACCATGATGTCTTCTATGGCTTGTTATGCACTTCACTGTCCATGGAGCATTCTAGGACAGGGTAGGAGGCCACCAGCTACCCTCACCTGTTGAAGCAGTGTACCGGGGTGTGGCTGCTGTTGCATACAAATAGCTACTTGGAGCCATGCAAGATCTGAGTGTCCAGTGGGGACCAAAGGTGAGTGATCTTCCAAGAATGGACACAATTAGCCCCTCAACAGAGGTGCTACCCCTCCCTGAACACCCCTTAGAATACCTTTGAATAATTTTCCCACTACTGATGTCAAGCTCACCAGCTAATAATTTCTCATATCATTCTTAGAACCTTTCTTAAACAATGGAGCAACATTAGCTATCATCCAGTCCTCTGGCACCTCGCCCATGGCTAAGGACATTTTAAATATCTTTGCTAGGGACTCTGCAATTTTTTCACTAGCTTCCCACAAGCTCTGAGGGAACACCTTGTCAAGACACTTGGGATTTATTCACCCTAATTTGTCTCAAGACAGCAAAATCCTCCTCCTCTGTAATCTCTTTTGGGACCGTGAAGTTGATGCCATTTTACATCATTTCTATAGACTGTGCCTGTCTCCTGAGTAAATACAGATGGAAAAAATCCATTAAAGATCTCCCCCATCTCTTTCAGCTCCATGTATAGATTACCAATGTGATCTTCCAGAGGACTGATTTTGTCCCTTACTTTTTGTTCTTATCTGTAGAAGCCCTTGGAATTCTCCTTCATCTTGTCTGCTAGGGCAACCTCATGCCTTCTTTAAGCCCTCCTGATTTCTTTCTGAAGTGTTCTCTTGCACTTCTTATACTTCATAAGCACCTCATTTGTTCCTACTTGCCCATACCTACTATACATCTCCTTCTTAATAAGGGCCTCAATATCTCTTGAAAACCAAGGTTCCTGTTATCCTTGCCTTTTATTCTGGCAGGAACATATAAACTTTGTATTCTTAAAATTTCTCTTTTGAAGGCCTCCCACATATCAAGTACACCTTTGTCAGTAAACAACCTGACCCACTCCACACTTGTCAGATCCTTTCAGATACCATCAAAGTTGGCCTTTCTCTAATTTAGAAACTCAACCTAAGAACCAGACCTATCCTTCTCCATATAGTACTTCTTACATTGAAATATATGAGACTCAAAACAGTATTCCCAACATGCCCAACCTTTCTATTCCTGACTTTGTATGTAGGCTTAACAACAACTTTCCCCACAACCAATCCATGATCTGTTCAGGTACTCTGGTTTCCATCCCCCTGCAACTCTAGTTTAAACTGTCCCATCCAGCACTAGCAAACCTTCCCACTAGAATTTTAGACCCCCTCCAGTTCAGGGACAAACCATCCCTTCTGTACTCGTCCCACCTTTGATGAGACAGAGCCCAATGATCCAAAAATCCGAAGCCCTCCCTCCCTTAGCCACATGCTAAACTGTATGATTTTCCTAGTTCTGGCCTCACTTGCATGTGGCACGGGTAGCAATCCTGAGATCACAAACCTGGAGGTCCTGACCTTTAATTTAGCACTTAACTCCCTGAAGTCAATGTTCAGGACCTCATTATCCTTCCTAGCCATGTTATTGATGCCGACATGGATGCTCACCCTCCCACTTAAGAATGCTGTGGACTCAGTCTAAGACTTCCTTAGCACCCGGGAGGCAACATATCATTCAGAAATCTCATTCTCATCCACAGAACCCCCTGTCTGTTCGCTTAATCAATGTATCCCTTATCAATACAGCTTGCCTCCTCGCCCCTCTTTTCCTTCTGAGCCGCGGAGCCAGACTCAGTGGAAGAGAGCTGACTGCTGTGGCTTTCCTCTGCTGGGTCATCCCCACCACCCCCCCCCCCCCCCCACAACAGAATCTAAAGCAGTATACCTGTTTTTGAGGGGAATTGCCACAGGGTACTCTGCACTGGTTGTCTATTCCCTTTCCCCTTCCTGCCATTCATCCAGTTACCTGTTTTCTGCAACTTAGGTTTAACTACTGCCATAGAACATTACAGCACAGTACAGGCCCTTCAGCCCTCCATGAAATGCCCTGGAATGTATACCCTGTCAATCAACCCCTCAGCCTCCTGAATGATCTGGGCTTCATCCAGCTGCAGCTCCACTTCCTTAACATGGTCTGAAATAAGCTGCAGCTGGATGCACTTCTGTTAAGCTGCAAGTGCAGTCATCATTCCCACATCCTGAAAGAGGAGCATTTCACTATCCTGCCTGGTATCCCTACTGTTCTAACTGTGTAATAGGGAAGAAAAAAAATTAAACAAAATGTATATACACCTATAGCCTCTACCTCTTCTAAGCCTCTAAGCTAAATTCTGAACTCCCCACTCTATCATTGAACTACTCACACAATTACCACTCCCACAGTGGCCTCTGCACTTAAACTCTCCCAACTCTAACACTGGCCTACCCACAAAATGATTGCTTCTCTTAAACCTAGCTGCTTCTTATTGGTCCTTACCAAGTGCCTGATTGGACACAATGAATCATCTGAAAGGAAACTGTGGAGTGCAGAGGGTCCTAACTGCCACTGCTCTCTTCTTTTGAAATCTCTCCTCCACTACACACAATCCAATATCTTCAAGGGAACTGTGGTGCACAGAATGCTGCAAAGATATTAGCTAAGAGGGAAGGCAATCAATAGCTTGATCAATACAAACTTAAAGCAAGTCTTCAAAGAGGAGGTATAGAGTAGGGCAGGCTTTTGGAAAGGAATTTCGAAAATTTGGCTATTCACCGTTGCCAGAGGCCACCAAAGGTGATCCATTCAATGCAAAGAATGTGGAAACTTTGGGGAAGGTACAGGAAGTGTTCAATTGGGTGGAGCCTGTGTTAAAGAGTATTAGTTATAAGGAGAAGTTGGCAAGCTGGAGGCTGTGGACATCTGTCAAAGTATTTAAAGTTAGGAGAACTATAGACTATAGACTATAGTCTTTTTCCAGGGTTGAAATGTCAATTACTAGGAGGAACAGTGTTAAGGTGAGAGGGTCAAAGTTTAATGGAGATGAATAGGGCAAGATTTGACATACAGAGATTGGTACGTGTCTGGAACACAATGCCAGGGGAACACAAGGCAGATACGAGAGTACTGACATTTAGAAAGGGACATGAGCAAGTGGAGGGATATGGACCATGTTCAGCAAGAAGGGATTAGGATGGATTGTTAATCTGGTTGGTGTACATGATGCACCATCAATAACTCTGAGACGAGGGTTAAGGTAGGCTTTTATTGGCTGGAAGAAAGCACAAGCAGCAAGTGACCATCACACAACATCCTGGAGACTGAGGAAGGGTCTGTGGCTCCAATCGCCTTTATACCGGGGTCTGTGGGAGGAGCCACAGGAGCAGTCAGCAGGGGGGGCGTGTCCAGACAGGTATATGTAGTTCACCACAGTACACATGATGGGCCCAATGGCGAGTTCCTGAGTTGTACTGTTCTGTGTTGTGCTGGTGCACTGCAGGGATAATTTCTGATTCTATTGTGGTTTGTGATCTGAATATGAGCAGCAAAATGTAACCTAGGGTAGGTCACAACAATTGGGAGTGCTGCATCAAACAGGAAAGGTGTGAAAAGCACAGAAAAGCATATTGGCCCCAAAACAAAGGATATAACATAAGCAAATACAACTCACACCAACAGCAGTGAGCTGATGCATTTTGGGAGCCAAGAACGAACAAATACACAGAGCCAGGAGATATGAAAAGAACACTAGTGAACAGGGTGATGTCAGAATCACAGTGAGTCAGTAACAAACTCTGATAAGGGTGATGTCGGAATCACAGTAAATCAGTAAAAACCTCTGTTTAACAGGGTGATGTCAGAATCACTGTGAATCAGTAACAAATGCTGATGAAGTAGGAAATTGCAACAGCAGAGTGCATCAGTAAGGAAGATGTATGAAGAGGGAAATGTTAGCAGTATGGACAGTCAGTAACAATCGCTTATGAACAGGAAAATGTCAGCAGGACAGTGATTCAGTTTGGAACGTGGATGTTCAGGGGTTTGTCCACAGCACTCTCAGGCAGTAAGGAATAGTTATGAACAGGGGGATGTCAGCAGCACAGCGAGTTACTATGTAATGCTGATGAACTGGGGAATGTTACCAGCACTGTTGGTCAGTAAGGAATGGTTACGAACAGGGAGATATCAGCAGCACAGCGAGTTATTAAGGTTGTATTGATGAACAGGGGAATGTCAGCAGCACAGCGAGTCAGTAAGGAAAGCTTAATGACAAACCTTGGGATGTCACTAGCACAGTGACTCAGTAATTAACACAGATGAACTGGGGGACAGCAGCAGCATAGTGAGTCAGTGAGGAACGCTGATGAACAGGGGAATGTCAACAGTACAGTCAGTCAGTAAGGAACGCCGATGGGCTAACATCTTTTTGAACTTGCTCCTACCTTATCTATCTTTTTGTTTCCTACCAGTTTTTTGAAGCCTTATTATAAATCTTAATATTGCTCTATCATGTTTTTGAGAAAGACATGCAAAGGAAAAAGAAGATGATTCTCCAACCACTTTGGAATCAATTGGAGTTTTCCTTAAAAAGCAAAGAACGGAACTCTTTGAGGAATTTCAACATCTTAATGTTAAGCTGGATACTATTCAACAAACTCTAGTTGAACATGAGAAGCGAATTAAGGAGAATAAAGAAACTTTATCGATACTGGAAGCAAACTTAGAAGACATGAGTAAGCCCTGCAAAAGATTATCATTATCTAATGAAAAATTAACAAAAAGATTACCAACCTGGAAAGCAGAAGCAGAAGGAACAATCTACGTATTCTGGGTCTTGAAGAATCAATTGAAGGTGCCCACCCCACGGAGTACTTTGCAAGTTTTCTGAAGCAGCTATTCCCTGATTTATTGCTGTCCATGCCTAAGTTGGACTGTGCCCACCGGTCACTGCCCCCCCAAACCAAAGTCAGAAGAGCGTCCAAGATCAGTTATTTTATGTTTTTACGAATTTCATACTAAGGAGCTTTTAATCCGTCATACCCATCAAGTAGGAATGATCGATTACAATGGGAAGATGATCAGATTCGTGGAAGATTATACACTGGAGGTTATGGCTGAACGTGTGAAGTACAAAGAGGTCATGTCGATGCTTTGTAATAAAGGGTTTAAGCCCTCCCTTTGCTTCCCCGCATGTCTTAGAATCGTTCTGAAAAATGGTGTGCAGAAATGGTTGGGATCGGTTGAACATGCACAGAAGTTTTTGAAAGTAGAAGATTAATTGTGTTATATCTCTTACAAGAGCAATTATATTTTAATAAACCTACGTTTTGACCGTTTATTTATTTATTTTGTTTTTTGATATTTTCTTTGATTTTTTTAGTACTTTATTCTTTTTTGAGGTTTTTCTATACATATATATATTTTTTGAAACTATTAAAATGAATCCTCTAATGTTTTGGATTTTTGATCTAAGTTTTCTTTCTGTTTTGCCTTGGTAGGACTGGAGTTTTGCCAGCAGGAATTCTTTGGGAGGGTTGTCTTTAGAGTTTAGCATGCCGACCATTCTTTGGCTAGCTTTTTGACTTTGGGAGGGGGAGGGGGATGGAGTCTCTTTTTCTTTGGAAGATGGGTTGGGCTACCATCCAAATTTTCTGTTTGAGTACCTTATTTTATGGTTCATTCTCTGCTTCTAATAATTTATGGTCATATCTTTTAACTCTTCTGTTAATTAGAATTTATAATAGATTGAAATATTAATTTATTTAGTTTTAATGTGAAAGCATCCTGTGAAACAGAGTAAGATTTTTGCTTATATTAAAAAGTTAAGGGTCCCCATTATTTTTCTACAAGAAATGCATGTACGTAGTTGTGACAAAGCACGCCTTTTTAATCGGTGGAGGGAACTACAATTTCATTCCTCATTCAGAGCAAAATCTCGAGGGGTCTTGCTTTTTATACAATTTCTTTTGTTCAACATAAAGTGGTTTCTGACCCTAATGGGTGATTTGCCATAGTGTCAGGGAAACTAGATAATAAACTAATTGTATTTGCTAATGTGTATGCTCCCAATGTGGATGACCCAGGATTTTTTGAGCGTTTCTTTTCATTCCTGCCAGATTTGAGTTTTTATTCTTTAGTGATGGGAGGAGATTTTAATTGTATTAGATTGTTCTTCTCTTAAATCAGCCACACCTAATAAATCAGCTTTATTTATTTAATCCTTTCTAACGGTGTGATATTGTTGATGTCTGCTGTTTTTTTCACCTAGCAGAAAGGGAGTATTCATTCTTCTCTCATGTCCATCATTCCTATACCAGACTTGATTATTTTTTTATTGATAGTCAAACTATTCCATTAGTTCAATCCACTGAATATAAAGAAATAGCTCTATCCGACCATACTCCTGTATTTCTATCTTTAAAGCTTCCTGGTTTCACTCATATCAACAGATCCTGGTGTTTTAATTTAACTTTGTTATCTGATAAGGACTTTTTAAAATCCCTGGAGAATCAAATTACTCTTTTTTTTGGAAGAAAATGCTTTAGAAGAGACTTCTAGTCTTATTATTTGGGACACTTTTAAGGCATATATTAGAGGACAAATTATCTCCTATACTGCACATATTAAGAAAAAAGCTAATAAAGAGAGAACTGATTTAGTTAATCAATTAAAACAATTAGACCAGAATTATGCTTTGGCACCAGACTCTGAACTATACAAAAGACGTATTGAAATTAAATCTAAATGTGTTCCAGGTATCTGCTGTTCTGGTCCATCTAGACAGTAGTGGTCATGGGTCTGGAAGCTGCTGCCTTAGGAACTTTGGTATCTTGTTGCAGTGCATCTTGTAGATAGTACACACTGCTGCAACAGTTTGTTGATGGTGGAGGGATTGGATGCTTGTGGAAGGGGTACCAATCAAATGGGCTGCCTTGTACTGGATGTTGTCAAGCTTTTTGAGTGTTGATAGAGCTCCACTCATCCAGGTGAGTGGCGAGTATTCCACTACACTCCTGACCTGAGCCTTGTAGATGGTGGACAGGCTTTGGGGAAACAGGAGGTGATTTACACACTGCAGGATTCCTAGCCTTTGATAGCCACAGTGTTTATATGGCTAACATTGACATTGTTTTCCTGTCAATGGTAACCCCCAGGATGTTGATAGTAGGGGAGTCAGTGATGATGATGCCACTGAATGTCAAGGGATGATGGTTAGAGCCCCTCTTGTTGAAGATGGTCATTGCCTGGCATTTGCATGGCTCAAATGTTACTTGCCACTTTTCAGCCTAAGCCTGTGTATTATCCAGGTCCTACTGCATTTGGATATAAACTGCTTCACTATCTGAGGAGCCACAAATGGTGCAGAACATTGTGCAGTCATCTGCAAACATGCCCACTTCTGACCTTAAGATAAAAAGTAGGTTATTAATGAAGCAGCTGAAAATGGTTGGTTCTAGGACACTTCCCTGAGGAACTCCAGCAGTGATGTCCTGAGGATGAGATGATTGACCTCCAACCACCACAACCATCTTCCTTTGTGTCAGATATGATTCCAATCAGTGGAGAGATTTCCCCCCTATTCCCATTGACTCCATTTTAGCTAGGGCACCTTTATGCCATACTCAGTTAAATGTTGCCTTGATGTCAAGAGCTATCACTCTGACTTCACATCTTGTATTTAGCTCTTTGGTTCATGTTTGGAACAAAGAGGTGATGAGGTCAGGAGTGGAGTGGCCTTGATGGAACCCAAACTGGGCATCCGAAAGCAGGTCATTGCTGAGCAGGTGCTGCATGGTAGCACTGTTGATGACCCCTTCCATTACTTTGCTGATGATTGAGAGTAGGTTGATAGGGCAGTAGCAGGCTGGTTTGGACTAGTCCTGTTTCTTGTGTACAGGACATACCTGGGCAATTTTCCGCATTGCAAGGTAGATCTCAATGTTGTAGCTGTACTGGATCAGCTTGGCTAGTGGTGCAGCAAGTTCTGGAGCACTTCTTCAGGACTACTGCTGAGATTTTGACTGGGCCCATAGCTCCGCAGTGTCCAGTGCTTTCAGCTGTTTCTTGATATCATGTGGAGTAAATCAGATTGACTGCATACTGACATCTGGGATGCTGGGGACTTCTGGAGGAGTCAAAGCTCAATCATCTACTCAACACTTCTGACTGAAAATTGTTGCCAATGCCTCAGCCTTACCTTTTGCACAGGTGTGCTGGGCTCCTCTCTCATTGAGGATGAGAATATTTGTGAAGCCTCCTCCTCAAGGGAGCTGTTTAATTGTCCACCACCATTCATGGCTGGATGTGGCAGGACTACAGAGCTTAGGTCTGATCTGTTGGTTGTGGGACCACTTAGCTCTGTCTATTACTTGCTGCTTATGGTGCTTGGCATGCAAGTTGTCCTGTATTGTGGCTTCACCAGGATGACGCCTCACATTGAGGTATGCCTGGTGTTGTTCTCAGCATGCCCTCTTGCACTCTTCATTGAACCAGGGTTGATCCCCTGGCCTGGTGGCAATGTTAGAGTGGGAAATATGCCAGGCCATGAGGTTACAGATTGTAGTTGAGTACAATTCTGCTGCTGCTGATGGCCCACAGTGCCTCATAGATGCCCAGTCTTGGGCTGCTAGATCTGTTTGAAGTCTGCCCCATTTAGCACGGTGGTAGTGCTACACAACACAGTGGAGGGTTTCTTCAATATGGAGATGGGATTTAGTCTCTACAAATACTGTGCAGTGGTCACTTCTAACAATGTTGTCATGGACAGATGCTTCTGCAGCAGGCAGGTTGGTGAGAATGAGGACAAGTGTGTTTTCCCTCTTGTTGGTTCCCCACCACCTGCTGTAGTCCCAGTCTAGTAGCTCTGTCCAATAGGACCTGACCAGCTGGGTCTCTGTGGTGGTATTACCGAGTCACTCTTGCTAATGGACATTGAAGTCCCCCACCCAGAGTACATTCTGTGTCCTTGCCACCCTCAATGCCTCCTCCAAGTGCTGCTCAACATGGCGAAGTACTGATTCCTCAGCTGAGGGAGGACGGTATGTTGTAATCAGGAGGAGGTCTCCTTGCTCATTGTTCCATGAGAATTCATGGGGTCCAGAGTCGATGTTTTACAAAGCAAAAAGTACCAGGCAAACTCAAAGGTCTTCAGGTGGATAAGTCACCTGGGCCAGATGGATTACATCCCAGAGAGGTTGCTGAAGAGAGAACAGATGCATTGGTCATGATCTTACAAGAATCACTTGATTCTGGTGTGGTCCTGGAGGACTAGAAGATCGCAAATGTCACTCCACTCTTTAAGAAGAGAGGAAGGCAAAAGAAAGGAAATTATAGGCCAGTTAGCCTAACCTCAATGACCAGGAAAGTGTTGAAGTCTATTATTAAGGATGAGGCTTTGAGGTACTTTGAGACTATTGATAAAGTAAGTCAAAGTAACCATGGTTTCTGTAAAAGGAAATCTTGCCTGACAAATCTGTTAGAGTTCTTTGAGGAAGTAACAAGCAGAGTGGACAAAGAAGAGGCATTTACTTGGATTTTCAGAAGGCATTTGATAAGGTACCACACATGAGGCTGCTTAACAAGATAAAATCCTCTGGCGTCACAGGAGATTTCTGGCATGGATAGAGGAGTGGTTGACAGGCAAGAGGCAGTGAGTAGGAATTAAAGGAGCCTTTTCTGGTTGGCTGCTGGTGACTACTGGTGTTCTTCAGGGATCAGTAACGGGGTCACTACTTTTGGCATTGTTTGTCAATGATTTAGATAATGGAATTGATGGCTTTGTGGCAAAGTTTGCAGATGATATGAAGATGGGTGGAGGGGTAGGTAGTGCTGAGACAGCAATGAGATTGCAGCAGGACAAATGGAAGAATGGACAAAAAAGTGGCAGATGGAATACAGTGTTGGGAACTGTATGATAATGCATTTTGATAAAAGGAACAATAGTGCAGACTATTATTTAAATGGGGAGAAGATTCAAACATCAGAAGTGTAGGGGGACTTGGGAGTCCTCATGTAAGGCTCGCAGAAGGTTAATTTACAGGTTGAGTCTGTGGTAAAGAAGGCAAATACAATGTTGGGATTTATTTCAAGGGGAATAGAATATAAAAGCAAGGCGTTAATGCTGAGCCTTTGTAAAACACTGGTCAGGCTGTACTAGAAGTATTGTCCACAGTGTTGGGCCCTATATCTCAGAAAGGACATGTTGTCATTGGAAAGAGTCCAGAGGAGGTTCATGAGGACAATTCCAGGAATGAAGAGGTTAACATATGAGGAACATTCATCAGCTTTGGGCCTGTACTTACTGGAATTTAGATGAATGTGTAGGGGATCTCATTGAAACCTAATGAATGTTGAAAGGACCAGATAGGTTGAATGCGGAGAGGATGTTTCCTATGGTGGAGGTATCCAGAACTAGAGGGTACAGCCTCAAAATTGAGAACAGAAGTAAGGAAGAATTGCTTTAGTCTGAGAGTAGTAAATCTGTGGAATGCTCTGCCACGGACTGAAATGGAGCCCAAATCCATGAGTATATTTAAGGTGGAAATTGATAGTTACCTGACTGGTCAGGGCATCAAAAGATATGGTGAGAGGGCAGGAGCATGGGGTTGAGTGGGATCCAGGATCAGCCATGATGAAATGGCAGAGCAGGTTCAATGCGCTGAATGGCGTAATTCTCCTCCTATGTCTTAAGGTCTTATGGACAATGTATCAGTAAGGAATGCTGATGAACAGGGGGATTTCAACAGGACAGTGTTCTTTATTGTTAATGACATCACCTTTTCTTTCTGACTTTTCAACTATGGAACGCTGACAAACAGGGTAATGTCACCAGCACAGCAAGTCAGTAAGGAATGCTGATGAACAGGGAGATGTCACCAGCACAGCAAGTCAGTAAGGAATGCTGATGAACAGGGTAATGTCACCAGCACAGCAAGTCAGTAAGGAATGCTGACAAACAGGGTAATGTCACCAGCACAGCAAGTCAGTAAGGAATGCTGACAAACAGGGTAATGTCACCAGCACAGCAAGTCAGTAAGGAATGCTGATGAACAGGGTAATGTCACCAGCGCAGCAAGTCAGTAAGGAATGCTGACAAACAGGGTAATGTCACCAGCACAGCAAGTCAGTAAGGAATGCTGACAAACAGGGTAATGTCACCAGCACAGCAAGTCAGTAAGGAATGCTGACAAACAGGGTAATATAACCATATATAACCATATAACAATCACAGCACGGAAACAGGCCATTCCGGCCCTCCTAGTCCGTGCCGAACTCTTAATCTCACCTAGTCCCACCTACCCGCACTCAGCCCATAACCCTCCACTCCTTTCCTATCCATATACCTATCCAATTTTACCTTAAATGACACAACTGAACTGGCCTCTACTACTTCTACAGGAAGCTCATTCCACACAGCTATCACTCTCTGAGTAAAGAAATACCCCCTCGTGTTTCCCTTAAACTTTTGCCCCCTAACTCTCAAATCATGTCCTCTCGTTTGAATCTCCCCTACTCTCAATGGAAACAGCCTATTCACGTCAACTCTATCTATCCCTCTCAACATTTTAAATACCTCGATCAAATCCCCCCTCAACCTTCTACGCTCCAATGAATAGAGACCTAACTTGTTCAACCTTTCTCTGTAACTTAAGTGCTGAAACCCAGGTAACATCCTAGTAAATCGTCTCTGCACTCTCTCTAATTTATTGATATCTTTCCTATAATTCGGTGACCAGAACTGTACACAATATTCCAAATTTGGCCTTACCAATGCCTTGTACAATTTTAACATTACATCCCAACTTCTGTACTCAATGCTCTGATTTATAAAGGCCAGCGTTCCAAAAGCCTTCTTCACCACCCTATCTACATGAGACTCCACCTTCAGGGAACTATGCACTGTTATTCCTAGATCTCTCTGTTCCACTGCATTCCTCAATGCCCTACCATTTACCCTGTATGTTCTATTTGGATTATTCCTGCCAAAATGTAGAACCTCACACTTCTCAGCATTAAACTCCATCTGCCAACGTTCAGCCCATTCTTCTAACCGGCATAAATCTCCCTGCAAGCTTTGAAAACCCACCTCATTATCCACAACACCTCCTACCTTAGTATCATCAGCATACTTACTAATCCAATTTACCACCCCATCATCCAGATCATTTATGTATATTACAAACAACATTGGGCCCAAAACAGATCCCTGAGGCACCCCGCTAGTCACCGGCCTCCATCCCGATAAACAATTATCCACCACTACTCTCTGGCATCTCCCATCTAGCCACTGTTGAATCCATTTTATTACTCCAGCATTAATACCTAACGACTGAACCTTCTTAACTAACCTTCCATGTGGAACTTTGTCAAAGGCCTTGCTGAAGTCCATATAGACTACATCCACTGCCTTACCCTCGTCAACATTCCTCGTAACTACTTCAAAAAATTCAATAAGGTTTGTCAAACATGACCTTCCACGCACAAATCCATGCTGGCTACTCCTAATCAGATCCTGTCTATCCAGATAATTATAAATACTATCTCTAAGAATACTTTCCATTAATTTACCCACCACTGATGTCAAACTGACAGGTCTATAATTGCCAGGCTTACTTCTAGAACCCTTTTTAAACAACGGAACCACATGAGCAATACGCCAATCCTCCGGCACAATCCCCGTTTCTAATGACATCTGAAAGATCTCCGTCAGAGCTCCTGCTATCTCTACACAAACTTCCCTCAAGGTCCTGGGGAATATCCGGTCAGGACCCGGAGATTTATCCACTTTTAAATTTCTTAAAAGCGCCAGTACTTCCACCTCTTTAATTGTCATAGGTTCCATAACTTCCTTACTTGTTTCCCACACCTTACACCATTCAATATCCTTCTCCTTAGTGAATACCGAAGAGAAGAAATCGTTCAAAATCTCTCCCATCTCCCTCGGCTCCACACATAGCTGACCACCCTGATTCTCTAAGGGACCAATTTTATCCCTCACTATCCTCTTGCTTTTAATATAACTGTAGAAGCCTTTCGGATTTACTTCCACCTTATTTGCCAAACCAAACTCGTAACTTCTTTTAGCTTTTCTAATCTCTTTCTTAAGTTTCCTTTTACATTCTTTATATTCCTCGAGCAATTCCTTTACTCCATGCTGCCAATATCTATTGTAGACATCCTTCTTTTTTCGAACCAAGTTTCTAATATCCCTTGAAAACCATGGCGCTTTCAAACCTTTAACCTTTCCTTTCAACCGAACAGGAACATAAAGATTCTGTACCCTCATAATTTCACCCTTAAATGTCCTCCATTTCTCTAATACATCCTTCCCATAAAACAACTTGACCCATTCCACTCTCTCTAAATCCCTGCGCACCTCCTCAAAGTTAGCCTTTCTCCAATCAAAAATCTCAACTCTAGGTCCAGTCCTGTCCTTCTCCATAATTATATTGAAGCTAATGCTATTGTGATCACTGGACCCGAAGTGCTCCCCAACACATACATCTGTCAGCTGACCTATCGCATTCCCTAACAGGAGATCCAACACTGCCCCATCTCTAGTCGGTACTTCTATGTATTGTTGCAAAAAGCTATCCTGCACACATTTCACAAACTCTAAACCATCCAGCCCTTTTACAGAATGAGCTTCCCAATCTATGTGTGGAAAATTAAAATCTCCCACAATCACCACCTTGTGTTTACTACAAATATCTGCTATCTCCTTACACATTTGCTCTTCCAACTCACGCTCCCCATTAGGTGGCCTATAATACACTCCTATCAGTGTTACTACACCTTTCCCATTCCTCAATTCCACCCAAATAGCCTCCCTAGAGGAGCTCTGTAATCTATCCTTCCAAAGCACCGCCATAAGATTTTCTCGGACAAGCAATGCAACACCTCCTCCTCTGGCCCCTCCTACTCTATCACACCTGAAGCAACTAAATCCAGGAATATTTAGTTGCCAATCACACCCTTCCTGCAACCATGTTTCACTAATAGCTACAACATCATAATTCCAGGTATCAATCCACACTTTAAGCTCATCCACCTTTCTTACAATGCTCCTAGCATTAAAATAGATACATTTAATGTTACATTTAATGTCACCAGCACAGCAAGTCAGTAAGGAATGCTGACAAACAGGGTAATGTCACCAGCACAGCAAGTCAGTAAGGAATGCTGACAAACAGGGTAATGTCACCAGCACAGCAAGTCAGTAAGGAATGCTGACAAACAGGGTAATGTCACCAGCACAGCAAGTCAGTAAGGAATGCTGACAAACAGGGTAATGTCACCAGCACAGCAAGTCAGTAAGGAATGCTGACAAACAGGGTAATGTCACCAGCACAGCAAGTCAGTAAGGAATGCTGACAAACAGGGTAATGTCACCAGCACAGCAAGTCAGTAAGGAATGCTGACGAACAGGGAGATGTCACCAGCACAGCAAGTCAGTAAGGATTGCTGACAAACAGGGTAATGTCACCAGCACAGCAAGTCAGTAAGGAATGCTGACAAACAGGGTAATGTCACCAGCACAGCAAGTCAGTAAGGAATGCTGATGAACAGGGTAATGTCACCAGCACAGCAAGTCAGTAAGGAATGCTGACAAACAGGGTAATGTCACCAGCACAGCAAGTCAGTAAGGAATGCTGACAAACAGGGTAATGTCACCAGCACAGCAAGTCAGTAAGGAATGCTGATGAACAGGGAGATGTCTGTGGCACAAGAAGTCAGTAAGAGACCCTGATGGACCTGAAGATGTAATCAGCACAGTGAGTCATGATGGAACACTGATACACAGGGATTGTCATCAGCATAGTGAGTCAGTGAGGAATGCTGATGAATAGGGATTGCGAGGAGCACAGTGAGTCAGTAAGGAATGTTTACCAACAGGGGGATGTCAATAGCACAGTGAATCACCATGGAAAGCTGATGAACAGGGGTATCTCAACAGCACTGTAAGTCAGTCAGGAACTCTGATGAAAAAGGGGATATCACCAGCATAGTGAGCCAGTAAGGAATGCTGATGAACAGCTGGATGTCTCATCTCTGTTCTAAAAGGACACCCTTCTATTCTGAGGCTATGTCCTTTGGTTCTAGACTCTCCCACTACAAGGAACATCCTCTTCACATCCACTATCAATGCCTTTCACTATTTGTTAACTTTCTGTTAGATACCCTCATTCTTCTGAATTCAAGTGAAAACGGGCCCAGAGCCATCAAACACTTTTTATATTGTTACATACCCTGTGGGTATCTTGTGACTGTCTTATGACCATGATATAATTGAGTATCTGGTGAGCATGATGTAATGGTTGTGATGGTGGGGTGATGTAATTTCCCACCAGTGTGAGGTCACATGATGTAATTTTCCCGCCAGTAGAGGTCATGTGACAGGTTTTTTTTACAGGGTATAAAAGGAGGACCCCTCCCTGTGAGGAGGGGCAGTTTGTTGCTGGATTTGCCATGTTGACTTCATGCCACTGCGTGATTTAATGTTATGAAGCAGTTTAGTTGAAAGATGAAGTTTTCTCTAATGCCTAAAGTTTAAAAGGCCATTGCCAGCAGTTTCTTTATAACACTGCTAGTTGAGAATCAGTGGAGAGTGAAGATCGGAGTTCGGGAGATAAAAGATCGAGGAGAATCGATTTCGACGGTGAAACAGGTTCGACCTTGTTTGATCCTTATTCGGAAGGAATTCATTGACTGTTCTCATGTTAATCCCTGTGAAATAGCAGAAAGGATTGGGAACAGTTCTGTAGAGGAAAGGTCAGTGCCTTTAAGCCGTTTTGTTACGTAAAATTCTTTGTGGGAAAAGTTCGATTTGGGAACTGAAGCAACACAACGTGAAAGAGAATTTAATCCGTCTTAAAAAGTCTCTCCCTTAAATGGACTGTGAGCATTTTGAACTTTTGCAATACTACTTTGAAGAACTGTTTTTGCAACATCGCTTTAAGAACTGTTTAAGCTGCCGCACAGCAGCTGATTTCCGGTTACGTTAGTGATTTGTTTACTTTTGGGGGGTTTGTTTTCAGTGTTTAATAAACATGTTATTTGTTATAAAAGCCCCTGCCTAACTCATATATTTATTGTTGCTTGAATCCATAACACAATGCAGTCATCTATGTAGCGAAGGAAAAGAGGGGGACGGATAGCCATATAGAGTTGGAACATGGACTGTTCCACAAAGCTAACAAAAAGACAGGCATAACTGGGACCATGCGGGTGCCCATGGCTACACCCTTGGTTTGGAGGAAGTGGGAGGAGTCAAAGGAGAAATTATTGAGATTAAGAACTAATTCTGCTAGAAGGAAGAGAGTGGTGGTAGAGGGGAATTGGTTAGGTCTGGAATCCAAAAAGCGAAGAGCGTTGAGACCGTCTGGGTGGGGGATGGAGGTATATAGGGACTGGACGTCCATGGTGAAAATAAGGTGGTGGGGGCCAGGGAACTTAAAATTATTGAAAAAATTCAAAGCGTGAGAAGTGTCATGAACATAGGTGGGAAGAGATTGAACAAGGGGGGATAAGACAGTGTCAAGGTATGCAGAAATTAGTTCGGTGGGGCAGGAACAAGCTGAGACAATAGGTCTACCTGGACAGGCAGGTTTGTGGATCTTGGGTAGGAGGTAGAAACGGGAAGTGTGGGGTGTGGGAACTATGAGGTTGGTGGCAGTGGATGGGAGAAAGGTCAGTTCCTTTAAGCCATTTTTATTTCCTTTGTTGTAAATCCTTCGGACATTGCATATTTCGGCTGGGATCAGCAGTAATGTCACATTGTCGAGGAAAATGTTACTTCAGGAAAGTCTCTCCTAATTGACTGTATAAATCATTAGGACTTTTGCATTTAATACTTTAAGAACTGTGTTAGCATTGATCGTTTTAAGAACTGTTAGAGTTGCCGTATAGCAGTTAACTTCCGGTTAAGTTAGTCATTTGTTTATTTTTCATTTTTATTGAGCAGTGTTTAATAAATATTTATTTGTTTATAAAACTGGACTCAATTCTATATTCATTGTTGCCGTATTGTAACAATATGACAAGCCATTCTATCCTGGAATCATTTTTGTGAACATCCTTTGAATGAACCCTCTTCAGCATCAGCATATCATTTCAAAGATAAAGGGCCCAAAGCTACTCACAATAGGCCTCAACATTACATCTTCACTTTTATATTCTCGTCTTCTTGAAATGAATGCTAACATCGCATTTGCCTTCCTCACCACCAACTCAAATTGCAATTAGCCTTTAGAGAATCCTGTACAAGGACCCCTAAGTTGCTCTGCACCTTAAATTTTTGATTTTTTTCTCCATTTAGTCTACCCTCTCATTTCTTCTACCAAAGTGCATGACCATACACTTTCCAACACTGTATTCCATCTACCACTTCTTTGCCCATTCTCCTAACCTGTCGGTCCTTCTGTACCCTTTGTACTTTCTCAAAACTACCTGCCTCTCCACCCATCTTCATATCATCCACAAATTTTGCAAAAAGAAAATTCAATTCCATGATCCAAGTCATTGACATATACCATTAAAAGCAGTCCAAACATAGATCCCTGTGGAACACCACTAGTCAGCAGCAAGCAACCAGAAAAGGCTCCATTTATTCTCACTCTTTGCCTCCTGGTAATCAGTCACTGCTTCATCCATACTAGAATCTTTCCTGTAATACCATGGGCTCTTAACTTGCTAAGCAGCCTCAAGTATGATAACTTGTTAAAGACCTTCTGAAAACCTAAGTGCACAATAACAACTGATTCTCCTGTGTCTGTCCTGTTTATTATTTCTTCAAAGAATTCTAATAGATTTCTCCAAATCTTCCTCAGGCAAGATTTTCTCTTGAGGAAACTATGCTGACTATGGCCAATTTTATCATGTGCCTCCATGTTCCCCGAGACCACATCCTTAATAATCGACTCCAAAATCTTCTCAGCCATCAAGTTAAGACCAACCTGCCAATAATTTCTTTTCTTCTGAAGATCTTTTGGTATCCTCTTTAATATTATTGGCTAGCTTAGTTTCGTATTCCATCTTTACCTTCTTAATGACTTCTTAGTTGTCTTCTGTTCATTTTTAAATGCTTCCCAATCCCCTAACTTCCCACCAATTTTTATTCTACGATATGCCCACTCTTTGGCTTTTATGTTGGCGTTGCCTTCTCTTGTTAGCCAGATTTGTGTAATCTTGCTTTTAGAATACTTCTTCCTATTTGGGATGTACAGTATATATCCTGTAGCTTCCGAACTGCTTCCAGAAATTCCAGCCATTGCTGCCTGTCATCATCTCTGCCAGCATTCTTTTCCAATCAATTTTGGCCAACTCCTCTCTCATGACTTTGAAATTCCCTTTACTCCACCAGAATACTAATACATCTGACTTTAGCATCCCTTCTTAAATTTCAGCATGATTTTGATCATATTATGATCACTTGCTGCTAAGGGTTCCTTTACCTTAAGCTCTCTGATCATTGCACAATAAAAAATAGTTGATCTCATGTGCTCAACCACGAGCTGCTCTAAAAAGCCATCTTGTAGGCATTCTAGAAATTTCCCCTCTTGGAATCCATCACCATCATGATTTTCCCATTTTATCTTCATATTGAAATCCCTCATGGCTATTGTAATATTGCCCTTTTGGCATGCATTTTCTATCTCCCATTACAAAAACATCTTTTCCATGATCTTCATCAGCAGAGGTGCACTGCAGGACTGTGTGCTGAGACCTGTTCCTTTACTATGACTGTGTGGCTAAGCACAGCTCCAACACCATATTCAAGTTTACTGACAACACAACTGTTGTGGGCCATATCAAAGGTGGAGATGAAACATAGAATCATAGAAAACCTACAGCACAATACAGGCCCTTCGGCCCACAAAGTTGTGCCCAAAACGTCCCTACTTCAGAAATTACTAGGCTTACCTATAGCTCTCTATTTTACTAAGCTCCATGTACCTATCTAAAACCTCTTATAAGACCCTATCATATCCGCCTCCACCACTGTTGCCGGCAGTGCATTCCATGCACTCACAACTCTCTGCATAGAAAACATACCCCTGACATCTCCTCTGTACCTACTTCCAAGCAGCTTAAACCTGTGTCCTCTTGTGGCAACCATTTCAGCCCTGGGAAAAAGCCTCTGACTATCCACACGATCAATGCCTCTCATCATCTTGTACACCTCTATCAGGTCACCTCTATTAGGCTTTACAATTCTACCGCCAGGACTTAAGAACTTTTTAAAAGCTATTATTAATGCTTTTTGAGATAGTGATTTAGATGCATATCATATTTTTTACTGAGTTAAGTATTGTATGTAATTAGTTTTGCTACAACAAGTGTATGGGACATTGGAAAAAAAGTTGAATTTCCCCATGGGGATGAATAAAGTATCTATCTATCTATCTATCTATTCTCATAAGGCTTCCTCCCCAATCCAGGCAACATCCTTGTAAATCTCCTCTGCACCCTTTTTATGGTTTCCACATCCTTCCTGTAGTGAGATGACCAGAACTCAGCACAGTACTCCATGTGGTGTCTGACCAGGGTCCTATATAACTTCAACATTACCTCTTGGCTCCTAAATTCAATTCCACGATTGATGAAGGCCAATACACCATACACCTTCCTAACCACAGAGTCAACCTGCGCAGCTGCTTTGAACCATAGAACACTACAGCACAGTACAGGCCCTTCAGCCCTCCATGTTGTGCTGACCCATATAATCCTTTAAAAAAAGTACTAAACCCACACTACCCCATAACCCTCCACTTTTCTTTCATCCATGTGCCTGTCCAAGAAGCTTTTAAATACCCCTAATGTTTTAGCCTCCACAACCATTGCTGGCAAGTCATTCCAGGCACTCACAACCCTCTGTGTAAAAAAACTTACCCCTGATGTCTCCCCTAAGCTTCCCTCCCTTTCTTTTGTACATATACCCTCTAGTGTTTGCTATTGGTGCCCGGGGAAACAGGTACTGACTATCCACCCTATCTATGCCTCTCATAATCTTGTAGACCTCTATCAAGTCCCCGCTCATTCTTCTACGCTCCAAAGAGAAAAGTCCCAGCTCTGCTAACCTTGCTTCATATGACTTGTTCTCCAAACCAGGCAACATCCTGGTAAATCTCCTCTGCACCCTCTCCATAGCTTCCACATCCTTCCTATAATGAGGTGACCAGAATTGAACATAATACTCTAAGTGCGTCCTATGGACTCAGACCCCAAGATCCCTCTGATCATCCACACTGCCAAGAGACTTACCATTAATACTATATTCTGCCATCATATTTGACCTACCAAAATGAACCACCTCACACTTACCTGCCTTGAACTCCATCTGCCACTTCTCAGCCCAGTTTTGCATCCTATCAAGGTCCTGCTGTAACCTCTGACAGCCCTCCACACTATCCACAACACCTCCAACCTTTGTGTCATCAGCAAACTTACTAACCCATCCCTCCACTTCCTCATCCAGGTCATTTATAAAAATCACGAAGAGTAGGGTCCCCGAGGCACACCACTGGTGACTGACCTCCATACAGAATATGACCTGTCTACAACCACTGTATGCCTTCTGTGGGCAAGCCAGTTCTGGATCCACAAAGTAATGGCCCCTTGGATCCCATACCTCCTTACTTTCTCAATAAGCCTTGTATGGGGTACCTTAACAAATGCCTTGCTGAAATCCACACACTACATCTACTGCTCAACCTTCATCAATGTGTTTCATCACATCCTCAAAAAATTCAATCAGGCTTGTAAGGCACGACCTGCCCTTTACAAATCCATGCTGACTACTCCTAATCATACCTCTCCAAATGTTCATAAATCCTGCCACTCAGGATCTTCACCATCAACTTAACAACCACTGATGTAAGACTCACTGGTCTATAATTTCCTGGGCCATCTCTACTCCCTTTCTTGAATAAAGGAACAACATCCACAACCCTCCAATCCTCCGGAACCTCTCCCATCCCCATTGATGATGCAAAGATCATAGAAGCTCAGCAATCTCTTCCCTTGCCTCCCACAGTAGCCTGGGGTACATTTCGTCTGGTCCCAACGACTTATCCAACTTGATGCTTTCCAAAAGCTCCAGCACATCCTCTTTCTTAATATCCACATGCTCAAGCTTTTCAGTCTGCTGCAAGTCATCACTACAATCACTGAGATCCTTTTCCATAGTGAATATTGAAGTATTCATTAAGTATCTCTGCTATTTCCTCCAGTTCCATACATACTTTCCCACTGTCACATTTGATAGGTCCTATTCTTTCACATCTTATCCTCTTGCTCTTCACATACTTGTAGAATGCCTTGGGGTTTTCCTTAATTCTGCCCGCCAAGGCCTTCTCATGGCCCATTCTGGCTCTCCTAATTTCCTTCTTAAGCTTCTTCCTGTTAGCTTTATAATCTTCTAGCTCTCTAACATTACCTAGCTCTCTGAACCTTTTGTCAGCTTTTCTTTTCTTCTTGACTAGATTTATTACAGCCCTTGTACACCACAGTTCCTGTACCCTACCATAACTTCCTTGTCTCATTGGAACGTACCTATACAGAACCCCACACAAATATCCCCTGAATATTTGCCCCATTTCTTCCATACTTTTCACTGAGAACATCTGTTTCCAATTTAAGCCTCCAATTTCCTGCTTGATAGCCTCATAATTCCCCTTACTCCAATTAAACACTTTTCTAACATCTGTTCCTATCTCTCCCCAATGCTATAGTAAATGAGATAGAATTATGATCACAATCTCCAAAATGCTCTCCCACTGTGAGATCTGACACCTAACCAGGTTCATTTCCCAATACCAGATCAAGTACAGCCTCTCTTCTTGTAGGCTTATCTACATATTGTGTCAAGAAACCTTCCTGAATACACCTAACAAACTCCACCCCATCTAAACCCTTTGCTCTAGGGAGATGCCAATCGATATTTGGGAAATTAAAATCTCCCATCGCAACAACTCTATTACTACACCTTTCCAGAATCTGTTTCCCTATCTGCTCCTTGATATCCTTGTTACTAATAGCCTTAAAAAACACCCAGTAAGGTTATTGACCCCTTCCTGTCTCCACCCACAGAGACTCTGTAGATAATCCCTCCATTGCACCCACCTTTTCTGCTGCCATGACACTATCTCTGATCAGCAGTGCCACGCTCCCACCTCTCTTGCCTCCCTCCCTGTCCTTTCTGAAACATCTAAAACCCGGCACTTGAAGTAACCAATCCTGTCCCTAAGCTGTCCAAGTAATGGCCACCACATCATAACTCCAAGTACTGATCCACACTCTAAGCTCATCAGCTTTGTTCACAATACTCCTTGCATTAAAATAAACACATCTCAAGCCTTCGGTCTGAGCGCATCCCTTCTCTATCACCTGCCTATCCTCCCTCTCGCACTGTCTACAATCTTTCTCTATTTGTGAGCCAACCTCCTCTTCCCCTGTCTCTTCAGTTCAGTTCCCACCCCCCAACAATTTTAGTTTAAACTCTTCCCCAGTAGCCTTAGCAACCCTCCCTGCCAGGATATTGGTCCCCCTGGGATTCAAGTGCAACCCGTCCATTTTGTACAGGTCACACCTGCCCCAAAAGAGATCCCAATGATCCAGAAATCTGAATCTATGTCCCCTGCTCCAATCCCTCAGCCACACATTTATCCTCCACCTCATCCTATTCCTATTCTCACTGTCGCGTGGCACAGGCAGTAATCCTGAGATTACTACTTTTGCGGTCCTGTTTCTTGACTTCCTTCCTAACTCCCTGTAGTCTTTTTTCCTACTTATGTCATTGGTATCAATATGTACCACGATCTCTGGCTGTTCTCCCTTCCACCACAGGATAGAAACATAGAAAATAGGTGCAGGAGTAGGCCATTCAGCCCTTCAAGCCTGCACTGCCATTCAATCTGGAATCAATCTAGTGAACCTTCTTTGTACTTCCTCTATGGCAAGAATGTCTTTCCTCAGATTAGGGGACCAAAACTGCACACAATACTCTAGGTGTGGTCTCACCAAGGCCTTGTACAACTGCAGTGGAATCTCCCTGCTCCTGTACTCAAATCCTTTTGCTAAGAATGCCAACATACCATTTGCCTTTTTCACCACCTGCTGTACCTGCATGCCCACCTTCAATGACTGGTGTACAATGACACCCAGGTCTCATTGCATCTCCCCTTTTCCTAATCGGCCACCATTCAGATAATAATCTGTTTTCCTGTTCTTGCAACCAAAGTGGATAACCTCACATTTATCCACACTAAATTGCATCTGCCATGAATTTGTCCACTCACCTAACCTATCCAAGTCACCCTGCATCCTCTTAGCATCCTCCTCACAGCTAACACTGCCACCCAGCTTCGTGTCATCCGCAAACTTGGAGATGCTGCATTTAATTCCTTCGTCTAAATCATTAATATATATTGTAAACAACTGGGGTCCCAGCACTGAGCCTTGTGGTACCCCACTAGTCACTGCCTGCCATTCTGAAAACGTCCCGTTTACTCCTACTCTTTGCTTCCTGTCTGCCAACCAATTCTCTATCCACATCAATACCATACCCCCAATACCGCGTGCTTTAAGTTTGCACACTAATCTCCTGTGTGTGACCTTGTCAAAAGCCTTTTGAAAATCTAAATATACCACATCCACTAGCTCTCCCCTATCCACTCTACTAGTTACATCTTCAAAAAATTCTATAAGGTTCGTTAGACATGATTTTCCTTTCACAAATCCATGCTGACTTTGTCCGATGATTTCACCTCTTTCCAAATGTGCTGTTATCACATCTTTGATAACTGACTCTAGCACTTTCCCCACCATCGATGTCAGACTCACCGGTCTATAATTCCCCGGTTTTTCTCTCCCTCCTTTTTTAAAAAGTGGGGTTACATTAGCCACCCTCCAATCCTCAGGAACTAATCCAGAATCTAAGGAGTTTTGAAAAAATATCACTAATGCATCCACTATTTCTTGGGTTACTTCCTTAAGCACTCTGGGATGCAGACCATCTGGCCCTGGGGATTTATCTGCCTTTAATCCCTTCAATTTACCTAACACCACTTCCCTACTAACATGTATTTCCCTCAGTTCCTCCATCTCACTAGACCCTCGGTCCCTTACTATTTCCGGACTCACTACACCCTCGGTCCCTTACTATTTCCGGATATCTTGGATGTGATCTGACAGGATTGCACCTGGCAGGCAAACTACCATCCAAGTTTCTTTCCTGCGTCCACAGAATCACCTGTCTGACCCCCTAAATATAGAGTCCCCTATCACTACTGCCTTCCTCTTCCCTTCCCCACCCTTCTGAGTCACAGGGCCAGACTCTGTGCCAGAGGCATGGCCACTGCTGCTTCCCCCCAACAGTACTCAAACAGGAGTACTTATTGTTAAGGGGTACAGCCACGGGGGTACTCTCTAGTACCTGAATCTTCCCCTTCCCCCTCCTGACAGTGACCCACCTGTCTGTCTTTCATGGCCCTGGTGTGATTACCTGCTTATAACTCCTCTCTATCACCTCCTCACTCTCCCCGACCAGGCGAAGGTCACTGAGCTGCATCCCCAGTTCCCTAACTTGGTCCCTAAGGAGCTGCAGCTCCTATATGAATCAGCATATAGGAGAGAGATTGAAAATTTGTCCAAGTGGTGTAATAACAACCTTTCACTCAATGTCAGCAAGACCAAGGTACTGATTATAGATTTCAGGAGAAGGAAACCAAAAGTCCTGATGAAGAGTCTTTGCCTGAAGCGTTAACTATTTCATTCTTTTCTATAGATGCTGCCTAGCTTGCTGAGTTCCTCCAACATTTTGTGTGTGTTGCTTGGATTTTCAACATCTGAAGACTTTCCCTTGTTTGTCAGAGGTCCATGAGCCAATCCTCTTCAAAGGACTAAATTCCTGGGGGTTACTATCTCAAAAGACCTATCTTTGACCCAACATAAATATCATTGCAAGGAAAATACGACAGTGCCTCTACTTTCTTTGGAGTCTGCGAAGATTCAGCATGATATCAAAAACTTTGACGAACTTCTATAGATGTGCAGTGGAGAGTGTATTGACTGGCTACATCATGGTCTGGTACAGGAACACCAATGCCTTTGAATGGAAAATCTTGCAAAAGATAATGGATTTGGCACAGTACATTAAAGGTAAATCCCTCTCAACCACTGAGAATATCTACATGAAACGGTGTTGTAGGAAAGCAGCATCCATCTTCAAAAACCCTCACAATCCAGACCATGCTCTTTTCTCGCTGGTGCCATCAGGTAAAAGGTACAAGTGCCTCAGGACTCACACCACCAGGTCCAAGAACAGTGACTACCCCCCAACCATCAGGCTCTTGACAAAAGGGGATAACTACACTCATCTATTGAGCTACTCCCACAGTCAATGATCTCACTTTAATAACTCTTTACCTTGTTATTTAATGTTCTCATTATTTATTGCTATTTAATTATATTTAATTACTTGTGTTGGCATGTGGCCAAGTGACTGAGGCGTTGGTCTAGTGATCTGAAGGTCGCTAGTTCGAGCCTCAGCTGAGGTAGCGTGTTGTGTCCTTGAGCAAGGCACTTAACCACACATTGCTCAGCAACAACACCAGTGCCAAGCTGTATCGGCCCTTGCCCTTCCCTTGGACAACATCAGTGGCGTGGAGAGGGGAGACTTGCAGCATGGGCAACTGCCGGTCTCCTATACAACCCTCCCCAGGCCTGCGCCCTGGAAACTTTCCAAAGGTGCAAATCCATAGTCTCGTGAGACTAACGGATGCCTATTAATTATATTTGCATTTGCACAGTTTGTTGTCTTCTATGCTCTACTTGATCTTTCATTGATCCTGTTATAGTTACTATTCTATAGATTTGCTTAGTATACCCAGAGCAAAAAGAATCTCAGGTTTGCATGTTGTGACATACATGTACTCTGAAAATAAAATTTACTTTGAACTTTAATTTGTAGACCACATCCTTACTACTGTTTGGGGGGTCTGTATATAACTCCCATCAGGGTATTTTTACCCTTGCAGTTCCTTAGCTCTATCTGCAATGATTCAACACCTTCCAACCCTATGTCACCTCTTTCTAATGATTTGATTTCTTTTTTTTTTACCAACAGAACCACACCACTCCCTCCGGCTACTTGCCTGTCCTTTTGATACAACATATATCCTTGGCTGTTAAGCTTCCAGGTATAATCTTCTTTCAGTCATGATTCAGTGATACCTACATCATACATGACTGTGCTACAAGTTCATCAACCTTATTCCGTATACTGTGCGCATTCAAATACAACACCTTCGGTCCTGTATTCACCCTTTTCGATTTTGTCCACTTTTTACCTGGCAACTCATTCTCTTGACTGCAATTTTGCCCTATCGTCAGCCTCTCCTTTCTAGGAGTCTCACTGCCTCTGTTTGTAAACTAACTGCCTCATCCTCAGCACCATCACTTTGGTTCTCAACCGCCTGCCAAATGAGTTTAAACCCTCCTGAACAACTCTAGCAAACCCGCCCGCAAGAATATTGCTCCCTCTTTGGTTCAGGTGTAACCCGTCCCTTTTGTACAAGTCGTACCTTCCCCAGAAGAGATCCATAGATCTGAACACCTGCTTCCTGCACCAGTTCCTCAGCCATGCATTAACCCGCCAAATTATCTTATTCTTACCTTCACTGGCACATGGTACACGCAGCAATCTAGAGATTAATACCCTGCAAGTCCTGTTTTTTAGCTTTCTACCTAGCTCACTAAAATCTCTCTTCAGAACCCCCTTGTCTTGTCTACCTATGTCAGTGATGCCAGTATGTACCAAGACTTCTGGTTGCTCACCCATACCTTTGAGAATGTCATGGACCCAATCCAAGACATACCTGACCCTGACACCTGGGAGGCAACATACCATTTGGGTGTCTCTATCACACCCACAAAATCTCATCTCTGTTCCTCTGACTATGGAATCTCCTATCAACACAGCCGTTCTCCTTACTTCTCTGCTCTTCTGAGCCACAGCACCAGACTCCGTGCCAGAGTAGCTAAAGTTGTATACTTATTTTTTGAGGTGTACTCCGCACTGGCTGTGCATTTCCCTTCCTGCTTCTCAGTCACCAAGTTACTTACTTCTTGCACCATAGTGTTGACTACCTCCATGTAGCTCCAATCTATTCCCTCGATCTCCCATATAAGTCTAAGGTCATCAAACAGCAGCTCCATTTCCTTAATACGTTTTCTCAGAAGCTGCAGCTTGGTGCACCTGGTGCAGATGTGTTTATCTGGGATTCTGGATGTCTCCCAGACTTCCCACATCTCACACAGTACAAAACACTGCCATGGAGCCATTCTCAGATAAGGAATGAATAAGCAAAAAGAAAGAGCAACTACCAGATACTATACCTTTCCCAAGCCTCATCTTGCCAACACCACTCTAAACACTGGCACACTCAGAAGAATGGCCTCTCAGCTTGCACTTGCATTATTTTTCTTCACCCTTTTCTAATGAATTCTTCTCGGTGATTGGTCGCAGTCCAACTCCAAGAAACTGCCGTGATGCTCTGTCTTTTAAATCTTGATTTTGGACCTGATTGAAAAGGAAACTTTATTTATATACTTCCTTTTGTTGACTGGTTACAAGCAGAAGAAAAAATATTTAGTCCAGTTAGTCTGACCTCAGTGGTTTCGGGGAACTTGGAGGTACATGATAAAATAGGCTGAATTCAGCATAGTTTCCTTAATAGAAAATCTTGCCTGAGAAATCTGTTGATATTCTTTGAGTAGAATTGGGGGATGTTGTGTACTTTGATTTTCAGAATGCCTTTGACAAGGGACCTCACATGAGGCTGCTTAACAAATTAACAGCCTGTGGTATTACAGGAAAGATTCTAGCATGGATAAAGCAGTGGCTGATTGGCAGGAGGCAAAAAGTAGGAATAAAGGGAGCCTTTTCAGATTGGCTGCCAGTGGTGTTCTACAGGGGTCTGTGTTGAGACCATTCTCTTTACATTGTATGTCAATGATCTACATAATGGAATTGATGGCTTTACAGCTAGGTTTGTGGACAATGCTTTTGGACAAAATTTGAAGATGATATGAAGGTAGGTGGAGGGACAGGTAGTGCTGAGGAATCAGAGTGGCTACAGAAGGACTTGGACATTAGGAGAATGGGCAAAGAAGTGGCAGATAGACCACATGCTGTCTCTCCTGGGAAATCCTTGTTTTAATCTTTAAAGAACTCATCATGCAGAATGCCTGATCAAGTTTGCATAGCCCTCGCTAATGCACCCATGATTGACTATAGGGAGTTTGCTCAAATGGCTGATAGTCTACACCCAGCCAGACAGCATTGAATCATTCTTCCTTCTTTCCCTATTTCAATAAGCCCAGTCAGCAAGGCCCACAATATGAGGACGCCTGTGGCTGCAAAACAGACTATGCTGGGTGTGTGTGTTTTTACCATGCTCGATTTGGTACGAATGCTAGGAAGTTCCAACTTCCTTGCAGTTTTGACAGTGCCAGTGTATTGGGACATCAGAGGTCTGTGAGCACCGTGGTTTCCAGATGCAGGTTACTGTTTATTATGGACATCTTTCAGGGCAATGCTTCCAGTGTGATGTGAGTGCTCAAGCGAGTGTGTTGCCAGCATCATCTATTAATGAGAAGGTAAACGGCGATGAAACCTCGCTGGTGGCTGCCAATGACAGCAGGATCCAGACTTGCAGAATGCAATGGGTGACACTCTGCTTCAGTGGGCAACATTACACATGGGACTTTGTCCTGGCTAAAGTGGCAAGAATTCTGCTTGGTGCAGATTTCCTGTATGCCCAAGGACTATTAGTTGATCTTAAGAACTGCCAGCTTGTGAATATCAAGGAGCTTGGGTCGTTACCCTGCTTCTCCAATAAGCTCCCCACATTGATTCTATCAAGTGTATGCACCACCACATGTGAATTTACTCAGATGCTGTGCAATTTCCTAAACTACATCAAGCCCACATACTCCACTACAGTCATAAAACATGGGGTCGAGCGCCACATTATTACAACTAGCACGCACGTGTAGACTGGACCCAGAAAAGCTGGCAACCATGAAGGCTGAGTAAGCCAACATAGAAAAACTCAGAATTGTACAGTAACTGAAATGCCCAAGGGCTTCGCCCATCACATGGTTCCCAAGTGCAATGGTGGTTGCAGCTCATGTGGAGATTACTGATGCCTTAACGAGGTCACCACCTGCGATCATTAAGTGGTCCCACACATCCAAGACTTTTTGGCACATTTGGACGGAAAGTTAATTCTTTTGCAAAGTCACTTGAGTTAGGGCTGCCATCAGGTGCCTGTGTGCTTGGAGGACATTCCCAAAACAGAAACTGTTTGGCCTCTTTGAGTTTCTGTTCATAGCATTTAGGCTGAAATGCAGCACAGACTTTTCAATGGCTGATGTACTCTGTATTAATAGTGTTACGTTCCCCAGTAACCGGGTAATTTTCCAGCAAAGATAGATGGGTCCACCGAAGCCTGATGCTACTATTTTCAAACGTTTTTATTTATAAAGGGGCACAAACGTATGGTTAATACAAAACATTCAGATCATATACGTCGTCACAACTCAATCTAAAGCACAGGTATAGTAATAATCAATCAGAAATAAGCTCTATCGTTGTCTAGGGGTAATGTAGATATATATTGTTTACTGGATATTTAAAAGTCTTTTTGCGGTCACTGCAGTTCCACCCGCTGCCGTCGTTGTGGTGTCGCGTTGGTGCACTTTTGTTAGACAGAGAGAGAGAGGGGGGGATGAAAGAGTTACCCGACCGGTTTTCCAACCTGGAAGAGTTCGGTTTGTCGGAGCCTCGTTGGGGGAATGAACGCTCATCTGTGGCCTCCCCTGTAGCTAAGCCGTTCTTCCGTTGTGGGGTCGCCAATCCCAGGCAAGGAAAAGACGCACACGAACCCCACTACCGGCTGTCGCTCTCAAAACGCTGTCGCAAGATCTCAAGCGTGTCTTCTGGTGCATCTGAAGGGGTCCTCCCCCCCAGACCCTCCTTTATACTTCCTCACGGGACCGCCGGTGTCAATCTCTCTCAACCAGCCCACTTTGCCCGAGGGCTTTACACGTGGTCTTCATGAGACAATAGTCAAAGAGTCTCTTTATTCTGCTTCCCGGGGGAACGTGGTCTTCAGCACGTCTCCCTCTCTCTCTTGGGTCATTTGACCCCCCCCCTTGACTAGGGCTCTTGCGAATCTCACAAAGGAGGGGGCTGGGGTCATAACAATAGACTTAGATTTTTCTTTTTGTTTAACTGGATGACGTACCTGTTGCCAGTGTATCCAAATCCAAACATGTATCTCATCATCTCTGTGTACTTTGAGAGTTGAACCCAACACAGGTTGATTATTAACCTTGCTAAATGCCAGTTTGGGTCGTCAACCGTTGACTTTCTCAGCCATCACATCTCCGCAGAATGTCCAAAACCCTTCCTATCAAAAGTAACACTATTATAAATTTTCCACTGCTCCGCACTGCTAAATAAAGCTACAAGAGTTTTTAGGCATGGTGAATTTCTATCACCACTCCTTTCTGTGAGTTGCTGAACCCATGCTCCTCCTGTATAATGCGCTTAAAGGCGATACCCCTAATCATGTGCTTGACTGGTTAGCAGACAACACCAGGGTATTTGATGATACCAAATGAGCAATTTCTAACTCAACCCGACTGGTGCACCTGCTCCCCTACGCACCCATAGCCATTACTATTCAGATTATATACGCTTCAGACTGTGCTGTGGGTGCTGTGCACGAACAGTTGGTCACAAGCATATGGCAGCCACTTGCCTTCTTCAGCCAGCAGTTACGTCTCCTCGAAAGAAAGTACAACACGTTTGACCATGACCATCTTGGTCTCTATTAGGCTGTCCACCATTTTCGTTTTTTCTAGAGGGTCGCCATTTCACATTGTTTGCTCACTATAAACCCCTTTACACATATGTATGCGATGGCCAAAATATCAGACCCTCGGCTTGCACGGCAGCAACATCACTGGTGTACATATCCTAGTTAATAATGGATATACAACATATCAAGGGGAAAAATAATATTGTGGCTGATTGCCTCTTACGGCCAGCCACTGAGGCAGTGGAAAAATAATATTGTGACTGATTGCCTCTTACGGCCAGCCACTGAGGCAGTGCACGTAGGGCTTGACTATGCAGGCCTAGCAGCCAGCCAAGTGACTGACCCAGAGGACCAGGCTCTTAGAACAACAGTCAAAACCTGAGTGACAGTTTGACATTGTCAACGTGGACCTCGTTGGCAGTCCTGCAGTTTCACGCACCTGCTTACCATGGTGGAGCATCCCTCCAGGTGGCCGGGTTTGCCCTATAGCATCAACGATGGTCACAGACATGACTTGGGCATTTATCAGTTCCTGAGTTGCTCAGTTTGGCACCCCATCTGATATTTCCTCTGACCATGTAGGAAATATCAGGCATCTGGGTTGTGATGTGCCGGAACATCTGCATTAGGTTACATCACACCATGGCATATCACCCACAGTCCAACGGTCTATGTGAATAGTTTCACAGCTCCTTAAAGACTGCTCTGAAGGCTTCTTTGACTGATGAATGTAGGCATTATTGTCTCCTGTGAGTTCCACTGCAGCTCAAACAACTCCAAAACAGGACCTACAGTTGTCCGTGGCTAAGTTGGTATACAGGCAGCCATTATGAGTGCCAGGTAATTTTATTCCTGGTGTCACGACCACCTGGTTGGTCTTCCACCCTCCTCGGTAAATTCAATTCCTTTGTACCTATCCCTACCTCCCATTATGTTGTATAGCACTCTAGGGTTCCTGTTGGCCTACTTTCTGCCTTGTTTGTTTTTGTCCGCTGTGATGCACATCAACATCCCCTTCTGCCCATTCTGCATTTTGAAACAGAGAGAAAAGACATTAATTACAGATAAGAGTGGTAAACATGACTGCGTTTTGGTAGGTTGTCTTAAACTGTCCCACCAAGATTTGGAATATTCTGTTACCTTGCCCTTTGCATCACAGTATGATCATGAATGAATCAGCACACTGCTGAACAAGCCAGAAGGCCCAGCTGTTACTCCACCCATAGAACATGAGACCCCATTCCCCCACCTGACTAAACCCAGGAAGGTCACCCCATCTTCCATCCACCTGACTACACCGGGGGGGCACCCCATTCCCCTAGTTAACTAAACCTGGCAGGAGGTATAACCCTATACCCCATCCACCTGACTACAACCAGGGGTCACCCCATTCACCAACCACCTGACAACATCCCAGGAGGGGATGATCCTGTTCCCCCACCTGACTACACCCCAGGGGAAGGTTATCCCATTCTCCCCACTTGACAACACCTGGGGGGGGGTCACTACATTCTCTCTGCCTGAGTACACCCAGGGGGAGTCACCCCAGACCTGACTAACCTGACTACACAGAGGGATCACCCCCATCTCCCCACCAAATACACCATCGGTGAGTCACCCTGCTCACCTCACCAGACTCACCCCTGTGTTCACCCAGTTCCCCCACCTGACTACACCAAGGCAGGGTTCACCATTATCCACCATCCACCTGACTACACAGGGGGGCTGGGGGTGGTCACCCTGATACCTCATACTCCTCCCATCCATCTGACTACACTTGTGAGGTATTTCATCTGATTTCTCCTACCTGACTACAACTGGGGCTGAAGGCAAAGAGGCCTACTTCCTACCACCTGACTACACCCTGGGAGGGGCGAGGTCGCCTACTTCCTCCCATCTAACAACACCAGGGGGGAGGTCAACCATTCTCCCACCAAAGGGTGCTCACCCCATTCTCCCCTGCTGACTACACCCGGGGAGTCACACCATTCCCCCAATCCATCTGACTACGCCCGGGGCATCAACCTGTTCTCACCACCTGACTACATGTGGGGGGGGGGGGGGGTTTACCTGATCCTACATCCACCCAACCACAAACAGGGGGTTCACCCCATTCTCCCACTTGGGGGGTCACCCCATTCACCCTACTACATTCCAAGGGTCACCCATTTCTCCACCCATCGGACAACACCCTGGGGGAGGTGGGATTCCACTCCGTTCATCCCACTGGACTACACCCAGGGTGGTCACTGCATTCCTCACCCACCAGAGGGTCTCCCAGTTCCTCCATCCACCAGACAAAACCCTGGGGGGGTTCACCCCATTCCCCCCACAGGACTACACCCAAGGTGTTACCCTATTCCCCCCAGCTGACTACACCTGAAGGGTCACGACAATCCCCCCGGCTGACTACACCCGAGGTGTCACAACCGTTCACCCCACTGGACTACACAAAGTGGAGTCACCCCATTCTCCCACATGACTGCACCTGGGGGGGATCACCCTTTTCCCCTATTCACCTGATTACACCCAGGGGTCACCCCATTCCTCCACCCACCTGACAAAATCCCAGGTGGGAGATACCACATTCCCTGACCTGACTACACCAGTGGGGTTACCCTGTTTCCCCATTCAGCTACCTACACTCGGTGGGGGGGCTCACCCAGTTCCCCTATCCACCTGCCTACACCCGATGGGGGAGTGGGAAAAACCCCGTTCCACAATCCACCGAACTACACCCGACGAGGGTCACTGCATTCCCACACCGGATTACAGCCGGAGGGGGGTCACTGCATTCCCACACCCTGACTAAACCCAAATGGGTCAATGCATTCCCACACCTAACTACACCCAGAGAGGGTCACTGCATTCGAACACCTGACTACACCCAGAGAGGGTCACTGCATTCCCACACCTAACTACACCCAGAGAGGGTCACTGCATTCCCACACCTAACTACACCCAGAGAGGGTCACTGCATTCCCACACCTAACTACACCCAGAGAGGGTCACTGCATTCCCACACCTAACTACACCCAGAGAGGGTCACTGCATTCGAACACCTGACTACACCCAGAGAGGGTCACTGCATTCCCACACCTAACTACACCCAGAGAGGGTCACTGCATTCCCACACCTAACTACACCCAGAGAGGGTCACTGCATTCCCACACCTAACTACACCCAGAGAGGGTCACTGCATTCCCACACCTAACTACACCCAGAGAGGGTCACTGCATTCCCACACCTAACTACACCCAGAGAGGGTCACTGCATTCGAACACCTGACTACACCCAGAGAGGGTCACTGCATTCCCACACCTAACTACACCCAGAGAGGGTCACTGCATTCCCACACCTAACTACACCCAGAGAGGGTCACTGCATTCCCACACCTAACTACACCCAGAGAGGGTCACTGCATTCGAACACCTGACTACACCCAGAGAGGGTCACTGCATTCCCACACCTAACTACACCCAGAGAGGGTCACTGCATTCCCACACCAAACTACACCCAGAGAGGGTCACTGCATTCCCACACCTAACTACACCCAGAGAGGGTCACTGCATTCCCACACCTAACTACACCCAGAGAGGGTCACTGCATTCGAACACCTGACTACACCCAGAGAGGGTCACTGCATTCCCACACCTAACTACACCCAGAGAGGGTCACTGCATTCCCACACCTAACTACACCCAGAGAGGGTCACTGCATTCCCACACCTAACTACACCCAGAGAGGGTCACTGCATTCGAACACCTGACTACACCCAGAGACGGTCACTGCATTCCCACACCTAACTACACCCAGAGAGGGTCACTGCATTCCCACACCTAACTACACCCAGAGAGGGTCACTGCATTCGAACACCTGAATACACCCAGAGAGGGTCACTGCATTCCCACACCTAACTACACCCAGAGAGGGTCACTGCATTCCCACACCTAACTACACCCAGAGAGGGTCACTGCATTCCCACACCTAACTACACCCAGAGAGGGTCACTGCATTCGAACACCTGACTACACCCAGAGAGGGTCACTGCATTCGAACACCTGACTACACCCAGAGACGGTCACTGCATTCCCACACCTAACTACACCCAGAGAGGGTCACTGCATTCCCACACCTAACTACACCCAGAGAGGGTCACTGCATTCCCACACCTAACTACACCCAGAGAGGGTCACTGAATTCCCACATCTAACTACACCCAGAGAGGGTCACTGCATTCGAACACCTGACTACACCCAGAGAGGGTCACTGAATTCCCACATCTAACTACACCCAGAGAGGGTCACTGCATTCGAACACCTGACTACACCCAGAGAGGGTCACTGCATTCGAACACCTGACTACACCCAGAGAGGGTCACTGCATTCGAACACCTGACTACACCCAGAGAGGGTCACTGCATTCCCACACCTAACTACACCCAGAGAGGGTCACTGAATTCCCACATCTAACTACACCCAGAGAGGGTCACTGCATTCGAACACCTGACTACACCCAGAGACGGTCACTGCATTCCCACACCTAACTACACCCAGAGACGGTCACTGCATTCCCACACCTAACTACACCCAGAGAGGGTCACTGCATTCCCACACCTAACTACACCCAGAGAGGGTCACTGCATTCGAACACCTGACTACACCCAGAGAGGGTCACTGCATTCCCACACCTAACTACACCCAGAGAGGGTCACTGCATTCGAACACCTGACTACACCCAGAGAGGGTCGCTGCATTCCCACACCTAACTACACCCAGAGAGGGTCACTGCATTCGAACACCTGACTACACCCAGAGAGGGTCACTGCATTCGAACACCTGACTACACCCAGAGAGGGTCACTGCATTCCCACACCTAACTACACCCAGAGAGGGTCACTGCATTCCCACACCTAACTACACCCAGAGAGGGTCACTGCATTCCCACACCTAACTACACCCAGAGAGGGTCACTGCATTCCCACACCTAACTACACCCAGAGACGGTCACTGCATTCCCACACCTAACTACACCCAGAGAGGGTCACTGCATTCCCACACCTAACTACACCCAGAGAGGGTCACTGCATTCCCACACCTAACTACACCCAGAGACGGTCACTGCATTCCCACACCTAACTACACCCAGAGAGGGTCACTGCATTCCCACACCTAACTACACCCAGAGAGGGTCACTGCATTCCCACACCTAACTACACCCAGAGAGGGTCACTGCATTCCCACACCTAACTACACCCAGAGACGGTCACTGCATTCCCACACCTAACTACACCCAGAGAGGGTCACTGCATTCCCACACCTAACTACACCCAGAGACGGTCACTGCATTCCCACACCTAACTACACCCAGAGAGGGTCACTGCATTCCCACACCTAACTACACCCAGAGAGGGTCACTGCATTCCCACACCTAACTACACCCAGAGAGGGTCACTGCATTCCCACACCTAACTACACCCAGAGACGGTCACTGCATTCCCACACCTAACTACACCCAGAGAGGGTCACTGCATTCCCACACCTAACTACACCCAGAGAGGGTCGCTGCATTCCCACACCTAACTACACCCAGAGAGGGTCACTGAATTCCCACATCTAACTACACCCAAGGGGGTCACCCTATTTTTTCCCTGCTGAGTACACTTGGGGGTGGGGTCACCTGATTTCTCCATCCACCTGACCACACAGGAAGCCACCCCATTCCCCCCACCTGACTACACCTGGGGATGGTCACCCCATTCCCCCACCTGACTACACCAGGGGTTTGACACCCCATCACGCCATTTGACTACATCCAGGATGAATTTTATCAAGTTCACCTATCCACTTGACCACACCTGAGGGTTGTCACCCCATTTCTCCCCCCACCTGACTACACCTGTGGGTTGTCACCCTGTCCTCCCATTTGACTATACCAAAATGAATTTTACCCAGTTCCCCCATCCACTTGACCACACCTGGGGGTTGTCACCCTGTCCCTCACCCCACCTGACTACAACCCAGGGGCGATTTCACTGGGTTCCTCCATCCATCTGACTACTCACAGAGGAGGTCACCTCATTCCCCCATCCACCTGACTATACCAAGGGGGAGTGTCACCCCATTTGGGTGTCACCTGGTTTCCCCATCCACCGAACTACACCCAGGGGATGTCATTCTGTTCTTCCATCCTCCTGACTATACCTGGGGGAGTGTCACCCCATTCCTGTCATAAGGTGGGCACTGGGAGCAGACACTGAAGCACCAGGAACTGGACTGGACTAGAGTTAGGGATGGGACAGGACACAGACTAGGAGCCGGGACAGGAACACAGACTTTGGCTAGGAAAGCGGGACCAGGACAAGGAACTGGGAACTAGGATCCTGGGCTTGGACTCTGAGCCAGAGACTGGACAAGGACCCAGAACCTGGGTCTTGACTCGGGCTCAGACCCCGGAACTGGGCGAATACATGACGTGTCTACAGGACTGGACCTGGCTTGGGTACTTCCAGGCTTGGCTGCAGGACTAGGTGAGGCTTGGGTTCTTTATAGAATAGTACAGCACATTACAGGCTCTTCGGCCCACAATGTTGTGCTGACCCTCAAACCCTGCCTCACATATAACACCCCACCTTAAATTCCTCCATATACTTGTCTAGTAGTCTCTTAAACTTGACTAGTGTGTCCGCCTTCACCACTGACTCAGGCAGCGCATTCCACACACCAACCACTCTCTGAGTGAAAAACCTTCCTCTAATATCCCCCTTGAACTTCCCTCCCCTTAACTTAAAGCCATGTTCTCTTGTACTGAGCAGTGCTGCCCTGGGGAAGAGGCGCTGGCTGTCCACTCTGTCTATTCCTCTTAATATCTTGTACACCTCTATCATGTCTCCTCTCATCCTCCTTCTCTCCAAAGAGTAAAACCCTAGCTCCCTTAATCTCTGATCATAATCCATACTCTCTAAACCAGTCAGCATTCTGGTAAATCTCCTCTGCACCCCCTCCAATGCTTCCACATCCTTCCTATAGTGAGGTGACCAGAACTGGACACAGTACTCCAAGTGTGGCCTAACTAGAGTTTTATAGAGCTGCATCATTACAACGCATCTCTTAAACTCTATCCCTCGACTTATGAAAGCTAACACCTCATAAGCTTTCTTAACTACCCTATCTACCTGTGAGGCAACTTTCAGGGATCTGTGGACACGTACCCCCAGATCCTTCTGCTCCTCCACACTACCAAGTATCCTGCCATTTACTTTGTACTCTACCTTGGAGTTTGTCCTTCCAAAGTGTACCACGTCACACTTCTCCGGGTTGAACTCCATCTGCCACTGCTCAGCCCACTTCTGCATCCTATCAATGTCTTTCTGCAATCTTTGACAATCCTCTACACTATCTACAAGGCTTGGCTGCTGGACTAGATATGGAACTCCTGCACAGGACGAGGCACATGGACAGGACAAGAACCCGAAGCCTTGACTCAATCTTGGGACACAGGAACATGGAGCCTTGGTGTTGAGAGAGATAGGAACACAGAGCCAGGACCCTTCCTTAGGAACAGGACTTGGGGCTGGGGCTCTACATAGAGTCAGGACCCTTCCTAGGGAGCAGGACGTAGGGCCGGGACTCATACACAGAACACAGTGAGATGGTTCCCAACACAAGGTAGCGGCAAACAGCCAGATCTACCTAGCAAAGGCATGGATACAGAGACAGTTCCAAACAACGACAGACAGTTCCTTATCTAGACACAGCAAAACTCCAGTCTTGTTCTGGCAGTAGAACTTGACAGCGATACAGGCGAGGTTGCAGGCTAAGGCTAAGGCTTCAGGGGGAAGGTGAAGGGAAGGGAACAGTCCAGCAAATGAAGCTGAAACCAGGAGCTACAGTATTTATGTAGCCACCCCAAAATGAGAATCAGGTGCCTCAATTAGAGCACCCAACAAGGGAAAACCAGAAAACCTGGAATAAGGAATGATGGACCGGACCGTGAACCGGAATGCAGATATCACGGACTGGACCATGACAATTCCCCAATACTCCTGACTCTACCTAGGAGTGTCACCCCATTCCCCAATCCTCCTGACTACACCCAGGGGAGTCACCCCATCCCCCAATCCTCCTGACTACACCCAGGGGTGCCACCCTGTTTCCCCATCCACCTGACTACACCATTCCCTCACCTGACCACATGGCGGCGGGGGAGGGGGGGGGGGTTGCACACTGTTTCCCCATCACAAGTCAAGTGAAGTCAACTTTTATTGTCATTTCGACCATAACTGCTGGTACAGTGCATAATAAAAATGAGACAACGTTTTTCAGGACCATGGTGTTACATGACACAGTACAAAAAACTAGACTGAACTACGTAATAAAAAAAACAGAGAAAGCTACACCAGACTACAGACCTACACTGGACTGCATAAAGTGCACAAAAACAGTGCCGGCATTACAATAAATAATAAACAGGACAGTAGGGCAAGGTGTCAGTCCAGGCTTCGGATATTGAGGAGTCTGATAGCCTGGGGGAAGAAACTGTTACATAGTCTGGTCGTGAGAGCCCGAATGCTTGGAGCCTTTTCCCAGACGGCAGGAGGGAGAAGAGATTGTATGAGAGGTGCATGGGGTCCTTCGTAATGCTGTTTCCTTTGCGGATGCAGCGTGTAGTGGAAATGTCCGTGATGGCAGGAAGAGAGACCCCAATGATCTTCTCAGCTGCCCTCACTATCCGCTGCAGGGTCTTGTGATCCGAGATGGTGCAATTTCCGAACCAGGTTTCCTCCGGGTTTGTTTCTGCCTGGCTACTTCCAGGAGTCACCCTGTTCGCCCACCTGACTACACACGGGGGAGTCGGGGTAGTCACCCTGTTCCTCTATCTACCTGACTATATCATGGGAGGGTGTGGGGGTCACAGTGGTCATTACATCTGTGGGTCTAGCTTCGGCATGTGACAGGAATCTGGAGCATCCAGCGGATTTCACACGCTCCCAGATTGATTGTGCATACTGTTCAGACCGGACTCCCGAGGCCGCGGTTCTCCCTGGTGGAATCTTCAACATCACATGGAGGTTAGGGCTGGATCTCTCCGTGAGCCTGTGTAAAACCCTGAGGCAGAGGCTCTCCCAACTGTAAGCCTGGCCACTTAGACAGTTAATGTAAAATTCTCTGTCTCTCCCAGTAGGTCTTGAACTCAGGGTCCTAGAATCCTATCTCTCCAGTTCACTAGTGATCCTGAAACTGAGCGAAGGTCAGACGCACACGGTGGTTCAAGGGGTGGAGCCGCTCTGATAAGGAAGGAGAAGATTAGTTTTACCTGTACATTGGAACATAAATGCATCATTTGCATCAACAACCTACAGTCTAAGGATGTCCTGGGGGCAGCCCGCAAGTGTCGCCACACATTCTAACCGCTAACATTGCATGCTCATAATTTACCCTAAACTGTACATCCTTGTACTGTGCAAGGAAACCGGAGCACCCGGAGGAAACCAACAAAGTTGCGGAGAAAGCGTAAAAACTGCTTACTGACAGCGGCAGGAATTGAACCCGAGTCGCTGGCGCAATAAACGATATTACCATGCCGCCCTCACCAGGGACTGTGGCCGGCTGGAGAGGTGGGGGGAGCGGGATGGTGCTCCCTCGGGGCTGCCATCGGATGTTACCAGACTTCGGGCAGAGACTGGGAGAGTGCCGAAGTATTGTGGGCTCTGTAGGGCAAGGGATGGGTTATCAAGGACAGAGCTGAGGACCAGGTAGAGGGGCTGGTCTGACCGATGCCGGGGTGTACGGCCAGAACATAGCCAGGTGGTCGCAGAGCTGGAAGCCCACCCAGGGCGCTAGGACCCTGCCCGCTCCAAACCTGCGCACTCCCCTCTCCGAATTCCTCTCGTGGGTATAAAATTAAAAAGAAATAAACTCCGTTTGTAAAACATTCGCTTAGAATTTGGAGCTGTTCCTTTTACAGGCTAATATTTGGACTAGTGAGGAAAAAAATCGCTTTGATCCGTGTTTACATTCGGAGTTCCATACGGGCCGCCGAGACCAGCCACTGACCTAAGCACAAGAGCACTGGTGGGGCGGACAGCGAGCAGTCAGCAACGTCCCTGGACAGCGTGAACTGGCTGACGCCGGAACGTGTGGGAGAATAACTCAAGACAGCACCGAAAGACCCGGAACAGAGCGGAGAGACTCGGGACAAAGAGGGACTGAACCAAGACAAAAAGGGATTGATGGGTTCACTGCAAACACATCAATCCTATTTCACACCCATCACCCACACTAAAGGGGGGGGGCAATGTACAGACGCCGATTAACCCACCGACCCGCACGTGAGATAAGTCAAGAAACCGGATGCGAGGGACAGGCGAAAGGAGTTAGCTGGTGCAAAGCGAACGACGCGGGCAGATCTGTCCAGATGCTGTTTATCGACTACAGCTCAGCATTTAACACAATCATTCCCACATCTTGATTGAGAAGTTGCAGAACCTAGGTACCTCTGCAATTTGGATCTTCAATTTCCTAACTGGAAGACCATAATCTGTGCGGATTGGTGATAACATATCCTCCTCGCTGTCGATGGTGCACCTCAGGGGTGTGTGCTTAGCCCACTGCTCTTCTATCTCTACACCCATGAATGTGTGGCTAGGCATAGGTCAAAGACCATCTATAAATGTGCTGACGATACAAACATTGTTGGTAGAATCTCAGGTGGTGACGAGAAAACGTACAGGAGTGAGATATACCAACAACCTGGCACTCAACGTCAGTAAAACGGAAGAGCTGATTGTGGACTTCAGGAAGGATAAGACGAAGGAACACGTCAGTCCTCATGGAGGGATCAAAAGTGGAGAGAGTGAGCAGTTTCAAGTTCCTGGATGTCAAGATCTCTGAGGATCTAACCTAGTCGATGCAGTTATAAAGAAGGCAAGACAGCGACTATACTTCATTAGGAGATTGAAGAGGTTTGGTATATCAAGAAATACACTCGAAAAAAATTCTATAGACATACCGTGGAGAGCATTCTGACAGGCTGCATCACTGTTAAGTTAACAAATTTCACGACACATGCCGGTGATAATAAACCTGATTCTGATTCTGAGAACTAACCTCGAGAAGCAGCGGGCAGTAACCCCGGCGGAGCGGGCTGACCCGAGGTAGAGCAGAACGAATCCCGGCGAGGAATGGGGGAGGGGGAAAGGCGGGGGAGCTACGGCACAGGACCGAAAGAAGCTGCAGAGGGTTGTAAACTTGTCGGCTGCGTCTTGGGTACCAGTCTACAAAGTACCCAGGACATCTTCAAGAAGCGTTTTCTCAGAAAGGCAGCGTCCATTATTAAGGATCCCCAGCACCCAGGGCATGCCCTTTTCTCACTGTTAACATCAGGTAGGAGGTACAAAAGCCTGAAGGCACACTCTCAGTGATTCAGGAACGGCTTCTTCCCCTCTGCCTAAATGGACATTGAACTTATGAACACGACCTCACTTTTTAAGTATATATTATTTCTGTTTTTGCACGATTTTTAATCTATTCAATATACGTATACTGTAATTGATTTACTTATTTATTATTTTTTTCTTCTTTTATATTATGGGTTGCTGAACCGAGGCAGGGGAGGGGACTGACCCGGGATGTGGGGGGGGGGGGGGGCGGCGGGGAGGAGTGAATCGTGACAGAGCAGGCTGACCCACGACGGGAGGGAGTAACCCGGGACTCAATTATTGTAGAGAGAAGATAGAGAGTGTCTGTGATCTGCGGGTACGAGGGGAAATTGTTGGTTCAGTTGTCTTTAGCGCGCGGGTCGGAAGCCGAGAGGGGGGAGAGTGCAGAATGATTATGTGAAAACTTCCAAGTATAGTGGACGGATTCCGCAAAGCTGAATGTTGCGTGTTGAAAGTTTCGGGTTGGAACTGCCCACTCCACGGCTGCAATACATAAACAGATGATGTGTATTCTTTCCACTCATGGCTGATTTAACGTCTCTCTGCTTCAGGAAAGCAGACAACATAAGAGCTGCTCCCAGGCCGAACATTCTTCCTTCAGGCAGAATTAAGAACACTTCAACGAGCAATGAAGTTCTAAAATTGGCAATGTAATTCTAACATGGGCAAATGTGGTTTGTGTAGATGGCAGAAAGGACAGGATTGAGGTTGTGGGCTGAAAGGTCTTTTCTGTGCTGTAAGACCATGGTTCTTTTGGTTCATTGAAGAACATTAAACACAAGTAATTATCTACATTAAACTAAAGCAAAATAGTAAAGCAACAACCTTCTCTTTTAGAGTCAATACAGCTCAGCAACAGGCCCTTCAGCCCATCTAGTCCATGCTGAACTATTAGTCTGCCCGGTCCCATAGACCTGCATCAGGACTATTGCCCTCCATAGCACTCTCATCCATTTACCTATCCAAATTCTTCCAGTGAGATCAGACCATAAGACAAAGGAGCAGAATTAGGCCATTCAGCACATTGGTCTGCTCCGCCATTCCATCATGGCTGATCCCAGCTCCCACTCAACCCCATACACCTGCCTTCTCGTCATATCCTTTGATGCCCTGACTGATCAGGAAATAATCAACTTTCGCCTTAAATATACAAAAGGATTTAGCCTCCACTGCAGTCTGTGGCAGAGCATTCCACAGGTTTACTACTCTTTGGCTAAAAAAAATTCCTCCTTACCTCTGTTCTAAAGGGTCAGCCCTCAGTTTTGAGGCTGTGCCCCCTAGTTCTGGATACCCCCACCATAGGAAACATCCTCTCTGCATCCACCTTTCAACATTCGGTAGGTTTCAATGAGATCCCCCTGCATTCTTCTAAATTCCAGTGGGTACAAGCCTAAAACTGCCAAACACTCTTCATATGTTAACCCCTTCATTCCCAAAATCATCCTCGTGAACCTCCTCTGGACTCTCTTCAAAGACAACACATCCTTTCTGAGATATGGGGCCCAAAACTGTTGACAATACTCCAAATGTAGCCTGACTAGTATCTTATAAAGGCTCAGCATTATCTTCTTGATCTTATATTTTTTTCCCTTTGAAATAAATGCCAACATTACATTTGCCTTCTTTACCACAGACTCAACCTGTAAATTAACCTTCTAGAAATTTTACACGAGGACTCCTAACTCCCTCTGCACCTCTGATGTTTGAACCTTCTCCTCATTTAGATAATAGTCCACACCATTGTTCCTTTTACCAAAATTAATCATAGTACATTACCCAACAATATATTCTATCTGCCACTTATCCTGGACTAAGTCCTGCTGCAATCACATTGGTTCCTCAGCACTACCTACCCATCTGCAAACTTTGCCACAAAACCAACAATTCCATTATCTAAATCACTGACAAACAATGTGAAAAGCAGGAACACCACTAGTCACCAGCAGCCAACCAGAAAAGGCCCCTTTTATTCCCAATCGCTGCTTCTTGCTGTGTCAGCCATTCCGCTATTCATGCCAGTGTCTTTCCTGTAACGCCATAGGATTTTATCTTGTTAAGCAGCCTGATGTGGCACCTTATCAAACACCTTCTGAGAATCCAAGTAAATGACATCCTCTGCCACTGCCTCTCCTTTGTCCGTGTTACTTCCTCAAAGAACTCTAACAGATTTGTCAGGCAAGATTTCCCTTTACAGAAACCATGCTGATTTTGACTTATCATTAGTCTCCAAGTACCTCAAAACCTCATCCTTAATAATACTTTCCCAACCACTGAGGTTAGGCTAACTGGTCTAGAATTTCCATACTTCTGTCTTCTTCTCTTCTTGAAGAGTGGAGTGATATTTGCAATCTTCCAGTCCTCCAGGACCATGCCAGAATCAAGTGATTCTTGAAAGATCATGACCAATGCATCTTCTATTTCTTCAGCAACCTCTCTCAGGATTCTAGGATGTAGTCCATCTGCTCCAAGTGACTCATCTGCATTAAGACCTTTGAGTTTGCCTAGCACTTCTTCCTTTGTAATAGCAATGACACTCACTTGTGCTCTGTGATGCTCACAGACCTCTGGCACACTGTCTACAATGAAGACAGATGCAAAGTGCACTTTCAGTTCATCTGCCATTTCTTTGTCCCCCATTACTACCTCATCAGCATCATTTTCCAGTGATCCAATATCAACTCTCACCTCCCTTTTACTCTTTATATAACTGAGAAATCTTTTGGTATCCTGCTTTATATTATTGGCTGGTTTGCCCTCATATTTAATCTTTTCCCTTCTTAGAGCTTTTTTAGTTGTATTTTGTTGGATTTTAAAAGCATCCCAATCTTCCAACTTCCCACTCACTTTTGCTAACTTATATGCCCTTTCCTTGGCTTTTATACAGTCCTTAATTTCCTTTGTCAGTCACGGTTGCCATTTGACAACTTCTTTCCACGTGGGACATACCAATCCTGTGCCTTGTGAACTATTCTCAGAAACTTCAGCCATCTCTGCTCTGCTGTCATACCTGCCAGTATCCTCCTCCAATCCACCTGGGCAAACTCCTCTCTCATGCCTCTGTAATTCTCTTTATTCCACTGCGATACAGATACATCAGGCTTATTCTTATCCCTCAAATTGCAGCTTGAATTCAGTCATATTATGATCATTGCCTCCTAAGGATTCCTTTATGTTAAGCTTCCTAATAAGATCTGGGTAATTACACAACACCTAATTTAAGATGCCTTTCCCCGAGTAGGTTCAACCACAAGCTGCTCTAAAAAGCCATCTCACAGGCATTCAACAAATTCCCTCTTGTGATCTGACACCTGATTTTCTCAATCCCCTTGCATAGTGAAGTCCTCTATAACAATTGTGTCATTACCCTTATTACATGCCATATAAAATTACATATAAAATTCTAAAGGGATTGGACAGGCTAGATGCAGGAAGATTGTTTCCGATGTTGGGGAAGTCCAGAACGAGGGGTCACAGTTTAAGGATAAAGGGGAAGCCTTTTAGGACCGAGATGAGGAAAAAATTCTTCACACAGTGTGTGGTGAATCTGTGGAATTCTCTGCCAGAGGAAACAGTTGAGGCCGGTTCATTGGCTATATTTAAGAGGAAGTTAGATATGGCCCTTGTGGCTAAAGGGATCAGTGGGTAAGGGGAGAAAGCAGGTACAGGGTTCTGAGTTGGATGATCAGCCATGATCATACTGAATGGCAGTGCAGGCTCGAAGGGCCAAATGGCCTACTCCTGCAACTATTTTCCATGTTTCTATGCCTTTTCCAGCTCCCTTTGCAATCTCTATGCCACATCTTTGCTACTCTTTGGAGGCCTATATATGATTCCCATAATGTTATATTTTACCCTTGCAGTTTCTTAATTCCACCCACAAAGATTCAGCATTCTCTGACCCTTTGTTACCTCTTTCTAAAGATGTAATTCCATCTCTTACCAACAGAGCTACACCACTGCCTATGCTTTCCTACATGTTGTTTCAATACAGAGTATATCCTTTTATGTTAAGCTCCCAACTATAGAACCATAGAATATTACAGCACAGAAACAGGCCTTTTGGCCATTCTTGGCTGTGCCGAACCATTTTTCTGCTTAGTCCCACTGACCTGCACCTGACCCATATCCCTCCATACACCTCTCATCCACGTACCTGTCCAAGTTTTTCTTAAATGTTAAAAGTGAGCCGGCATTTACCACTTCATCTGGCAGCACTCTCCCACCACTCTCTGTATGAAGAAGCCCCCCCCCCCCATGTTCCCTTTAAACTTTTCCCCCTTCACCTTAACCCATGTCCTCTGGTTTTTTTCTCCCCTAACCTCAGTGGAAAACACCTGCTTGCATTCACTCTATCTATACCCATCATAATTATGGCCCCTTCCAGCCACAACTCAGTGATTGTTGGTTTTGGGGCTTGTGAGCTGAATTCCCAATGGAAGCCACTGTCATCCTGGGACTCACCACCAACCTTCATGATGGATCAGAGTGACAGACACTAAATCTTTTAGGAAGTTCAGGAAGACCAGGACCCTTGTAAACCTGGTAGACAGAGACATTCACATACCTGAGTGTTGGACATCTGCATTAAATTGTGTGAGTAAATCCCATTTATTGGGGATAGTTTATGTGATACGTTATAGAGCGGGGAAGAATATATGTGGCACTGTGTTTCAGTCATGAGTAATATGAGCACATTCAGTATATTAGAGTAATGAGATGATCGGGTGGAGGGTTAATCAAATTGGGAGGTTATGTATCATTGGTTACATGTGACATGATATATCAAGTCACACAGATTGGACATGAAATTACAGGCAGTATATGTTACAGATAGCAACTGTGGTAGATATGAACACAGGATTTCAGAGCCTCACCCTTTACCATGATCTGGGCTGACCTGTAGTGGCATCATCCCGCATTCTCCTTTCCCCATATTCCTTTATTTCCACAGTAACCAGCAAACTATCAACCTTTATTGTGAATGAATTCAGGGACTGAATCTCCTTTGCTCCATGGCGCACAGAATACTCCATAGATTCAATTTCTGGATGAAGAAATTTCTCAATGATCTCGCTTTTTAGTCCTTGGGGATTAGAGTCACAGAGTCGTAACGAGTAGAAACAGAACCTTCGGCCCAACTCGTCCATACCAATTGAGGCCAGTCCCATTTGCCCACATTATAAACCTTTCCTATCAGTGTATGTGTCAAACTGTGCCGTTGTACCCCACTCAACCAATTCCTCTGGCAGTTCATTACATATACGTACACATCATCTTCTGAGTGGAAAAGTTGACCCTGAGGTCCCTTTTAAATCTTTCCCCTCACATCTGAAACCTTTGCCCTCTAGTTTTTGATTCCTTTCTCTGGTGAAAAGTCTGTATACATTGACCCTATCTCAAGTTCACATTTAATTGTCATTCAGCCATATACATGAATACAGCCAAATGAAACAGTGTTTCTCTAGGGCCAAGGTGCAAAGCACAGGGCCAACAATCACACACAGCACGTAGAATTACAAAAGAAATTCCACGCCCCTCATCAATTTGTACCCCTCTGTAAGGTCACCCATCAATTTCCTAAATCCCAGCCTAACCAACCTGTCATTATAACTCAGGCCCAAGAATCCTGTTACCATTCTTGTAAATGTTCTTTCTAGCTATCTGGCATATTTCCTATAACAGGGTGACAAAAACCATACACAATATGCAGATGCATTATCATCATCTTGTAGAAATGTAACAATGTCCTAACTCCTATACTCAGTGCCCTGACTGATAAAGACCAGCATACCAAATGCCGTCTTCACCACCCTGCCTACCTATGACACCACTTTCAAGGAATCATGTTCTTGTACTTCTTGGTTTCTCAGTTCTACAACACCCCCCTGGGTCCTAGCGTTCTGGACTCCTTTACCAGAGAATACATCCACCCCGCATCCAGCCAAAAAGTGTTATAAGGTTCAATGAGATCTCTCATTCTTCTAAACACTGGAGAAATCAGAACTAGCCTACTCAGTCTCTTCTTATGTGGTGAACTGTCATCCCTGAAACCAATTCCCTTTGTCGTAACTAGCCTATGGATGGAAGTAATTTTTAGGTAAGGAAACCAAGATGGCTCACGATTTACAAGCACAGCTTATCAGGGATTTGTATAATTACACAAAGGCGTTGTTAAAGTTCTAATCAACTCTTGTCTTAATAAAACTCAACCTGCCATTTATTTTGTTAAATGTTTTCACTAACTTCTCTGTGGGAACGTATATGTCCTTTCAAACAATATTACTCAATTTCTTATCATTTAAAAATTACTTTTCTGTTCTGTGCACTGAAGCGGATTAATACAGGCAGTGCTGGTGATAAATGACAGGAGGGCTGTGTTATTTCAAAGTTATATTGGAAGCAACATTGAATATGGAATATGCTACCTTGATTGTCATTTATAGAGTGTATGCAATACAGAATTCCTTTATAGTAGATCTATCTTTTGGACAGTTCCTTCATTAAACACACAAGAAGGATGTTGTGGAAAAGTTACTGGACTTGCAGAATCCCTGACCACTGGCCCAGAGTTCAAATGCTAAAATAGCAGATGAGGAATAAAATGTTAAGCTATTAAGTAAACCTGGAATTTAACACAAAGCTAATTTCAATTTCTGAGAGCTCAGAGTTATCATATACTGTGGTCATGAAAACCCTAATGTGAGCAGCTCCTGCCAAATAAGGTGGTGAAATGTCCACTCAACCCTTCACACCTGTGTTCCTTAGATCTAAGGAAGCAGAGAAGTGTAATGGACCAGGATAAAAATGGTTTAATAGTGACCAAAACACAAGCTGTAGAAGGATCTATTTGGTTAGCAGATGATTAGTTGCAGTAATGTCATGGCAAGGGTTCACCCCCTGGACAGTTGAGATCTTACAAATGCAGACACTAGAGATGGTAAATTAATTTCAGTAGGGACTAGTGATAACTGGTGCATACCAAAGCAATACTCCTATAAACATTATGTCTAACTGGGAAACAAGAACATTGTGTTTGAGATTACTAAAGATAGTGAAGCATTCCATGGCCTTATAAAGGCAAACCAATTTGGGAATACAGGTCCATAATTCATTGAAAGTGGTAGAATGAGGGGTCACAGTTTAAGGATAAAGGGGAAGCCTTTTAGGACCGAGATGAGGAAAAACTTCTTCACACAGAGAGTGGTGAATCTGTGGAATTCTCTGCCACAGGAAACAGTTGAGGCCGGTTCATTGGCTATATTTAAGAGGAAGTTAGATATGGCCCTTGTGGCTAAAGGGATCAGTGGGTATGGAGAGAAAGCAGGTACAGGGTTCTGAGTTGGATGATCAGCCATGATCATACTGAATGGCAGTGCAGACTCGAAGGGCCGAATGGCCTACTCCTGCACCTATTTTCTATGTTTCTATGTTTCTATAAGGTCATAAAGAAAGCTTTTTGCACATTGGCCTTCATAAATCAAAGTACTGAATACAGAAGATGGGATGTTATTTTAAAATTGTATAAGGCAATGCTAAGGCCTAATTTGGAGTATTGTGTGCATTTCTGGTCATCTACCTACAGGAAAGATGTGAATAAGGTTGAGAGAGCACAGAGAAAATTTACAAGGAATTTGCTGGATCTGGAGGACCTGAGATATAAGTAAAGATTGAATAGGTTAGGAATTTATTGCTTGGAAGGTAGAAGATTGAGGGAGATTTGATAAAGATATACAAAATTATAATTAGTATAGATAGGGTAAATGCAAGTAGGCTTTTTCCACTGAGGTTGGCTGAGGCTACAACCAGAGGTCGTGGGTTCAGGGTGAATGGTGAAAAGTTTAAGGGGAACATGAGGGAAAACTTCTTCACTCTGTAGGTCATGAGAGTGTGGAATGAGCTGCCAGTGCAAATGGTGCATGCAAGCTCGATTTCAACGATTAAGAGAAGTTTGGATAGGTACATGGATAGTAGAGGAATGTAGAGCTAATGTCCTGATGTAGGTCAATGGGATTAGGCAGTTTAAATGGCTTGGCATGGACCAGATAGGCCTCAAGGCCTGTTTCTGTTAAGCATTTTTCTATGACTCAGTAAACAGATTTCATTTTGAAAGCGGAGAAGTTAATTTAAGCCCTCAGAGAAGTCTGGTTGGATACTCTCGGAGCAGAATGAACAATTCTGGTCACATCACATTCTGGATTTGGGGCACTGGAGACACTGCACAACACTATCAGAAGGAACATACCTGAATGTATTGTAAATGTTTACCAGGAAACACTGAACAAGCTTAGGGTTGCTTTCTCCAGAAAAGGAACGGCAGATGCTATGCCAGAGTGCACACTGTGGGCTGAACAGTGTTGTTATAAATATTTGTCTGATATATGGCAGTGAAATCAGATTAACAACAAAAGGCAAAGTGTTTAGAAGCTGCTGGGAATGACTATTGCATGACACAGAACAGTCAATTGAGAGCAAACAAGAGAAAATCTGCAAATGCTGGAAATCCAAATAACACACACAAAATGCTGGAGGAAATCAGCAGGCCAGGCAGCATCTATGGAAAAAATACAGCTGATGTTTCAGGTCGAGACCCTTCAGCAGGTTTGGAGGAAAAGAAGATGAGCAGTAGAATTAAAAGGTGAGGGTACAGGAAAGAAAAACACAAGGTGATAGATAGGTGAAACCTGAAGGGGGAAGGATGAAATAAAGAGCTGTGAAATTGATTGGTGAAAGAGATGCAGGATTGGAGAAGGGTGAGCCTGATAGAAGAGGACAGAAGGTCATGGAAGAAAGAAAAGTGGGTGGTGGGGGAGGAGCACCAGAGGGAGGGCATGGGTGGGCAAGGAGATAAGGTGAGAGAGAGAAAAGGGATGGGGAAAAGTGAAGGAGGGGGGCATTACCATAAGTTTGAGAAATCTATGTTCATGCCATCAGGTTGAAGGCTACCCAGATGGAATATAAGGTGTTGTTCCTTCAACCTAAATGTGGCCTCATCACAACAGTAGAGGACGCCATGGATAGACAATTTCAATCTACTCTTCAGCTTTTCTTCTCCATGTCTTGCCAAATGGTCTCCGCCTTAAATGTCGACTATGCTTTATTCCACAGATGCTGCCTGGCCTGCCAGGTCTCTCTGGCATTTTGTGTGTCGAGTCAATTGAAGACAATTCACTCAATGACTTGGTAAAACGGGAAATGGAGGTACGAAGAAAAATGGAATTCTCGATGCTATGCTGAAAAATTCCCGCATTTTCTTTTTATTATTAAATATTTATTGCATCTGTACAATTTTGGTTTTGACCAGATGTAATCTTGTTTGAGATACTGGCTTATGCAAAGGAGAATTCATTTTGAAATTGAGCCCACCTTCCAGGGTCTCTCTCCCCTGTTAGGACATCACCCCATCCTCCAGGCTCTCACTCCCATGACAGGACATCACCCCATATATCACCATGTTCCTTCAGGGTCTCTCTCCCCTGATAGGACATCACCCCGTCCTCCAGGCTCTCACTCCCATGACAGGACATCACCCCGTTCACCCATGGTCTCACACCTCTGATAGGACCTCATGCACCCCCCCACTCCTTGACCTCACACCCCTAAAAGGACTCCTCAATAGCACCACACACACATACTCCTCAGTCTCACTCAATGCAAACACCTCACCCTCCTCCTCCTGGGTCTCACTCTCCTGTAAGGATCACACTGCCCTTCTCCTCATTGGTCTCACTCCACTGTTAGCACATCACGTGTCCTTGGTCTCACTTTACTGATAGGATCTGATCCTACCTCCCCCCCCCCCCCTTAGTCTCACTCCCATGATAGGACCTCACACCTTGCTCCTGGCTCTCACTCCCTGCAAGGACCTCACTTCCCTCCTCCTGGGTCTCATTCTCCTGATATGACCTCAAAACTCCTTGGACTCATTCCACTGATAGGACCTTACTACTCTTTTCCTTGGTCTCACTCCCTTATAGGAACTCAGTACCAACTGAGCCTCTGGTGATGATCTTTGCATCATCAATGAGGATGGGAGAGGTTCCGGAGGATTGAAGGGTTGTGGATGTTGTTCCTTTATTCAAGAAAGGGAGTAGGGATAGCACAGGAAATTATAGACGAGTGAGTCTTGCTTCAGTGGTTGGGAAGCTGATGGAGAAGATCCTGACAGGCAGGACTTATGAACATTTGGAGAGGTATAATATGATTAGGAATAGTCAGCATGGCTTTGTCAAAGGCAGGTTGTGCCTTACGAGCCTGATTGAATTTTTTGAGGATGTAACTAAACACATTGATGAAGGTAGAGCAGTAGATGTAGTGTATATGGATTTCAGCAAGGCATTTGACAGGGTACCCCATGCAAGGCTTATTGAGAAAGTAAGGAGGCATGGGATCCAAGGGGACATTGCTTTGTGGATCCAGAACTGGCTTGCCCACAGAAGGCAAGGAGTGATTGTGGACGGGTCATATTCTGCTTGGAGGCTGGTGACCAGTGGTGTGCCTCAGGGATCTGTTCTGGGACCCCTACTCTTTGTGATTTTTATAAATGACCTGGATGAGGAAGTGGAGGGATGGGTTAGTAAATCTGCTGATGACACAAAGGTTGGGGGTGTTGTGGATAGTGTGGAGGGCTGTCAAAGGTTACAACACAACATTGATAGGATGCAAAACTGGGCTGAGAAGTGTAAGATGGAGTTCAACCCAGATAAGTGTGAGGTGGTTCATTTTGGTAGGTCAAATATGATGGCAGAATATAGCATTAAAGGCAAGACTCTTGGCAGTGTGGAGGATCAGAGGGATCTTGGGGTCCTAGTCCATAGGACAATCAGAGCTGCTACGCAGGTTGATTCTGTGGTTAAGAAAGCATATGGTGTATTGGCCTTTACCAATTGTGGGATTGAGTTTAAGATCCAAGAGGTAATGTTGCAGCTATATAGGACACTGGACAGACCCCACTTGGAGAACTGTGCTCAGTTCTGGTCGCCTCACTATAGGAAGGATGTGAAAGCCATAGAAAGGGTGCAGAGGAGATTTACAAGGATGTTGCCTGGATTGGGGAGCATGCCTTATGAGAATAGGTTGAGTGAACTTGGCCTTTTTTCCTTGGAGAGATGGAGAATGAAAGGTGACCTGATAGAGGTGCATAAGATGATGAGAGGCATTGGTCGTGTGGATAGTCAGATGCTTTTTCCCAGGGTTGAAATGGCTAGCACAAGGAGGTATATTTTTAAGGTGCTTGGAAGCAGGTACAGAGGAGATGTCAGGGGTAAGTTTTTTACGCAGAGGGTGATGAGTGTGTGGCATGGGCTGCCAGCAATGGTGGTGGAGGCGGAAAAGATAGGGTCTTTTAAGATACTCCTGGATGGAGCTTAGAAAAATAGAGGGCTGTGGGTAAATCCTAGGTAATTCTTACATAAGGACATATTCAGCACAGCTTTGTGGCTGAAGGGCCTGTATTGTGCTGTAGGTTTTCTATGTTTCTTCCCCTCAGTGAGGTATTCCCTCAGTATCACCAGCACCACAGTGTGGATCTACCTCAGTAACACATTCCACACAGACCGGTGCCCCATCAGTACCACCTTCCCCACAGTGTGTTGCTCCCTCAGAAACATTTCCCCACAGTGGGGTGCTCCCTCAGTACCACCTTCCCCACAGTGGGGTGCTCCCTCAGTACCACCATCGCCACAGTGGGGTGCTCCCTCAGTACCATCTTCCCCACAGTGGGGTGCTCCCTCAGTACCACCATCGCCACAGTGGGGTGCTCCCTCAGTAACTCCTTCCCCACAGTGTGGTGCTCCCTCAGTAACACCATCGCCACAGTGGGGTGCTCCCTCAGTACCACCTTCCCCACAGTGGGTGCTCCCTCAGTACCACCTTCCCCACAGTGGGGTGCTCCCTCAGTAACACCTTCCCCACAGTGAGGTGCTCCCTCAGTACCACCATCGCCACAGTGGGGTTCTCCCTCAGTAACACCTTCCCCACAGTGGGGTGCTCCCTCAGTACCACCATCGCCACAGCGTGTTGCTCCCTCAGTAACACCACCCCCACAGTGGGGTGCTCCCTCAGTAACAGCATCGCCACAGTGTGGTGCTCCCTCAGTACCACCTTCCCCACAGTGGGGTGCTCCTTCAGTAACACCATCGCCACAGTGTGGTGCTCCCTCAGTACCACCTTCCCCACAGTGGGGTGCTCCCTCAGTACCACCATCGCCACAGTGGGGTGCTCCCGCAGTACCACCTTCCCCACAGTGTATTGCTCCCTCAGTACCACCATCGCCACAGTGGGGTGCTCCCTCAGTACCACCTTCCGCACAGTGGGGTGCTCCCTCAGTACCACCATCGCCACAGTGGGGTGCTCCCGCAGTACCACCTTCCCCACAGTGTGTTGCTCCCTCAGTACCACCATCACCACAGTGTGGTGCTCCCTCAGTACCACCTTCCCCACAGTGGGGTGCTCCCTCAGTACCACCATCACCACAGTGTGGTGCTCCCTCAGTACCACCTTCCCCACAGTGGGGTGCTCCCTCAGTACCACCATCGCCACAGTGGGGTGCTCCCTCAGTAACACCATCGCCACAGTGTGTTTCTCCCTCAGTAACACCATTGCCACAGTGTGGTGCTCCCTCAGTAACACTTTCCCCGCAGTGTGGTGCTCCCTCCGTACCACATTCCCCACTATGTCATTCTTCCTCAGTAACACCTGAGTGACTGAGAGATGCCCCCTCTGGAATTACTTTCCCCTCTCCCAAAAATTTATCCCAAAGAACAACACTCTTGTGTGCACCCCTATCAATGCTCTCTCCATGTATTCCCCTCTGACAATATGTCATTGGCTCTCTAGTGAACCCACTAACCTTTAAAACTGCTCCACAAAAATGGATACTCTAGTATTCATTTGCTCTCCCCATCCAGAACAGTTGACTTGCAGTGATATCTCCAAGACCAAGTTCCCTCTATGCTGTCCCGTGACAATGACACATCCCCCCCCATATGAAACCATACACTCTGTACTGTCCCCTGAGAATGAGGTACATCCTCAGTATGTCACTATACACTCTGTGCTGTCCCATGACAATTGGACCGCCCCCTCAGTTTGTCACTCTTTACTATACCCTGTCCTGTCTCTTGAGAATGTGACACCCTGCATCGTATTTAACTATATACTCTGTACTGTTGTGTGAAAAAGAGATATACCTCAGTATGTCACTATATCAAATGAAATCGTTTAATTGTCATTCAGGCCATACATGGATATGGTCAAACATAGCAACATTCCTCTGGGGCTCAGAGCAAACATACATTCAAAATAGCAAGAGTGAAAAAAAACCACATCATTTTTCAAGAAAACACATGTATAGTCCAAGTGACATGCAAATTGATAGTACAATACAGTCCTGGCAATCCAACATGTCCTTCCCCCAGTTGAACACTTGAGGGCAGCACTGACAGGAGAGGCCAGCTCCCAAATGAGCACAGACTCCATGCTACACCACCTCCAGCATCATCTCACCTGGACTGCAGCAGCAGGCAAGCCCGCTTGAGGCCTTGGCCTTACCGCATTCGAGGCCACGCTGCTCCCTTGTCAGCTGTCTCCCCACCAAACAAAGGAAACTGGCCTGTGGCATCTCACATTATTGATGTCCACAGGGTCTTGCAATCACAAGAGATATACCCAAGACAGTCACTGATGGTTACACTGCACGGTGCTTTCATGCACCAACTCAGTGTTTTTGAGTATAATCCAGTTGTCCAGTAATCCAATGTTTTTAAGTTTGAGAATAATCCAGTCTGTTCTCTGTTCATCCATCACTGTCTGGTTTGGATCAGCTACCAAACAAGACAAGAATAGACTTCAAAGAACCTTCAGGGCTGTGGAAAGGATTATTGGTGTGAAGCTGCCCTCAATCCAGGACTTATATGCATCTAGAGTCAGGAAGCGAGCAAGCAGCATTATTGTAGACCCATCACACCCTGGACATCACCTGTTCCAACTCCTTCCTTCTGGTAGGCACTTTAGATCACTGTATGCCAGAACAAATCGGTATAAGAACAGTTTCTTTCCGTATGCCATCAGTCTTATGGACACTTGATTTTTAGTCTATTATAAATCAAGTCCACCTGTACATTCAATGAGGTGGACCTCATTGTATATAGTTTATGATTATTTGCACTATTGTTTTTGTTTGCTTTTAATTCTGTACAGAGAGAGCTCAGGGAAACCAGCATCAAATTCCCTGTGTGTGTCCTCGTACTCGGCGATAATAAAGGATTCTGATTTGGATTCTGATTCTCTGCCCCAAGCGCCGGCTTTACCTTCTCCTGGCCAACTGCCGGCTTCTCCTTTTCCCGACAGACCACTGGCTTCTCATTCTCCTGGCAGTACTATATACTGTACTCTGCACTGTCCCATGACAATGTCCTGTGAGAATGGGACACCCCTTTAATATATAACTATTTTCTCTGTACTGCCCCATGGCAATAGGACACCCCCTAAGTATGTCACTCTATACTTTGTACTATCTCGTGACAATGGGGAGCTCTCTCAGTATGTCACTATATACTCTGTACTGTCCTATGAGAATGAGATATTCCTGAGTATGACATTATATACTCTGCCCTGACCCATGACAATGGAGCGCTCCCACAGTATGTCACTATATACTCTACACAGTCTCATAACAATGGATTCCCCCTCAATTTGTCGTTATATGCTCTGTACTGTCTCGTGACAATAGCACTCCCTCTCAGTATGTCACTATATACTCTAAACAGTCTCCATGATGATGGGACACCTCTCATTATGTCACCGGATACTCTGTACTGTCCCCTGCCAAATATGACATAATAATAACGCTCGGCTCATTGAGACTCCTCTGCCTTTTCATCATGGCTGATCCATTTTCCTCTCAGCCCCAATCTTCTGCCTTCTCCCTGTATCCTTTCATGCCCTGACTAATCAAGAGTCTATCAACCTCTGCCATGACTATACCCAATATCGGCCTCCACAGACACCTGTGATAATGAATTCCACCACTCTGTGGCAAAAGAAATAACTCCTCACCTCATCTCCATTATATACAGATGTCTCTCTATTCTGGGATTGTATCCTTTGTGTTTGGACTCCCCCACCATAGGAAGCATCCTCTCCAATCCACTCTATCGAGGCCTTTCAACATCCAATAGGTTTCAATGAGCTCATCCCTTATTCTTCTGAATTCCAGTGAGTAGAGGCCCAGAGCCATCAAATGCTCCTCTTATGACAAATCTTTCAATCCTGTAATCATTTTTGTGAACCTCCTTTGAGCCCTCTCCAATGTCAGCACATCCTTCCTTAGATAAGCGGCCCGAAACTGCTCACAATACTCCAAGTGAGGCCTCACCAGTGCTTTATGAAGACTTGACATTACATCCTTGCTTTGATATTCTAGTCCTCTCAAAATGAATGCTAATATCGCATTTGCCTTCCTCACCACTGACTCAACCTACAAATTAACCTTTAAGAATTCCTGCAAGAGGACTCCCAAGTCCCTTTGCAAATTAGATTTCTGAATTTTCTCTCTAGTTAGAAAATAGCCTATCTCTTATTTCTTCTACCATGACCATACACTTCCTGACACTGTATTCCATCTGCCACTTCTTTGCCCATTCTCTTAATCTGTCAAAGTCCTTCTATAACCTCTCTTTCTTAAAGCAGACTTATTCCATTGAGGTGTGTGGGACTATACTGGAGCTCATGGGTTAAGGGTGAAAGGTGAAATGTTTAAGGGGAACATGAGGGGCAACTTCTTCAGTCAGAGGGTTGGTTGAGTGTGGAATGAGCTGTCAGCACAAGTGGTGCATGCAAGTTCAATTTCAAAGTTTACATGAAGTTTGAGAGAAGTATATGGATGGTAGGGGTATGGAGGGCTGTGGTCCTGGTGCTAGTTGATGGGAGTAAATGGCTCAGCACAGACTAGTTGTGCTGAAGGATCTGCTCCTGTACTGTACTTTTCCATGACTCTATGAATCTAAAACTATCTTCCCCTCCATCTATCTTCATATTGTCTACAAACTTGACCAAAAGCCATCAATCTTATCATACAAATCATATACCATACCCCCATTTCCTCATCCTCGGAATCTGTAACTCATTCAGGGGCAGGGGCAAGTCTAATCTTTCCTTCTACTGGTCCTTAGTCTCTCCACATCGCCACATAGTCCCCTTACTAGGTGTAGGGGACTAGGTCAGGCTCTGGGTCAACACACACCTCTTGTCCCAGAGGTATAAGATGGTTCCAATTGAGAATCTTGACAGGCCCATTCCCATCCTCTGGTTTCACCCAGAAAACTGGTACATTTAGCATTTGACTCTCCACTACATAGGGCATAGATGCCCAGCGGCCAGCCAACATATGCTTTCCAGGTAGCCCCAAATTCTTTAAGAGGACTTGGTCTCCAAGCATGAGGTGGGAGAAACTAACTTTCTGATATTGTACCTCCTCTTATTTTCTTGATTCGGCTTGGCAGCCAAGACCTCAGCTAATTCATAAACCTTTTTCACCTCCCTTCTCATATCAGAAACATACTTCAGATAAGTCTTCTCTTTATCAGCCTCACTCATGGGTATCTGGTGATACCCACTCCACAAGTCCAGCACACTGAACCACGTCACACCATTCAGGCAGGCCAGTGTGTCCTCGATTCTCAGGACTATATACTGGTTGGGGACTGTACACCTGTTCAGAGTCCAAAAGTCCAGTCACATCTGTACCTTCCTATTCTTCTTCCTAGCCATTACTATTGGAGACGTGTAAGGGCTTCTGGACTCAATGATGACCCCAGCTTCCTTCAACTTCTGCAATGCTGCCGAACATCCTCCACCTCTGGCAGTGCTAGTCGCCGCGACCTTTCTCTGAACGGGGTGCCCTCTGTCACTCGGATGGTGCGGCGAGTGCTCTTGGAACAACCCACATCAAACTCGTCAGTAGAAGAGACATCTTCCAGCTTCAACATCTTCTCTATCAATCTCTTCTTCCAACCTCCAGGTACCAGGGAGTCCCCAAAGTTGAATGACTCGGCAGTCACCTTTCCTCTTTTCGAGAATTTCACCCTGGCTCATCTCACAGGAATACTAGACATCACCGTCACCAGGAATAGGTGAGCCATTGGCATCCCCTGCCTGAGGGTCACCCCTCGCTCTGAAGTTCCTGACACCCACTGTCATCCTGTTCACCTGTACAACCGAGGGCTTCTGCAGTTCAGGCCTCACCAGTACCCCAGCAGGTAAGCAGGACTTTTCTTTCTGGTCTTTTGGAATATCCACCAAGAGGGATTCAGCCTCAGGCATCCTGGGAAATTTGTGGTTTCCCCAGGCCGTTTTGACTGAGTGAACCACACAGTCTCTCATTTAGACAATAGACAAAAGACAATAGGTGCAGAAGTAGACCATTCGGCCCTTCGAGCCTGCACCGCCATTTTGAGATCATGGCTGATCAACTACTATCAACACCCGGTTCCTGCCTTGTCCCCATATCCCTTGATTCCCCTATCCATAAGATACCTATCTCGCTCCTTCTTGAAAGCATCCAGAGAATTGGCCTCCACTACCTTCCGAGGCAGTGCATTCCAGACCCCCACAACTCTCTGGGAGAAGAAGTTTTTCCTTAACTCTGTCCTAAATGACCTACCCCTTATTCTCAAACCATGCCCTCTGGTACTGGACTCTCCCAGCATCTGGAACATATTTCCTGCCTCTATCTTGTCCAATCCCTTAATGATCTTATATGTTTCAATCAGATCCCCTCTCAATCTCCTTAATTCCAGCGTGTACAAGCCCAGTCTCTCTAACCTCTCTGTGTAAGACAATCCAGACTTCCCAGGAATTAACACTGCACTTCCTCAACAGCCAGGATGTCCTTCCTTAACCCTGGAGACCAAAACTGTACACAATACTCCAGGTGTGGTCTCACCAGGGCTCTGTACAAATGCAAGAGGATTTCCTTGCTCTTGTACTCAATTCCCTTTGTAATAAAGGCCAACATTCCATTAGCCTTCTTCACTGCCCGCTGCACTTGCTCATTCACCTTCAGTGACTGATGAACAAGGACTCCTAGATCTTTTTGTATTTCTCCCTTACCTAACTCTACACCGTTCAGATAATAATCTGCCTTCCTGTTCTTACTCCCAAAGTGGATAACCTCACACTTATTCACATTAAACGTCATCTGCCAAGTATCTGCCCACTCACCCAGCCTATCCAAGTCACCCTGAATTCTCCTAACATCCTCATCACATGTCACACTGCCACCCAGCTTAGTATCATCAGCAAATTTGCTGATGTTATTTTCAATGCCTTCATCCAAATCGTTGACGTAAATTGTAAACAGCTGTGGTCCCAATACCGAGCCCTGTGGCACCCCACTAGTCACCACCTGCCATTCCGAGAAACACCCATTCACCACTACCCTTTGCTTTCTATCTGCCAACCAGTTTTCTATCCATGTCAAAGTCTTCCCCCCGATGCCCTGAGCTTTGATTTTACCCACCAATCTCCTATGTGGGACCTTATCAAATGCCTTCTGAAAATTGAGGTACACTACATCCACCGGATCTTCCTTGTCTAACTTCCTGGTTACATCCTCGAAAAACTCCAACAGATTAGTCAAGCATGATTTACCCTTGGTAAATCCATGCTGGCTTGGCCCAATCCTATCACTGCTACCTAGATATGCCACTATTTCATCCTTAATAATGGACTCTAGCATCTTCCCCACCACCGATGTCAGGCTGACAGGTCGATAGTTCTCTGTTTTCTCCCTCCCTCCTTTCTTAAAAAGTGGGATAACATTAGCCATTCTCCAATCCTCAGGAACTGATCCTGAATCTAAGGAACATTGGAAAATGATTACCACTGCATCCGCAATTTCCAGGGCCACCTCCTTTAGTACCCTAGGATGCAGACCATCGGGACCTGGGGATTTGTCAGCCTTCAGTCCCATCAGTCTTCTCAACACCATTTCCTTCCTAATGTCAATCTGTTTCATTTCCTCTGTTACCCTATGTCCTTGGCCCATCCATACATCTGGAAGATTGCTTGTGTCTTCCTTAGTGAAAACAGATCTAAGGTACTCATTAAATCCTTCTGCCATTTCTCTGTTTCCCATAACAATTTCACCTAATTCATTCTTCAAGGGCCCAACATTGTTAAGAACATAAGAACATAAGAGATAGGAGCAGGAGTAGGCCAATCGGCCCCTCAAGCCTGCTCCGCCATTCAACAAGATCATGGCTGATCCAATCTTAACTCTAGTTTTCACCAAATCCCACAAGGCAACAGTGCCAACCAACAGGGCACCATGCCGCCCATTTTATTTTATTATTCATCCCGCCCAAACCCATGTGATCACCCGGGGGGAAAAAACCGAGTTGCCAATTGAGGAGAAAAAATCTGGAAAATTCCTCTCCGACCCATCCAGGCTATCGAAAACTGGTCCAGGAGATCACATGGCTGATCTAAACCTAGCCTCATGTCCACTTACCTGCTCGCTCACCGTATCCCCTAATGCCATTTTTATCCAGGAAAATGGCTATCTCTGTTTTGAATTTATTGAGTGTAGTAGCTTCCACAGCTCTCTGGGGCAGTAAATTCCACAGCCCCACTACCCTCTGAGTGAAGAAATTTCTCCGCATCTCAGTCCTGGAACGGCATCCCCTTATTTTAAGATTATGCCCCCTAGTCCTAGTTTCACCCATCATTGGGAACATTCTCCCTGCATCCACCCGATCAAGCCCCTTCACAATCTTATATGTTTCAATAAGATTGCCTCTCATTCTTCGGAACTCCAATGAGTAGAGTCCCAATCTACTCAACCTCTCATCATACAGCAACCCACCCATCCCCGGAATTAACCTAGTGAACCTTCTCTGCACTGCCTCTAGAGCCAGTATGTCCTTTCTTAAATATGGACACCAGAACTGCACGCAGTACTCCAGGTGTGGTCTCACCAATACCCGGTACAACTGCAGTAAGACCTCCCTGTTCTTATACTCCATCCCCCTAGCAATAAAAGCCAGCATTCCATTGGCCTTCTTGACCACCTGCTGCACTTGCATACTAACGTTTTTGTGTTTCCTGCACCAGGACCCCCAGATCCCTTTGCACAGAAGCACTTTCCAGTTTCTCTCCATTTAGATTTAGATAATAAATTGCTCTATTATTTTTCCTGCCAAAGTGCAAGACCTCACACTTGTCAGTATTATATTTCATCTGCCAAATGTCTGCCCAATCACTCAGCTTATCTATGTCCCCCTGCAGGGTTTCAATGTCCTCCGCACTCATTACACTCCCTCCCATCTTTGTGTCATCAGCAAACTTCGATATGTTGCACTTAGTCCCTTTCTCCAAATCATTAATATAGATTGTAAAGAGTTGGGGTCCCAACACCGACCCCTGTTCTTAACTATCTTCTTTCTCTTCACATACCTAAAAAAGCTTTTGTTATCTTCCTTTATATTCCTAGCTAGCTTGCGTTTGTACCTCATTTTTTCTCCCCGTATTGTCTTTTTAGTTAAGTTCTGTTGTTCCTTAAAAACTTCCCAATCATCTGTCCTCCCACTCACCTTAGCTCTGTCATACTTCCTTTTTTTTAATGCTATGCAATCTCTGACTTCCTTTGTCAACCACTGTGGCCCTTTTCCCCCCTTTGAATCCTTCCTTCTCTGGGGGATGAACTGATTTTGCACCTTGTGCATTATTACGCATCATCCAGCCCAATGCGGCCATGCACTCCCTCAAAAGCAGCCTGGAACACAGGGTGAATGAACAATGTTTTCAGAAAGCTCTCTCCAACTTTCTCCTTGCAAGCTCCCACTAGCCTCCACACAATATCAGCATTCGTCCCCACGAGAATTGAGGCTTCATCCCTCTCCACCGAGTCTGGACAAGCTAGCACTAATGTATCAAGGACTTCAACTACTCCCACATCTGCCTCCAAAAACTCCAGCTTCAATGATAAGTAACTATCGTACGGATAGTCATCCATATTAAGATCCCAGATCTCTAGCTCACTGAGTGGCGTCAACTGTAAATGCATCAAGTACCAGTTGTAAAATGAACAGTACAGCAGAGTAACCTGAGAGTCGGTGTCAAGCATGGCTCTAGCATAAATACCCTATATCTGTAGCGATATACTGGAGCTTGGCCCCACTAAGCCTTCAGGAATAGGTTTTTTTATTTAGGGTTCCTGGGATTTAGGGTATTCCCAGGCCGAGACGCCAGGCCATACCCTCATTGGGTCTCTTCGCTTAGGTACCCGGGGACTCACTCTCCAAGGAGTCTCCCGTTGTTCACACTCCCGCCTGAAGTGTCTCTCTTCACCACAATTATAACAAACAATACGGTCGCTCCCCTTCTCGTGGGACCCTGGCCACTAGCAGCCCTCTGCGTAGTCCGTCCCTTTGGGGATCTGCCTTCCTATCAGCTCTATCGTACGGGGAGGGTACGCTGATAACGACCAGGACATCTCAGTCCTAAATTTTGCCACAAGCTCCTTCACCTCAGCCAAGGGAACCACTACTGAGAACTGTACCCTGCAAACGGAGCCCTCCCCCCTCGCCTCCTGCACCTCCATCGCATTTCCTTCCTCTCTTACGTCTCTGATCAGCTCAACAAACAAGGGAGGGAGCGCGTCCTACGAGACATTCGCAGACCCCAAATGATCAGGTCCTGTGAATGGTGGGGTTGACAATGAGTTTGCGGATCAGTGTGTGGTGCTGACGTTTGGCTTGTGGACCATTGGGTGGGGTTGACGGATTGTGAATCAGTGGGTGTCTATGTTGGGTTTGTGAATCAGTGGGTGTCTATGTTGGATTTGTGGATCAGAGGGTGTCGATGTTGGATTTGTGGATCAGAGGGTGTCAATGTTGGGTTTGTGGATCAGTGGGTGTCGATGTTGGATTTGTGGATCAGAGGGTGTCGATGTTGGGTTTGTGGATCAGTGTGTTGTGTTGAGGTTGAGGTTCAGTTTGTGGATCAGTGGATGGGGTTGACGCTGGGTTTGTCACTCCATGGTTGGTTTGACGGTGCATTTATGGTTCTGTGGGTGGGTTGACAGTTTGTTTATCAGTGGGTGGGTTTGACAGTGGGGTTGTGGAGCGATTGGTGGGGTTGACAGAGGGTTGTGTCAATGTTGGATTTGTCGATCAGAGGGGAATATTGATGTTGAGTTTAATCTGTGTATTTAGTATCTTTGTATTAGTGGTTGGGATTGATGCTGGATGTGCGACTCGTTGGTGGGGGCAATGATGGATTTGTGGTTCTGTGGCTGGGGTTGACAGTGCATTTGTGGATCAGTAGATGAGGTTGACGTTGGGTTTGTGGATAAGTGGGTGATGTTGAAGGTCGGTTTCTGGATCAGTGAGTGTGGTTGACATTAGGTTGGTAGATCAATGGGTGGGGTTGATGGTGGGTCTGTTGATCAGTGGACGGCTTGTGGATCACTAGGTAGTGTTAATGGTGCATTTGATGATCCATGGATGGGGTTTATGTTGGGGTTGTAGATCAGTGGGTGGTATTGATGGTTTCTGCGTCAGTGGATGGTGTTGATGTTGGGTTTGAGGATCAGTGGTGGAGTTGATGGTGGGCTTGTGGGTCACTGGGTGATGTTGACATTGGATCTGTGGTAGGATTTATGGTTTATGGGTGGATCAGTTGGTGGGGATGACGATGTGCCTCTTGATCAGAGGGTGGGTTCGACTGTGTGTGAATCAATGGGTAGCATTGACAGTACATTGTGGATAACTGAGTTTGTGGATCAGTGGGTGGTGTTGAAGGTGGGTTTGTGGATCAGTGTGTGGTATTGACGGTTTGTGGATCATTGGGTGGGGTTGATGGTTTGTGGATCATTGGGTGGTATTGATGGTTTAGGGATCAGTAGGTGGAATTGACAGTTTGTGGATCAGTGGGTGGTATTGACAGTTTGTGGATCAGTGGGTGATGTTGAAGGTGGGTTTGTGGATCAGTGAGTAGGGCTGATGGTTTGAGGATCATTGGGTGGTATTGATTGTTTAGGGATCAGTGGGTGGTATTGACGGTTTGTGGATCAGTGGGTGGTGTTGAAGGTGGGTTTGTGGATCAGTGAGTAGGGCTGATGGTTTAGGGATCAGTAGGTGGAATTGACAGTTTGTGGATCAGTGGGTGGTGTTGAAGGTGGGTTTGTGGATCAGTGAGTAGGGCTGATGGTTTGAGGATCATTGGGTGGTATTGATGGTTTAGGGATCAGTGGGTGGTATTGACAGTTTGTGGATCATTGGGTGGTATTGATGGTTTAGGGATCAGTGGGTGGAATTGACGGTTTGTGGATCATTGGGTGGGGTTGATGGTTTGTGGATCATTGGGTGGTATTGATGGTTTGTGGATCAGCGGGTGGTATTGATGGTTTAGGGATCAGTGGGTGGTATTGACAGTTTGTGGATCATTGGGTGGGGTTGATGGTTTGTGGATCATTGGGTGGTATTGATGGTTTAGGGATCAGTAGGTGGAATTGACAGTCTGTGGATCAGTGGGTGGTATTGACGGTTTGTGGATCATTGGGTGGGGTTGATGGTTTGTGGATCATTGGGTGGTATTGATGGTTTAGGGATCAGTAGGTGGAATTGACGGTTGTGGATCAGTGGGTGGTATTGACAGTTTGTGGATCAGTGAGTAGGGCTGATGGTTTGAGGATCATTGGGTGGTATTGATGGTTTAGGGATCAATGGGTGGTATTGACAAGTTTGTGGATCATTGGGTGGGGTTGATGGTTTGTGGATCATTGGGTGGGGTTGATGGTTTGTGGATCAGTGTGTGGTATTGATGGTTTGTGGATCAACGGGTGGGGTTCATGGTCTGTGCATCATTGGATGGTGGTGATGGTTTGTGGAATCATGGGTATATTGATGGTTGGTGGATCATTGGATGATATTGATGGTTTGTGGATCAGTGGGTGAGATTGACGGTTCATGGATAATTGGGTGGGGTTGATGGTTTGTGGATCAGTGGGTGATATTGATGTTGTGTGGATCAGTGGGTGGTATTGACAGTTTGTGGATCACTGGGTGGGGTTGACGGTTTGTGGATCAGTGGGTGATATTGACAGTATGTGGATCAGTGGGTGGTATTGAAGGTTTGTGGATCAGTGGGTGGTATTGATGGTTTGTGGATCACTGGGTGGGGTTGACGGTGGGTTTGTGTAACAGTGGGTGGGTTGCTGATGTGTTTGTGTAACAGTGGGTGAGGTTGACGGTGGGTTTGTGTAACAGTGGATGGGTTGACGGTGGATTTGTGTATCAGTGGGCGAGCTTGATGGTGTGTTTGTGTTACAGTTGGCCGGGTTGACGGTGGGTTTGCGTAACAGTGGATGAGGTTGACTGTATGTTTGTGTATCAGTGGGTGAGGTTGAAAGTGTCCTTGTGTATCAGTTGGTAGGGTTGACGGTGGGTTTGTGTAGAAGTGGGTAGGGTTGACTGTGTTTGTGTAACAGTTGGGGGGGTTGACAGTGGGTTTGTGTATCAGTGGGTAGGTTTGTCGGTGTGTTTGTGTAACAGTGGGTGGGGTTGACGGTAGGTTTGTGTATCAGTTGGGGAGGTTGACGGTGGGTTTCTGTAACAGTTGGTGAGGTTGACGGTGGGTCTGTGTAACAGTTGGTGGGCTTGATGGTGGGTTTGTGTATCAGTGGGTGAGGTTGAAAGTGTGCTTGTGTATCAGTTGGTAGGGTTGATGGTGGGTTTGTGTAGAAGTGGGTAGGGTTGACTGTGATTGTGTAACAGTTGAGGGGGTTGACAATGGGTAGGTTTGTCGGTGTGTTTGTGTAACAGTGGGTGGGGTTGACGGTAGGTTTGTGTAACAGTTGGGGAGGTTGACGGTGGGTCTGTGTAACAGTTGGTGGGCTTGATGGTGGGTTTGTGTATCAGTGGGTGAGGTTGATGGTGGGTTTGTGTATCAGTGGGTGGGGTTGACGGTGGGTCTGTGTAACAGTTGGTGGGCTTGATGGTGGGTTTATGTATCAGTGGGTGGGGTTGACGGTGGGTTTGTGTAACAGTGGGTGGGTTGCTGATGTGTTTGTGTAACAGTGGGTGAGGTTGATGGTGTGTTTGTGTAACAGTTGGTGGGATTGATGGTGGGTTTGTGTAACAGTTGGTGGGGTTGACGGTGGGTTTGTGTAACAGCGGATGGGTTGACAGTGGATTTGTGTATCAGTGGGCGAGGTTGATGGTGTGTTTGTGTATCAGTTGGTGGGGTTGAGGTTCTTTGTGTATCAGAGGGTGGGGTTGGCAGTGTGTTTGTATAACAATTGGTGAGGTTGACGGTGGGATTTTGTAACATTGGTTGGGGTTGACGGTGGGTTTGTTTAGCAGTGGGTGGGGTTGCAAGAAGTGCATCCAGCTGCAGCTCCTAACAAACCGTGTTAGGGAACTGGAGCAGGAGCTGGATGACCTCCGGATCATTCGGGAGAATGACAAGTTTATAGATAGTAGCTACAGGGAGGCTGTTATGCAAATAAGCAGCACACAGGTAATTGGGTTACTGTCAGGCAAGGGAAGGGGAAAGGGCAGGGCTCCCCTGTGGCCATTTCCCTCAACAACAAGTATACTGATTTGGATACTGTTGGGGGGTTGACTTACCTGGGACAAGCTGTGGAAGCTGGATCTCTGGCATTGAGTCTGGTTCTGCAGTGCAGAAGGGAGGGGGGAAGAAGAGGAGAGCGGTGGTGATAGGGGACTCAATAGTTAGGGGTACAGACAGGAGGTTTTGTGGTCGCGACAGCGACTCCCGGATGGTTTGTTGCCTCCCGGGTGCCAGGGTCAGGGATGTCTCTGACCGCGTGCACAGCATTCTGAAGTGGGAGAGTGATCAGCCAGACGTCATGGTACACATCGGTACCAATGACATAGGAGAAAGAGTGAGGAGGTCCTGAAGAGTGAATATAGAAAGCTTGGTAGGAAGTTAAAAAGCAGGACCTTGAAGATGGTAATCTCAGGATTGCTACCTGTGCCACATGCCAGTGAGGGTAAGAATAGGATGCTCTGGAGGATGAACACGTGGCTTAGGATCTGGTGTAGGGGGCAGGGTTTCAGATTTCAGGACCATTGGGACCTCTTCTGGTGCAGGTGGGACCTGTACAAGAGAGATGGGTTACACCTGAGCTACAGGGAGACCAATATCCTTGCAGGGAGGTTTGTTAGTGCTATTGGGGGAGGGGTGTAAACTAGATCTGCAGTGGGATGGGAACCAGAGTGCCAGAGTAGATAGTGGAGCAGGGGTGAAAACAAATGATGTTAATGTTTCATGCAAACTCACAAATAGAAGGGTTGTGTGTGGTGGTAATAATCTTCTGAGGTGTGTCTATTTCAATTGTGAGGAGTATTGTGGGGAAGGCTGATGAGCTGAGGGTGTGGATTAACATGTGGAATTATAACATTGTAGCCATTAGTGAAACTTGGCTACAGGAGGGGCAGGATTGACAGCTTAATGTTCTGGGGTTCTGATGTTTCAGACGTGATAGAGGGAGAGGGATGAAGGGCGGGGGTTGGGTGGTAGCATTGCTAGTCAGGGAAAATGTTACAGCAGTGCTCAGGCAGGACAGATTACAGAGCTTGTCTACTGAGGCCATATGGGTGGAGCTGAGAAACAGGAAAGGTTTGACCACATTAATGGGGTTGTATTATAGACCACTTAATAGTCAGCAAGATTTGGAGGAGTAAATCTGCAGAGAGATAGCAGACAACTGGAGGAAACATGAAATTATGATAGTAGGGGATTTTAATTTTCCACGTATTGATTTGGAATCCCATACTGTTAAAGGTCTAGACGGGTTAGAGTTTGTAAAATGTGTTCAGGGAAGTTTTCTAAATCAATATATAGAGGTACCAACTAGAGAGGATGCAATATTAGATTTCCTATTAGGAAACAAGTTAGGACAGGTGACGGAAGTGTGTGTAGGGGAACACTTTGGTTCCAATGATCATAACACCATTAATTTCAACTTGATCATGGATAAAGATAGATCTGGTCCTGGGGTTGATGTTCTAAACTGGAAAAAGGCCAAATTTGAAGAAATTAGAAAGGATCTAAAAAGTGTGGACTGGGACAGGTTGGTCTCTGGGGAGGATGTCGTTGGTTAGTGGGAGGCCTTCAAAGGAGAAATTTTGAGAGTGTAGAATTTGTATGTTCCTGTCAGGATTAAAGGCTAAATGAATAAGGATAAGGAACCTTGGTTCTCTAGGGATATTGGAACTCTTGATAAAGAAGAAGAGAGAGATGTATGACATGTATAGGAAACAGGGAGCAAATAAGGTACTTGAGGAGTATAAAAAGTGCAAAAAACTACTTAAGAAAGAAATCAGGAGGGCTAAAAGAAGACATAAGGTAGGTTTGGCAGTCAAGGTGAAGTCTAAAGAGCTTCAACAGGTATATTAAGAGCAAAAGGATAGTAAGGGATAAAATTGGTCCTCTTGAAGATCAGAGTGGTCTGCTATGTATGGAACCAAAAGAAATGGGGGAGATCTTAAATGGGTATTTTGCATTGATATTTACTAAGCAAACTGGCATGGAGTCAATGGAAATAAGGCAAACAAGTAGTGAGGTCATGGAACCTATACAGATTGAAGAGGAGGAGGTGCTTGCTATCTTGAGGCAAATCAGAGTAGATAAATCCCCAGGATCTGACAGGGTATTCCCTCGGACCTTGAAGGAGACTAGTGTTAAAATTGCAGGGGCCCTGGCAGATATATTTAAAATGTCGATATCTACAGGTGAGGTGCCAGAGGATTGGAGGATAGCTCATGTTGTTTCAAAAAGGCTCTAAAAGTAATCCGGGAAATTACAGGCCGGTAAGTTTGATGTCAGTAGTAGGTAAATTATTGGAAGGAGTACTAAGAGATAGGATCTAAAAGTATTCAGATAGACAGGGACTTATTAGGGAGAGTCAACACGGCTTTGTGTGTGGTAGGTCATGTTTAACAAATCTATTCGAGTTTTTCGAGGAGGTTACAAGGGAAGTGGATGAAGGTAAGGCAGTGGATGTTGTCTACATGGACTTCAGAAAGGCCTTTGACAAGGTCCCGCATGCGAGGTTAGTTAGGAAGATTCAGTTGCTAGGTATACATGGTGAGGTAGTAAATTGGATTAGACATTGGCTTATTGGGAGAAGTCAGAGAGTGGTAGTGGAGGATTGCTTCTCTGAGTGGAAGTCTGTGACTAGTGGTGTGCCACAGGGATCAGTGATGGGTCCATTGTTATTTGTCATCTATATCAATGATCTGCATGATAATGTGGTAAATTGGATCATCAAATTTGCTGATGATACAAAGATTGGAGGTGTAGTGGACAGTGAGGAAGATTTTTAAAACTTGCAGAGGGATCTGGACCAGCTGGAAAAATGGGCTGAAAAATGGCAGATGGAGTTTAATACAGACAAGTGTGAAGTATTGCACTTTGGAAGGAAAAACCAAGGTAGAACATACAAGGTAAATGGTAGGGCATTAGGGAGTGCAGTAGAACAGAGGGATCTAGGAATACAAATACAAAATTCCCTAAAAGTGGCATCACAGGTAGAAAGGGTAGTAAAGAGAGCTTTTGGTACATTAGCTTTTATAAATCAAAGTATTGAATATAAGAGTTGTAATGTTATGGTGAGGTTGTATAAGGGATCGGTGAGGCCAAATTTGGAGAATTGTGTTCAGTTTTGGTCACTGCATTACAGGAAGGATATTAATAAGGTTGAAAAATTGTACAGAAGGTTTACAAGGAAGTTGCCAGGACTTGAGAAACTGAGTTACAGCAAAAGGTTGAATAGGTTAGGACTTTATTCCCTGGAGCGTAAAGAATGAGGGGAGACTTGATAGAGTCGTATAAAATTATGATGGGTATAGATCGAGTGAATGCAAGCAGGGTTTTTCCACTGAGACTAGGGGAGAAAAAATCCAGAGGACATGGGTTAAGGGTGAAGGGGGAAAAGTTTAAAGGGAATATTAAGGGGGGCTTCTTCACACATAGAGTGGTGGGAGTGTGGAATGAGCTGCCAGATGAAGTGGTGATTGCGGGCTCACTTTTAACATTTAAGAAATACTTGGACAGGTACATGGATGAGAGGTGTATGGAGGGATATGGGCCAGGTGCAGGCCAATGGGACTAGGCAGAAAAATGGTTCGGCACAGCCAAGAAGGGCCAGAAGGCCTGTTTCCATGCTGTAATGTTCTCTGGTTCTATGATTGCCGGTGGGCTTGTGTAACCGTTGGTGGGGTTGACGGTGGGTTTGTGTAACAGTGGGTGATGTTGACGGTGTTTTTGTGTAACGGTGGGGTTGATGGTGGGTTTGTGTAACCGTTGGTGGGGTTGACGGTGTTTGTTTAACAGTGGATGGGGTTCAAGGTGGTTTTGTGTAACAGTGGGTGAGGTTGACGATGGGTTTGTGTAACCATTGGTGGGGTTGGCGGTGTATTTGTGTAACAGTGGGTGAGTTTGACGGTGGGTTTGTGTAACCATTGGTGGGGTTGGCGGTGTGTTTGTGTAACAGTGGGTTAAGTTGACGGTGGGTTTGTGTATCAGTTGGTGGGGTTGATGGTGGGTTTGTGGATTAGTGGGTGATGGTGACTTTTGGCTTGTGGATCAGTGGCTGGGGTTGATGATGGGTTTGTAGGTCAGTGAGTGGGGCTGAGGGTGGGTTTGGGGATCAGTGAGTGGTTTTGTAGGTTGGTCCGGTTTTAAATGGGTGAAATTGGACCCTTTTGTTTGTGTATTTTGGTAAATGGACACAAGTATCTCCTTTTGGGTGGACAGTGATTGTCTCAGGTGCCTCTACACATTCTAACCAGCTTGGATGGGGATCTCTGCTTCCTCCTCTGGATCTTTGGTATTGGGGATCTTGAGCTTTGGTATGTGGACATCCTCCCAATATCTGGCAGTGCATAAATTCTGAGTGATGGTGTAGACATGGTTTCTGCTTGCTCTAGGTAGCACTGTATTGGTGGAAGAAATACTCCTGGACAATTGGTTTCTCAGCTGCCTCTTTGCAGGTTCTGATTCTCCAGCAACTCTCGTTCTCCCTGCCTTGAGTGGGATAGTGAGCAGGGCTCTCGGGCAGGCAGCTGGTATCCACTGCTACTGGGATCAGTCTGGCATGTTGAACATAGCAGATTATCTCCTCTTCACTACTGCCCCCACCCCACTCTGTGCTGGATAGGGTCGTGGGTGGGGTCAAATTCTCTCTCTCTCTCACTCACTCTCTCCCCTCTCTCTTCTCTCCCCCTCCCTCCCTCTTTCTCTCCCTCTCTCTCCCCTCCCTCTTTTTATCCCTCTCTCTCTCACTCACTCTTTCTCTTTCACATTGATCAAGGGCCAATTGCTGACTGGGTTCTATTTCTATGTGCACACCCCCAACTCACTCTCACTTTTCTTCCCCTTTCTCTCTCGCTTTCTTCCTCCCTCTTCCCCCATTCCTTCTCTCTCTTTCTCTCTCCTCTCTCACCATCTCTCTCTCTCTCTCTTTCTCTCTGGCCGGGTGGTCTCCGTGTGCTGCGTGGTCTAGCCCCTCCCGGCTCTCTGCAGTTTGAAGCCGCCTCATTTGCTGGCAACAGCCTTTCATATACTGGGCGACTTATTCCCCCCCCTCCCAATTCCTTTAAAGCTGTCAAACGCCGCGGACTGCTATTGCAGTCTCCGCCGCCCGCCCGCCTATTGGAGGAATTGCGATCGCTTTAGTGCCTCCGCCGAGCCCGCTATCCGGGATCGGTGGCAACGGGCTCCAGCAACAGTCGGTGAGTGTCTCCGACCCTGCACGGTGTCCATTCGGCCTCCCCTTCCCTTGTGCTAACTCGCACCGCGCCCCGCTCACTCCATGTTCCCGACGCCGGGCTGTTTCCAGCATCTGTTCTTTGTTTTAATCATAATCGCTTCTGTTCTCACCCGTTCTCCGAGCGTATCGGATACCTCCACCACCCCTCTTTTCCTCTGTCCTCACTCTCCGTACAGGTGCCCGTCCTCAAGGTGTGTCCCCGGAGCGGTACCCGGTGAGACTGGGTCAGCGGGGTCACCTGGGGTCGGTGTCAGTGACCTTCAGTGAAGGAGTCCCGGGATACGAGACCCTCAGTACTGGGATCCCAGTATACGTTACACACAGAACAGAGATCTTGCGAAACATGAACCCCCCCACTCCCCAGAGCATCAGTGCCGGAATCCCGGGATACCTGCCCCTCAGTGTGGGGGTCCCGGGATACGCGACGCTTAGTGCGCGGTACGCGGGATAGGAGACTCGCATTGCGGGGGTCCCGGGATACCTGAACTGCAGTAAACCCAGTACTAGGGTGGTGTTTATTTCTCTTGGCTCACTGTTTTGTTTGAGTGACCCTCTTTTTTGATTTAGTTTCTTACACGTTGTTCTTGTGATATACTCAGTAAATTCCAGAGCGGCCTCGCACCCCGTCCCGCGCCGGGAACTTGCAGAGGATGTTCCAGGACAACCACTCCCCCCACCCGCGCAAAGACTCGGTATTTCGGCTACATTCTGTCCACTGCCCTCCCCCCATCACACCCATCCCTCGCAAATAAATCGTGTTTTTTCATTTTTGAAATAATGACTACTGCAAGTTACTGGGGTAACGATGAACAAAGCTTCACTGAAACTTTAGAGGAAAATGCAAATTTACAATTCTTCCTGTAGCTGACCGCCACAGTGCACGCATTCACACAGTACACCTATCCACATGGTACACCTGTCCACACAATACTCCTGTCCCCACAGTAAATCTGCCCCCACAGTAAACGTGTCTCCACAGTGCCTGGTCCTCACAATATATTTCTCCATAGTGTACAACTGATCACACAGTACACCTGTCCCCATAGTACACTTGCCCCACAGTAAACCTGTCTCCACAGTAACCCTGTCTCCACAGTACTCATAGAACATAGAAACATAGAAAACCTACAGCCCACAAAATTGTGCCAAACATGTCCCTACCTTAGAACTACCTAAGCTTACCTATAGCCCTCTAATTTTCTAAGCTCCATGTACCAGGAACCTCTTAAAAGACCCTATTGTATCTGCCCCCACCACTGTAACCGACAGCCCATTCCATGCGCTCACCACTTTCTGCATAAAAAACTTACCCCTGCCATCTCCTCTGTACCTGCTTCCAAGCACCTTAAAACTGTGCTCTTGCCTGCTAGCCATTTCAGCCCTGGGAAAAAGCCTCTGACTATCCACACAATCAATGCCTCTCATTATCTTGTACACATCTATCAAGTCACCTCTCATTTTCCGCCTCTCCAAGGAGAAAAGGCTGAGTTCACTCAATCTATTCTCATAAGGCATCCTTGTAAATCTTCTGTGCACCCTTTCTATGGTTTCCACATCCTTCCTGTAGTGAGGTGACCAGAACTGAGCACAGTACTCCAAGTGGGGTCTAACCAGGGTCCTATATAGCTGCAACATTACCTCTTGGCTCTTGAACTCAATCCCACGATTGATGAAGGCCAAAGCACCGTATGTCTTCTTAACCACAGAGACACCCTGCGTAGCAGCTTTGAGTGTCCTATGGATTCGGACCCCAAGATCCCTCTGATCCTCCACACTGCCAAGAGTCTTGCCATTAATGCTATATTCTGCCATCATATTTCACCTACCAAAATGAACCACTTCACAATTATCTGGGTTGAACTCCATCTGCCACTTCTTAGCCCAGTTCTGCATCCTATCAATGTCCCATAGTAACCTTTGACAGCCCTCCACACTATCCACAACACCCCCAACCTTTGTACTCCTGCCCCCACAGTACATTTGTCCATCATGGTACATCCATTCTCCACAGTATACCTGTCCCCAAAGAACCCTTTCCACACCATAGACACCCCCACTGTACACCTGCCCGCACAATACATCTGTCCCCACAGTAACCTTCACAGACAGTAGACCTTTTCCACACAGTAGACGCTTCCACAGTACACCTGACCTCACAGTGCCAATCCTCACTATATACCTTTCTATTAGCGTACAGCTGATCCCATAGTACAGCTATCCCCATAGTGCACCTGTCCACATGGTACACCTTACCCCACAGTACACCTTCCCCCACAATATACCTGCCCCCACAGTACACCTGACCCTTCAGTACACTGGCTCCCCTACAGTGCACCTAACAACACAGTACACTTGCTACCATAGTGCACTTGTCCACATGAAACACCTCACCCCACCCAGTACACCCTACCCCACTCGGTGCAGCTGTCCCCCATAGTGCAGCTGTTCCCACAGTGCTTACATATGATAGACCTTTCCACCTGACCCCACATTACACCTGCCTATCACAGTACACCTGTCCACCAGAGTAGATCTGTCATCCTCAGTACACCTGTTCCCATAGAACACTTTACAACACAATGCACCTTATGTCACTTTACACCTTTCCATACAGTAGATGCCCACACAGTTCCCCTGCCCCCACTGTACATCTGTGCCCTAGAGTGCACCTGACCCTATGGTACACCTTACAATATTGTACCTTTCCACATAGTAAATGCCCACACAGTAAACCTGCTCCCATAGTGCATTTGTCCTCACAATAGACTATTCTACACAGTATACCTGACCTCACAGTGTACCTTACAACACAGTACACTGTCCCCACAGTGCACCTAGTCCTGGCCTCAGCACAGTGCACTGCTCCCTCCCACAGCCCATGTAGATTAATTGTCTCTCAATATCCATCTTGCAGAGAATCACAAAGTGTGATGATCCTGAGAGAGAAAATTCCTTCTCATCTCTGTATGAAATGGATGACCCATTAATTTGATGTTTCCAACTTCAATTCCCCTCAAATCATCTTTCATTCTTCTAAGCTCGAATATGAATAGTTTCAACTTGCTCAGCTTTTGTTGTCCACCGCCCAAGAGCCAACCTAACCTCTGATGCAAGTACATTTTTCATTAACCAACAGGCATGAGATGTTTCAGGTTTGGTTGCACCAGCACACAGTAAATTCACATCAAAACCTTCCTACTTGCAGTAAAGGCTATCATACTATTATCCACTCAAACTATTTACCTGCATGTCAATGTTTTATGCTTCAGGTTCTAGGGGCCCAAATTCTTTACACCACATCTTCTGGTCTCACACAGTTTAAATAATACATGACTCTCTAACTCTATTCAGAGTGACACAGGTACCCCATCTGTCACTGTCAATCATTTAACCTATCCTTGCCTGCAAAATTGTACAGTAACATGCTGTGCCCTCACAGCTTGCTAGATGCAACTTGATGGGTAAACTGGCCTAATTCTGATCCAGTATCTTATGGTCTTATGTCTTGTCTTTGTAGTATTAGCAATTGACCACATTCTTCACTTCCTTTGTTAGACTCTTCACTTTCATTGACTCTCTATGTACTGTTAGTTCACCACTTCCCAATTCATACCAACACATCTCCCTCATTTCCACTTGCCCTTTCCTTTAGCAACAAATTTATCTGTAGCACCTCTCTAAATGCCTTCTGGAAATCCCAAGACACTCCATGCACTGAAACCCCTTTATCCACCCCATGTCAGCCCTGCTCCTGCTGACACCTCCCAGCCTGCACAAGCAGTCTCCACCCAGCCAATAGGATTCACCTGCTGCTTGTTCAGGACTCATCACCTATAGCCTATTTAACCCCAGTCCTCATCCACAGTTCTTCTTCACTCAAAGAACCAGCCAGCCTCAACAGGTTGTTCCTAGCCATCACTCTTCCTGTCTAAAGTTTACCTTGTTGTCTGGTGTGTTCAATATCTGTTTCTCTTGTTTTGTAGCCCCTTGTGGCTTGCTATTTTGCGGTCTATTATTAATGTTACCATTCACTCCTGAATCTTCTCTGCTGCTATGCTTTTGGGTCAAGCATCCTCTACATTTCCTGACACCCCATTTGTTCCTTGAAGAACTTGAGCAAATTTGTCAATTTATTCCGAGGACAAAGCCAATTGAACATTAAATTCTAGCCTGGCCAATGATACCTACAGCCCAAAAAAAAAAATACAAAGAGAAGACGTTGTCACACATCCATTCCCACATGCTGTAATTTCAACACTTTCTAATTATTTACACTTCACTCCATTGGCCATGATCTCAAATGTAATCTCATTCATTAGATCACTGATTTGTGCTCCTCCTTACAATCCTGCCAATTTTTTCTCTACCTCTTCCTCTGTGACATTGCAGATTGCAGAGTCCCCAGTCATGTGCCAATTCAATCTAGTTTACTGCTGATCCACATGCTTATTCATGCAGACTGGTGACTGGTTATGGCTGATTTTTCTCTCTTACAACCACAGGGACTAGAACAAATCTAAGCTATTCATCCAATGGTATTGACTCAGTAAAGGGTGGCAGTACTTTCTGCTGAGTCTGGTGCTTGACACACTGTGATTTTGCTAATGGTATTGACTCAGTAAAGGGTGGCAGTACTTTCTGCTGAGTCTGGTGCTTGACACACTATGATTTTGCCAACGGTATTGAATCAGTAAAGGGTGACAGTACTTTCTGCTGTGCCTTGTACTACACACACACACACACACACACACACACACACACACACACACACACACACACACACACACACACACACACACACACACACACACACACACACACACACACACACAGTGATTTTGCCAATGTTATTAGACAAGACCTTAAATAATCTAACCTCCCTTCCTCTCAAGAATTGTGTTTAATTTCTGCTGGTTTGGACACACACTTATGTCTGTTTAACTTCAAGTCATACACATCTGGAAAAACGTCATTGTTTTAAAAACAATTTTCTAAATGTACAGCTAGGGGTTCAGTGCCACAGAGGCAAGGAAGCAATCTCTTTATTAGTGATAAGGTCAAGTGAGCTTCAGTATGTTAGAAGATGGGAGGCACAGTACCTGTCCCTGCAGGGTGTGACTACTGCTGAGGGAGGGAGGCAACATAAGCTAGAGCTGGGATCAGCACCAAATTGGTTGTGTGACCTACTATAACCATCCCACTACGAACCCTCCATTACAGCCACCACACTGCAACCAGCACACTACAACAATCCCACAACAGCCATCTCTCCATAAGCATCTCACTACAATCACCCCACAACAACCAAGCCATACCAACCATCCCCACTACAACTATTACACTATAACCATCCCACCAAAACCATCCCACTACAATCATCCCCAGTACAACCATCCACACTACAACCATCCCATTACAATGATCACACTAGAACCACCACACTACAAACATCACACTACAACCATCCCACTAAAAGCCCTCTACAAGCATCCCACTACATCCATCACAATACATCCATCCCAGTACAACCACCACACAACAGCCATCACACTACAGCACCACACAACAACCATCACACTACAACCACCACACTACAGCCATCTCACAACTATTACACTATAAACACCAAACTACAATCACACTTTAACCATCGCACACCCATTCTGCTACACCATTACACTACACCCATCCTACTATCATCATGCCATTACAACCATCCCCATTACAATGATCCTACAACCACAGTACAATGATCCCACTACAACCACCATATTATAACCATCCCACTAGATATGACCCATGCCAATCAACCCACTACAGCCAGCACACTACAACCATCCTACTACAACAAACCCAATACAACCAACCCCACTAAATAACCACACTACAACTATCCCCAATACAAACACCACACTACAGCCATCCTGCTACAACCATCCCTCTAGAACCACCACATGACAACCATTCCATCACAACCTACACACTATAACCATGCCACTACAGTCATATCATTACAACTGTCACATCACAACCATACCACCACAACCACAACACTTCAGCCATCACTCTAAAACCATCCCACTACAACCATTCCCACTACAATGATCACAATATGACCACAATACTACAACCATCCCACAAATATTCCATTATAACCAACAAACTACAATCACCACACTACTACCATCCTACAACAATCACACTATAATCATCCCATTAGAATCACACAACCATTTCACTACAATGATCACAATACGACCATCACACTACAACTGCCAAACTACAACAGCCACACTACAACCATTCCACTACTACCATGCTATTACAACAATCCCAGTACAACCACCAGACTGCAACCATCTCACTATAACCAAACGACGTGGAAAATCTAGTTAAGCAGAAAAGAAAAGAAAAACTTACGGAAATTTCACAGAACTAGGTACTGATAGAGTTCTAGAAAATTATAAGGTTTCTAGGAAGGAGCTTAAGAATGAAATTAGGAGAGCTAGAAGGGGCCATGAGAAGGCCTTGGCGAGCAGGATTAAGGAAAACCCCAAGGCATTCTACAAGTATGTGAAGAACAAGATGATGAGCCATGTGAGAATTGGACCAATCAGGAGTGAAAGTGGAACATGTGCATGGAGTTCGAGGAGGTAGCGGAGGTACTTAATGAATACTTTGCTTCAGTAATCAGAAGGAAAACGAACCTTGGCAGTTGTGGGGATGACCTACAGTGGACTGAAATGCTTGAGAATATAGACATTAAGAAAGAGGATGTGCTAGAGCTTTTGAAAAGCATTAAGTTAGATAAGTCACTGAGCCCAGATGAGATATACCCCAAGCTACTGTGGGAAGTGAGGGAGAAGATTGCTGAGCCTCTAGCAATGTTCTTTGTATCATCAATAGGGACGGGAGAGGTACCAGAGGATTGGAGGGTTGTAAATGTTGTCCAAGAAAGGGAGTAGAGATAACTCAGAAGATTATAAACCAGTGAGTCTTAATTCAGTGGTAGGCAAGTTGTTGGAGAAGATCCTGAGAGGCAGGATTTATGAGCATTTGAGAAACATAATCTGATTAGGGTTAGACCCCACTTTGTTAACTGTGTAAGTCTGGCCACCTCACTACAGGAAGGAGGTGGATGCTATAGAAAGAGTGCAGAGGATATTTACAACAATGTTGCTTGGATTGGAGGGTGTACCTTATGAGAGTAGGTTGAGTGAACTTGGTCTTTACTCCTTGAAGCAATGGAGGATGAGAGGTGATCTGATAGAAGTGTGTACGATGATGAAAGGCATTGATCGTATGGATAGCCAGAGGCTTTTTCCCAGGGTTAAAATGGCTAACACGAGGGAGCATAGTTTTAAGGTACTTGGAAGTAAGTAGAGATGAGATATCAGGGGTAAGTTTTTCACACAGAGTGAGGTGGGTGCATGGAATTCACTGCCAGTGACTGTGGTGGAGGTGAATACAATAGGGTCTTTTAAGAGTTTAGAAAAATAATGGGCTATGCAGTAGGGAGATTCTAGGGAGTCTCTAGAGTAGGTTACATGGTCGGCACAACATTGTGGGCTGAAGGGTCTGTAATGTGCTGTGAATTTCTATGTTCTATGTAACTACCAATCTACAAGCAACCCACTACAATGATCTCAATAGAGCCATTACACTACAGCCATTCCCACTACAACCAATAAGCTAGAACCATCCCATAACAACCATTACACTACACCGTTCCTACTAGAACAATCCTACCAGCACCATCCCACTACAACAGCATTGCATCTATCACACAACAATCCCACTACAGCCCCAACACTACAACCATCCCACTACAAACATCCCAATACAACCATCACACTACAACCAGCTCACTACAACCACTACACTACAACCAACCCACTACAACCACCCCACTACAATGATCACAATACTACCAAACTACACCAACCCACTACAACTGTTTCACTATAACCCACCAAACTACAACCATCCCACCACAACCATTGCATGACAATCATCTCACTACAATCACCACTCTAGACTAATCCCACTATAACCACCACACTACAACCATCAGAATACAACCATCACATTACAACTATCACACTACACCCATCACACTGCAGCCACCCCACGATAACCATCTGACTACAAACATCACACTACAACCATTCCACTAGAACCATCTCCAGTACAACTATCCTACTACAACCACCACATTGCACCTATTATGCTACAATAATACAACTACAGTGACCATATTATATCCATCCTACTACAACCATCACACTATAATCAACCAACTGCAGCACCTCACTACAACTATCTCATTGTAACCATCCAAATACAACAAACCCAGGACAACCAACCCCACCAAACCATCACACTACGGACATCCCACTGTAACCATTCCACAACAGCCACCACTAGACTGCCATCCTACCTCAACCATCCCCAATACAAGTATCCCACTACAACCACCCTACTACAGTGGCCACCCTATAACTATGCCACTACAACTATCATGTTAGAACCACCAAACTACAACCATCACACTACAACACAATTTCACTACAACACCATAATCTCCACACTGTACCTGCCAAACTCTAACCATCGCTCAACCATTGCACAAACATCCCACTACAACCATCCCAACACAACAATCCCACTGCAACTGCCACTGTTGAATGACTAGCTGCATCCACTACACTACAACCACACCACTATAACAACCACACTACAAGCACCACACTGCAACCATCCCACTAAAACCATTGCACTACAACCACTAGACTACAGCCACTACACTACAGCCATCCCACTACAACTACTAAACTACAACCATCCTATTAGAATGAGCACACAACCATTCCGATACAAGCACCATACTACTAACACCACACTACAACCATCCCACTACAATCAGCCCACTAAAACTACAACCATCTGAACACAATTAACCATAGAACCACAGAACCATAGAACACTACAGCACAGTACAGGCCCTTCAGCCCTCCATGTAGTGCCAACCCATATAATCCTTTAAAAAAAGTACTAAACCCACACTACCCCATAACCCTCCATTTTTCTTTCATCCATGTGCCTGTCCAAGAGGGTCTTAAATACCCCTAATGTTTTAGCCTCCACCACAATCCCTGGCAAGTCATTCCAGGCACTCACCACCCTCTGTGTAAAAACCTTACCCCTGATGTCTCCCCTAAACTTCCCTCCCTTAATTTTGGACATATGCCCTCTGGTGTTTGCTATTGGTGCCCCGGGAAACAGGTACTGACTATCCACCCTATCTATGCCTCTCATAATCTTGTAGACCTCTATCAAGTCCCCTCTTATTCTTCTACGCTCCAAAGAGAAAAGTCCCAGCTCTGCTAACCTTGCTTCATATGACTTGTTCTCCAAACCAGGCAACATCCTGGTAAATCTCCTCTGCACCCTCTCCATAGCTTCCACATCTTTCCTATAAAGAGGTGACCAGAATTGAACACAATACTCTAAGTGCGGTCTCACCAGAGATTTGTAGAGTTGCAACATGACCTCTCTACTCTTGAACTCAATCCCCCTATTAATGAAGCCTAGCATCCCATAGGCCTTCTTAGCCACCCTATCAACCTGTGCAGTGACCTTGAGGGATGTATGGATTTGAACCCCAAGGTCCCTTTTTTCATCCACACTCTTAAGTAACTGACCTTAAACCTGTACTCAGTCTTCTGGTTTGTCCTTCCAAAATGCATCACCTCACACTTGTCCAGATTGAACTCCATCTGCAATTTTTCTGCCCAACTCCGCAGCCTGTCTATATCCTCTTGTAACCTTCAACCACCTACAGCTCCATCCACAACTTCTCCAATCTTCCTGTCATCTGCAAACTTACTCACCCATCCTTCCGCCTCTACATCCAGGTCATTTATAAAAATCACAAATAGCAGGGGTCCCAGGACAGATCCCTGTGGCACTCCACTAGTCACCGACCTCCAGGCAGAATACTTTCCTTCCACAACTACCCTTTGCTTTCTTCCTTTAAGCCAATTTTTTATCCAAACAGCCAAGGTTCCACTTATTCCATGCCTCATGACTTTCTGGATAAGTCTCTCATGAGGGACCTTGTCAAATGCTTTGCTAAGGTCCATGTAGACCACATCCACTTCCCTACCCTCATCAATTTCTTTTGTTACCTCTTCAAAAAACTCAATCAGGCTCATGAGGCACGATCTTCCCTTCACAAAGCCATGTTGACTATCCATGAGTAGACTGTACTTCTCCAAATGCTTATAGATCCTATCCTTAAGAATCCTTTCCAGTAGTTTGCATACCACCGACGTAAGACTCACCAGTCTATAGTTCCCAGGTTTCTCCCTATTACCTTCTTTAAACAAGGGAACTACATTTGCCATTCTCCAGTCCTCCGGCACTTCCCCTGCAGCCAAAGAGGATTCAAAGATCATAGCTAATGCTCCTGCGATCTCTTCTCTCAATTTCCACAACAACCTGGGGTGTATCATATCTGGCCCCGGGGATTTATCAATCTTAATGTTTTTAAGAAGATTCATCACTACTTCTTTAATCTCCACATTGTCCAGCACTCCAGCCCGCTCTACTTCGACCTCATCCTGATCAAGATCCTTTTCACTTGTGAATACTGAAGCAAAGTATTCATTTAGGACCTCCCCAAACTCCTCCGCTTCCAGGCACATGATGCCTTCTTTATCCTTTAGCGGTCTCACCTTCGTTCTTGTCATCCTCCTATTCTTCACATACACATAGAACGCCTTGGGGTTCTCCTTAATCCTACATGCCAAGGCCTTCTCATGCCCCCTTCGAGCTCTCCTAAGTCCTTTCTTTAGCTCCTTCCTGGCTACCCTATATTTCTCATGAGCCCCTCCTACTTCCTGCTTCTTATATCTAACATATGCTTCCTTTTTCCTCGTGACGAGTTGCCTCACATGTTTCGTCAGCCACGGTTCCCTTTTCCTACCATTTTTTTCCTTGCCTCAGTGGGACAAACCTATCCTGAACCCAGCTCAAGTGGTCCCTAAACTTCTCCCACATTACTTCTGTGCTTTCCCCTTTGAACATCTGTTTCCAATTTACTCTCGCTAGTTCCTGCCTCATCCCTTCAAATTTAGCCCTTCCCCAGTTAAGCACTTTACCATTTTGTCTGATTTTATCCCTTTCCATAGCTATGCTGAAGCTAAGGGAGTTGTGGTCACTCTCAGCAAAATGCTCTCCCACCAAGAGGTCTGTCACCTGACCAGGTTCATTTCCTAGAACTAGATCCAGTATAGCCTCTCCTCTTGTTGGCCGGTCCACATACTGTGTCAGGAATCCCTCTTGAACACACCTGACAAATTCAGCCCCATCTATACCCCTTGCACTCAGGAGGTGCCAGTCAATATGAGGGAAGTTGAAATCTCCTATAACTACTACCCTGTATTTCCTGCACCATTCTAAATCTGCCTGCTTATCTGCTCCTCGGTGTCCCGAGGGCTATTTGGGGGCCTATAGACTACACCCGGCATAGTGATTGATCCCTTCCTATTTCTGACTTCCACCCAGACTGACTCCGTGGACAGTCCTTCTGCAGCGTCCTCCCTTTCTATAGTCGTGATACTATCCCTGACCAGCAATGCCACTCCCCCCCTTTTCTATCTCCCATCCTATTCCTTTTAAAACACCTGAACCCTGGGACCTGCATCATCCAATCCTGCCCTTCCTCCAACCAAGTTTCAGTAATGGCCACAACATCGTAGTTCCACGTACTAATCAATGCTCTAAGTTCATCCTCCTTGTTCCTAATACTCCTAGCATTGAAATAGACACATTTCAACCCCTTTAACTAGCTACAATTATGTTCTGTCCCCTGCCTGTCCTTCCTCATCAACTCAGAACTCTTAGCATCATGCCCTTGTCCTTCTACCTTAATCCCTGCACTCACATTCTGATTCCCACCCCCCCGCCAAACTAGTTTAAACGTCCCCAACAGCTCTATCAAACCTGCCCGCCAGGATATTGGTCCCCCTGGGATTCAAGTGCAACCCGTCCTTTTTGTACAGGTCACACCCGCCCCAAAAGAGGTCCCAATGATCCAGAAATCTGAATACATGCCCCCTGCTCCAATCCCTCAGCCACGCATTTATCCTCCACTTCATTCTATTCCTATTCTCACTGTCACGTGGCACAGGCAGTAATCCCGAGATTACTACCTTTGAGGTCCTGCTTTTCAACTTCCTTCCTAACCCTGTAGTCTTCTTTAAGGGCCTCGTCCCTTTTCCTACCTATGTTATTGGTACCAATATGTACCACAACCTCTGGCTGTTCTCCCTCCCACTGCAGGATATCTTGGACATGATCAGAAATATCCCGGACCCTGGCACCTGGGAGGCAAACTACCATCTGAGTTTCTTTCCTGCATCCACAGAATCACCTGTCTGAACCCTTGACTATAGAGTCCCCTATCATTGCTGCCTTCCTCTTCCTTTCCCTACCCTTCTGAGCCACAAGGCCAGACTCTGTGCCAGAGGCACGGCCATTGTCACTTCCCCCAGGTAGGCTGTCCCCCCCAGCAGTACTCAAACAGGAGTACTTATTGTCAAGGAGTACAGCCACAGAGGTACTCTCTAGTACCTGACTTTTTCCCTTCCCTCTCCTGCTGTGACCCATTTCTCTGTCCCCTGTGGCCCTGGAGTGACCACCTGTCTGTAACTCCTCTCTATCACCTCCTCACTCACCCTGACCAGATAAAGGTCATCAAGCTGCAGCTCCAGTTCCCTAACACGGTCCCTTAGGAGTTGCATCTTGATGCACCGGGTGCAGATGGGGCCATCCAGGATGTCGGGAGACTGCAGGACCTCCCACATCTGACACCGACCATAGAAAACTGGCCTCACACACATACTACCTCCTTTAGCAATTAACAACTGCCTCACCTCATCCCGTTACCGCCGAAGCCCGTGGAGCCAAAGCCCTTTCACTCCGCTGCCTCTCACTCCACTGCCCGCTGGATATGGCTGCTTTCTTTTTAAACTGTTCGCGCTCAACTGGCTGACGTCATGCGCCTGTGCAGTCTGGCCTCTCTCTTCCCCCAAGAACTCAAAATGTCTTCTCGCTGGAAATCCTTAGGTGCTTTCCCACTGCCTTCTTGTTCCGAATCAAAAACTTCTGCTGATTCCTTGCCCTTTTTAAACTGTTTGCGCTCAACTGGCTGATGTCACGCGCCTGCGCAGTCTGGCCTCTCTCTTTCCCCGAGAACTCAAAATGTCTTCCCGCTGGAAATCCTTAGGTGTTCCAAATCAAAATTCTACTGCAACCACCACTATACAATCACCACACTACAACCACCCTACTATAAACACCACACTACAACCACCCTACTATAAACACCACACAACAACCATCCCACTTCAATGACCACTCTGCAACCATCCCATTACAATCATCCTACAATAGTCATCCCCAATACAGCCATCCCACTTCAACCACGACACTATAATGATCCCAATACAACAATCCTATAACAACCAGCACATTACAACTACTACAGTACAACCATCACACTGCAACCACCACATTACAATGATCCTACTACAATCATTCCACTACAACTATCCCACAACTACCACACTATGAACATCCCACTACAACCATTGCACAACAGTCATTTCCACTACAACCATCCCACTACAATCACACTGCAACCGTCCCATGATGCCTACTACACTACAATCATTAAACTATAACCATTCCAGTATAGCTATCCCACTATAACCACCACACTACAACTACCACATTACAACCCTCCTACTATAATCATCCCCACTCTACAACCATCCCAATATAAAAGTCCCACTACAACCAGCACATTACAACCATCATGCAACAATCAATCCTCTAGAAAAATCTCACTACAACCATACCACTATAATTAGAAAAATAAAGGGCTATGCATAACCCCAGGTAATTTCTAAAATAAGTACATGTTTGGCAAGCATCATGGGCCAAAGGGCCTGTTTTGTGCTATAGGTTTGCTACGTTTCTATAACCAGTCCGCTCCAACCATCCTACTACAACCACCTCACTACAACAATCTCACTACAACCCTCACACAACAAATCATCCTTCCACAACCATCCCACTACAACCACCCTCACTTCAACCATTCTACTACAACCACAATACAACCATCCCACTTCACCAACCACAGCTCAACCATTCTACTACAGCCATCCCACTACAACCACACCCACTTCAACCACCACACTACAATGATCCTAATACAACAGTCTCATGACAACCAACACATTACAACTATCACACTACAACCATCCATCCCAACATAACCGTCATCCTGCAACCACCACACAACAATCTCACTACAATCTCCACATTACAACTATACCACTAAAACCTGTCCACTACAACTGTCCCACTCCAACCACTCACTATAATAATCCCACTACCACCACCACACGTCAAACCATCCTTCCACAACTATCCCACTATAACCATCCCCACTTCAACCACTCCACTACAACCATCTCACAACACTCCGACTACAACCACCACTAGAACCATCCCACGACAATTATCTCTACAACAATCCCACTACAACCACCATTCTACAAACATCCCACTACAACCATCCCATGATAACCATCACATTACATCCACCACACTACAGCCATCCCACTATAAGTACCACCCTATAACCCGGGAGGGTTCGACGTCGTGGTTTGATACGTTCTGCTCGTCCCTGGCAGGTCTCTGAGTGCAGCGGGCTCCCGGACGAAGATGGCATGGTTTGGCAGGGTGATGGTCTTCGCCTGTCTACTGGAGCAGTGTCTGAGCCTGGCGATTTTCGCGCCGCAGCACAGCCAGCCCGACCCATGCTACGACGAGGCAGGGCAACCCCGGCGCTGCATCCCCGACTTTGTAAACGCCGGCTTCGGCCGGGAGGTGCAGGCTTCCAGCACGTGTGGGTCCCCGCCCAGCACCTACTGCTTCCCAACAGAGAAAGGGGGCGGCCGCAGCCGGACGTGCCGGACCTGCGACGCCTCGGACCCCAGGAGTGCGCACCCCGCCGCCTACTTGACCGATCTGAATAACGCGCACAACCTGAGCTGCTGGCGGTCGGAAAGCTTCTCACAGCCGTCGCACAACGTCACCCTCACACTGTCCTTGCACAAGAAGTTCGAGATCACGTACGTGAGTCTGCAATTCTGCTCGCCGCGCCCAGAGTCCATGAGCATCTATAAGTCGATGGACTACGGCCGGACGTGGGTTCCCTACCAGTTCTTCTCCGCGCAGTGTCGCCGGGTATACAACAAGCCCAACAGGGCGCCCGTAACCAAGCAGAACGAGCAGGAGGCCTTGTGTTCGGATGGTTACTCTGACCTGTACCCGCTGAGTGGGGGGCTGATCGCCTTTAGCACACTGGACGGCCGTCCCTCGGCCCAGGACTTCGACAACAGCCCTGTGCTGCAGGATTGGGTGACGGCCACCGACATCCGAGTGGTGTTCAGCCGGGCACACACATTGGGCGACGGCGGGCCCCGGGAGAGCTTCCAGTACGCGGTGGCCGACCTGCAAGTGGGCGGCCGCTGCCGCTGTAACGGGCACGCGTCCCGCTGTGTGAACGACAAGGACGGCTACCTGGTGTGTGACTGCAGACACAACACAGCCGGAGCCGAATGCGATCGCTGCAAACCCTTCCATTATGACCGGCCCTGGCAGAGGGCGACTGCCCGCGATGCCAACGAGTGCCTGGGTAAGTGCAAGGGGTACAGAGCGGGACGTGTTAAACATATGCTGTCACTCAAGGTTAACGCTGTTCTCAACCTTGTCCCATGACCCAGCGTCAACCCCAAACCAACACTTTCCCATCACCTGGGTCAACATCAACTTCATATCATTGTCCCATCACCTTTCTCCTAGCTCTCTCCCACCACACAGGTTCAACGTTATCCTTCCAACACTGAGTCAATGCCAATCCAGCACTGTTCTCCCATCACCACACTCCCAACTCTGTCCAATCTCCCAGGGTAAACACCGACCTAACACTAACCCATCATCCAGCTCAGTCCTGTTTTCATGCAGTGGCTAAGAATCAGACAGTGATCTACATGGCTCTTGTCAGGCAGTGGCACTCCCTGGTGCCTGTGGGATTGGGGAGGGGAGGGTTTCAGTAGGTGGGGTAATGTTCTGCCTAAGAGAGCAGCCAAAGTGGAGCTCGCACCCAGAGGTGGAGTCCAGTGCTCTGAGTGACAGCATCAGACTGATAAGCCCTTCAGGAGCAGCTCAAAAGCATCAAACATTCAACAATTATTTCAACTTTAATGTGCCTGTGAAAGTTTGAAACACCATTAGTGGCAGAAGGTAGAGCAGAAGAAGTTTATTTGGGACACGGAGGATGTGAATGGGAAATAGGGACATGTGGGTTCACTGTAGTCTATATCCTCTCCACTGGAGTCAAGAAATAGTTTATAAAGAATGAGGAATAGTTAAGCTTTGAGAAGAGAATAGATTTGAGAGTCTGAAACCAATAAGACTGTGCAAATGAAGAAGCTGCTGGAAAGATTAATCTTCATGGTCAGGAATGTGGAGTACAGAGAGAAGGAAGTGAAGCCTTGGCCATCTAGCAGAATTAGGGTACAGAAACATAGAAAATAGGTGCAGGAGTAGGCCATTCGGCCCTTCGAGCCTGCACCGCCATTCAGTATGATCATGGCTGATCATCCAACTCAGAACCCTGTACCTGCTTTCTCTCCATACCCCGATCCCTTTAGCCACAAGGGCCATATCTAACTTCCTCTTAAATATAGCCAATGAACCGGCCTCAACTGTTTCCTCAGGCAGAGAATTCCACCACTCTCTGTGTGAAGAAGTTTTTCCTCATCTCGGTCCTAAAAGGCTTCCCCTTTATCCTTAAACTGTGACCCTTCGTTCTGGACTTCCCCGACATCGGAAACAATCTTCCTGCATCTAGCCTGTCCAATCCCTTTAGAATTTTATACGTTTCAATAAGATCCCCCCTCAATCTTCTAAATTCTAGTGAGTATAAGCCTAGTCGATCCAGTCTTTCTTCATATGAAAGTCCTGCCATCCCAGGAACCAATCTGGTGAACCTTCTTTGTACTCCCTCTATGGCAAGAATGTCTTTCCTCAGATTAGGGGACCAAAACTGCACACAATACTCTAGGTGCGGTCTCACCAAGGCCTTGTACAACTGCAGTAGAACCTCCCTACTCCTGTACTCAAATCCGTTTGCTATGAATGCCAACATACCATTTGCCTTTTTCACCGCCTGCTGTACCTGCATGCCCACCTTCAATGACTGGTGTACAATGACACCCAGGTCTCATTGCATCTCCCCTTTTCCTAATTGGCCACCGTTCAGATAATAATCTGTTTTCCTGTTCTTGCAACCAAAGTGGATAACCTCACATTTATCCACATTAAATTGCATCTGCCATGAATTTGCCCGCTCACCTAACCTATCCAAGTCACCCTGCATCCTCTTAGCATCCTCCTCAAAGCTAACACCGCCGCCCAGCTTCGTGTCATCCGCAAACTTGGAGATGCTGCATTTAATTCCTTCGTCTAAATCATTAATATATATTGTAAACAACTGGGGTCCCAGCACTGAGCCTTGTGGTACCCCACTAGTCACTGCCTGCCATTCTGAAAAGGTCCCGTTTACTCCCACTCTTTGCTTCCTGTCTGCCAACCAATTCTCTATCCACATTAATACCATACCCCCAATACCGTGTGCTTTGAGTTTGCACACTAATCTCCTGTGTGGGACCTTGTCAAAAGCCTTTTGAAAATCTAAATATACCACATCCACTGGCTCTCCCCTATCCACTCTACTAGTTACATCTTCAAAAAATTCTATAAGATTCGTTGGACATGATTTTCCTTTCACAAATCCATGCTGACTTTGTCCGATGATTTCACCTCTTTCCAAATGTGCTGTTACATCTTTGATAACCGACTCTAGCATTTTCCCCACCACCGATGTCAGACTCACCGGTCTATAATTCCCCGGTTTTTCTCTCCCTCCTTTTTTAAAAAGTGGGGTTACATTAGCCACCCTCCAATCCTCAGGAACTAATCCAGAATCTAAGGAGTTTTGAAAAATTATCACTAATGCATCCACTATTTCTTGGGCTACTTCCTTAAGCACTCTTGGATGCAGACCATCTGGCCCTGGGGATTTATCTGCCTTTAATCCCTTCAATTTACCTAACACCACTTCCCTACTAACATGTATTTCCCTCAGTTCCTCCATCTCACTAGACCCTCGGTCCCCTACTATTTCCGGAAGATTATTTATGTCCTCCTTAGTGAAGACAGAACCAAAGTAGTTATTCAATTGGTCTGCTATGTCCTTGTTCCCTATGATCAATTCACCTGTTTCTAACTGTAAGGGACCTACATTTGTCTTGACCAATCTTTTTCTTTTCACATATCTATAAAAGCTTTTACAGTCAGTTTTTATGTTCCCTGCCAGCTTTCTCTCATAATCTTTTTTCCTTTTCCTAATTAAGCACTTTGTCCTCTGCTGGTCTCTGAATTTCTCCCAGTCCTCAGGTGTGCCGCTTTTTTTTTCCTAATTTATATGTTTCTTCTTTGGACTTGATACTATCCCTAATTTCCCTTGTCAGCCACGGGTGCACTGCCTTCCCTGGTTTATTCTTTTGCCAAACTGGGATGAACAATTGTTGTAGTTCATCCATGCAATCTTTAAATGCTTGCCATTGCATATCCACCGTCAACCCTTTAAGTATCATTTGCCAGTCTATCTCAGCTAATTCACGTCTCATACCTTCAAAGTTACCCTTCTTTAAGTTCAGAACCGTTGTTTCTGAATTAACTATGTCACTCTCCATCTTAATGAAGAATTCCGCCATATTATGGTCACTCTTACCCAAGGGGCCTCGCACGACAAGATTGCTAACTAACCCTTCCTCATTGCCCAATACCCAATCTAGAATGGCCTGCTCTCTATTTGGTTCCTCGACATGTTGGTTCAGAAAACCATCCCACATACATTCCAAGAAATCCTCTTCCTCAACACCCTTACCAATTTGGTTCACCCAATCTATATGTAGATTGAAGTCACCCATTATAACTACTGTTCCTTTATTGCACGCATTTCTAATTTCCTGTTTAATGCCATCCCCAACCTCACTACTACGTTAGGTGGCCTGTACACAACTCCCACCAGCGTTTTCTGCCCCTTAGTGTTATGCAGCTCTACCCATTTTGATTCCACATCCTCCAGGCTAATGTCCTTCCTTTCTATTTCGTTAATCTCCTCTCTAACCAGCAATGCTACCCCACCTCCTTTTCTTTCCTGTCTATCCCTCCTGAATATTGAATATCCCTGAATGTTGAGCTCCCATCCTTGGTCACCCTGGAGCCATGTCTCTGTGATCCCAACTAAATCATATTCATTCATAACTATCTGCATATTCAATTCATCCACCTTTTTATGAATGCTCCTCACATTGATACACAAAGCCTTCAGGCTTGTTTTTACAACACTCTTAGCCCTTATACAATTATGTTGAAAAGTGGCCCTTTTTGTTTTTTGCCCTGGATTTGCCTGCCTGCCACTTTTACTTTTCACCTTACTACTTTTTGCTTCTACCCTCATTTTACACCCCTCTGTATCTCTGCACTTGCTCCCATCCCCCTGCCACATTAGTTTAAATCCTCCTGAACAGCAGTAGCAAACACTCCCCCTAGGACATTGGTTCCAGTCCAACACAGGTGCAGACCGTCCTGTTTATACCGGTCCCACCTCCCCCAGAACTGGTTCCAATGCCCCAGAAATTTGAATCCCTCCCCCTTGCACCATTTTTCAAGCCACGTATTCAACTGAAATATCCTCCTATTTCTACTCTGACTAGCACGTGGCACTGGTAGTAATCTAGAGATTATTACCTTTGTGGTCCTACTTTTTAGTTTATTTCCTAACTCCCTAAATTCACCTAGTAGGACCTCATCCCGTTTTTTACCTATATCGTTGGTACCTATGTGCGCCACGACCACTGGCTGTTCACCCTCCCATTTGCAGAATGTCCTGCAGCCGCTCAGAGACATCCTTGACCCTTGCACCAGGGAGGCAACATACCATCCTGGAGTCTCGTTTGCGGCTGCAGAAAAGCCTATCTATTCCCCTTACAATCGAATCCCCTATCATTATAGCTCTCCCACTCCTTTTCCTTCCCTCCTGTGCCACAGAGCCACCCATGGTGCAATGAACTCAGCTGCTGCTGCCTTCCCCTGATGAGACATCTCCCCCAACAGTATCCAAAACAGTATATCTGTTTAGGAGGGAGATGACCTCAGGGGACTCCTGCACTACCTGCCTACTGCTACGCTGTTTAGTGGCCACCCCTTCCCTTTCTGTCTATCGAGTTTGCTCTGCCATTTCATAATGGCTTATCCAATTTTCCTCTCAGCCCCAATCTCCTGCCTTTTTGTATCCCTTCATGCCCTGAACAATCAAGAATCTGTCAACTTCTGCCTTAAATATACATAAAGACTTGACCTCCACAGCTGCCTGTGGCAGGTTTCTTTACTCTTTAGCTGAAGAAATTCCTCTTCCTCTCTATTCTAAAAGGATGCCCCTCTATTTTGAGGCTGTGTCTTCTGGTCTTGGACTCTCTCACCATAGGAAACATCCTCTCCACATCCATTCTATCAAGGCCTTTCACCATTCGATAGGGTTCAATGAGGTTGCCCCTCATTCTTCTGAATTCTAGTGAATACAGGCCCAAAGCCATCAAACAGTCTTCATATGACAAGCCATTCAATCCTGGAATCATTTTTGTGAACATTTTTTGAACCCTGCTGCATCAGCACATCCGTTCTCAAGCACAAAACTTCTCACAATACTCCAAGTGAGGCCTCACCAGTGCTTTATAAAGTCTCAACATTACATCCTTACTTTTATATTCTAGTCCTCTTGAAATTAATGCTAATGTTTCATTTGCCTTCCTCACCACAGACCTAACCTGTGAATTATGCTTCAGGGAATCCAGCACATGGACCTTTGCAGTTCAGTTTTTTTTTGTATTTTCTTTCCATTTAGAAAATAGTCTACACTTCCATTTCTTCTACCAAAGTGGATGGCCATACACTTCCCGACACTTTATTCCATCTACCACTTTGTCCATTTGCCTAATATATGATCTTCTATAGCCTCCCTACTTCCTCAAAACCATCTGCCCAACACTGATCTTCATATCATCTGCAAACTTTTCAACAAAGCCTCATTTCAATCATCCAAATCATTGACATAGTATGTTAAAATAAAAATCAGTCCCAACATAGACCATTGTGGAACACCACTAGTCACCAACAGCCAATCAAAAAAGGCTCCCTTTATTCCCATTCTTTACCACCTGTCAATCAGCTACTGCTTTATCCTTGCTAGAATCTTCCCTGTAATACCATGGGCTCATAGATTGTTAAGCAGCCTCATGTGTGACACCTTATCAAAGGCCTTCTGTAAATCCAAGTACAGGAGAATCAACAGATTCAACAGATTCTCCTTTGTCTTTCTTCAAAGAATTCCAACAGATTTGTTTGTCAAGATTTTCCTTTGAGGAAACCATATTGACAACAGCCTATTTTATCATGTACCTCTCTGTATACCCTGAGACCTTATCCTTAATAGTCAACTCCAACATCTTCCCAACCACTGAGGTCAGATTAACTGGCCTATAATTACCTTTCTTCTGTCTTTCTCCCTTCTTGAATATTGGAATGACATTTGCAACTTTCCAGTCTTCTGGATCCATTCCAGTATCTAGTAATTTTTGAAAGATCGTTACTAATACCTCCACAATTTCTTCAGCCACCTCTTTCAGAACTCTAGGGTGTACATCATCTAGTGCAGGTGACTTATCTACCTTCAGACCTTTCAGTTTTCCAAGAATCTCTCCCTCAATGTTGAAAAAAATGAAGGAGTTGATCATGGATTACAGGAGGAACAGAGACAGGCTAGCCCCATTGACATCAATGGAACTGTAGTTAAGAGGGTGAGTAGATTAGTGAGTAGATTATCTGGATAGACAGGGTCTGATTAGGAACAGTCAGCATGGATTTGTGCGTGGAAGGTCATGTTTGACGAGTCTTATTGAATTTTTTGAAGAGGTTACGAGGAAAGTTGATGAGGATAAAGCAGTGGTTTATATGGACTTCAGTAAGACCTTTGACGAGGTTCCACACGGAAGGTTGGTTAGGAAGGTTCAATCCTTATGTATTGATATCGAAGTAGTAAAATGAATTCAACAGTGGCTGAATGGGAGATGCCAGACAGTAGTGGTGGATAACTGTTTGTCAGGTTGGAGGCCGGTGACTAGTGGTGTGCTTCAGGGATGTGTACTGGGTCTAATGTTGTTTGTCATATACATTAATGATCTGGATGATGGGGTGGTAAATTGGATTAGTAAGTATGCAGATGATACTAAGGTAGGTGGCGTTGTGGATAATGAAGTAGGTTTTCAAAGTTTGCAGAGGGATTTAGGCCAGTTAGAAGAGTGGGCTGAATGATGGCAGATGGAGTTTAATGCTGATAAGTGTGAGGTGCTACATTTTGGTAGGAATAATCCAAATAGGACGTACATGGTAAATGGTAGGGCATTGAAGAATACAGTAGAACAGAGTGATCTAGGAATAATGGTGCATAGTTCCCTGAAGCTTTCTTCACCATGTGGATAGGGTGGTGAAGAAAGCCTTTAGTATGCTGGCCTTTATAAATCAGAGCAATGAGTATAGGAGTTAGGATGTAATGTTAAAATTGTACAAGGCATTGGTAAGGCCGAATTTGGAGTATTGTGTACAGTTCTGGTCACCAAATTGTAGGAAAGATCTCAACAAAATAGAGAGAGTACAAAGATTTACTAGAATGTTACTTGGGTTTCAGCACCTAAGTTACAGGGAAAGGTTGAACAAGTTAGGTCTTTATTCTTTGGAGCGTAGAAGGTTGAGGGGGGACTTGATAGAGGTATTTAAAATTATGAGGGGGATAGATGGAGTTGACGTGGATAGGCTTTTTCCATTGAGAGTAGAGGAGATTCAAACAAGAGGACATAAGTTGAGAGTTAGGGGGCAAAAGTTTAAGGGTAACACGAGGGGGAATTTCTTTACTCAGAGAGTGTAGCTGTGTGGAATGAGCTTCCAGTAGAAGTGGTAGAGGCAGGTTTGGTATTGTCATTTAAAGTAAAATTGGATAGGTATATGGACAGGAAAGGAATGGAGGGTTATGGGCTGAGTGCGGGTCAGTGGGACTAGGTGAGAGTAGGCGTTCGGCACGGACTAGAAGGGCCGAGATGGCCTGTTTCTGTGCTGTAATTGTTATATGGTTATAGATTCTCACCTGGAATATACATACTGGTTGTCGTAAAAAAAGCACAACAGTGCCCCTTTCACCTCAGACAGCTGAAAAAGTTTGGCATGAGTCCCCAAATCCTCAGTACCATCAAGAGCATCCTGACTGTGTTACTGCCTGGTACAGAAATGTACTACCCTTAATTGCAGGGCACTGCAGAGAGTGGTGTGGACAACCCAGCATATTGGTGGGTGTGAACTTTCCTCTATTTAGAACATTTACAGCAGCAGGTGCACAAAAAGGGCCCTGAGGATCATCAAGGACTCCAGCCACCTCAACCACAAACTATTTCAGCTGCTTCCATCTGGCAAATGGTACTGCATTAAGACCAGGACCGAAGGGATATGGGACAGCTTCTTTTGCCAAGCCATCAGATTTAGCAATCCCCATTGATCAGATTGCATGTCTGACTGTACATACGTGTATACAGAACAATTCTGTATACAATCACTGGGCAATATCCTCCCACATTTGCCTTCCTTATTGTTTGTACATGGTGACAAAGATGCAACGTTAAGATTTTTACTCCCTCATGGTGTGAGATAGATGTAAGAAATTCCAATTCTAGTTATCTCTAGAAATGGTAACTTTACACACTTCATGACCCCTGACACCCAGAACTTCACCATACTGCTAGTGTCTTCCACAGTGAAGACATGCAAGATACTTATTCAGTTCATCTGCCATTTCCTATTACTACCTCTCCAGTATTGTTTTCCAGTGATCTGATATCCACTCTCACCTCTTTTACACTTCATGTATCTTGCTTTTTTTAATATACAGTATTTCTGTTTTTTGCCCATTTAAAAAAATCTATTCAATATATGTATACTGTAATTGATTTACTTGTTTATTTATTATTATTATTTGTATTTTATTATTTTTTTCTCTTCTAGGTTATGTATTGCATTGAAATGCTACTGCTAAGTTAACAAATTTCACGTTACATGCTGGTGATAATAAACCTGATTCTGATTCTAATTCTGAAGAAACTTTTGGTATCCTCTTTAATATTATTGGCTAGCTTATTCTTGTATTCCATCTTGATAACTTCTTAATTACTTTTTTAGTTGTGTTCTCTTGGTCTTACTCCAGAATTACTCCAGTTACTCCAGAAATTCCAGTCATTGTTGCTGTGCCATCATCCCTGCCAGTGTGCTTTTCCAACCAACTCTGGCCTACTCCTCTGTCGTGCCTCTGTAATTCTCTTTTCTCCATTGTACTAGGGAATCATTCCATAGTCTTATAACAGTGGGATAGAAGCTGTTCCTGAGCCTGGTGGTTCACACTTTCAGACTTTTTTATCTTATGCTCAATGAGAGGGGGGAGAAGAGAGAATGTCTAGGGTTTGTGGTTATACTGCTGCTTTACTGAGATGGGTAGAAGAGTAGACAGTGTGCTTGTAGTGAGACTGGTTTCCTTGATGTGCTAAGCTGTATCCACAACTCACTACAGTTCCTTGTGGTCTTGAGCAAAGCAGTTGTCATACCAAGCAACACACACAAAATGCTGCAGGAACTCAGTAGGCCAGGCAGCATCTATGGATTTCCAACATCTGCAGATTTTCTTGTGTTTAGGAGTTGATGTACCAAGCTGTGATGCTTTTTATGGTGGGTTGGTAAAACTTGCTAATGGTTGATGTGACATACTTGATAGAGACATGACAAATCTCTTTAGCCTCCAGGGAAATTAGAAGAACTTGTGAGCTTTCTTGGCCATGGTATGTACATGCTTGGACTCTGGTGGACATCATTACCTCACTCAATGAGGTACATTAGAGAAGTTCCAGGCACAGAGTTTCCCAACCTGGAGTCCACAGACCCCTTGGCTAATGGCAGGGGTTCATGGCAATAACACGTTTGGGAACCCCTGCTTCAGGGGTATTTGGGTGCTTTGCAATGTAATGATATTTACTCTGGTGGCAAGAGCAGGAAGGCAAATTATCTGATAGTTGAGACATGAGGAGAAATCAAAAGGTCAAACATAGTGAGGCAGGAGTGTACTTGTCCTCTAGGTATGAAGGTAACCATGCAGGTTGAGTCATTGGTTAAGAGAGAATAGGATGAGTGATGTAGGATCAGCAGTTGCATAACCCCTATAAAACCACACCCTTAGTACTGTGTGCACTGTTTGTCTCCTTGGAGCAAGGATATTCATGTTCTGTAGGGAGTCCTGCAAAGGTTTGTAGACTAACTTCTGGGACAGGAGCACTGATGAAAGAAGAGAACTCATTAGAGTTTAGACAAAAGAAGGGGAAGCGCACTGACATTTAGAAAATGCTGACAGGACACTTCAGATCAGACAATAGAAGAAGGTTCCCGATGGTGGGGAAATCTGGAACCAGGGATCACAGCCAGAGGGTTGGGACTTGAGTTCACTCTGAGAGTGGTAAAACTGTGGAATTCTTTATTAAAGCATTCAAGTGAGGAAAATATTTTACGCATTTTCAAAAAATCAGATATAGTCCTAAGGACTGAAGTAACAAAGAAATTATTTGAGAAGGAGGTACTGAACTTGGATGATCAGCCAGGATAGTATTGACTGGCAGAACAAACTGGAAGGAGTGAGTGGCCTCCCTCTAGTCCAAGGATTGTCCTTAGACACCTGGGTTTGGAGGGAGAAGCTATAAGTTTGTGTTCCTTTGGAAACAGTAGTCTGGGGGGTAATGTACTGGCCATGTTGGGAATTTCAGGATTTCATGGAACAATGGGAATTCCAGGGATCTTAACATGAGATTCAGGCTATTCACTGAAACCAGGAACAACTATTTATACAAAGGCTTCAGTAGCTGGGGTCCCAAAAAGTGAACTTGGTTGTGATTGGTTCACCATGGTAACCAATGTAAAGAGGAATGTTGGGTGAAAAAAATCCTTGTACTTCTATAAAGTTGTTGACAAGTTCAGGAACTCCCAAAGCACTTTGCCACCAATGAGGGAGAAATGTATCAACTAATTAGAGCACAATAAAATTCCTGCAACAACACTATCTTGTTTTGCTGGAGGCCACAGAGGCTTCCCAACTGGTTTCAATCTGTTATATCCTAATTTTGTGCTATCCACACATTTCACCATTTCTGAATTGCTGCTTTGGCATTAATGCAAAGTCATTAATGCATACGATGAAAGGTCAGTAGCCCCAGAACTTTGGAGGTTGTTACACTGGCCAAGAGGGCAATAACTTCAGCCATTGTCTTTGTACAGGTCTAAAGAACTGAAATGTCCACCATCCCTCTGTGTAAAAACAAACTTTGTCACACATCTCCTTTGAAATTACCCCTCTCACCTTAAATGAATGTTTTCTAGTACGTGCCATCTCTGTCCTGGGATAAAGGTCCTGGCTCAGTTCTGCAGGACTGATTGTCTGTGTGGAGTTGTACCTTCTTCTTGTGATTGTCCAAGTTTCTTCAGGGTGCTCTGGATTACTCCCTCTTCCCAAAAAATGTGTAAGTACTCTAGTTAATCTGCCATTGTGAATTGCCCATTATATGTAAGTGAGAGGTAGGATCTGGGGAAGTCATGGGAATGTAAGGAGGGTCAGGATTACTATAAATGGGACTTAATGTATAACTCAATATTCCTCAACCCAACTGAAATAAATAAACTGTTTCTGAATCTTGGAACATATGAAGATAGAACATTACAGGACAGTACAGGCCCATCAGCTCATGATATTGTGCCAACCTTTAAACCTACTCCAAGATCAATGTAACCCTTCCCGCCCACATAGCCCTCCATTTTTCTCTCATCCGTGTCACTAAGAGTCTCTTAGATGTCCCTAATATACCTGCCTCCACCAGCAACCCAGGCAGCACTTTCCACACACCCAACACTCCCTTATGTTAAAAAAGCCTACATCTGACATCCTCCCCAGTGCTTTCCTCCAATCACCTTAGAGTTATGCCCTTGTGTATTAGCCGTCTCCGCCCTGAGAAAAAGACACATACATAAAATGCTGGAGGGACTCTGCAGATCAGGCAGGAGCCATGAAAATGAACAAACAATCTGTCTATCCACTTGATCTTGCCTGTTATCATCTTGTACATCTCTGTAAAGTCACCTCTCATTCTCCTTCACCTAAAGAGAAAGGTCTAAGCTCAGTTAGTTTATCTTCGTAGGACATGAGTCTACCAGGGGATCAGCAATCCTGGAATGGCTGTTATGTAATGAACTGGAGGCGATTGGAGAGTTAAGGTAAAATAACCCCTAGGAGACCGTGATCACAATATGAATGAGTTCAACTTGAAATTTGATAGGGAGAAAGTAAAGTCTGATGTTGCAGTATTTCAGTGCAGTAAAGGAAGTTACAGTGGTATGAGAGAGGAGCTGGTCAAAGTAAATTGGAAGGAGGTACTGACAGCAGAGCAGTGATGGTGTGAGTTTCTGTAAAAATGAGGAAGGTGCAGGATAGATAAATTCCAAACACAAAGAAATACTCAATAGCCAAAATAGTACAACTGTGGCTGACAAAGGAAGTCAAAACTAATGTAAAAGCAAAAGACAGGGCATACAACAAAGCAAAAATTAGCAGGAAGATAGAAAACTGGGGAGCTTGTAAAACCATATAACCATATAACAATTACAGCATGGAAACAGGCCATCTCGGCCCTTCTAGTCCATGCCGACGCTTACTCTCACCTAGTCCCACCGACCTGCACTCAGCCCATAACCCTCCATTCCTTTCCTGTCCATATACCTATCCAATTTTACTTTAAATGACAATACGGAAACTGCCTCTACCACTTCTACTGGAAGCTTGTTCCACACAGCTACCACTCTCTGAGTAAAGAAATTCCCCCTCGTGTTACCCTTAAACTTTTGCCCCCTAACTCTCAACTTATGTCCTCTTGTTTGAATCTCCCCTACTCTCAATGGAAAAAGCCTATCCACGTCAACTCCATCTATCCCCCTCATAATTTTAAATACCTCTATCAAGTCCCCCCTCAACCTTCTACGCTCCAAAGAATAAAGACCTAACTTGTTCAACCTTTCCCTGTAACTTAGGTGCTGAAACCCAGGTAACATTCTAGTAAATCTTTGTACTCTCGCTATTTTGTTGACATCTTTCCTACAATTTGGTAACCAGAACTGTATACTATACTCCAAATTCGGCCTTACCAATGCCTTGTACAATTTTAACATTACATCCCAACTCCTATACTCAATGCTCTGATTTATAAAGGCCAGCATACCAAAAGCTTTCTTCACCACCTGATCCACATGCAATTCCACCTTCAGGGAACTATGCACCATTATTCCTAGATCACTCTGTTCTACTGCATTCTTCAATGCCTTACCATTTACCATGTATGTCCTATTTGGATTATTCCTACCAAAATGTACCACCTCACACTTATCAGCATTAAACTTCATCTGCTATTGTTCAGCCCACTCTTCTAACTGGCCTAAATCTCTCTGCAAACTTTGAAAACCTACTTCATTATCCACAACGCCACCTACCTTAGTATCATCTGCATACTTATTAATCCAATTTACCACCCCATCATCCAGATCATTAATGTATATGACAAACAACATTAGACCCAGTACACATCCCTGAGGCACACCGCTAGTCACTGGCCTCCAACCTGACAAACAGTTATCCACCACTACTGTCTTGCATCTCCCATCCAGCCACTGTTGAATCCATTTTACTACTTCAACCTAACGATTGAACCTTCCTAACTAACCTTCCGTGTGGAACCTTGTCAAAGGTCTTACTGAAGTCCATATATACAACATCCACTGCTTTACCCTCGTCAACTTTCCTCATAACCTCTTCAAAAAATTCAATAAGATTTGTCAAACATGACCTTCCATGCACAAATCCATGTTGACTGTTCCTAATCAGACCCTGTCTATCCAGATAATTATATATACTATCTCTAAGAATATTTTCCATTAATTTACCCACCACTGACGTCAAACTGACAGGCCTATAACTGCTAGGTTTACTCTTAGAACCCTTTTTAAACAATGGAACCACATAAGCAATACGCCAATCCTCCAGCACCATCCCCGTTTCTAATGACATTTGAAATATTTCTGTCAGAGCCCCTGCTATTTCTACACTAACCTCCCTCCCTGTCTGTTCTCGCTGAAGCCTGATTAAGCCAAAGCCAACCCACTCTGCCTCAGTCCACTCCGACGATGGCCGCTGTATATGGTGGTCTTTCTTTTTAAGTCTTTGGTGTGCTACGTCACGCACCTGCGCAGTCTAGCCTCTTTGCCATGATCAGTTTTTAAAAAAACAGCTTCTCTCTGAGCTTCTTTTACCTCTTCCCTCTCCGCCTCTTGCTGCGACTTAAAAACCTACAGGGAGCAACTAAAAGAATCATTAGGAGAGAAAAGATGAAATATGAAATCAAACTAGCAAACAATATCAAAGTGGATGGTAAAAGTTACTATTACAAGGGAGAAACTGCTCAAGAAGCTGAAATACCTAAAGGTACATAAGTCACCCGGACCAGATGAACTGCACCTGAAGGTTCTGAAAGAGGCAGTACTAGAGATTGTGGAGACATTAGTAATGATCTTTCAAAAATCATTGGACTCTGCCATGGTGCCAGAGGACTGGAAAATTGCAAAAGTCAGTCCACTCTTTAAGAAAGGAGGAAGGTAGCAAAAAGGAAGTTATAAACCAGTTTGCCTGACCTCAGTAGTTGGGAAGATATAAAGGATGATAAGGATGAGGTTATGGAGTACTTGGTGACATAGGACAAGATAGGACAATGTTAGCATGGTTTCTTTGAGGGAAAATCTTACCTGATGAAACTGTTAGAATTCTTTGAGAAGATTACAAGTAGGATAGATCAAGGGGATGTAGTGGATGTTATATATTTGGACTTTCAGAAGGCCTTCAGCAAGCAAGCCACACATGAAGCTGCTTACCAAGTTAAGAGCCCATGGTATTACAGGAAAGTTACTGTCGTGATTGGACCATTGGCTGATTGGTAGGAGGAAGGGAGTGGAAATAAAAGGATCCTATTTTGGTTGGCTGCCAATAACTAGTGGTGTTCTGCAGTAGTCAGTGGGGACCACTTCTTTTTATTCTGTATATCAATGATTTAGATAATGGAATAGATGGCTTTGTTGCCAAGTGTGCAGATAATATGAAGATTTCTGGAAGGATGCAGAAGGACTTATTAGGAGAATGGGCAAGAAAGTGGCAAATGAAATGCAATGTTGGAAAATGCATGGTCATGCACTTTGGTTGTAGAAATAAATGTGCAGATTATTTTCTAAATGGGGAGAAAATCCATAAAATCTGAGATGCAAAGTCCTTGTGCAGAACACCCTAAGGGTTAACTTGCAGGTAGAATCAGTGGTGAGGAAGGCAAATACAAAGTTAGCATTCATTTCAAGAGGTCTAGAATACAAGAGCACAGATATGATGCTGAGGCTTTATAAGTCACTGCTGAAGCCTCACCTTGAGTATTGTGAACAGTTTTGGGCACCTCATTTCGGAAAAGGTGTGCTGGCGTTGGTTCAGAAGAAGTTCACAAGGATGATTCTGGGAATGAAAGGATTATCATATGAGGAATGTTTGATGGCTCTGGGTCTGTACTGGCTGGAATTTAGAAGAATGGGGGGGAATCTCACTGAAATCTTTTGAATGTTGAAAGCCCTAGGCAGAGTAGATGTGGAAATGATGTTTCCCATGTTGGGGGTGTCTAGGACAAGAAGGCACAGCCTCAGGATAGAGGGGCATCCATTTTAAACAGAGATGCAGAGAAATTATTTAGCCAGAGGGTGGTGAATTTGTGGAATTTGTTAACACAGGCAGCTGTGGAGGCCAGGTTGTTCGGTGTATTTAAGGCAGAGATTGATAGGTTCTTTATTGGACTTGGCATGAAAAGTTACAGGGCTTGGGATTGGGGCTGAGGAGGGGAAAGAAGAATCAGCTCTGACTAAATGGTGGAACAGACTTGATGGACCAAAAGGCCTATTTTTGCTCCTCTGTCTTATGGTCTATGGTGTAATCCAGGCAGTATCCTGGTAAATCTGCTCTGCACCCTCTCTAAAGCTGCTACATCCTTCCTACAATGAGGAAACTAAAACCGAACATAAATGTTTGAGTGTGGGTCTAACCAGGGTTTTATAGAGTTACAGCATTACCTTGCAGCTTTTGAACTTAATCCTTGGGCTAATGAAGGTGAACACATTACATGCCTTCCTTAACCATTCTTGGCAGCAACAGCTCAAATTATGCCTCGGTAGGAAACAGTCTTATCTAGCACCCCAGCTGAGAAGCGACTTTTCCATTCAACCTTTCCAGCTTGCCATCCATGTTAGTGAATTCAGGTGATCTCCCACAGAGAGGAGGTCCACAGTGTTGTACTCTGAAGGTCTGACCTCCTCCAGCAGGAATGCAACCTCCATCCATCTACCAAGAGTTTGCAACATTTCCCTAACTGTTCCTTTGGGGTGATGGGGTTAAGAATGCTTTCCCATCCTCCATGGGTCAACAGATTCTGTGATTGTGGGCACATGATCATCCAATCACTACCCAGAGAGTGTTTGATGAAACTCCGTTAGAGTAGCTTTAATCTGCATCATGCTGAGTGCTGTCCCTGTCTTGGCAATGTTTCATGTGGAATTTATACAAAGAAAAGCTGTTCCTTCTCTGTGGCAAGAATAAATCCCAGCGCCCTGTGCTAAACACTCCACCTGGCCTTGCACAGTACCACAAAAATACCTCACTGGCTGTCAGTTTTTGAGGTCACGACAAGCCCTTAGAATGACCAGACATTCTCACCTCTCTTCCAGCTCACTTTACAACCCTCAGTGGGACATTTTGCATACCTTTCATTCGATGACTTGCAGTAAAAAGATGCTCGATTTAGTGTGAAATGAGGAATCATTGTGTCTTGCTGCGGGCGTTGGTTGTTTGTGTCCTTGGACGGGGTGTTGGCAGTGAGCCGTGGCAGGCACTGGCGCGGCTGGTGAATGCCTTGCTCACCAGGGCTTTGAACAGCTGCCTACACCAGGTGCAGTCTGTCAGAGCAGCTTATGATGTACAGGCCGGGTGAGTGTGCTCTCACACACTAATACAAAGGGGCAGAGGGTGGGGGTGGGGGCATTGACTGGGCTAATGCCACAGCAAGTTGCAGAAGATTTTTCAAGTGTTGCTGGTGGCATATGCCATCCAATTGAGATGATAATGAAGGTGTATTTAAAGGATTGAGTTTGCTGAATATCTCCTGATTTTCTCAGTTAGTTCAACCCTTCACACTTTCTACACACAATCCATTGTCACCTCTCTGCTCTGGACTCTCACTCTCATAATCTCATTAATTCTACATTTGCCGAGTTCTGCTCATGACTTCCCTCGGTTCTGGCCTCGCCTTTTGTCATGTTAAACATTTGCCATTCATTTCCAATCCACTTCGCTCACTGCACTGAAGAAGGGGGAGGTGAATACACACTTTGTAGATATGTGGTGAGGAAAGTGGGGGGAGGTCTGTGAATTGAAGGGAAAAAACAGGGTAATGTGAAGATACACGGGAAGATTTGGGAAAAACACTCCCTACCCCCTCGCCCCCTGGATAAATGACTGTGTGAAATATTAACAGGAAATGGTGCAGAACACTCAGTGGGTCAGGCAGCATCCGTAGAAGAGAAACAGTTAATGAACCAGGTGGAAGATCCTTCATTTACAGATACTGTCCAACCTACTGGTGTTTCCACAATTCTCTGTTTAAATTTCAAATTTTCAACAACTTTAAAAAGGCAAAATGGCAATCTGGAGCAAAAATTAAAATACAGGAAGAACTCAGTGGGACAGGTAGTGGTCACATAACCGGACTTGTGATATACACCAACTGCTCATATAGCTATTCACCACATACTCCATTGGCTTCACTGACCCTGATCAGGGAGCTAAGCAGGTACTACACCTTGCCCAAAGGTGATCTACAGGCTAGTGGAGGGAAGGAGCACCTTCCACCCCCACCACCCTAAACAATATATGTAAAAAGTCAAAATGACAGCCTGGAGCAAAAATTAAAATGCGGGAAGAACTCAGTGGGTCAGGCAAGGACTGTGGTGGCAAAAGGGATGTGTTTGATACTTTGGATCCATAAGACTATAAGATATAGGAGCAGACTTAGGCATTTGGCTCATTCATTCTGCTCTGCCATTTCATCATGGCTGATCCAATTTTCCTCTCAGCCCCAGTCTTCTGCTTTCACCCTGTATCCCTTCATGCCCTGACCAATCAAAAAACTATCACCCTCTGCCTTAAATATACCTCCTCAGCTGCTCTTGGCTAGGAATTCCACAGATTCACTCTCTGGCTAAAGAAATTCCTCCTCATCACCATTCTGAAAGGATGTCCCTCTATTCTGAGGCTATGTCTTCTGGTCAGACCTTTTCACCATAGGAAACAAACTCTCCACATCCACTCTATCAAGGCCTTTCACCATTCAATTGGTTTCAATGAGGTCATCTCATTCTTCTGAATTCTACTGAATACAGGCCCAGAACCATCAAATGCTCTTCATATAACAAGCCATTCAATCCTGGAAACACTTATGTGAACCTTAAACTTTAAGGGATCCTATGTGAAGACTGCCATGTCTCTTTGCACCTCGGATTTTTGAAATTTCTCTTCATTTAGAAAATAGTCTACTTTTATCTCTTCTATCAAAGTGCATGACCATACAGTTCCCAACAATGTATTCCATCTGCCACTTCTTTGCCCGTTCTTCTAATCTAAATCCTTCTGTAGCCTGTCCACTTTCTCAACTTTACCTGCCCCTTCACCTGTCTTCAGGTTGTCTGCAAACTTGGCCATAAAGCTGTCAATCCTGTCATCAAATCATTGGCCTATAACGTGAAAAGAATCGGTCCCAACTCAGACCCCTTTGTAACACCACAACTCACCGGCAGCCAACCATAAAAGGCTCCTTTTATTCCCACTTTTTACTTCCTGCCAGTCTGCCAATGCTCTATCCATGCTGGTAATTTGATAAGCCTTGTCAAAGGTCACCTGAAAATTCAAGTACACCACATCATCAGGACTGGAGTGTCGGAACTGGAATTGAGAACTCAATGGGTCAGGCAGGATATGTGGAAGCAAAAGGCACGTGTTGACACTTTGGGTCGAGATGCTTCATTAGGAGTGGAGTGAAGGAAATGAAATTGATCTATTGTTGTGGCATGTACCAAGATAAAACTTGTCTTGCACACAGATTCACTACGCAGTGCATTGGGATAGTACAAGAAAAAGCAGTAACAATGCAGAATAAAATGTAATAGTTAAGAGAGGAAGTGCAATGCAGGTAGACAATAAGGTGCACTATCATAATGAGATAGATAGAATCTATCTTATCATACTAGGGGACCATGCTGTAGTCAACTAACAGTGGGATAGAATCTGTCATTAAGTATGGTGGTACATGCTTTCAGGCTTTTGTATCTTCTGCCCAATGGGAGAAGGGAGAAACGAGAATTTCTAGGGTTGGTGAAGTCTTTGATTATGCTGGCTGCTTTACTAAGGCAGTGAGAAGTGTAGACAGAGTTCAGAGAGGAGACACTGGTTTCCATGATGAAGTTATTCACAATTCAGTGCTTGTATAAGAGGAGAGCTTCGTGGGTGCTTGGACATTCTGGAGGCCTGATTGTGGGAGCAATTTATTTAACTGTGAATTAAATAAAAGTACAGAAGGGACTACTCGGGTGGCCATTAGAACCATAGAACATTACATCACAGAAACAGGCCTTTTGGCCCTTCTTGGCTGTGCCGAACCAGTTCTCTGCCTAGTCCCACTGACCTGCACCTGGCCCACATCCCTCCATACACCTCTCATCCATGTACCTGTACGAGTTTTTCTTAAATGTTAAAAGTGAGCCTGCATTTACCACTTCATCTGGCAGCTCATTCCACACTCCCACCACTCTCTGTGTGAAGAAGCCACCCCCCCAATGTTCCCTTTAAACTTTTCCCCCCTTCACCCTTAACCCATGTCCTCTGGGTTTTTTCTCCCCTAGCCTCAGTGAAAAAACTCTGCTTGCATGCATTCTATCTATACCCATCATAATTTTATATACCTCTATCAGGTCTCCCCTCATTCTTCTACGCTCCAGGGAATAAAGTCCTAATCTATTCAACCTTTTGCTGTAACTCAGTTTCTCAAGTGCTGGCAACTTCCTTGTAAACCTTCTGTGCAATTTTTCAACCTTATTAATATCCTTCCTGTAATTCAGTGATCAAAACTGCACACAATACTCGAAATTCGGCCTCACTAATGCCTTATACAACCTCACCATAACATTACAACTCTTATACTCAGTACTTTGATTTATAAAGGCCAATGTGCCAAAGCTCTCTTTACTACCCTATCTTCCTGTGACACCACTTTTAGGGAATTTTGTATCTGTATTCCTAGATCCCTCTGTTCTACTGCACTCCTCAGTGCACTACTACTTACCTTGTATGTTCTACCTTGGTTTTTCCTTCCAAAGTGCAATACCTCACACTTGTCTGTATTAAACTCCATCAGCCATTTTTCATCCCATTTTTCCAGCTGGTCCAGATCCCTTTGCAAGCTTTGAAAACCTTCCTCACTGTCCACTACACCTCCAATCTTTGTATCATCAGCAAATTTGATGATCCAATTTACCACATTATCATGCAGATCATTGATATAGATGACAAATAACAAATGACCCAGCACTGATCCCTGTGGCACACCGCTAGTCACAGGCCTCCACTCAGAGAAGCAATCCTCCACTACCACTCTCTGACTTCTCCCATTGAGCCAATGTCTAATCCAATTTACTACCTCACCATGTATACCTAGCGACTGAATCTTCCTAACTAACCTCCCATGCGGGACCTTGTCAAAGGCCTTACTGAAGTCCATGTAGACAACATCCACTGCCTTCCCTTCATCCGCTTTCCTGGTAACCTCCTCGAAAAACTCTAGTAGATTTGTTAAACATGACCTACCATGCACAAAGCCGTGTTGACTTTTCCTAATAAGTCCCTGTCTATCTAAACACTTGTAGATCCTATCTCTTAGTACTCCTTCCAATAATTTACCTACTACTGGCATCAAACTTACCGGCCTGCCATTTCCCGGATTACTTTTAGAGCCTTTTTTAAACAACGGAACAACATGAGCTATCCTCCAATCCTCCAGCACCTCACCTGTAGATACCGACATTTTAAATATATCTGCCAGGGCCCCTGCAATTTCAACAGTAGTCTCCTTCAAGGTCTGATGGAACACCCTGTCAGGTCCTGGGGATTTATCTACCCTGATTTGCCTCAAGACAGCAAGCACCTCCTCCTCTTCAATCTGTATAGGTTCCATGACCTCACTACTTGTTTGCATTATTTCCATTACCTCTATGCCATTTTCCTTAGTAAATACAGACGCAAAAAACCCATTTAAGATCTCCCCCATTTCTTTTGGTTCCATACATAGCCGATCACTTTGATTTTCAAGAGGACCAATTTTATCCCTTACTATCCTTTTGCTCTTAATATGTTTGTAGAAGCTCTTTGGATTATACTTCACCTTGACTGCCAAAACCACCGCATGTCTTTTTGCCCTCCTGATTTCTTTCTTAAGTTTTTTTTGCACTTTTTATACTCCTCAAGCACCTTATTTGCTCCATTTCCTATACATGTCATACATCTCTCTCTTTATCAGCGTTCTGATATCCCTAGAGAACCAAGGTTCCTCATTCTTATTCATTTTGCCTTTAATCCTGACAGGAACATACAAACTCTACACTCTCAAAATTTCTCCTTTGAAGGCCTCCCACTTACCAATGTCATCCTTGCCAGAGAACAACCTATCCCAATCCACGCTTTTTAGATCCTTTCTCATTCTTCAAATTTTCCAGTTTAGAACCTCAACCCGAGGACCAGATCTATCTTTATCCATGATCAAGTTGAAACTAATGGTGTTATGATCATTGGAACCAAAGTGTTCCCCTACACACACTTCCGTCACCTGTCCTAACTCATGTCCTAATAGGAGATCTAATATTGCATCCTCTCTAGTTGGCACCTCTATATATTGATTTAGAAAACTTTCCTGAACACATTTTACAAACTCTAACCCATCTGGACCTTTAACAGTATGGGATTCCAAATCAATACGTGGAAAATTAAAATCCCCTTCTATCATAATTTTATGTTTCCTCCAGTTGTCTGCTATCTCCCTGCAGATTTGCTCCTCCAATACTCACTGACTATTGGGTGGTCTATAATACAACCCCATTTATGTGGTCATACCTTTCCTGTTTCTCAGCTCCACCCATATGGCCTCGGTAGACAAGCTCTGTCCTGCCTGGGAACTCTTGTAACATTTTCCCTGTCTAGCAATGCCACCCCCCCCCCCCCCCACCCTTCATCCCTCTGCCTCTATCACGTCTGAAACATCGGAACCCTGGAACATTAAGCTGCCAGTCCTGCCCCTCCCATAGCCAAGTTTCACTAATGGCTACAACGTCATAATTCCACATGTCAATCCACGCCCTCAGCTCATCAGCCTTCCCCACAATACTCCTCACAATTGAAATAGACATACCTCAGAAGATTACTACCACCACACACAACCCTTCTATTTGTGACTTTGCATGAACCTTTAACATCATTTATTTTCAGCCCCGCTCCACTATCTGCTCTGGCACTCTGGTTCCCATCCCCCTGCAAATCTAGCTTAAACCCCCCCCCCCCCCCCCCACCAACAGCACCAACAAACCTCCCTGCAAGGATATTGATCCTCCTGTAGTTCAGGTGTAACATATCTCTCTTGTACAGGTCCCACCTGCCCCAGAAGAGGTCCCAATGATCCTGAAATCTGAAACCTTGCTCCCTACACCAGTTTCTCAGCCACATGTTCATCCTCCAGAGCATCCTCACTTACCCTCACTGGCACATGGCACAGGTAGCAATCCTGAGATTACCACCCTCGAGGTCCTGCTTTTTAACTTCCTACCATGCTCTCTATGCTCACTCTTCAGGACCTCCTCACTCTTTCTTCCTACGTCATTGGTACCGATATGTACCATGACATCTGGCTGCTCACCCTCACATTTCAGAATGCTGTGCACATGATCAGAGACATCCCTGACCCTTACACCCAGGAAGCAACAAACCATCTGGGAGTCTCTGTCGCGACCACAGAACCTCCTGTCTGTACCTCAAGCTATCGAGTCTCCTTTCACTACTGCTGTCATCTTCTTCCCCCCCTCCCTTCTGCACTGCAGAACCAGACTCAGTGCCAGAGATCCGGCTTCCACAGCTTGTCCCAGGTATGTCATCCCCCCAACAGTATCCAAATCGGTATACTTGTTGTTGAGGGAAATGGCCACAGGGGAGCCCTGCTCTGCCTGCCCTTACCCCCTTCCCTCGCCTGACAGTAACCCAATTCCCTGTGCGCTGCTCCTTTGGCGTAACTACCTCCTTGAAACTACTATCTATAAACTTCTCATTCTCCTAAATGATCCAGAGGTCATCCAGCTCCTGCTCCAGTTCCCTAATGCAGTTTGTTAGGAGCTACAGCTGGATGCACTTCTTGCAGGTGTCATTGTCAGGGGTATCGGAGGTCTCCCTGACTTCCCACATCCTGCAAAAGGAGCATTCCAACATCCTGCCTGGCATTCTCTCTACTCTAAACGAACAAAACAAAACTTACCGGAACCTACCCTCCCATCTGCCTGTTCACACCGAAGCCTGTTGAGCCAAAGCTGTCCCACTCTGACTCAGTCCACTCTTACAATGGCTGCTACGATGATGGCCGCTGTATGTGGCTGTCTTTTTTTTTTAAACCTTTTGGCATGCTACATCACGTGCCTGCGCAGTCTAGCTTCTTTTCCCTGATCAGTTAAAAACTGGCTTCTCTCTGAGATGGCTTTAGTCCCTCACTCTCCACCTCTTGCTTCGATTTAAAAGACCGTTGAAAAATTCCTCTCCTTTTTAAACCTTCCGCATGCTACGTCACGCGCCTGTGCAGTGTAGCCTCTTTTCCCCGATCAGTTAAAAAAAATTGTTGGGAATAGGCCAGCGGTGATAGTAGGAACATCAGGCTTTGACTCAAGAGGCTTCGACGAAAAGAAGTTGAAGCCAAAGAAACAGGTAAAGAAGGGTAGATTTTTCTTTCCATTATTGCTGATTTGGTCTTGGTTGCCCATTGTACAGTGCAGGCCGAATGGCAGATATGGCAGTGGAATGCTCCTCCTGTAGGATGTGGGAACTCATGGAACCAGTCTGTTTTCCCGATGACTACACAGATGGGAAGTGCAGCCAGCTCCAGTTCCTGAAAGACTGCATTAAGGAGCAGGAGCTAGAGTTGGATGAACTAAGGATCATCCGGGAGGCAGAGCAATTGATAGATACAACTTTGAGCAGGTGGTTACACCCAGAGTGCAGAATTCAGGGAGGAGATGGGTGAACACTGAGAGAGATAAAGGGAGAAAGAAGTCAGTGCAGGGTCCCCCCGTGGCCATTCCCCTCAGAACAGGTTTACCCCTTTGGATACTGCTGAGGGGGATGACCTATCTGGTCAAGGCAGCAGCAGCCAAACCAATAGCACTTTGGTTGGCTCTGAGCCTCAGAAAAGTAGGGTGAAGTCAGGTGGAGCAGAAGTCATAGGAGACTTGATAGTTAGGGGGACAGATAGGAGATTCTACAGCAGCAAAAAAGATGCCTGGATATTGTGTTTCCTCCCGGGTGCTAGGGTCCAGGCTGTCTCTGAGTGTTTGCAGAATATTCTTGAAAGGGAGGATGAGCAGCCAGAAATTGTGGTACATGTTCTTACCAATGACATACGCAGGAAAGGGGTAGAGGTCCTGTGCAGTAAGTTTAGGGAGTTAGGAAAGAGGCTGAAGAGCAGGACCTCCAAGGTGGTAATCCCTGGATTACTCCCGGTGCAATGAGCTAGGGAAGGTCAGAACAGGAAGATAGTGCAGATGAATGAATGGTTGAGGAGATGGTGCAGGGAGTAGGGTTTCAAGTTCTTCGATCATTGGAACCTTTTCTGGGGAAGGGGTGACCTGTACAAGTGGGATGGGTTGCACCTTAACCATATAACAATTACAGCATGGAAACAGGCCATCTTGGCCCTTCTAGTCAGTGCTGAGCACTTACTCTCACCTAGTCCCACTGACCTGCACTCAGCCCATAACCCTCCATTCCTTTCCTGTCCATATACCTATCCAATTTTACTTTAAATGACAATACTGAACTTGCCTCTACCACTTCCACTGGAAGCTCATTCCACACAGCTACCACTCTCTGAGTAAAGAAATTACTCCTCGTGTTACCCTTTTGCCCCATAACTCTCAACTCATGTCCTCTTGTTTGAATCTCCCCTATTTTCAATGGAAAAAGCCTATCCACGTCAACTCTATCTATCCCCCTCATAATTTTAAATACCTCTATCAAGTCCCTCCTCAACCTTCTACGCTCCAAAAAATAAAGACCTAACTTGTTCAGCCTTTCCCTGTAACTTAGGTGCTGACACTCAGGTAACATTCTAGTAAATCTTCTCTGTACTCTCTCTATTTTGTTGACATCTTTCCTATAATTCGGTGACCAGAACCGTACATAATACTCCAAATTCGGCTTTACCAATGCCTTGTACAATTTTAACATTACATCCCAACTCCTATACTCAATGCTCTGATTTATAAAGGCCAGCATACCAAAAGCTTTCTTCACCACCCTATCCACATGGTGAAGAGAGCTTCAGGGAACTATGCACCATTATTCCTAGATCACTCTGTTCTACTGCATTCTTCAATGCCCTACCATTTACCATGTACGTCCTATTTGGATTATTCCTACCAAAATGTAGCACCTCACACTTATCAGCATTAAACTCCATCTGCCATCTTTCATCCCACTCTTCTAACTGGCCTAAATCGCTCTGCAAACTTTGAAAACCTACTTCATTATCCACAACACTACCTATCTTAGTATCACCTGCATACTTACTAATCCAATTTACCACCCCATCATCCAGATCATTAATGTATATGACAAACAACATTGGACCCAGTACACATCCCTGAGGCACACCACTAGTCACCGGCCTCCAACCTGACAAACAGTTATCCACCACTACTCTCTGGCATCTCTCATCCAGCCACTGTTAAATCCATTTCACTACTTAGATATTAATACCTAATGATTGAACCTTCCTAACTAACCTTCTGTGTGGAACCTTGTCAAAGTCCTCACTGAAGTCCGTATAGACAACATCCACTGCTTTACCCTCGTCAACTTTCCTCGTAATCTCTTCAAAAAATTCAATGATTTGTCAAACTTGACCTTCCACACACAAATCCATGCTGACTGTTCCTAATCAGACCCCGTCTATCCAGATAATTATATATACCATCTCGAAGAATACATTCCATTAATTTACCCACCACTGATGTCAAACTGACAGGTCTATAACTGCTATGTATACTCTTAGAACCCTTTTTAAACAATGGAACCACATGAGCAATACGCCAATCCTCCGGCACCATCCCCGTTTCTAATGACATTTGAAATATTCCTGTCAGAGCCCCTGCTATTTCTACACTAACTTTCCTCAAGGTGCTAGGGAATATCCTGTCAGGACCTAGAGATTTATCCACTTTTGTATTCCTTAAAAGTGCCAGTACTTCCTCCTCCTTAATAGTCATAGTTTTATCCCTTACTATCCTTTTGCTATTAATATGACTGTAGAAACCCTTTGGATTTATTTTCACCTCACTTGCCAAAGCAACCTCGTATCTTCTTTTAGCTTTTCTAACTTCTTTCTTAAGATTCTTCTTACATTCTTTATATTCCTTGAGCACCTCATTTACTCCATGCTGCCTATATTTATTGTAGATATCTCTCTTTTTCCTAACCAAGTTTCCAATATCCCTTGAAAACCAAAACTCTCTCAAACTTTTAACCTTTCCTTTCAACCTAACAGAAACATAAAGATACTGTACCCTTAAAATTTCACCTTTAAATGACCTCCATTTCTCTATTACATCCTTCCCATAAAACAAATTGTCCCAATCCACTCCTTCTAAATCCTTTCGCATCTCCTCAAAGTTAGCCTTTCTCCAGTCAAAAATCTGAACCCTGGGCCCAGTCCTACCCTTCTCCATAATTATATAGAAACTAATGGCATTGTGATCACTGGACCCGAAGTGCTCCCCAACACATACCTCCGTCACCTGACCTATTCCATTTCCTAACAGAAGATCCAACACTACCCCTTCTCTAGTTGGTACCTCTATGTATTGCTGCAAAAAACTATCCTGCACACATTTTACAAACTCCAAACCATCCATCCCTTTTACAGTATGGTGTAAAAATGTGTGGAAAATTAAAATCTCCCACAATCACAACCCTGTGCTTAGTACAAATATCTGCTATCTCCTTGCAAATTTACTCCTCCAATTATCGCTCCCCATTAGGTGGTCTATAATACACCCCTATAAGTGTTACTACACCTTTCCCATTCCTCAATTCCACCCAAATAGTCTCCCTAGATGAGCCCTCTAATCTATCCTGCCAAAGCACCTCTGTAATATTTTCTCTAACAAGCAATGCAACACCTCTCCCTCTTGTCCCTCTACTTCTATCACACCTGAAGCAACGAAATCCAGGAATATTTAGTCGCCAATCACACCCCTCCTGCAGCCATGTTTCACTAATAGCTACAACATCATATTTCCAGGTATCAATCCATGCTTTAAGCTCATCCACCTTTCTTACAATGCTCCTAGCATTAAAATAAATGCATTTAAGAAATTCTCCACCACTTCCTCTCTGTTTATCTCTAACAGTACAAAGAACTTTACTGTCTTTTTCTTCCTTCTCCCATACACCTGTTCCTACACTCTGGTTCCCCTCACCCCTCATATCTAGTTTAAATCCACTGGATCCTCTCTAGCAAACCTATCTGCAAGAATATTTGTCCCCCTCCAGTTCAGATGTAAACTGTCCCACCAAAACAGGTTCCACTTTCCCTGGAAAACTGCCCAATTATCTATAAATCTGAAGCCCTCCCTCCTGCACCATGTCTTCAGCCACGTGTTGATCTGCACTATCTTACTATTTCTAAACCCACCTGCATGTGGCACTGGTAGCAATCCTGAGATTGCTATCCTGGAGGTCCTGTCCTTTAACTTGGCACCTAGCTCCCTAAACTCACCTTTCAGGACCTCCTCACTCTTCCTACCCACCTCATTGGTCCCTACATGGACCACGACATCTGGTTGCTCACCTTTTCTTGAGAATACTGAGAACTTGATCCGGGATATCGCGGACCCTGACACCAGGGAGGCAACAGACTATCCGGGATTCTCAATCTCTTCCACAGAATCTCCTATCTGTCCCCCTAACTATCGAATCCCCTATCACTACTGCTCTCCTCTTTTCCCTCCTTCCCTTCCAGTCTTGGTGCCAGAGACGCAACCACTGCAACTTGTCCCTGGTAGGTCATCCCCACCAACAGTATCCAAAACAGTATACTTATTGTTGATGGGAACGGCCACAAGGGTGCTCTGCTCTTCCTGTCTATTCCCCTTCCCTCTCCTGACAGTCACCCAACTACCTTTCTCCTGACTCCTAGGGGTCCTATCTCCCTGAAACTCCTGTCTATTTCTGCCTCTGCCTCCCGAATGATTCGAAGTTCATCTAGCTCGAGCTCCAGTTCCCTAACACGGTTTGACAGGAGCTGCAGCTGGATGCACCTTTTGCTGGTGTAGCCATCAGGGACAGCTGTGCTCACCCTGACTTCCCACATACTGCAAACGGAGCACTCAACTGCCCTAACTGCTGCCTCCATTACCTACTCCTAAACTAATTAGATCAGGGGTGTCAAACTCATTTTAGGTCACGGGCCGGATTGAGCAAAATGCAGCTTCATGCGGGCCGGATCAGTCGGACGCGTGCGAACGCAGCTTTCATTGCCTCCGTTTTTTCAGCCTGCTCTCATGTGTCTCAGTCTCTGCTATAACTACAGAGTGTTTCACTTTACAAATTCCGTTTCTTATGAAGAAGACTGCCGAGCAAGACTGCCGAATAAACACTAAAAACCCTGAAAACCTGGTACCTGAATAAACTCAGCATTAGCCATTTCATACGCCATAGGCGCTTCGATTACTGGGGCCAGCTTTAATAGTAATTAGATATTATCTCGCGGGCCAAAGATAATTCCACCGTGGGCCGGATTTGGCCCGCGGGCCTTGAGTTTGACATATATGAATTAGATTAATTAAAGGAGCTTACCCGGCCTTACCTCACCTGGAGTAAAGGGAACCAATATTCTGAGAGGGAGGTTTGCTAATGTTATTGGGGATTTGAAGCGGGTGGGAACCAAAGTGAAGAGGAAGAGGATGGGGTGGTTGGCGCACAAGTAGAGACAACTTGTAGGGAGTTTGTGAGGAAGGATAGGCAGAAGAAAGAGCAAAGATGCACTCAGCCAGATGGTTTGAAATGTGTCTATTTTAATGCAAGGTGTATCATAAACAAGGCGGTTGAACTTAGAGCATGGATCAGTACGTGGAACTATGACATTGTAGCCATTACAGAACATGGATGTTTCAGGGGCAGGAATGGCTGCTGAGTGTGCCAGGCTTTAGATGTTTCAAAAGGGACAGGGAGGGAGGCAAAAGAGGTGGGGGAGTGGCACTACTATATAACCATATAACAATCTTGGCCCTTCTAGTCCGTGCCGAATGCTTACTCTCACCTAGTCTCACCTACCTGCACTCAGCCCATAACCCTCCATTCCTTTCCTGTCCATATACCTATCCAATTTTTTTTTTTAAATGACAAAATTGAACCTGCCTCTACCACTTCTACTGGAAGCTCGTTCAGATCACTTAGGTGCTGAAACCCAGGTAACATTCTAGTAAATCTCCTCTGTACTCTCTCTATTCACTAAGACCAAGGAGATGGTGGTGGACTTTAGGAGATCTAGGCCTCATATGGAGCCAGTGATCATTAATGGAGAATGTGTGGAGCAGGTTAAGACCTACAAGTATCTGGGAGTACAGTTAGACGAGAAGCTAGACTGGACTGCCAACACAGATGCCTTGTGCAGGAAGGCACAGAGTCGACTGTACTTCCTAAGAAGGTTGGCGTCATTCAATGTCTGTAGTGAGATGCTGAAGATGTTCTATAGGTCAGTTGTGGAGAGTGCCCTCTTCTTTGTGGTGGCGTGTTGGGGAGGAAGCATTAAGAAGAGGGACGCCTCACGTCTTAATAAGCTGGTAAGGAAGGCGGGCTCTGTCGTGGGCAAAGTACTGGAGAGTTTAACATCGGTAGCTGAGCGAAGGGCGCTGAGTAGGCTACGGTCAATTATGGATAACTCTGAACATCCTCTACATAGCACCATCCAGAGACAGAGAAGCAGTTTCAGCGACAGGTTACTATCGATGCAATGCTCCTCAGACAGGATGAAGAGGTCAATACTCCCCAATGCCATTAGGCTTTACAATTCTACCGCCAGGACTTAAGAACTTTTTAAAAGCTATTATTAATGCTTTTTGAGATAGTGATTTAGATGCATATCATATTTTTTACTGAGTTAAGTATTGTATGTAATTAGTTTTGCTACAACAAGTGTATGGGACATTGGAAAAAAAAAGTTGAATTTCCCCATGGGGATGAATAAAGTATCTATCTATCTATCTATCTATCTATCTATCTATCTATCTATCTATCTATCTATCTATCTATCTATCTATCTATCTATCTATCTATCTATCTATCTATCTATCTATCTATCTATCTATCTATCTATTTTGTTCACATCTTTCCTATAATTTGGTGACAAGAACTGTACACAATACTCCAAATTTGGCCTCACCAATGCCTTGTACAATTTTAACATTACATCCCAACTCCTATACTCAATGCTCTGATTTATAAAGGCCAGCATACCAAAAGCTTTCTTCACCACCCTATCCACATGAGATTCCACCTTCAGGGAACTATGCAGCATTAGTCCTAGATCATTCTGTTCTACTGCATTCCTCAATGCCCTACCATTTACCATGCATGTCCTATTTTGATTAGTCCTACCAAAATGTAGCACCTCACACTTATCAGCATTAAACTCCATCTGCCATCCTTCAGCCCACTCTTCTAACTGGTCTAAATCTCTCTGCAAGCTTTGAAAACCTACTTCATTATCCACAACGCTACCTATCTTAGTATCATCTGCATACTTACTAATCCAATTTACCACCACATCATCCAGATCATTAATGTATATGGCAAACAACATTGGACCCAGTACAGATCCCTGAGGCACACCACTAGCCACCGGCCTCCAACCTGACAATCAGTTATCCACCACTACTCTCTGGCATCTCCCATCCAGCCACTGTTGAATTCATTTTACTGCTTCAATATTAATACCCAACGATTGAACCTTCCTAACTAACCTTCCGTGCGGAACCTTGTCAAAGGCCTTACTGAAGTCCATATAGACAACATCCACTGCTTTACCCTCGTCAACTTTCCTAGTAACCTCTTCGATCAGGCAATACTAATCAGGGATAGTATCACAGTTGCAGAAAAGGAGGAAGTCATGGAGGGATTGTCTACTGAGTCAATGTGGGTAGAAGTCAGAAACGGGAAGGGGGCAATAACTCTACTGTTTTTATAGACACCCCCCCCCCCAATAGGAAAGGAGACATCGAGGAGCAGATAGAGAGGCAGATTCTGGAACGGTGCAGTAATAATAGGTTTGTTGTGATGGGAGATTTCAACTTTCCTAGTATCGATTGGCGTCTCCTTAGAGCAAGGGGCTTAGATGGGGTGGAGTTTGTTAGGTGTGTTCAGGAAGATAAGCCAACTAGAGGAGAGGCTGTACCTGATCTGCTATTGGGAAGTGAACCTGGTCAGGTGGCAGATCTCTTGGTGGGAGAACATTTTGGAGGTAGTGATCACAACTCTATCTCCTTTACCATAACACTGGAGAGGGATAGGAGCAGGCAACTTGGGAAAACATTTAATTGGGGTAGGGGGAAATATGATGCTATTAGGCAGGAACTTGGGAACATAAATTGGGAGCAGATGTTCTCAGGGAAATGCATGACAGAAATGTGGCATATGTTCAGGGAACATTTGCATGGTGTTCTGCATAGGTATGTTCCATTGAGGCAGGGAAAGGGTGGTAGGGTAAAAGAAGCACGGTGTACAAAGGATGCAGAAAATCTAGTTAAGAAGAAAAGAAAAGCTACAAAAGATTCAAGAAACCCAGTACTGTTAGAGCTCCAGAAAATTACAAGGGTGCTAGGAAAGAGCTCAAGAATGAAAATAGGAGAGCTAGAAGGGACCATGAGAAGGCCTTGGTGAGCAGGATTCCGGAAAATCCCAAAGCATTGTTCAAGTATGTGAAGAACAAGGTGTTGAGCCATGTGAGAATAGAACTAATTAGATGCGATAGTAGAAACACATGCATGGAGTCGGAGGGGATAGCAGAGGTACTTAATGAATACTTTGCTTCAGTATTCACCAGTGAAAAGCACCTTGGCAATTGCGGGGATGACTTACAGCAGACTGAGACACTTGAGTATATAGACATTAAGAAAGAGGATGTGCTGGAGCTTTTGAAAGGTATTATGTTAGATAATTCACTGGGACCAGACAAGATATACCCCAGACTACTATGGGAAGTGATGGAAGAGATTGCTGAGACTCTGGTGATGATCTTTGCATCATCAATAGGGATGGGAGAAGTACTAGAGGATTGGAAGGTTCCCTTGTTCAAGAAAGGGAGTAGAGAGAACCCAGGAAATTATAGATGATGAGTCACTTCAAGTGGTGGGCAAGTTGTTGGAAAAGATCCTGAGAGGCAGGATTTATGAACATTTGGAGAGACATAATCTGATTAGGGATAGTGAGCATGGATTTGTCAAGGGCAGGCCATGCCCTACGAGCCTGATTGAATTCTTTGAAGATGTAATAAAACACATTGATGAAGGTAGAACACTGGACGTAGTATATAGTAAGGCATTTATTACAGATTGTCGGGTATGATGTTGTGGCCATCACTGAATGGAGGCTGAAGGATGGTTGTATTTGAGAGTTAATATCCAAGGTTACACGTTATATTGGAGGGATAGGAAGGTAGCAGAGGCTCTGGGTCTGTACTCGCTGGAATTCAGAAGGATGAGGAGGGATCTCATTGAAACCTTTTGAATGTTGAAAGCCCTAGACAAAGTAGATATGGAAAGGACGTTTCCCATGGTGGGAGAGTCTAGAATAAGAAGGCACAGCCACATGATAGAGGAGCGCCCTTTCAAAACAGAGATGCAGAGAAATTTCTTTAGCCATAGGGTGGTGAATTTATGGAATTTGTTGCCACATGCAGCTGTAGAGGCCAGGTCATTAAGTATACTTAAGGCAGAGATTGATAGGTTCTTGATTGGATATGGCATCACAGGTTACGGGGAGGATTGGGGCTGAGGAGGGGGAAAAAAAAGGATTAGCCATGTTTGAATGGCGGAGTTGACTCAATGGGCCAGATGGCTTAATTCTGGTCCTATGCCTTATGCCTTATGGTCTAATTTGATAACATTTCCCATGCAAGGCTCATTCAGAAAGTAGAAAGACATGAGATCCAAGGAGACCTTGCTTTGTGGATCCAAAATTTCTTCACAGAAAACAAAGGTTGATTGTAGAGGGTTCATATTCTGCATGGAGGATGGTAACCAGTGGTGTTTTGCAGGGATCTGTTCTGGGACCTCTCTTCTTTCTGATTCTTAGAAATGACCTGGATGAGGAAGTAGAAGGGTGGGTTAGTAAATTTGCTGATGAGCCAAAAGTTGGGGGTGTTGTGGAAAGTCTGGAGAGTTGTCAGAGGTTACAATGGGACATCAGTAGGATGCAGAACTGGACTGAGAAGTGGCAGATAAATGTGAAGTGGTTCATTTTGGTAGGTCACATTTGAAGACAGAATATAATATTAATGTTAAGTCTCTTGGTAGTGTGGAGGATCAGCGAGATCTTGGGGTTTGTGTCCATAGGATACTCAAAGCTGCTGCGCAGGTTAACAGTGTTGTTAAGAAGGCGTATGGTGTGATGGCCTTCATTAACCATGGGATTGAGTACTGTAGGTTTTTTAAGAGACTCTTAGATAGGTACATGGAAATTGGAAAAATAGATGGCGATGCATTAGGGAAATTCTAGGTGGTTTCTGGAGTAGGATACCTGATTGGCACAACATTGTGGGCTGAAGGACCTGTAATGTGCTGTAGGTTTCTATGTTCTATGAAGTGTTGAGCTATGTACTCAGTTTTTTGTCCATGAAGTTTACAGGCAGAGCAGTTGCCATACCAAGACATGGTGCATTCAAACAGATTGTCTTCTATGGTGCACTTTGGTGGAAGAAGTAAATGGGCAGACTATTATTTAGATGGGGAGAGAATTCAAAATGCAGAGATGCAAAAGGACTTGGGAGTCCTTGTACATGATACCCTAGAGGTTAATGTCCATGTTGAGTTGGTTGTGAAGAAGGCGAATGTAATGTTGGTATTCGTTTCTAGAGGTATAGAATATAAGAGCAGGGATGTGATGTTGAGGCTCTATAAGGCACTCGCGGGACCACACGGAGTATTGTGTGCGTTTTTGGGCTCCTTATTTTAGAAAGGAGATACTGACATTGGAGAGGGTTCAGAGAAGATTCACAAGAATGATTCCAGGAATGAAAGGGTTACCATATGAGGAATGTCTGGTAGCTCTTGGGCTGCATTCCCTGGAGTTCAGGAGAATGGGGGGGGGGGGGTGTGGAATCTCATAGTAACATTCCAAATGTTAAAAGACCTGAACAGATATGCCACAGTTATTTCCTATGGTAGGGGATTCTAGGACAAGAGGGTACGACTTCAGGATTGAAGGACATCCTTTTAGAACTGAGATGTGGAAAAATTACTTTCATTAGAGGGTGGTAAATCTGTGGAATTTGTTGCAATGAGTGGTGTGAAGGCCAAGTCATTGGGTGTATTTAAGGCAGAGATAGATAGGTTCTTGATTAGCCAGGGAATCAAAGGGTATGGGGTGAAAGCAGGGGAGTGGGGATGACTGGAAGAATTGGATCAGCCCATGATTGAATGGCAGAACAGACTTGATGGGCTGAATGGCCTACTTCTACTCCTATATCATATGGTCTTATCCTACCTTTCCACGGTAGTGTGCTATTCCAGAACCTACTCAAACCCAGCACTGTGGTAGTCCAGAACTTATCCATTCACAGTACTGTGGTATTCCAGAATGAGCCCATTGACAGTACTGTACTATTCCAAAACTTATCCATTCACAATACTGTGCTATTTCAGAACAGTAAATTCTATTATTATGCTATTGCAGACCTTACCCATTCATACTTCTGTGGTATTCCAGAACTTTCCATTCACAGTACTGTGCTGTTCCAGAACTTAACTGTTCACAGTATAAAAGTACTTTGATAGATAGATAGATAGATAGATAGATACTTTATTCATCCCCATGGGGAAATTCAACTTTTTTTTCCAATGTCCCATACACTTCTTGTAGCAAAACTAATAACATACAATACTTAACTCAGTAAAAAATATGATATGCATCTAAATCACTATCTCAAAAAGCATTAATAATAGCTTTTAAAAAGTTCTTAAGTCCTGGCGGTTGAATTGTAAAGCCTAATGGCATTGGGGAGTATTGACCTCTTCATCCTGTCTGAGGAGCATTGCATCGATAATAACCTGTCGCTGAAACTGCTTCTCTGTCTCTGGATGGTGCTATGTAGAGGATGTTCAGAGTTTTCCATAATTGACCGTAGCCTACTCAGCGCCCTTCGCTCAGCTACCGATGTTAAACTCTCCAGTACTTTGCCCACGACAGAGCCCGCCTTCCTTACCAGCTTATTAAGACGTGAGGCGTCCCTCTTCTTAATGCTTCCTCCCCAACACGCCACCACAAAGAAGAGGGCGCTCTGCACAACTGACCTATAGAACATCTTCAGCATCTCACTACAGACATTGAATGACGCCAACCTTCTTAGGAAGTACAGTCGACTCTGTGCCTTCCTGCACAAGGCATCTGTGTTGGCAGTCCAGTCTAGCTTCTCGTCTAACTGTACTCCCAGATACTTGTAGGTCTTAACCTGCTCCACACATTCTCCATTAATGATCACTGGCTCCATATGAGGCCTAGATCTCCTAAAGTCCACCACCATCTCCTTGGTCTTGGTGATATTGAGACGCAGGTAGTTTGAGTTGCACCATATCACAAAGTCCTGTATCAGTTTCCTATACTCCTCCTCCTGTCCATTCCTGACACACCCCACTATGGCCGTGTCATCAGCGAACTTCTGCACATGGCAAGACTCCGAGTTATATTGGAAGTCTGATGTGTACAGGGTGAACAGGACCGGAGAGAGTACGGTTTCCCTGCGGCGCACCTGTGCTGCTGACCACCGTGTCAGACCTACAGTCTCCCAACCGCACATACTGAGGTCTATCTGTCAAGTAGTCCACTATCCAATCCACCATGTGAGAGTCTACTTCCATCTCCGTTAGTTTGTGCCTTAAGATCTTGGGCTGGATGGTGTTAAAGGCACTAGAGAAGTCAAGGAATGTAATCCTCTAGTTGCCTGGAATCATTTTAGTAAATCTCCTCTGCCCTGTTGTTTTTACTAAACTGTGGAACTTAGAGTTGGACCACATCCTTCAGCTGTGGCCAGCCAGTGTTTGTATTACAGGTTTAGCATTACTTCTTTGACCTCGTACCTTGTTTGTTATATCCAGGATCTCAGGGACGATTTGAACAATTTTTTCAACCTGCTGCTTCCACTGACTGCAGCATGTATATTCCCTGCCCATCTGAAAAAATTTGCCCTCGGATTTGCATTGCCTCATAGAAACATACAAAAACTACAGCACAATACAGGCCCTTTGGCCCACAATGCGGTGCTGAACATGTACGTACTTTAGAAATTACCGAAGGTTATTCATAGCCCTCTATTTTTCTAAGTTCCATGTACCTATCCACATGTGTCTTAAAAGACCCTGTTGTATCTGCATCCACCACCGTTGCCAGCAACCCATCCCATGCACTCACCTCTCTCTGTGTAAAAATACTTACCACTGACATCTCCTCTGTACCTACTTCCAAAAATCTTAAAACTGTGCCCTCTCGTGATAGCCATTTCAGCCCTGGGAAAAAGCCTTTGACTATCCACACAATCAATACCTCTCATTATCTTATACACCTCTATCAGGTCACCTCTCATCCTCCATCGCTCCAAGGAAAAAAGGCCAAGTTCACTCAACCTATTCTCATAAGGCATGCCCCCCAATCCTTGTAAATCTCCTCTGCACCCTTTCTATGGTTTCCACATCCTTGCTGTAGTGAGGTGACAAGAACTTAACATAGTACTCCATGTGGTGTCTGACCAGGATCCTATATAGCTGTAACATTACCTCTTGGATCTTAAACTCAATCCCATGGTTGATGAAGGCCAATGCACTGTATGCCTTCTTATCCACAGAGTCGTCCTGCGCAGCAGCTTTGAGTGTCCTATGGACTTGGACCCTAAGATCCCTCTGATCATCCACACTGCCGAGAGTCTTACCATTAATACTATATTCTGTCATCATATTTGACCTACCAAAATGAACCATCTCACACTTATCTGGTTGAACTCCATCTGCCACTGCTCAGCCCAGTTTTGCATCCTATCAATGTCCTGCTGTAACCTCTGACAGCCCTCCACATTATCCACAACACCTCCAAACTTTGTGTCATCAGCAAATTTACTAATGCATCCCTCCACTTCCTCATCCAGGTCATTTATAAAAATCATGAAGAGAAGGGTCCCAACACAAATCCCTGAGGCACACCACTGGTCACCGACCTCCATGCAGAATATGTCTACAACTACTTTTTGCCTTTTGTGGGCAAGCCAATTCTGGACCAATAAAGCAAGTTCCCCTTGCAGCCCATGCCTCCTTACTTTCTTAATAAGCCTTGCATGGGGTACCTTATCAAATGTCTTGCTGAGATCTATATACATTACATCAACTGCTCTACCCTCATCAACGTGTTTAGTCACATCCTCAAAAAAACTCAATCAGGCTCCTAAGGCATGACCTGCCTTTCACAAAGCCATGCTGACTTTTCCTAATCATATTATGCCTCTCCAAATGTTCATAAATCCTTTCTCTCAGATCTTTTCCAACAACTTACCAGCCATTGAAGTAAGACTCATGTCTATAATTTCCTGGGCTATCTCTACTCCCTTTCTTGAATAAAGGAACACCATCTGCAACCCTCCAATCCTCTGGAACCTCCCCTGTTCCCTTTGATGATGCAAAGATCATTGCCAAAGGTTCAGCAATCTCCTCCCTCACCTCCCACAGTAGCCTGGGGTACATCCTGTCTGGTCCCGGAGACTTATCCAGCTTGATGCTTTCTAAAAGCTCCAGCACATTCTCTTTCTTAATGTCTATATGCTCAAGCTTTTCAATCCACTGTAAGTCGTCCCTACAATCGCCAAGATCCTTTTCCTTAGTGAATACTGAAGCAAAGTATTGTTTAAATACCTCAGCTGTCTCCTCGGTTCCATACACATATTTCCACTGTCACACTTGATTGGTCCTATTCTCTCACGTCTTATCCTCTTGCTCTTCATATACTTGTAGAATGCCTTGGGGCATTCTGCTCACCAAGGCATTCTTGTGGCCCCTTCTGGCTCTCCTAATTTCATTCTTAAACTCTTTCTTGCTAGCCTTATAATCTTCTAGATCTCTATCATTACCTAGTATTTTGAACCTTTTGTAAGCTTTTCTTCTAGACTAGATTTATTACAGCCTTTGTACACTATGGATCCTGTACCCTACCACAACTTCCTTGTCTCATTGGAACGTACCTGTACAGAGCTCTACACAAATATCCCCTGACTATTTGCCACATTTCTTCCATACTTTTCACTGAGAACACTGTTTCCAATTTAGGCCTTCAATTTCCTGCTTGATAGCCTCATAATTCCCCTTACTCCAATTAAATGCTTTTCTAACTTGTCTGTTCCTATCTCTCTCCAATGCTATTGTAAAAGAGATAGAATTATGATCACTATCTCCAAAATGCTCTCCCACTGAGAGATCTGATACCTGACCAGGTTCATTTCCCAATACCAGATCAAGTACAGCCTCTCCTCTTGTAGGCATATCTACATACTGTGTCAGGAAACCTTCCTGAACACACCTAACAAACTCCACCCCATTTCAACCCCTTGTCCTAGGGAGATGCCAATCAATATGTGGGAAATTAAAATCTCCCACCACGGCAACCCTGTTGTTATACACCTTTCCAAAATCTGTCTCCCTATCTGCTCCTTGATGTCCCTGTTACTATTGGGTGGTCTATAAAAAACACTCAATAGAGTTATTGACCCATTCCTGTTCCTAACTTCCACCCACAGAGACTCAGTAGACAATCCCTCCCTGATTTCCTCCTTTTCTGCAGCCATAACACTATCTCTGATTAACAGTGCCATGCCCCCACCTCTTTTGCCTCCCCCGCCATCCTTTCTGAAACATCTAAAGCCTGGCACTCGAAGTAACCATTCCTGCCCCTGAGCCATCCAACTCTCTGTAATGGCCACAACATCATAGCTCCAAGTGCTGATCCATATTCAAAGCTCATCTGCTTTATTTATGATGCTTCTTGCAATAAAATAGACACATCTGAAACTATTGGTCTGAGTGTATCCTTCTCTATTACATGCCTATCCTCCCTCTCGCACTTCCAAGCTTTCTCTATATGTGAGCCAACCATCCCTTCTTCCGTCTCTTCAGTTCGGTTCCCACCCCCCAGCAATTCTAGTTTAAACTCTCCCCAATAGCCTTAGCAAACCTCTCTGCCAGGATATTGGTCCCCCTTGGATTCAAGTGCAACCCGCCCTTTTTGTACAGGTCACACTTGCCCCAGAAGAGGTCCCAATGAAATCTGAATCACTGCCCCTTGTTCCAATCCCTCAGCCACACATTTATACTTCACCTCACTCTGTTCCTATACTCACTGTCATGTGGCACAGGCAGTAATCCCAAGATTACTACCTTTGAGGTCCTGCTTCTCAACTTCCTTCCTAACTCCCTGTAGTCTGTTTTCAGGACCTTCTCCCTTTTCCTACCTATGTCGTTGATACCAATATATACCACGACCTCTGGCTGTTTGACCCCCCTAACTATAGAGTCCCCTATTACTGCCGCCTTCTTCCTTTCCCTACCCTTCTGAGCCACAGGGCCAGACTCTGTGCCAGAGGCACGGCCACTGTTGCTTCCCCCAGGTAGGCTGTCTCCCCCCACAACAGTACTCAAACAGGAGTACTTATTGTTAAGGGGGACAGCCACAGGGATACTCTCTAGTATCTGACTCCTGCCTTTCTCTCTCCTGACTGTTACCCACTTACCTGTCTCCCGAGGCGCCCGTGTGACTACTTGGCTATAACTCCTCTCTATCACCTCCTCAGTCTCGCTGCCCAGACGAAGATTATCAAGCTGCATCTCCAGTTCCCTAACACGGTCCCTGAGGTCCTTAGATGCAACTCGACACATCTGGTGCAGTCTGGGAGTCTCCCAGACTTCCCACATCTGATACCTAGTACAGAACACCAGCCTCACAGACATACTTCCTGTTTCTGTTCCTCACAGGTAACTTACCTTGCCTTGGCCCATTATTGATGAAGCTCTCCGAAACTTGTTATCGCTGACTCCTCTCACTATTCCTAACAAAATCATATTCAGATTTATTGTCACTGACACATGACATAAAATATGTTGTTCTCTGGGAGCAGTACAGGGCAAGGTCATAAAATTCTATAAATCAAAAATAAATAGCAAAAAGGAAGGAGTAATGAGGAAGAGGAAAGGAATAACGAAGGATAATACTGGACATTCTTACATTGTTCCATCACTCACCAGCCTACTTATATCTCCTCATTCATTACTGTCCTCCACACAGATCACCAAACCTCTTTTTATTTCCAAATGATTGTGGCTTGATCATTTATTATAAACATTGATTATTGCTCTGATGTAAAGGGTTGCGCCTCTGAGATGTTAGACCATTCATCTAATGGGAAAAGTGTGGAAGATTACGGGCCTAATGTGAACATTACGGTTAGCATGGATGAGTGCGTGGTGAATCTGTGGAATTCACTGCCACACACGGCTGTGGAAGCCGAGTCATTGGGTATATTTAAAGTGGAGGTTTAATTCTTAATTAGTCTGGCCATCAAAGGGTTACAGGGTGTTAGACTTCCTCACCGATTGACCTCAGATTGTCAGGTTCTCCCCATCATCTTCAACTCAGGTCCCCACCAGGGTTTGCTGAGCCCATTGCTGTACACTCTGCTCACACACGACTGTGTGGCCAAACAGCCGAGTAGATAGATAGATAGATAGATGGATACTTTATTCATCCCCATGGGGAAATTCAACTTTTTTTTCCAATGTCCCATACACTTGTTGTAGCAAAACTAATTACATACAATACTTAACTCAGTAAAAAATATGATATGCATCTAAATCACTATCTCAAAAAGCATTAATAATAGCTTTTAAAAAGTTCTTAAGTCCTGGCGGTTGAATTGTAAAGACTAATGGCATTGGGGAGTATTGACCTCTTCATCCTGTCTGAGGAGCATTGCATCGATAGTAACCTGTCGCTGAAACTGCTTCTCTGTAATCAAGCAACACACACAAAAAATGCTGTTGGGATGCAGCAGGCCAGGCAGCATCTATAGGGAGAAGAGCTGTCAACGTTTCGGGCCGAGACCCTTCGTCAGGACTAACTGACAAGAAAGATAGTAAGAGATTTGAAAGTAGGAGGGGGAGAGGAAAATGTGAAATGATAGAAGACCGGAGGGGGTGGGGTGAAGCTGAGAGCCAGAAAGGTGATTGGCAAAAGGGATACAGAGCTAGAGAAGAGAAAGGATCATGGGACAGGAGGCCTAAGGAGAAAGAAAGGGGGAAGGGAGCACCAGAGGGAGATGGAAAACAGGCAGAGTGATGGGCAGAAAGAGAGAAAAAAAAGGAGGGAGGGATAAAGCTAAATATATTAGGGATGGGGTAAGAAGGGGAGGAGGGGCATTAACAGAAGTTAGAGAAGTCAATGTTCATGCCAATTAATCACACTGTCAAGTTCACCAATGACATGACAGTGGTGGCACATATCATCAACAATGAGGAGACAGCCTACAGAGAGATGGGGCCTGTTGCCAGGCAAAATAACCTCTTCCTCAATGTCAAAAGAGATGATTATTGACTTCAGAAGGATTTGCACTACTCACAGCCTCTTTACATTTGTGGCACAGCAGTGGAAATTGAGCAGTTGCAAACTTCTGGGAGTACACATACACACAACCTCTCATGGTCCTGGAGCACGTTCTACACTCAAAGAAAGCTCAGCAGTGCCTCTATTTTCTGAAGAAACTGAAGAGAGCTGGACTATACATTCATACCCATGTCACTCTACAGATACTCGAGAGCATCCAAACAATCTGCACCAGTGCAGCACTACAGCTGGCAGGAGGGCACTACAATGGCTAGTCAAAACTTCCCAGTATGCATTATTGGCACCAGCCTACCCATTATCAAGGACATATATACAGAAAAACACTGGAAAGGGCCAATAACATCATGAAGGGTCCCACCCACCCTGCTCATAGTCTGTATGTCCCACTCCCAATATGAGGAGGCTACATAACACTCAAGCCAGGACCACCAGCCTCAAAAACAGTTACTTCCCCCAAGCACTAAGGCTGATCAATATCTCTACCCACTAATCCACCCCACCACACCCCCAATCATCACTGCTTTATCATTTCCTGTCAGAGTCACCTTATGTACAGACACTCCTGTGCCTAACGTCATTTTATGGACATGTGATCAATCTCTGTATATAAGCCATCTTATGTGTTTGTTGTGTTTTTTTATTGTGTCCTTTATCTTATTGTGTTTTCTTTTGTGCTGCATCAGATCTGGATGAACAATTATTTCATTCTCCTTTACACTTGTCTACAGGAAATGACATTAAACAGTCTTGAAATAAAGCAGGAGATTGGGGTTGAGAGGGAAGTGGTGGAGCAGACACTACAACCGAATGGTATAATTCTGTTCTTATATTTTCTGGTCTTTATGGAACAGTTGGGTTGAAAGAGTCTGTTCCATGATAATAGATACATTGATCATTGATAGGTAATCTGTTTGGTGTTTCTCTGACGTTAGAGATTGTTACTCAGATGAACAGTTGCTCTTTGGTTATTTCTCTGAAATGATAGGTTTCTACTCAAGCACACAAGAATATAGGAGTATGAGTAGCCACTCAGCCCTCAAGCCTGACCTATGATTCAGAATGATTGTGGCTGATCTATACTGGCCTCAGCTCCCCATCTGTGCCTCTTACCCACATCTCTCTATTCCTCGATCTACCAAATATTTATCAAACACTACATTAAATATATCAAATGGCCTACCCTCCCCTCACCCCTGTGGGGCAGGTAATTCCAGAAAGTCACCTCCCTCTCTACAGGAATCTCTACGCATCTCAGTTGTGAATGACCAGCCCCTGATTTTGTAGCCTTGGCCCACTTTCTGACTATTTGTGTCATAGAATCCTATAGTAATAGGATCTTCAGCCCAACTCATCCATGCCAACCAATATTCTTATCTAAACCTGTTCTACTTGCCCACATCTGGCCCATATCTATTTAAAACTTTCTTATCCATGTACTCTCCAAATGTTTTTTTAAATGTTGCTATTGTGCCTGTTCTGCACCTATGGACATTTTAACATTCTCTTTGCATGGACTGGATCAGCTGAAGGGCCTGTTTCTGTGCTATGACTCTGTGATCTGGCTTGTTGCTGGTTTTCTGATTGTTACTCTGATCTCATATTCTGGTCATGGCTGATCCCAGATCCCACTCAACCTCAAGCACCTGCCTTCTTGCTATATCCTTTGATGCCGTGACCAATCGGGGAACTGTTAATTTCCACGTACCTGCAAACTTGGCCTCCACCACAGTCTGTGGCACAGCACTTCATTACGCTCTGGTTAAAAAAATTCTTCCTCACCTCTGTTCTGAAAGGTCTTTTTCGCATTCTTCTAAGTTCCTGTGGGTACAGACCCAAAGCTGTCAAAGACTCCTCATATGTTGACCCCTTCATTCCTGGAAGAATTAATCCATCCTTTATTTTCTATTTCCCCTGCAATAAATGCCAACATTGCATTTGACTATAATACCATAAAACATTGGAGCAGAATTATGCCATTAGGCCCATCAAGTCTGCTCCGCAATTCAATTTCTTCCCCTCCTCAGCCCCAATCCTTCTTCCCGTAACCTGTGATGCCATGTCCAATCAAGAACCTGTTGATCTCTGCCTTAAGTATACACAATGACCTGGCCTTGATAGCTGCATGTGGTAAAAAATTCTACAAATGCACCACACTCTGGCTAAAGAAATTTCTCCATATTCTCCTTTCTGCATCTACTCTGTTTAGGCTTTTCAACATTGGAAAGGTTTCCCTCCCTACCCCCACCAATCCTTCTAAATTCCAGTGAGTACAGACCCAGAACCATCAAACATTCCTTGTATGATAACCCTTTCATTCCCAGAATCATCCTTGTGAACCTCCTCTGGACCCTCTCCAATGCCAGCACATCTTTTCTTAGATGAGGGGCCCAAAACTGTCCACAATAGTCAAGGTGAGGCCTCACCAGTGTTTTATAAAGCCTCAGCATCACATTCCTACTTTTGTAGGAATTCAAGACCTCTTGAATGAATATGGCTTCATGTGTGGCAGCTTATCAAATGCCTTCAGAAAATTCAAGTAAATGACATCCACTACCTCCCCTTTGTCCACTCTGCTTGTTACTATATACATAAAAGCATATTGATCTGATTTCCCTTCTTTACCACTGACTCAACCTGTAACTTAACCTTCTGGGAGTCTTGCACAAGGACTCTGCAGTCCATTTGCACCTCTGATGTTTGAACTTTCTCCCCATTTAGATAATGGTCTGCACTATTGTTCCTTTCACCAAAATGCATTATCATACATTTCCCAACACTCTATTCCATCTATGCCAGTTTTTGCCCATTCTTTCAATTTGTGTAAGTCCTGCTGCAATCACATTGCTTCCTCAGCACTACCTACGCCTCCACCTATCTTCATATAACCCACAAACTTTGCCACAAAGCTATCAATTCCATTATCCAAATCAATGACAAACAATGTGAAAAGTAGCAGTCCCAATACTGACCCTGAGGAACACAACTAGTAACTGGCAGCCAACCAGGACCCTACTCACTGCCTCCTGCCCGTCAGCCGTTCCTCTATCCGTGCCAGTATCTTTCCTGTAATGTCATAGGATTTTGTCTTGTTCAGCAGCTTCATGTGTGACACCTTATTAAATGCCTTCTGAAAATCCAAGTAAATGACATCCACTACCTCCCCTTTGTCCACTCTGCTTGTTACTATATACATAAAAGCATATTGATCTGATTTCCCTTCTTTACCACTGACTCAACCTGTAACTTAACCTTCTGGGAGTCTTGCACAAGGACTCTGCAGTCCTTTTGCACCTCTGATGTTTGAACTTTCTCCCCATTTAGATAATGGTCTGCACTATTGTTCCTTTCACCAAAATGCATTATCATACATTTCCCAACACTCTATTCCATCTATGCCAGTTTTTGCCCATTCTTTCAATTTGTGTAAGTCCTGCTGCAATCACATTGCTTCCTCAGCACTACCTACGCCTCCACCTATCTTCATATAACCCACAAACTTTGCCACAAAGCTATCAATTCCATTATCCAAATCAATGACAAACAATGTGAAAAGTAGCAGTCCCAATACTGACCCTGAGGAACACAACTAGTAACTGGCAGCCAACCAGGACCCTACTCACTGCCTCCTGCCCGTCAGCCGTTCCTCTATCCGTGCCAGTATCTTTCCTGTAATGTCATAGGATTTTGTCTTGTTCAGCAGCTTCATGTGTGACACCTTATTAAATGCCTTCTGAAAATCCAAGTAAATGACATCCACTACCTCCCCTTTGTCCACTCTGCTTGTTACTATATACATAAAAGCATATTGATCTGATTTCCCTTCTTTACCACTGACTCAACCTGTAACTTAACCTTCTGGGAGTCTTGCACAAGGACTCTGCAGTCCTTTTGCACCTCTGATGTTTGAACTTTCTCCCCATTTAGATAATGGTCTGCACTATTGTTTCTTTCACCAAAATGCATTATCATACATTTCCCAACACTCTATTCCATCTATGCCAGTTTTTGCCCATTCTTTCAATTTGTGTAAGTCCTGCTGCAATCACATTGCTTCCTCAGCACTACCTACGCCTCCACCTATCTTCATATAACCCACAAACTTTGCCACAAAGCTATCAATTCCATTATCCAAATCAATGACAAACAATGTGAAAAGTAGCAGTCCCAATACTGACCCTGAGGAACACAACTAGTAACTGGCAGCCAACCAGGACCCTACTCACTGCCTCCTGCCCGTCAGCCGTTCCTCTATCCGTGCCAGTATCTTTCCTGTAATGTCATAGGATTTTGTCTTGTTCAGCAGCTTCATGTGTGACACCTTATTAAATGCCTTCTGAAAATCCAAGTAAATGACATCTACTGCCTCCCCTTGTCCACCCTGTTGATTACAATATACATAAAAGCATAGTGATCTGATCAATGTGAACATCAAAGAGCATATTGATCTGATCAATGTGAACATCAAAGAGCATAGTGATCTGATCAATGTGAACATCAAAGAGCATAGTGATCTGATCAATGTGAACATCAAAGAGCATATTGATCTGATCAATGTGAACATCAAAGAGCATATTGATCTGATCAATGTGAACATCAAAGAGCATAGTGATCTGATCAATGTGAACATCAAAGAGCATATTGATCTGATCAATGTGAACATCAAAGAGCATAGTGATCTGATCAATGTGAACATCAAAGAGCATATTGATCTGATCAATGTGAACATCAAAGAGCATAGTGATCTGATCAATGTGAACATCAAAGAGCATATTGATCTGATCAATGTGAACATCAAAGAGCATATTGATCTGATCAATGTGAACATCAAAGAGCATAGTGATCTGATCAATGTGAACATCAAAGAGCATATTGATCTGATCAATGTGAACATCAAAGAGCATATTGATCTGATCAATGTGAACATCAAAGAGCATATTGATCTGATCAATGTGAACATCAAAGAGCATATTGATCTGATCAATGTGAACATCAAAGAGCATATTGATCTGATCAATGTGAACATCAAAGAGCATAGTGATCTGCCTTCATGGGAGAGAGAATGATACAGACAGCGACAATTGAAGAATATCATTGTGTGAAATTAATAAACAATTTAAGTGGATGATCATTTTTTTTTAAGTGGACAGATCGCCAAACATGGGTAAATGTACTTTATGCCTGACTCTTCAATTGACTATTGTTTTCTAATGGTTGCAGGGAGGGTGTGGCAGACTAGGTGGATGGACTTGTTGTTTAAAAGGAGTCTAATTCCAGGCTGGTGACTCTGACATTAGTATATAGAGATATCAGATATAGAGGCATACAGAATGTCTACTTGGGAATGCTTAAGGAAGATGGTGTCTGACTATCATTTGGTATTATTTGAGGTAAGAAGGAGGAAGTATGAGTGTGCACTTTTGATGCATGTTCTCAGCAAAAAGCAAAAGAGTTTTAGCAACTGGATGGCTTTGTTTAGGGAGTTTCACATGAGGCAATCATTATCAATCAGTTCAGCTCAGAAACAGGGACAGGCCCTGCAGCCCACCAAACTTACACCAAGAGTTTCTAACTGACCCATGTCTGTTTCCCTTCATATCCTGTCTGTTCATGTGTCTAATTGCACCTGAAACTTACTGTTGTATCTGCTTCTTGACATTGTGCCCCAGGCATCCACCACTCTGTAAGAAAAAAAACTTGAAAATCTTGTTTCCCTTTTTCACATTAAACCTATAACTGCTCCCTTTCCTCTCTTCTCCTGAACTACCCTACCCCCATTTCTTTTTTCAGCCACGCCATCTGTCCACACACCCTTCCCACTGAGTTCCTTCCCCACTGTTCCCATCTGCCTTACCCACCTCCCTCCCGTTATTCCATGTGTCCTATCAGATTCCATCATCTTCAGCCCCTTGTAACTCCACCAATCACTTTCCAGCTTCTGGCACAATCCCCACTCTCCCCTCACCCATCTGTCTATCAAACACCGCTTACCTGGATCTCACCTCTTTATATTAATCATCTCCTCTCTATCTTTCAGTGCAGAGGAAGGGTCTTGGCTCAAGGCATCGACTCTCCATCTGTCTCCATAAATGCTGCTTGACCCTCTGAGTTCCGCCAGCATCTTGTGTGTGACTTCAGATTCCAGCAGCTGCACTCTCTTGTGTTTCTAGTGAAGAGGGTTATCAATGTTTACAGGGGATCCAAATCAAGTTGGGAAGTGGGCTAGAGAATGGAATTCATTGGGACAAATGCAAGGTGTAGTACTTTGGTGAATTAAACCAGGTGGGACACAGATACCAATTGATAGGGCCTAATGGATACTGTAGTACATAGTTCCTGAAAATGAAGACACAGGTAGACAGGAAGGTGAAGAATGTACATAGCATGCTGGTTTTCATCAGTACAAGAATTGCAATGTTGTATTACAGCTGGACAGGATTTTGTGAGGCCATACTAGGAATAGTGTGTGCACTATTGGTCACCTGTGTGTAGGAAGGGTTTGTTATGCTAGAATGGGGACAGAAAAGATTCACAAAGGTGTTGCAATCCAGAGGACTTGAAATACAGAGAGAGACTATAGAGGTTAGAACAGATTTCCCAGGAGCAAGCATGCTGAGGGTCGACCTTATACAGGTTTTATAAACTCAAGAGGGAGATAGGTAAGCGGAATATCACAGTCTTTTCACCCAGGGTAGGAGAGTCTGAAGCTGGAGGTCAGAGTTTAAAGGGAGAGGGGAAAGATTTGATAAAAACCTGAAGGACAAGTTCTTTCACACAGACTGTAGTGGAAATATGGAATGAGCTGGTAAAGATGGGTACAGCTACAATGTTTAGAGGACACTTGAGTGACTACAGTAGGAGAGAATTGGGGAAAAATGCAGTAAATGGGACTGGCTCAGGTAGACAACTTAGTAGACATGGATGAATTGGGCAGAAAGGCCTCTCTCACTGGTTCATTCTGAGAACCTGTCTCTGTCTCTGTGCTGTGTGACTCTATGGTCCATTCTGAGGAATTATCTCTATTCTGTATGACCCTGTGGTCCATTCTGAGGAATTGTGTCTGTACTGTATGATTCTACGGTCCATTCTGAGGACCAGTGTCTCTACTATATGACTTTTGGTCCATTCTCTGTACTGTATGACTCTATTGTCCATTCTAAGGACCTCTATACTATATGACTATGGTCCATTCAGAGGATCAATTTCTGTATAGTATGATGCTATGTTCAATGCTCAGAACCACTCTCTTTATTGTGTGACTCTATTATCCATTCTGAGGAAATGTCAGCGTACTGTATAATTATGGTCTATTCTGAGGACCTATCTCCGTACTGAGTGATGTTATTGTCTATTATAGGACCATTTTCTATACTGTGATAATCTATGGTCCATTCTGAGGACCTGTCTCTGTACTGTATGACTCAATGGTCCATTCTGAGAAATTCGCTCTGTACTGTATGAAAATGGTCCATTCTAAGGACCTGTGTCTGTATTGTGTGACTGTTTGTTCCATTCTGATAGAGGTTGCAAAAGTGATTTTTCTCACTCGGGAGAGTGCCAGAAACTGTGCTATGCCCAGACAGAAGGTTTTAGCTCAACATTATATTGGGTTTTGCTGTGGCAGAGGGCCACAACCAGAGTGAGGAAAGGTCAGAGTGTGAAGTTATAATGGCGGGTAATAAGTACATAGCTTAGGATCACCCCTGTGGACTAATACATGTGATTCACAATGCATTCGCTCAGTCTATATGGTTTCTTCTGTGTGGATGAAATCACATTATGAGTGTCAGTTAACATGCACTTGGAAGAGGTGCAGGTGAATACACATCATTGGAAACATCTTCTGACTCCTTGGATACAGGGAAGGGAAGAGGAGGAAAGGACAAGTTTTATATCTCCTGTGGTTGCATAGAAAAGTGGCAGAAGATGGGGAGTCATTGGCTAGGACAGAAGAGCTGAGCAATGTTCTTAAAGAGAACATTACTTTTGAAATGCTGGTGGGGAAAATGTGCCATGTTAGAATCTGGTTGGAGTAGGTCAGAATTGCGAGAGACAATCGGGTGAATGAGGACCTTTGGAGTGAGATTAGCAAGCTCTGTCCGGGAAGAGAGTGGTATGAGCAGAAGTTTAAGAACCAATTTATAGTTAGTTGAATTTGTTACTGTGTACGAATGCAACCAGGGAACTGTCTGTATAAATGTGTAAAACATTGATTGTATGGAGACCATTCCTCTGAAGGGGAAGAAGTGCAGTGTTTAAGAGTACTTTTAAGAACAGAATGCATCACTTCTGAGCAAGATGCATGGTTATATCTAGACACTGGTGTTCAGGTGAATAAAAGACATCTTGTTTGATTGTTTCCTCTGTCTGATTGCTAACAACACAGAACAGATGCTTCAACATCTCAGCTGTATTTGGACATAAGATGACAACTTCTCCTGCAAATAAACTAATGCATGAACCTGATTGGGTTCTGAAAAAACAATCTATAGCTGTGATGCGTCTGGCTAAGTTCCAGTATTGAGCCATCATGAGAACTCAGGGGACAGAGAGTGAATTAAGTCTTTGAGGTTCGGCTGGGCCAAATTATCATAGGAACAGCTCCCTATTTGCAGTGACGTCTTCTAATACGCCCCAAAGACCCATTAAAGCAGGATTAGAAAGTTAGAGTCATAGGGTCATGCTATCAGAATATTTATTTGAAGGTACTTTTGTTGGTGAAGAGCGGCAAGCACAATACCCTCCTGTGAATGAAGAGAAAGGCTGGATTAGGACTTCGCACAATCACCGGCTGAGTTCACATCAGACACAGGCACTATGAAAGGTTAAGAAGACTGTTTTCTGATTGCGGGTTTGTATGACAAGTAGCAGCTGAGAGCATGTTACCAGTGAGATGTGTCTGATACAATGCAGCATTTGAGAGGCTAGAATAGATGTACTCTCCATACCCACAATCAGTAAATCAGGAACAGCTTCTTCCCCTCTGCTGTCAGATTTCTAAATGGTCTGTGAACCCATAAACACGACTTTGTTATTTCTTTCTTTGTGCTCGTTATTTATTTTTGTAACTTATAAATTTAAAGGCCTTTGCACTGTACTGCTGACACAGAGCATTATATAAATCAGTGAAAATAAGCTGATTATAATTTTCACAATATCACACAGCCAAAGGTTCAAAAAGCTAAGTAATGATAGAGATCTAGAAGATTATAAGGCTAGCAGGAAGGAGTTTAGGAGAGAAATTAGGAGAGCCAGAAGGGGCCATGAGAAGGCCTTGGTGGACAGGATTAAGGAAAACCCCAAGGCATTCTACAAGTCTGTGAAGAGCAAGAGGATAAGACGTGAGAGAATAGGACCAATTAAGTGTGACAGTGGATAAGTGTGTATGGAACTGGAGGAGATAGCAGAGGTACTCACTATCTTACTTCAGTATTCACTACAGAAAAAGATCTTGGTGATTGTAGGGATGACTTACAGTGGACTGAAAAGCTTGAACATGTAGATATTAAGTAAGAGGATGTGCTGGAGCTTTTGGAAAGCATCAAGTTGGATAAGTCACTGGGACCAGACAGGATGTACCCCAGGCTACTGTGGGAAGTGAGAGAGGAGATTGCTGAGCCTCTGGAGAAGATCTTTTCATCATCAGTAAGGACAGGAGAGGTTCCGGAGGATTGGAGGGTTGCAAATGTTGTTCCCTTATTCAAGAAAGGGAGTAGAGATAGCCCAGGAAATTATAGACCAGTGAGTCTAACATCAGTGGTTGTTAAGTTGATGGAGAAGATCCTGAGAGGCAGGTTTTATCAACATTTGGAGAGGCACAATACAATTAGGAATAGTCAACATGGCTTTGTGAAAGGTGGGTCATGCCTTACGAGCCTGAATGAATTTTTTGAGGATGTGACTGAACACATTGATGAAGGTAGAGCAGTAGATATAGCATATATGGATTTTAGCAAGGCATTTGATAAGGTACTCCATGCAGGCTTATTGAGAAAGTGAGGAGACATGGGATCCAAGGGGACATTGATTTGTGGATCCAGAACTGGCTTGCCTATGGAAGACAAAGAGTGGTTGTAGATGGGTCACATTCTGCATGGAGGTCAGTCACCAGTGGTGTGTCTCAGGGATCTGTTCTGGGACCCCTACTCATTGTGATATTTATAACTGACCTGGATGAGGAAGTGGAGGGATGCGTTAGTAAATTTGCTGATGACACAAAGGTTTGGGGTGTTGTGGATAGTGTGGAGGGCTGTCAGAGGTTACAGTGGGACATTGATAGGATGCAAAACTGGGGTGAGAAGTGGCAGATGGAGTCCAACCCAGGTAAGTGTGAAGTGGTTCATTTTGGTAGGTCAAATATGATGGCAGAATATAGCATTAATGGTAAGACTCTTGGCAACGTGGAGGATCGGAGGGATCTTGGGGTCCAAGTCCATAGGACACTCAAAGCTGCTGTGCAGGTTGACTGTGGTCAAGAAAGCATACAGCGCATTGGCCTTCATGAATCGTGGGATTGAGTTTAGGAGCCGAGAAGTAATGTTGCAGCTATATAGGACCTTGGTCAGACCACACTAGTGCTCAGTTCTGGTTGCCTCACTACAGGAAAGACGTGGAAACCATAGAAAGGGTGCAGAGGAGATTTGCAAGGATGTTGCCTGGATTAGGGAGCATGTCTTATGAGAATAGGTTGAGTGAATTTGGGCTTCTTTTCTTGGAGTGACAGAGGATGACAGGAGACCTGATAGAGGTGTATAAGATGATGAGAGGCATTGATTGTGTGGATAGTCAGAGGGTCTTTCCCTGGGCTGAAATGGCTAGCACAAGAGGGCACAGTTTTAAGGTGCTTGGAAGTAGGTACAGAGGAGATGTCAGGGGTAAGTTTTTTTACACAGAGAGTGGTGAGTGCTTGGAATGGGCTGCCAGCAATGGTGGTGGAGGCAGATATGATAGGGTCTTTTAAGGGATCTTGGATAGGTATATGGAACTCAGAAAAATAGAGGGCTATGGGTAACCCAGGGTAATTTCTCAGGTAAGGACATGTTTGGCACAGTTTTGTGGGCCAAAGGGCTTGTATTGTGCTGTAGGTTTTCTATGTTTCTATGTTAGCCATCTACTTCAGTCAGGGCAGTGAGTATAGGAGTTGGGAAATGATGTTACAGGTACATAAGAAGTTGGTGAGGCCACACTTGGGGAACTATGTACAGTTTTTGGCCAGCTGGTGACTGGGATGAAGGGAGTGAAAGCAATACATCGCAGTTTAAATAATTCGGCACTGAGTTAGCTGAACGGCCTGTTTCTGTGCTGTACTTTTCTATGACTCTGTGACACTATCGTGTGTTGCTGTCAAAGAACCTGTAAACATTGAATGGACAAAGATGGAGAGCAATGTAAGGAACAGTGATGTTATCTACAGTACTCTATTTTAGAGATAAAATGCAGAATAGGACCTTCCAGCCCACTGAGCCACACTGCCCAGCAACCCACTGATTTAACCCTAGGACAATTTGAAATGACCAATTAACCTACTAGCCAGTACGTCTTTAGACTGTGAGAGGAAATCAGAGCACCCGGAGAAAACAATTCACACATAGGAAGAAAGAACAAACCTGCTCACCATAAGACCATAAGATATAGGAGCAAAATTAGGCCATTTGGCCCATTGAGTCTGCTCCATCATGTCATCATGGCTGATCCAATTTTCCTCTCAGCCCCAATCTCCTGACTTTTCCCCATATCCCTTCATGCCCTGTCTAATCAAGAAGCTATCAACCCCTGCCTTAAATATACATAAGTACTTGACCTCCACAGCTGCCAGTGGCAAAGAATTCACATATTCACCACTCTCTGGCTAAAGAAAGTCCTCCAATTCTCACCTCTATTCTGAGGCTGTGATCCTCTGGTCTTAGACTGTCCCGCCATAGGAGACTTCCTCTCCACATTCTCTCTACCATGGCCTATCATTATTCAATAGATTTCATTGAAGTCACCTTCATTCTTTGAATTTCAGTGAATTCAGGCCCAGTATCATTAAACATTCTTCGTATGACAAGCCGTTCAATACTAGAATCATTTTTGTGAGCATCCTTTGAACCTTCTCCAGATTTAGCACACCCTTTCTAAGATAAAGGACTCAAAACTGCTCACCAGTGCTTTATAAAGTCTTAACATTACATCCTTGCTTTTACATGCATGCCAAAAGGGGCAATGTTAGAATAGTCATGGGGGAATTTCAATTCATAACTAGATAGGGAAAATCAGGTTGGTGCTGGATTCTAAGAGGGGGAGTTTCTAGAGTGCTTACGAGATGACTTTTTAGAGCAGCTTGTGGTTGAGCCCACTAGGGGATCAACTATTTTGGATTGGGTGTTGTGCAATGAACCAGAACTGATTAGAGAACTTAAGGTAAAAGAATCCTTAAGGGCAAATGATCATAATATGTTCAAATTCACCCTGAAATTTGAGAAGGGGAGGCTGAAGTCAGATGTATCAGTATTACAGTGAAATGAATGCTAGCTTTGCATTTGCCTTCTTCACAGACTCAACCTGCAAATTAACCTTTAGGGATTCCTGCACAAGGACTCCCAAGTCGCTTTGCACATCTTTTTTTTGTATTTTGTCTCCATTTAGAAAATAACCAACCCTTTTATTTCTTCTACCAAAAGTGCATGACCATACACTTCCTGACACTGAATTCCATCTGCCATTTCTTTCTCCTAATTTGTCTAAGTCCTTCTGTAGCCCTCTACTTCCTCAAAACTACCTGGCCCTCCACGTATCTATGCAACAAAGCCATTAATTTCATCATCCAAATTGTCGATATAGAACATAAATAGAATCAGTCCCAACGCAGACCCCTGTGGAACACCACTAGTCACTGGCAGCCAAACAGAAAAGGCTCCCTGTATTTCCACTCTTTGCCAATCAACCACTGCTTTATCCATGATAGACTCTATCCTGTAATACCATGGGCTCATAGCTTGTTAAGCAGCCTCATGTGTGGCACCTTGTCAAAGGTCTTCTGAAAATCCAGGCAGACAACATCAGCTGATTTTCTTTCGTCTATCCTGCTTGGTATTCCATATAACAATCACAGCACGGAAACAGGCCATCTCGGCCCTCCTAGTCCGTGCCGAACTCTTAATCTCACCTAGTCCCACCTACCCACACTCAGCCCATAACCCTCCACTCCTTTCCTGTCCATATACCTATCCAATTTTACCTTAAATGACACAACTGAACTGGCCTCTACTACTTCTACAGGAAGCTCATTCCACACAGCTATCACTCTCTGAGTAAAGAAATACCCCTTCGTGTTTCCCTTAAACTTTTGCCCCCTAACTCTCAAATCATGTCCTCTCATTTGAATCTCCCCTACTCTCAATGGAAACAGCCTATTCACGTCAACTCTATCTATCCCTCTCAACATTTTAAATACCTCGATCAAATCCCCCCTCAACCTTCTACGCTCCAATGAATAGAGACCTAACTTGTTCAACCTTTCTCTGTAACTTAAGTGCTGAAACCCAGGTAACATCCTAGTAAATCGTCTCTGCACTCTCTCTAATTTATTGATATCTTTCCTATAATTCGGTGACCAGAACTGTACACAATATTCCAAATTTGGCCTTACCAATGCCTTGTACAATTTTAACATTACATCCCAACTTCTGTACTCAATGCTCTGATTTATAAAGGCCAGCATTCCAAAAGCCTTCTTCACCACCCTATCTACATGAGACTCCACCTTCAGGGAACTATGCACCGTTATTCCTAGATCTCTCTGTTCCACTGCATTCCTCAATGCCCTACCATTTACCCTGTATGTTCTATTTGGATTATTCCTGCCAAAATGTAGAACCTCACATTTCTTAGCATTAAACTCCATCTGCCAACGTTCAGCCCATTCTTCTAACCGGCATAAATCTCCCTGCAAGCTTTGAAAACCCACCTCATTATCCACAACACCTCCTACCTTAGTATCATTGGCATACTTACTAATCCAATTTACCACCCCATCATCCAGATCATTTATGTATATTACAAACAACATTGGGCCCAAAACAGATCCCTGAGGCACCCCGCTAGTCACCGGCCTCCATCCCGATAAACAATTATCCACCACTACTCTCTGGTATCTCCCATCTAGCCACTGTTGAATCCATTTTATTACTCCAGCATTAATACCTAACGACTGAACCTTCTTAACTAACCTTCCATGTGGAACTTTGTCAAAGGCCTTGCTGAAGTCCATATAGACTACATCCACTGCCTTACCCTCGTCAACATTCCTCGTAACTTCTTCAAAAAATTCAATAAGGTTTGTCAAACATGACCTTCCACGCACAAATCCATGCTGGCTACTCCTAATCAGATCCTGTCTATCCAGATAATTATAATTACTATCTCTAAGAATACTTTCCATTAATTCCTTCAAAGAATTCCAACAAATTTGGCAGGCAAGATTTTCCCTTAAGGAAACCATGCTGACTACGATGTATTTTATCATGTACCTCCAAATATCCTGAGACCTTATGATTAGTAATCAACTCCAACATCTTCCTGACTACTGAGGTAAGACTAACTGGCCTATAGTTTCTGTCCTTCTGCTTTTCTCCCTCTTGAAGAGTGGAGTGACATTTGCAATTTTTCAGTCTTCCAGAACTATTCCAGCATCTAGTGATTCTTGAAAGGTCATTACGAATGCCTCCACAATCTCTTTGGTTACCTCTTTCAGGACCCTGGGGTGTACACCATCTGGTCCAGGTGACTTATCTACCTTCACACCTTTCAGCTTCTGTAGAACTTTCTCTGTGGTAATGGTAACTCCACACACTTCATGACCCCTGGAACTTCCAGCATACTGCTAGTGACTTCAACAGTGAAAACTCATGCAAAATACTTACTCAGTTCATCAGCCATTTCCTTGTCCTCCATTACAACCTCTCCAGCATCATTTCCCAGTGGTCCGATATCCACCTTCACCTCTCTTACACCTTATGTATCTGAAGAAACTTTTGGTATACTCTTTAGTATTATTGGCTCACTTACTTTCATATTCCATCTCTACCTTCTTATTGACTTCTAGTTGCCTTCTGTTGGTTTTTAAAAACTTCAAAATCCTCTAACTTCTAATTTTTGCTTTATTATATGCTCTCCCTCTTTCACTTTACTCCACTGTAATACTGATACACTAGCACCAACCTGATTTTCCCAATCTGTATGCATATTGAAATTCCCCATGACTATTGTAATATTGCCCTTTTGGTTTGCATTTTCTGTCTCCCATTGGAACTTTCAAGAAGTCTAGATTGTAAAAACAAGGATGTAATGTTGAGACTTTATAAACACTGGTGAGGCCTCACTTGGAGTATTGTGAGTAGTTTTGGGCCCTTTATCTTGGAAAGGAAGTGTTGAAACTGGAGAGAGTTCAAAGGATGTTCACGAATATGATTCCAATATTGAATGGCTTGTCATATGATGGCTCTAGTCCTGTATTCACTGGAATTCAGAGGAATGTAGGTGACCTCATTGAAACCTATTGAATGGTGAAAGGCCTTGGTAGAGAGAATGTGGAGAGGATGTTTCCTATGGTGGGAGAGTCTAAGACCAGAGGACACAGCCTCAGAATAGAAGGGTGTCCTTTTAGAATGGAGGTGAAGAGGTATTTCTTTAGCCAGAGAGTGGTGAATTTGTGGAATTCTTTGCCACAGGTAGTTGTAGAGGCCAAGCGTTTATGTATATTTAAGGCAGAAGTTGATAGATTCTTGATTGGTCAAGGCATGAAGGGATACAAGGCAAAGGCAAGAGATTAGGGCTCAGAGGAAGAATGGATCAGCCATGATGAAATGGTGGAGCAGACTCGATGGGCCAAATGGCCTATTTCTGCTCCTATATCTTATGGTCTTATGGTAATTTGTAGACCACATCCTTACTACTGTTTTGGAATCTGTATACAACTCCCGTCAGGGAGTCTACTAGTCACACTATGCTCAGCCTTTTGATTCCTAACTTTGTCTGAGGTCTTAACAACATCTGCCTCAACAATCTCTCCACTAACTGTTTTGACACTCTGGTTCCCATCCCCCTACAACTCCAGTTTAAACCCCACTGTGCAGCATTAACAAACCTGCCCACTAGGCTATTAGTCCCTCTCAAATTCAGGTGCAAACCATCTATTCTCTGCAGGTCCCACCTTTCCTCGAGAGAACTCAAAGATCCAAAAATCTTACGCCCTCCCTTCTAAACCAACTCAGTCACATATTAAACTGTATAATCTTACGAGTTCTGGTCTCACTAGCAGGTTGAGGTCACAACCCTGCAGGTCCTGTCCTTTAAATTAACACCTAACTCCCTGAACTCCCTATGCAGAACCTCATCACTCGTCCCACCCAAGTCATTTGACCCAACATTAACCATCAATTAGAAACATAGAAACATAGAAAACCTACGGCACAATACAGGCCCTTCGGCCCACAAAGCTGTGCCAAATATGTCCTTATATGAGAAATTACCTTGGGTTACCCATAGCCCTCTATTTTTCTGAGCTCCATGTACCTGTCCAGGAGTCTCTTAAAAGACCCTATTGTATCTGCCTCCACCACAGTCACTGGCAGCCCATTCCACGCATTCATCACTCTCTGCATAAAAAAACTTACCCCTGATATAGCCTCTATACCTACTTTCAAGCACCTTAAAACTGTACCCTCTCATGCCTGCCATTTCAGCCCTGGGAAAAAGTCTCTGACTATCCACAAGATCAATGCCTTTCATCATCTTATACACCTCTATCAGGTAACCTCAGATCCTCTGTTGCTGCCAGGAAAATAGGCCAATTTCACTCAACCTATTCTCATAAGGCATGTCCCCAATCCAGGTAACATCCTTGTAAATTTCCTCTGCACCCTTTCTATGGTTTCCACATCCTTCTATAGTGAGGCGACCAGAACTGAGAGCAGTACTCCATGTGGGGTCTGACTAGGGTCCCATATAGCTGCAACATTACCTCTCGGCTCCTAAACTCAGTCCCGTGATTGATGAAGGCCAATGCACCGAATGCTTTCTTAACCACAGAGTCAACCTGTGCAGCAGCTTTGAGTGTCTTATGGACTCGGACCCCAAGATCCCTCTGATCCGCCACAGTGCCAAGAGTCTTACCATTAATACTATATTCTGTCATCATATTTGACCTACCAAAATCAACCACCTCACACTTATCTGGGTTTAACTCCATCTGCCATTTCTCAGCCCAGTTTTGCATCCTATCAATGTCCCGCTGTAACCTCTGACAGCCCTCCACACTATCCACAACACCTCCAACCTTTTTGTCATCAGCAACTTACTAACCCATCCCTCCAGTTCTTCATACAGGTCATTTATAAAAATCACGAAAGGTAAGGGTCCCAGAACAAAGCCTTGAGTCACACCACTGGTGACCAACCTTCATGCAGAATATGAGCCATCTACAACCACTCTTTGCCTTCTGTGGACAAGCCAGTTCTGGATCCACAAATCAATTTCCCCTTGGATCCCATGTTTCCTTACTTTCTCAATAAGCCTTGCATGGGGTACCTTGTCAAATGCCTTGCTGAAATCCATATACACTACATCTACTGCTCTACCTTCATCAATGTGTTTAGTCACATCCTCAAAAAATTCAATCAGGCTTGTAAGGCACGACCTGCCTTTCACAAAGCCATGTTGACTATTCCTAATCATATTATGCCTCATAAATGTTCATAAATCCTGTTTCTCAGGATCTTCTCATTCAGCTTACCAACCACCGAAGTAAGACTCACTGGTCTATAATTTCCTGGTCTACCTCTACTCGCTTTCTTGAATAATTTGAAAAACATCCACAATCCTCCAATCCTCCTGAACCTCTCTCATCCCCATTGATGATGCAAATTCATCGCCAGAGGCTCAGCAATCTCCTCCTTCACCTCCCATAGTAGTCTGAGGTACATCTCGTCCGGTCCCGGTGACTTACCTGACTTATGCTTTCTAAAAGCCTCTGCACATCCTCTTTCTTAATATCAATATGCTCCGGCTTTTCAGTCCACTGTAAGTCATCCCTACAATTGCCAAGATCCTTTTCCATAGTGAATACTGAAGCAAAGTACTCACTAAGTACATCTGCTGTCTCCTCTGGTTCCATACACACTTTTCCACTGTCACACTTGATTGGTCCTATCTCTTACGTCTTATCCTCTTGCACTGAACACACTTGTAGAATGCCTTTAGGTTTTCCTTAATCCTGCCCACCAAGGCCTTCTCATGGCCCCTTCTGGCTCTCCTAATTTCTTTTTTGAGCTCCTTCTTGCTAGCCTTATAATCTTCTAGCTCTCTATCATTACCTATCTTTTTGAATCTTTCATAAGGTCTTCTTTTCTTCTTGACTAGATTTAAAGTTAAAGTCTGTCCTGAGACTTATAGGCTCATCAGGCTGATGCTTATTTCCGGTTTCTGTGGCGTGAAGCGACTGAGAGTACAAGACTCTCCCCCCGGATAGGATGCCAGTCTATCGCGAGGTTAACCCCCAGCATTTTTGCCGGTACCCATTTTCAGCTGGGTGGACTGGAGCAATCTGTGGTTAAGTGCCTTGCTCAAGGACACACACACTACCCTGGCTGGGGCTTGAACTCACGACCTTCAGATCGTTAGCCCAACACCTTAACCACTTGGCCACATGCCACACTTGACTAGATTTACAACAGCCTTTATACACCACGGTTCCTGTACCCTACCATCCTTTCCCTGTCCCATTGGAACATACCTATGCAGAATGTAAAGTAAATATCTGCTGAACATTTGCCACATTTCTTCCATACATTTCCCTGAGAACATTATTTCCAATTTATGCTCCCAAGTTCCTGCCTGATAGCCTCACATTTCCCCTTACTCCAATTAACCGCTTTTCTAATTTGTCTGTTCCTATCCCTCTCCAGTGCTATGGTAAAGGAGATAGAATTGTGATCATTATCTCCAAAATGCTCTCCTACTGAGAGATCTGACACCTGACCGGGTTCATTTCCCAAAACCAGATCAAGTACAGCCTCTGCTCTTGTAGGCTTATCTACATATTGTGTCAAGATACCTTCTTGAACACACCTAACAAACTCCACCCCATCTAAACCCCTTGCTATAGGGAGATGCCAGTCGATATATGGGAAATTAAAATCTCCCACCACAACAACCCTCTTATTATTACACCTTTGCAGAATCTGTTTTCCTATCTGCTCCTCGATATCCCTGTTACTATAGGGTGGTTTCTCCATAACACCCTGTAGAGTTATTGACCCCTTCCTGTTCCTAACTCCTACCCACAGAGTCTCAGTAGACAATCCCTCTGTGACTTCCACCTTTCCTACAGTTGTGACACTATCTCTGATCAACAGTGCTAGGCCCCCAGCTCTTTTGCCTCCCTCCCTGTCCTTTCTGAAACATCTAAAGCCTGGCACTCGAAGTAACCATTCCTGCCCCTGAGCCATCCAGGTGTCTTAATGGCCACCACATCATAGCTGCAAGTATTGATCAACGCTCTCAGCTCATCTGCTTTGTTCACAACACTCCTTGCATTAAAATAGACACATCTCAAACCATCGGTCTGAGCGCGTCCCTTCTCTATCACCTGCCTATCCTCCCTCTCTCACTGTCTCCAAGCTTTTTCTATTTGTGAGCCAACCGCCTCTTCCTCCGTCTCTTCAGTTTGGTTCCTACCCCCCAGCAATCCTAGTTTAAACTCTCCCCAAAGCCTTAGCAAACCTCCCCGCCAGGATATTGGTCCCCCTGGGATTCAAATGCAACCCGTCTTTTTTATACAGGTCACTCCTGCCCCAACAGAGGTCCCAATGATCCAGAAACCTGAATCCCTGGCACTTGCACCAAACTCTCAGCAACGCATTTATCCTCGACCTCACTCTATGCCTATACTTAGTGTCACGTGGCACAGGTAGTAATCCTGAGATGACTGCCTTTGTGGACCTGCTTCTCAACTTCCTTCCTAACTCCCTGTAGTCTGCTTTTAGGAGCTCTTCCCTTTTCTTGCCTATGTCGTTGTTACCAATATGTATCACGACCTCTGGCTGTTCTCCTTCATGGACGTGATCAGAAACATTCCATACCCTGGCACCTGGGAGGCAAACACCCATCCGTGTTTCTTTCTTCCGTCTACAGAATTGTTTTTCTGACCCCCTAACTATAGAGTCCCCTATCAACTTCTGGCTGTTCACCCTTCCACTTAAGAATGCTGAGGACTTGATTCAAGATATCCTGGGCCCTGTTACCTGTGAGGCAGCATACCATCTGGGAATCTCATTCTTGCCCACAGAACCTGCTGTCTGTTCCCCTAACTAACGAGTCCTCTATCACCAAGCATGCCTCTTCTCCCCATTTCCCTTTTGAGACACAAAGGTAGACTCAGTGCCAGAGACCCAAGCACTATGACTTTCCTTTGTTCGGTCAACCCTCCCCCCTCACAGTATCTGAGTAATATACTGTTGTTGAGGGGGATGGCTACAGGGGTCCTCTGCACTGGCTCCTTCACCCCATTCCCCTTCTTGACTGTCACCCAGTTTCCAGTGTCCTGCACCATGGGTGTAACTACCTCTCTCTATGTCCTCTCTATCACCCACTCAGCCTCCCAAATGATCCAGAGTTCATCCAGTTCCAGTTCCAGCTCCAACTCCTTAATGTGGAATGCTACAGCTGGATGCACTTCACACAGTTGTGGTCGTCCAGGTCACCCAAATCCCGAAAGAGAAGCATCCCATTATCCTGGCTGGCATCTCTAATGTCCTAGCTGAGCAGATATAAAGAAGGGAAGGGAAAAACCTTAAGCTTTTCTTTCCTTTGTCTCTCTGACTGAAGTCTCTCTTTGCTAGAGCCTTGAAGAGCTAAAGCCCCAAGATCACCACTATGGCTGTCCAGTTAAACGACAGCTACTGTGCTTGCCCCTGCCTCCCTTTAATTTGGTTTTGCAAATCAATCCCAGACAGTATTTGGTTACTGGTCAAAGCTCTTTTTTGTTGTAGCAACCCAGTGGAATAGAGCTCTGACATTCTGAACTTTAATAGTGTTGCGCTAACTACTATGCAACTGTAACTCCCCAAGGCACAGAGGAGATATATGAGGATGTTACAAAGGATAGAAATTCTTAGCAATGAAGAAGGATTCTTCAACCTTCTAATATTTCCACCAATAACTTAAATGTATAGCTCTTGATTTTTGATCACTCAGTTATTTACTTTCATTAGGCCCCAAATAATATTGTACACTTAGATTCATAGGATTATAGAGCTGAGAGAAAGGCCCTTCCTGCTCCCAAAACTTATTAAAGTCACCGACTGTGACCACACAAACAAGAATGCAGGTTTTTCTGGCAAACTATCAACCTAGGCAAGGGTTAAACACACCGATAGCTCCCCACTGGTCACCCCTTTGTCCACACTGTGAGCAAAAACCCCACCTTTGTCATGGGCACACTAAGCTCAATCAGTGTCAGTGTCTTCCTTGTCTCTGGTGTCTGGCGTGTCCTTGTATATTCAAAACAAGCTTTAGAGTTCGTATAAACACCATCTCAAGGCAGGCTTCATCCCTCTCTCTCTGTAACAGCTCAAACAGTTTCAAAAAGCCAGTCTCATTCTCCCGACATTTTAAAGTGATAGTCCACAGAAAATATGAACCCTAGGGGTACATGGCAATGCGGACAGTAAGATCTCTGAGGATCTAACCTGGTCCCAGTAAGTCGATTTAGTTATAAAGAAGGCAAAATAGTGGCTATACTTTATTAGAAGTTTGAAGAGGTTTGGCATGTCAACAAATACACTCAAAAACTTCTATAGTTGTACCGTGGAGAGCATTCTGACAGGCTGCATCACTGTCTGGAATGGAGGGGCTACTGCACAGGACTGAAAGAAGCTGCAGAAGGTTGTAAATCCATCTTGGGCACTAGCTTAGAAAATACCCAGGACATCGTTAGGGAGTGGTGTCTCAGAAAGGCAGCATCCATTATAAAGACCTCCAGGACCAGGGCATGTCCTTTTCTCACTGTTACCATCAGGCAGGAGATATAGAAGCCTGAAGGCACACACTCAGAGATTCAGGAACAGCTTCTTCCCCTTTGTCATCTGATTTCTAAATGGACATTGAAGCATTGGACATTACCTCACTTTTTTTTAAAAATATACAGTATTTCTGTTTTTGAACATTCTTTTAAATCTATTCAATATATGTAATTGATTTATTTGTTTATTATTATGTTTTATTTTATTTTATTTATTTTTTCTTCTCTCTCTGCTAGATTATGTATTGCATTGAACTGCTGCTGCTAAGTTAACAAATTACACGTCACATACCGGTGATAATAAACCTGATTCTGATTCTGAGCTAGATGTACTTGTAGCACAGTTGCAGATTGGCAGGTATGATGTTGTAGGCATTTCTGAATCATGGCTGAAAGAAGATTATTGTTGTTGTTGTTGGCATCCTTCTGTCTCGAAAGGCAATAGGTGATGATGATCATAATCTCAAGCCTGAGCGGTAGGTATGGAGATCCTGAGATGCCCAGTTGTCAAGATCCCCCTCTTGGCCTCTCTGGTGTAGTCCAAAGGAAAGTTAATGAAGGAGTATGTTTGGCACCAGCTTGGCTGCAGGAGCTGCTGGAAGGATGTTCAGTGACGTCCAGCCGCCTTAGGGGCTCCACTCCAGAATTGCTGTCTGGGTTTACTCCCATAGCCTTCATCTCTTCCAAGACTGTCCACAAGACAGTGGGGCTATTTACCCATAGCTGGAAATCTGGTTCATGAGCACCAGGGCATATACACATGTGTGTGCAAGGGCCAGACCTCCTTTCAGTCCTCTGTAGTTCAGCTTGAGTCTGAAAGGAGTTCGCTTTCCGTGCTGTTGGAGAGGCTGTGCACTGGCAGGGAGATACTTCAGCACTTAGCTCTCCTTTTCACAAGACTGCTGACCAGCGGTGAACGGTGGAAGCTGAAAATGAAAGTAACAAGCACTACCCACCACACAAGCATACTAGACACATCACAACAACCATTTTGACACCATTTTAAAAGAAGATTATAGTTGGGAGCTTAATGTCCAAGGATACACATTGTATTGAAGGGACAGGCAGGATGACAGGAGGGTGGCATTACTCAGTTGGTAAAAACAGAAATGAAATCATTAGAAAGAAGTGACACAGGGTCAGAAGGTGTTGAATCATTGTGGAGGGAGCTAAGGAACTGTAAGGGTAAAAAGACCCTGATGGAAGTTGTATACAGACTCCCAAACAGGAGTAAGGATGTGGTCTACAAATAGCAACAGGAGAGAGAAAATGCATGCCAAAGGGGCAAAGTTACAATAGTCATATGGCATTTCAATATGCAGGTAGATTGGGAAAGTCAGGTTGGTGCTGGGTCCCAAGTAGGATAATTTCTAGAATGCCTATTAGATGACTTTTTAGAGTAACTGGTGGTTGAGCCCACGAGGGGATCAGCTATTCTGGATTGGGCGTTGAGCAATGAACCAGAATTGATTAGAGAGCTTAAGGGAAAAGAACCCTTTGGGGAAAGTGGTCATAATATGAGCAACTTCATCCTGAAATTTGAGAAGGAGAAGCTAAAATCAGATCTATCAGTATTATAGTGGAGTAAAGGGAATTATAGAGGCATGAGAGAGGAGTTAGCCAGAATTGATTGGAAAAGAACACTGGCAGGGATGGCGACAGAGCAGCAACAGCTGGAATTTCTGAAAGTGATTTGGAAGGCACAGGAAATATACTTACCAAAGAGGAAGAAGTATTCTAAAAACAAGATGATAAAACCGTGGCTCATAAGAGAAATCAAAAGCAAAAGGAGGGCATATAATAGAGCAAAAAATAGTAGGAAGTTAAAGGATTGGGAAGCTTTTAAAATCAGCAAAAGGTGTCTAAAACAGTCATTAAGAAGGTAAAGATGGGATATGGAAGTATGCTATCCAATAATAATGTTGTTATAATAATAATAATAACATCCAATAAGGATGTTGCAAGAATGTTCATGCCAGATGTTGGAGTCCTGGGAAACCAGATTCTCCCAAGGAACTACATCTGTGTGAAGTGCATCTGGCTGCAGCTCCTTGAAGACTGTTAGGGATCTGGAGCAGCAACTGGATGACCTTCAGCTTGTATGGGATACCGAAGAGATAATCGATCAGAGTTACAGGGAAGTAGTCACCCCAAAATTGCATGAGACGAGTAGCTAAGTAACTTCCAGGAGAAATGGAAATGTGAATAAGCAGTTTGCACAGAGCACCACTGTGGCTAGTTTCAATAATAAGTATACCATTTTGGATACTGTTGTAGGGGTTGACCTCCCAGTGGAATACCAGAAGGGAAAGAGGGAGAAGAAGGGAGCAGTTATGATAGGGAACTCAGTAGTCAGGGGGACAGTCAGGAGATTGTGTAGTCATGAACGGGACACCCAAATGGTATGTTGCCTCCCAGGTGCCAGGGTCAGGGATGTCTTAGATTGCATCCACAGCATTTTGCAGAAGGAGGGAGAGCAGCCAGATGTTGTGGTACCTATTGATACCAATGACATAGGAAGGAAAAGCAAAGAGGTCCGGAAAAGAGAATTTGGAGAGCTAGGCAGAAAGCTGAGGAGCAGAACCTCCAAAGTAGTAATTTCTGGATTGCTACTTGTGCCATGCACCAGTGAGGGTAAAAACAAGATGATTTGGCAGATTAATGTGTAGCTGAGAAGCTGATACAGGGGGCAGGGTTTCAGGCTCTTGGGATCTCTTTTGGGGGAGGTATGACTGGTACAAAAATGATGGGTTGCACCTGAACCTGAAGGGGACCAATATTCACAAGGACAGATTTGTTAGAGCTGTTGGGGAGGGTTTAAGCTAATTTTGCAGTGGGGTGGAAACTAGAGTGAAGGGACTCAGGATAGGATGGATGTTAAAAACGCAAAGACAGTGTGCAGTCAGACTGTCAGGAAGGATAGGCAGATGATAGAACATAATTGCAGCCAGTAGGGTGAGAATCAAAAAGGGTAACAAATACAGCACTAAAAGTGTTACATCTCAATGCACAGAGTATAAGAAATAAGGTGGATGATCTTGTTGCACTTTTACAGATTCTTGGGTATGATGTTGTGGCCATCACTGAATCGTGACTGAAGGATGGTTGTAGTTGGGAGCTGAAGGTCCAAGGTTACATATGTATCAGAGGGAGAAGAAAGTAGGCAGAGGGACTGATGTGGCTCTGCTGCTATGGCATCAAATCAGTAGAAAGATGTGACAAAGGATCGGAAGCTGTTGAATCCTTGTGGGCTGAGTTAAGAAACTGCAAAGGTAAAAAGACCCTAGTGGCAGATATATACAGACCTTCCAAAATTAGCTAGGATGTGGACCACAGATTACAACAGGAAATAGAAAATGTGTGTCAAAAGGACAATGTTATGAGAAATTTCAACATGCTGATCAATTGGGAAAATCAGGTTGGTCTTGGATCTTGAGAGTGAGTTTGTTGAATGCCTAAGAGATGGCTTTTTAGAGCAGTTTGTCATTGAGTCTTCTAGGGGATCAGCTATACTCAATTGGGTGTAATGTAATGAACTGGAGGTAATTAGAGAGTTTAAGGTAAAATAAACCTTAGGAGACAGTGATCACAATATGATTGAGTTCAACTTGAAATTTGATAGAGAGAAAGTAAAGTCTGATGTAGCAGTATTTCAGTGGAGTAAAGGATATTGCAGTGGTTTGAGAGAGGAGTTGGCCAAAATAAATTGGAAGGAGCTGTTGGCAAGGATGACAGCAGAGCAACAATGGCATGAGTTGTTTGGTGCAGGTGCAGGATAGATGTATTCCAAAAACAAAGAAATACTCAAATGCCAAAATTGTACAGCTATGGCTGACAAGGGAAGTCAAAGCTAATGCAAAAATTAGCGGGAAGATAGAGGATTGGGAAGCTTTTAAAAACCTACAAAGAGCAACTAGAAGAATCATTAGGATGGAAAAGATGAAATATGAAAACAAGCTAGCGAACAATATCAAAGTAGATAGTAAAAGTATGTAAAAAATAAAAGAGAGAAGACTGGATATAGGACCGCTAGAAAATGAGGCTTGAGAAATAAAAATGGAGGCCAAGAAAATGGCAGATGAACTAACTGAGTATTTTGCCACATTCTTCACTGAGGAAGACCCTAGCAGTCTGCCAGATGTTGAAAGGTGTGAGGGAAGAGAAGTGAGTGCAGTTATTATTACAAGGGAGAAGGTGCTCAAAAATCTGAAAGACCTAAGGGTACATACATCACCAGATGAACTGCACACCAGGATTCTGAAAGAGGTAGTTGTAGAGACTGTGGAGGCATTAATAATGATCTTTCAAAAATCATTGGACTCTACCATAGTGCCAGAGGACTGGAAAATTGAAAATGTCACTCCACTCTTTAAGAAAGGACAGAGGCAGCAGAAGGGAAATTATAGACCAGTTAGCCTGACCTCAGTAGTTGGGAAAATGTTGGAATCAATTGTTAAGGATGAGGTTATGGAGTATTTGGTGACACAGGACAAGATAGGACAAAATCAGCATGGTTTCCTTCAGGGAAAATCCTGCCTGACAAACCTGTTGGAATCCTTTGAGGAGATTGCAAGTAGGATGGATAAAAGGGATGTAGTAGATGTTGTATATCTGGACTTATAGAAGGTATTTAACAAGGTGCCACACATGAGGCTACTTACCAAGTTATGAGTCCATGGTATTACAGGAAAGTTACTACCATGGTTAGAGCATTGGCTGATAGGTAGGAGGTAGCAAGTGGGAATAAAAGGGACCTTTTCTGGATGGCTGCCAATGACTAGTGGTGTTTTGCAGGGGTCAGTTTTGGGTCCACTTCTTTTTATACTGTATATTAATGGTTTTGATGATGGAATAGATAGCTTTGTTGCCAAGTTTGCAGATGATACAAAGATTGGTGGAGGGGCAGGTAGTGTTGAGGAAATAGGTGGGCTGCAGATGGACTTAGACAGATTAGGAGAATTGGCAAGTAAGTGGTAAATGAAATGCAATGTTGAAAAATTCATGGTCATGCACTTTTGTGGAAGAAATAAATGTACAGACAATTTTAGCATGGTTCGTATTCTACATGGAGGTCGGTAACCAGTGTTGTTCTGCAGAGATCTATTCTGGGACTCCTTCTCTTCGTGATTTTTATAAATGATCTGGATGAAGAAGTAGAAGGGTGGGTTAGGAAGTTTGCTGATGACACAAACGTTAGTCTGGAGGATTGTCAGAGGTTACAGCGGGACATCGATAGGATGCAGAACTGGGCTGAGAAGTAGCAGATGGACTTCAACCCAGGTGTGTGAAGTGGTTAATTTTGGTAGGTCAAATTTTAAGACAAAATATGATATAAATGGTAAGACTCTCGACAGTGTGGAGGATCTGAGAGATCTTGAGGTCCATGTCCATAGGACACTCAAAGCTGTTGCACAGGTTGACATTGTTGTTAAGAAGGCGTATGGTGTGTTGGCTTTCATCAACTGTGGGATGGAGTTCAAGAGCCGTGAGGTAATGTAACAGCTAAATAAGACCTTGGTCAGAACTGACTTGGAGTACTGTGTTCATTTCTGGCCACCTCAATACAGGAAGGATGTAGATACTATAGAGAGAGTGCAGAGGAAATTTACAAGGATGTTGTCTGGATTGGAGGGCATACCTTATGAGAATAGGTTGAGTGAACTTGGCCTTTTCTCCTTGGAGCGACAGAGGATGAGAGGTGACCTGATAGAGGTGTATAAGATGATGAGAGGTATTGATTGTGTGGATAGCCAGAGGCTTTTTCTCAGGGCTGAAATGGCTAACATGAGGAGGCGTACTTTTAAGGTGCTTGGAAATAGGATCTGAGGGGATGTCAGGGGTAAATTTGTCACACAGAGAGTGGTGGGTGCGTGGAATGCACTGCCAGGGGCAGTGGTGGAAACAGATACAATAGGGTCCTTTAAGAGCCTCTTAGATAGGTACATGGAGCTTAGAAAAAATAGAGGACTATGCGATAGGGAAATTCTGGTCTGTTTCTAGAGTAGGTTACATGGTTGGCACAACATTGTGGGCTGACGGGCCTGTAATGTGCGGTAGGTTTGTATGTTCTATTTTCTAAATGGGGAGAATATCCAAAGGGACTTGGGAGTCCTATGCGTAACACTCTAAAGGTTAACTAGTCTAGGACAAGAGAACACAGCCTTGGGAAAGGGTCCCATTAAAACAGAGATATGGAGAAATTTCTTTAGCCATAGGTGGTGAATTTGTTGCCACAGGCAGCTGTGGAGGCCTGGTTGTTGGATGTATTTAAGGCACAACTTGATAGGTTCTTAATTGGACATGGCATCAAAGGGTATGGGGAGAAGGCAGAGGAGTGGGGCTGAGGCGGGGAAGAAAGGATCATCCATGATTAAATAGCGGGGCAGACTTGATGGCCAAATGGCCTAAATCGGCTCCTATGTCTTACGGTCTTATGGTTTTATACGATACCAAACGTTTCTTCAGATACATAAGATCCAAAAAAGATGTGAGAATGGATATTACACTGCCAGAAAACGATGCTGGAGAGTTAGTAATGGGGACAAGGAAATGACAAATGAGCTAAATAAGTATTTTGCATCAGTCCTCACTGGGGAAGACACTAGCAGTATGGTGGGAGTTCCAAGTTTCAAGGATCATAAAGTATATGAAGTTATCATTACTAGGGAGAAGTTTCTTGGGAAGCTGAATGGGCTGAAGGTAGATAGGTAGATTAGTAGAAATAACAAGCATGATAGACAAAGGTGAATAGGTTGATATGTTTTTAGAAGGCCTTTGTCAAGGAGCCATACATGAGGCTGCTTTACCTGGCATGAGCCCAGGGCATTACAGGATAGACTCTAGCATGGATAAAGCAGTGGCTGTTTGGCAGGAGGCAAAGACAGGTGGAGCAGCAGGTAGTTTTGAGGATGTAGAAAAGTAACAGAAAGGCAGACAGGTTAGGAGATTGAGCAAAGAAATAGCAGAAATGCTAGTGTCAGAAAGTGTCTGGTCAAACACTTTGGTAGAAGAAATGAAAATCTTGACTAATTTCTAAATGGAGAGAAAATACAAAAAACTGAGGTGCAAAGGGACTTTTGAGTCCTTGTGCTGGATTTCCCAAAGGTTAATTTGCAGGTTGAGTCGTTGGTGAAGAATATAAAAGCAAGAATGTAATGGTGAGACTTTATAACGCACTGATGAGGCCTCACTTGCAGTATAGTGAGCAGTTTTGGGCCCTTTATCTTAGAAAGGATGTGCTGAAACTGGAAAGGGTTCAAAGGAGGTTCATGAAAATGATTCCTGGATTGAATGGTTTGTCATATGAAGAGTGTTTGATGGCTCTAGGCCTGATTTTATTCTCACAAATCAATGAATCTGTTGTAAAAAAAAAGATCACTCCCTACTTGTACATAGTTCTTTCCTTTTGCTTGGTTTTTCTTTCCACTCTTTTCTATAAGTGTATACCCCAGATAAATACCTTGTGGAGATTTGTGATATATATGATTATATGATATATATGTACAATGTCTGAAATACATCTTATGGAAATGTTTGTTTGATAAACTTCAATAAAAAAATAAATTACAAAAAAAAGAAACCTATTGAATGGTGAAAAGCCTTGACAAAGTGAATGTAGAGAGGATGTTTCCCATGACAGTAGACTATAAGAAATAGGAGTAGAATTAGGCCATTTGTCCCATTGAGTCTGCTCTGCATGGTGAGAAAGTCGAAGACCAGTGAACACAGCCTCAGAATAGAGGGTGTCCTTTCAGAATGAGGTGAAGAGGAATTTCTTCAGCCAGAGAGTGGTGAATCTGTGGAATTCATTGCCACAGGCAGCTGTAGAGGCCAGGTCTTTATGTATATTTAAGGCAGAGATTGATAGGTTCTTGATTGGTCAGGCTATGAAAGGAAACGGGCAGAAGGCAGGAGATTGTTGCTGAGAGGAAAAATGGATCAGCCATGATGAAATGGCGGTACAGACTCAATGGGCCAAATGGCCTAATGCCACTACTGTATCTTATGGCCTTATGGATTAAGAACAATAGGTCAGCAAGATACTGTGATTAGTGCAGGTGTGCTGCAGTGGAACTAGGAGCAGAATAGGTCAGGAAGACACTGTGGTCAGCATGGGTGCATTGGAGCAGGAGTAGGAGTGGAAATAGGAATGGGAAGTGGAGCAGGACTTTGAGTGGGAATAGGGTCAAGAAGTAGGAGTGGGAAGAAGTCAGAAATAGGAGTGTGAATCAGTCAGGAACAGGAGCGCAAATACGAGTAGGAATAGGAATGGGAATAGGTCAGGAATAAGTTTGGGAATAGATCAGGAATTGAAACGGGAATAAGACCAAACAACCATAAGACCGTAAGACATAGGAATAGAATTAGGCCAGTTGGCCCATTGAGTCTGCTCTGTCATTCAATCATAGCTGATCCTATTTTTTCCCTCCTCAACCCCACTCCCCAACCTTCTCCTTGTAACCTTTGATGCTGTGGCCAATCAAGATCCTATTAATCTCCACATTAAATACACTCAATAACCTGGCTTCCACAGCTGCTTGTGGTAATTCATTTCACAAATTCACCACCCTCAGGCTAAGGAAATTTCTCGGCATCTCTGTTTTAAATGGATGCCCTCTTGTTCTAGACTACCCCACCATGGGAAGCATCCTTTCCACATTTGTTCGGTCTAAGCCTTTCAACATTCAAAAGGTTTCAATGAGATCCCCCTAATCCTTCTAATTTGCAGTGAATACAGGCTCAAAGCCATTAAACGTTCCTGATATGACAACCCTTTCACTCCCAGAATCATCCTTGTGAACCTCCTCTGAACCCTCTCCAATGACTGCACATCCTTTCTTCGATAAGGAGCCCCAAATTGTTCTCAATATTCAAGGTGAAGCCTCACCAGTGCGTTATAAAGCTTCAGCATCACACCCCTGCTCTTGTATTCTAGACCTCTTGAAATGAACACTAACATTGCATTTGCCTTCCTCACTTCCGACTCAACCTCCAAGTTAACCTTTAGGGTGTTCTGCACAAGGGCAATTTAAATTGTCATAACATCAAGTCTCATAAGCATTTATCTCTGTATAAATTTGATCCAAAGTAACAAAATGTATTGATATAATTTAAGTAGTTAGGTAATGCTGAGAATTGTGAACATCTGTTAACATTGCCATAGTTTTATGGAATAGTTTCACTTGCCTTTGTGCGTCCAATTGGATAAAGTGTGCTAAATATTGATTGCAAATAATTTATGTAGTGTATAAGTTGTCCAGAAAATTTTGTTAAAAAGCCAGGCTTGTCGCTTCATAACTTAAATGACAAAATCATATGTAATTGAATATGGACCCAAATTATATTTTCTCTTGCTGTCGCAACATAAAAATCAAATAGCAGTGGAAATAGGAGCAGGAATATGGGCAGGAATTGGAGCAAGATAAAAGCCAGAATATGAGCGAGAATAGGAGCAGGAACAGAACGAATATAGGAGCAGACTAGGGGCAGGAATAGGAGCAGACTAGGGGCAGGAATAGGTCAGGACTAGGGGCAGGAATAGGTCGGGAATAGGAGCAGGAATAGGTCGGGATTAGGAGCAGGAATAGGTCGGGACTAGGAGCAGGAATAGGTCGGGACTAGGAGCAGGACTAGAAACAGGAATAGGTCAGGACTAGGAGCTGGAATAGGTGGGGAATAGAAGTAGGAATAAGAGTAAAAATAGGGCTGGATAGCATCTTGGTCAGCATGGGCAAGTTGGGTTGAAAGGCTTGTTTTTGTGCTGTATAATTCTGAGACTCATTTTCAGAGATAATGAGCATAATTCTGCAGGTTCAAAAATCTGAGGCAGTGTAATTTCAGTGATACAAGACTGATTGAAGTGAAACCAAAAAATACTGGAAACACCTGTAGGTCAAGTAACATCTGTGCAAAGAGTGATGGTGGAGTGTTGAGTGATTGGAGGCCTTTGACTGACAGTGTACACAGGTTCTGCGCTGGGACCTTTGCTGAACCACAGGTCAAGCTCTGGGACTCTTGCTAAACACCAGGTCCTGCTTTAGGAGCCTTGCTGAACCACAGGTCCTGCGCCAGGACCTTTGTTCTTTGTTGGGTACAATAATGATTTGAATGTAGGTTGTTGATTAATAGGTCAACAGATGACTTCCTTAGAATCTGGGCTCCCCTCTCCCTGTTTCCTCTCTGTGTTTGCCTTGCTGTGCAGACATGCTCTATGATTTACATTATTTTGACTATGGTACAGTAACCCATTTCTCTTTTACACAGACATTGTACAAATGATCGTGGCCTCATTTTTGGCACTGATGGTCTGCTTCACAGTCTTCAGAACATATTGTGAGCATTTTATGATCCTAATTTCAACACAATACCGAAAAACATGACATATCTTTGCACACTGTGCTTAATCAGAGTCCCTTACGAACCAGAGAATGTGTTTCACCCACTATAAGGGCAGCCATATTTTTCTTACTTTATATATAAACTCATTTTGTGGAATAAGACGGAGACCAGGTTAAGAGAGAGCAGTGACTGTTAATGAGATCTGCAGCTGCTCAGATTGTGTGATTGTGTTACCACTTCAAAGTTTCAGCTCAAGGTCCTGAATGTTATTGTGTGTTAATCGGGATTCAGCACTTAGTGCCACCTTCATTCAACTCCTGTTCACAGTGAGCCGTCACACACAGCCCTGCTCAAAGGGAAATGCAGATCTGGGGATAGGTCAGGCTACTCTGATTCATTCAATTTCCCACCAGCACTTCCAGATGCAAGAACCTGAGCATAATTATGACAGGTAATACTGGCCACTGTTGTCCCTGTATTAGGAGAAACTTAGAAGAAAGCAGCAGACTGTTTTGCTGTTCCTCATCAGCAGAACAGTCACATCTGTGGAAACGTGGCGAGTGAAATGAGACTGTGGTCAACAAACTGGTGATCCAGTGATCAAATAGCAGCCATTTTGTAGCTAAAATGTGGGATTGATGTTTAGTTCAGCCGGTGCACTTATCTCCAGAGATCACCATCTTTGGGGTCAGGAATCAGAATCAGAATCAGGTTTATTATCACCGACATGTGACGTAAAACATGTTAACTTAACAACAGCGGTTCAATGCAATACATAATCTAGCAGAGAGAAAAAAATAAAATTTGAAAAATAATAATAAATAAACAAGCATATTGAATAGATTTTAAAAAGTGCAAAAACAGAAATACTGAGTATTAAAAATAGTGAGGAGTGTCCAAAGATAAATGTCCATTTAGGAATGGTATGGCAGAGGGGAAAAAGTTGATCCCGAATCACTGTGTGTGCCTTCAGGCTTCTGTATCTTCTACCTGATGGTTGCAGTGAGAAAAGGACATGTTGCTGGAGGTCCTTAATAATGGATGCTGCCTTTCTGAGACATCGCTCCCTGAAGATGTCCTGGGGACTTTGTAGGCTAGCACCCAAGATGGAGCTGACTAGATTTACAACCTTCTGTAGCTTCTTTTGGTCCTGTGCAGTAGCCCCTTCATACCGGACAATGATGTAGCCTGTCAGAATGCTCTCCACAGTACAACTATAGAAGTTTTTGAGTGTATTTGTTGACATGCCAAATCTCTTCAAACTCCAAAAAAAGTATAGCTGCTGTCTTAACCTTCTTTATAGCTACATCAGTATGTTGGGACCAGGTTAGATTCTCAGAGATCTTGACACCCAGGAACTTGAAACTGCTCACTCTCTCCACTTCTGATCCCTCTATGAGGCATGTGTTCCTTCGTCTTACCCTTCCTGAAGTCCACAATCAGTTCTTTCGTCTTACTGACGTTGAGTGCAAGGTTGTTGCTGCGGCACCACTCCACTAGTTGGCTTATCTCACTCCTGCACGTCCTCTCGTCACCACCTGAGATTCTACCAATAATGGTTGTATCATCAGCAAATTTATAGATGGTACTTGAGCTATGCCTAACCACACAGTCATTTGTGTATAGAGAGTAGAGCAGTGAGCTAAGCACACACTTCTGAGGTGCGCCAGTGTTGATCGTCAGCGAAGAGGATATATTATCACCAATCTGCACAGATTGTGGTCTTCTGGTTAGGAAGTCAAGGATCCAATTGCAGAGGGAGGTACAGAGGCTCAGTTTCTGCAACTTTTCAATCAGGATTGTGAGAATGATGGTATTAAATGCTGAGCTCTAGTCAATGAACAGCATCCTGACGTAGGTGTTTGAGTTGTCCAGGTGGTCTAAAGATGTGTGGAGAGCCATCAAGATTGCATCTGCCATTGACCTATTATGGCGCTAGGCAAATTGCAATGGGTCCAGGCCCTTGCCGAGGCAGGAGTTCAGTCTAGTCATGACCAATCTCTCAAGGCATTTCATCACTGTTGATGTGAGTGCTACCGGGCAATAGTCATTAAGGCAGCTCACATTATTCTTCTTCAGCACTGGTATAATTGTTGCCTTTTTGAAGCAAGTGGGAACTTCCGCCCGTAACAGTGAGAGGTTGAAAACGTCCTTGAATACTCTCGCTAGTTGGTTGGCACAAGTTTTCAGAGCCTTACCAGGTACTCCATCGGGACCTTCTGCCTTGCGAGGGTTCACTCCTTTAGAGTCAGTCTAACATTGGCCTCTGAGACAGAGATCACAGGATCATCAGGAGGCATTGCATACCCCAAACTAGTGACAAATCATTTTTAATGCTATCCGGGATATTTATTCAATTGGTGTTACTTTTCTGATGAGTTAAGTAACAATTCCAAACATTCAGCTAGCCCAGCCAAGCATCAAAACTATTCCACCAGATGAAGAGAACAAGACTGCATGGGACAGGAAACACCCTGCTGGAATCCTGTGCATAAACGGAGTCTGGTTAATCCATTGCCTATATGGATTCCTGTACTGAAACACAATTAAAGCACACAGTTCTCTGGATTAAGGTCCACTTGTCACTGTGGTTTAAAACTTGCCCCTCACTTGCAACCACACCACAGATTCTGTATCGTTGACCATGGCGTGAACTAGTTCATTAATGTCAATAACGGTAAGTAAAGTACGGAGTACTGACCCCAGTCATTCTAGTTTTAGGCTCCCAGATACAAAAATATCCATCAGCTCTTTCCCCATTGCTTCCTCGCATGGGGCCAGTTTTTGGATTCTATTTGCCGCTCTCCCTTGGACACTGTGGGCATTTACATTTTTGACCAGAATGCCACAAAGGGTGTTGTCAAAAATCTTCTGAAAATCTACGTAAGTTACACCAAAAGCATTCTCTCATCAACCGTAACCCTAACTCTAAAGGGTCTTGCCTGGAAAATGTATGCTTTTCTATAGACGAATGCCTGGCCTGCTGAGTTCCTTCAACATTTTGTATGTGTTGCCCTCATCAACCAGTTTCCTTAGCCCCTCAGAAGGTTCAATGAAGTCCATGCCTATTGTGTGCATTGATCACCAAGTGCTGACATAGAACATAGAACAGTACAGCTCAGGAACAAGCTATTCAGCCCACAATGTTGTGACAAACCAACTGAAAAACATATGAAAAACACCTAAGCACTAACTCCTCCCTACCTACACCATGTCCATATCCCTCTACCTTCCTTACATCCATGTGCTTATCCAAACAACTCTTAAAAGCCTCTAATGTATTTGCCTTTACCACCATACCAGGCAGCACATCCATGACTCTTAGAGTAAAAAACTTACTCCTCAAATCTCCCTTGAACCTACCGCCTCTCACCTTAAATGCAAGCCCTCTGGTATTAGACATTTAAACCCTGGGAAACAGATACTCTATGCCCATTCTATCTATGTCTCTCATAATCATGTAAACCTGAATCAGATCTCTCCTCAGCCTTCGATGCTCCAAAGAAAAAAAGACAAGTTTATCCAGCCTCTTATGATAGCACATCTCCTCTAAACTAGGCATATAAAGTAGCAAAAGTGAGTGGGAAGTTGGATGATTAGAAAGCTTTTAAAATCCAACTAAAGGCAACTAAATAAGCTATAAGAAGGGAAAAGATGAAATATGAGGGTAAACTGGGAAATATTATAAAGCAGGATTCTAAACATTTTTTATAGTTCTATAAATAGTACGAAGGAGGTAAGAGTTGATATTGGACCACTGGATAATGATACTGGTGAGGTAGTAATGGGAGGAGGGGAAAAAAATGGCACATGAACTTAATGGATACTTTGCATCACTCTTCACTGCGTGCCAGAGGTCCATGAGTGTCAGGGTGCAGGAGTGAATTCCATTGCTATTACAAAGGAAAAAGTGCAAGTCAGACTCAAAGGTGTTAAGGTGGGTAAGTCACCTGGACCAGATGGACTACATCCCAGAGTCCTGAGAGAGGTTGATGAAGAGATAATGGATACATTGCTCATGATCTTTGAAGAATCACTTGATTCTGGCATGGTCCCGGAGGACTGGAAGATTGCAAATGTCACTCCACTCTTTAAGAAGGGAGGAAGGCATAAGAAAGGAAATTTTAGGCCTGTTACCCTAACCTCAGTGGTTGGGAAAGTGTTGGAGTCAATTATTAAGGATGAGGTTTCAGGATACTTGGAGACTAATGATAAAATAAGTCAAAGACAGCATGATTTCTGTAAAAGTAAACCTCACCTAACAAATCTGTTGGCGCTCTTCGAAGAAGTAACAAGTAGGGTGGACAAAGGAGAGGCAGTGCTTGTCATTTACTTTGATTTTCAGAAGGCAGTTGATGAGGTACCACACATGAGGCTGCTTAACAAGATACAATCCTATGGTGTTACAAGAAAGATACTGGCATGGATATAGGAATGGTTGACAAGTAGGAGGCAGCGAGTAAGAATAAAGGGTGCCTATTCTGGATGGCTGCCAGTGGCTAGTGATGCTCCTCAGGGTCAGTATTGGGACTGCTACTTTTCACATTGTTTGTCAGTGATTTGGATAATGGAATTGATGGCTTTGTGGCAAAGTTTGCGGATGATACAAAGATAGGTGGAGGGGTAGGTAGTGCTGAGGAAGCAATGTGATTGCAGAAGAACAAATTAGAAGAATGGGCAAAAAGTAGTAGATGGAATAGAATGTTAGGAAATGTATGATAATGCATTTTGGTAAAATGAAGAATCATCCAGACTGTTATCTAAATGGGGAGAAGGTTCAAATATTAGAGGTGCAGAGGGACTTGGGAGTCCTCGTGCAAGATTCCCAGAAGGTTACATTACACATTGAGTCTGTGGCAAAGAAGGCAAATGCAATGTTGGCATTTATTTCAAGGGGAATAGAATATAAAAGCAAGGAGATAATGCTGAGTCTTTATTAGACACATGTCACACATGTCAGGCCAACAGTTTTGGGCCTCATATTTCAGAAAGGATATGTTCTGATTGGAGAGAGTCCAGAGGAGGTTCACAAAGATGATTCCAGGAATGAAGGGGTTAAGGAATGAGGAACTTTTGGCAACTTTGAGCCTGTATTCAGTGGAATTTAGAAGAATGTGGGGGATCTCATTGAAACCTATTGAATGTTGAAATTTCTAGATAGGGTGGATGTGGAGAGGATCTTTCCTTTGGTGAGGGTATCCAGAACTAGAGGGCACAGCCTCAGAATTGAGGGGTGACCTTTTAGAACAGAGGTTAAGAGAATTATTTTTAATCAGAGAGCAGTGAATCCGTGGAATACTCTGCCACAGGCTGTGGTGAAGGCCAAGTTCATGAGTATAATTAAGGCAGAAGTTGATCGTTTCCTGATCGGTCAGGGCATCAAAGGATGTGGCGAGAAGGCAGGCGTATATGGTTGAGTGGGATCCGAGATCAGCCATGATGGAATGGTGGAGAAGTCTCGATGGACTGAATGGCCTACTTCTGCTACTATGTCCAATGGTCTAATGGTCTTATAGCCCTTAGCAGTGGACTGTCTCCTTGCATTTTCCCTACTGATGTGTAACACCTCACATTTACCTGGGTTAAACTCCATCTGCCATTCTTTAGCCCAAATCTGCAGCTAATCTATACAGTACTTAGCTAGTCTTCTACACTATCCACAGCTCTAACAATCTTGGTTACATCCACAAATTAACTAACTTGCTGTCACAATGTGGGGGCAAGGGTGCTGGGGGAGGACCCAAATGCAGGACACAAAACACTGTCTTGTGGGGTTAACTAAATAGAGTTTATTACTAGTTACAAGGAGAGCCGTGATGCAAGGATAGAACAGAGAGAAATCAAGGAGAGCAAAGTGGAAACGGGAATAGGTGGAATGGACAAGGACTCAGGCCCTGGACTAAGCCAGGACTTGGGGTCTGGGCCAGGACTTGGAGCTCGGGGATCGGAGCCGGGACTTGGAACACGGACCTCGGAGCCAGGACTCGGAACACGGACCTTGGATCCAGGACTCGGAACACGGACCTTGGAGCAAGGACTCAGTACACAGATCTCGGAGCCAGTACTTGATACTTAAACCTCGGAGCTTGGACTTGATACTCAAACACAGGACATAGAACACTGAGCTGGGACTCCTCCTTAGACACAGGGCATGGAGCCGGGACTCTTCTTATTCACGGGACAGACTCAGACACAGGACATAAAACACTGAGCTGGGAATCCTCCTTAGACACAGGGCGGAGTTGGGACTCTTCTTGACACAGGGTCAGGACCCTTCTAGGATACAGGGCCGGGATCCCTTTTAAACACAGGACACGGATATGGAGACCACGCAACGATAGATGGCACTATAACTGGGCACAAGTTTGCTCCAAGCAGTGGTGAGCTCCTGACTCACCCTGGTGGGTTAACCTTGCCGGACCCGCTCTGACAAGGGAAGGCAGCTTGCTGGCCCTTGCTTCGGGAGGAGACTTGGCTTGCTCTGGCAAGAAACTTAGTTGGCTCCGGCTAGATGACTTTGGCTCGCACTAGCTTCGGTGACTTCGTTAACGCTCCATAACGCTCTCTCCCTGAATGGCTGAAGCCGGAGACTTATAAACTGCCAGTTCAGTTGAGAGTAAATTGCCTTTAATCACCAAGCCCAAGGGACACGGGAAATCAGGGAATTAAAGGGAAACAAGGAGTCAACAGTCCGGATCGTAACATAAGCAAGATAAATTTAAAGGGAACCCAATCCAGACCATGACACTTGCCCATCCACATTTTCTTTCAGGCAGGTCATTTATATATTTTACAAACAACAGAGGTCCCAGCACAGATCCCTGTGGAACTCTACTAATTACAGAGCTCCAGCTCGATAAGTCCCTTCAACCACTATCCACTTTCTTCTATGCACAAGCCAGTTCTGAATCCAAATAGCCAATTCGCCATGGACCCCGTGCATGTTAGTCTTCTGGATTAGTTGACCACAAAGGACTTTGTCAAATGCCTTACTAAAATCCATGTAGACAACATCCACTGCCCTTCCCTCATCAGTTTCTCTTGTCACCTTGTCAAAAAACAATGGATTTTCCAAAGTATTTTCTCCAGCAATTTTCCTATAACTGACATGAGAGTCACTGGTCTATAGTTTATAGTGATTGACTTAGTTTATTGACCTTTGTGAATAAAGACCTTGGGTAAGAATAGGGGCGTGGGAAAGAATCTGCTTTAAAATAACTTAATCAATTAAATAAGATTTGCATGTCTGATTCAAAGCTGTTGGAGTTCAGAAAGAATTGGGTGTCTTTTCACTTGAATTTCTGATTGATTGTGTACAGGAGTAGGACAATGGTAAATAGCACACAGGGATGTGAATACAAGAGTACAGATTGTCTTATTGAATTATACCGGACCACAAGGATACTCTTTCTGGTGTATTACATCAAGGTCTCTCCATGCAAGGAAGAAATTACTTTTGCTAGAGGGAATGCAACAGAGGGTCATCAGATTGATTTCTTGAGACTGCATGTAATTTCTAGATTTTAGAGAAATGAAAAAAATGGCCTGAATAAAACATGCAACCCTTTTAGGGCTTGACAAGGTAGATTCAGAGAGAGTGAGGCCTAAGAATAACGAGTCACTGTCTGAATATTTTGGAACAGTAGCTTGGCCATTTCAAAACAAAGAGAAGTGATTTCTTTACCCAGAGTGTAAATAATCTTTGGAATTTTCTACTGAAAGGATTCTAACATCTGTTGCTGAGATTCTTTAACATACCAATCACTAGATTTTTAGGTATTAAGGGAATCACTGGATTAAAGATGCATGCAGGAAGGTGTTGACAAGGTAGTTGAGCCTTGATCTTGTTCAGTGATGAAGCAGGAGTGAGTAGCCAAAAGACTTATTTTGGACCTATTTTGTATGTTCTTACCAAAGATATGGCTTCCCCTGTTAAATCTTTACTGACTGTTGCACTTTAAGGTGTCTGTCTAAATCAGTGGTTCCCAAAATTTTTTTATGCTGTGGGCCAATACCATTAGCAAGGAGTCTATGGATCCCAGGTTTGGAACCCCTGGTCTATTGGTGTCTTAGGAAGGATTCTACCACTGAAGTTACAAACAATCTGCAGATGTACAAAGTTAAGGGAGGGAAGTTTAGACCACGCTTTGTCCCACCCTTCTACCTAGACCTCACCTCATTCCACCTTACTACCTACACCACAGCTCACCCCACCCAACTACTTGTAAAAATGCCATCTCCTTTTCTCAGTTCCTCCATCTCCGCTGCATCTGTTCTCAAGATGAAGCTTTACATTCTAGAATGAAGGAGATGTCCTCCTTTTTCAAAGAAAAGAGTTTCCCTTCCTCCACCATCAACATTGACCTCAATCGCATCTCTTCCATTTCACACATGTCTGCTCTTACCCCATCTTCCTGCCACCCTTCCAGGGATAGAGTTCCTCTTGTCCTCACCTACCACCCCACCAGCTTCCACATTCAGCACATGATTCTCCAAAACATTAGCCACCTCCAGCTGGATCCCACCACCAAACACATCTTTCCTTCCCCCCACTTTCTGCTTTCTGCAGGGATCGCTTCCTATGCAACTCCCTTATCCCTTGTTCCCTCCCTACTGATCTCCCTCCTGGCACTTATTCTTGCAAGCAGAGTAAGTGCTACACCTGCCCCTACACTTCCTCCCTCACTACCATTCAGGGCCCTAAACAGTGCTTCCAGGTGAGGTGACATTTCACCTATGAGTTTGTTGGGGTCATATACTGTGTTCAGTGCTCCTGGTGTGGCCTTCTGTATATCGGTGAGACCCAACATAGATTGGGAGACCACTTCGCCGAGCATTTGTGCTCCATCCATCAGAACAAGCGGGATCTCCCTGTAGCCATCCATTTTAATTCCACTTCCCATTCCCATTCCGATATGTCCATCTATGGTCTCCTCCACTGTCATGATGAGGCCACACTTAGGTTGGAGGAACAACACCTTATATTCCATTTGGGTAGCCTCAAACCTGATTGCATGAACATCAGTTTCTTAAACTTTCAGTTATGCTCCCAATCCCTCCTTCTCCATTTCCCATCCCATTTTCCCTCTCTCACCTCATCTCCTTACCTGTTCATTGCCTCCCTCTGGTGCTCCTTCCCTTTTTTCTTTCTTCCATGGCCTTCTGTCTCTCACCAATCAACTTCCCAGCTCTTTCCTTCATCTCTCCCCCTCCTATTCACCTATTACCTAATGTTTTGCTCTCCCCTCCCCCCACTTTTTAAATCTACTCCTCAGCTTTTTTTTCTACAGTCCTGCTGAAGGGTTTTGGCCTGACATGTCGAATGTACTTTTTTCTATAGATACTACCTGGCCTGCTGAGTTCCTCCAGGATTTTGTGTGTGTGTTACCACTGAAGTTGAACAGGTCTGCAGTTAAACAGAAACTGCTGAGGTTATCAGGCCAGTCAGCATCTGTAGAGAGTGAAATATAGAACAGTACAGGACAGTACCGATCCTTCAGTCACAATGTTATGTTGACCTTTTAACCTACCCTAAGGTTAAGATCAATCTAACCCTGCCTCCTACATAGCCTTCTTTACATATATTTAAGGCAGAGGTTGATAGATTCTTGATTATTCAGGGCATGAAGGGATACAGAGAGAAGGCAGGAGATTGGGACTGAGAGGAAAGTTGGATCAGCCACGATCAAGTCAAGTCACTTTTTATTGTCATTTCGACCATAAACTGCTGGTACAGTACACAGTAAAAACAAAACAACGTTCCTCCAGGACCTTGGTGCTAAATGAAACAACACAAAAACTACACTAGACTATAGACCTACACAGGACTACATAAAGTGCACAATAATTAATTAATTAATTAATTAATTAACAAGACAATAAGCACTGTAGAGGACAAATTCTAATATAATAAATAATGTAGATATCAGTCTAGACTCTGGGTATTGAGGAGTCTGATGGCTTGGGGGAAGAAACTGTTGCAGTCTGGTCATGAGAGCCAGAATGGCAGGAGGGAGAAGAGTTTGTATGAGGGGTGTATGGGGTCCTTCACAATGCTGTTAGCTTTGCAGGTGCAGCGTGTAGTGTAAATGTTTGCAATGGTGGGAAGAGAGACCCCGATGATCTTCTCAGCTGACCTCACTATCTGCTGCAGGATCTTGTGATCTGAGACGGTGCAATTCCCGAACCAGGCAGTGATACAGCTCCTAAGGATGCTCTTGATACATCCTCTGTAGAATGTGGTGAGGATGGGGTGGGGGGAATGGGAGATGGACTTTTCTCAGCCTTCACAGAAAGTAGAGATGCTTTCTTTCTGGGCTTTCTTTGCTATGGAGCTGGTGTTGAGGGACCAGGTGAGATTCTCCGCCAGGTGAACACCAAGAAATTTGGTGCTCTTAATGATCTCAACGGAGGAGCTGTCAATGTTCAGCGGAGAGTGGTCACTCCATGCTCTCCTGAAGTCAACAACCATCTTTTTTGTTTTATTCACATTCAGAGACAGGTTGTTGGCTTTGGACCAGTCTGTTAGTCACAGCACCTCCTCTCTGTATGCTGACTCGTCGTTTTTGCTGATGAGACCCACCACGGTCGTGTCATTGTCGAACTTGATGATGTGATTCGAGCTGTGTATTGCTGCACAGTCGTGGGTCAACAGAGTGAACAGCAGTGGACTGAGCACGCAGCCCTGGGGCTGTGCACGCAGTACAAGGAATAAAATGGACGATCCTGAAATTCAGCTACAGATTGGCAAATATGACATTGTGGCCATCTGTGAAACTTGGCTATAGGATAGCTGCCATTGGGAGCTGAGCATCCAAGGATATATGGTGCATCAGAAAGATAGGTTAGTAGGCAGAGGGGGTGGTGTGGCTCTGTGTATAAGAAATAATATTAAATCATTAGAAAGAGATGACATTGGATTGAAAGGTGTGGAGTCTCTATGGGTTGAGTTAAGAAATGGCAAGGGTAAAAGGACCCTAACGGCAGTTGTATACAGGCCTCCAAACAGCAGCCAGGATGTGGATAACAAATTACAGCAGGAGATAGAAAAGGTGTGTCAGAAAGACAATGTCATGATAAATATTGGGGATTTTAACATGAAAGTGGAATGGGAAATCCAAGTCAGTACTGGACCTCAAGAGAGAGAATTTGTAGAATGTCTAAGGGATAGCTTTTTAGAACAGTTTGTTATTGAGCCCACTAGGGATCAGCTGTGCTGGATTAGGTGTTGTGCAATGATCCGGAGGTGATAAGAGAGCTTAAGGTTAAGGAACCTTTAGGGGTTAGTGATCACAATATGATCAAGTTCACATTGAAATATTAGAGGGGAAAAATAAAATCCAATGTTTCGGTATTTCAGTGGAATGAAGGAAATTACAATGGCACGAAAAGGGAACTGGCCGAGGTTGACTGGAAAGGGACATTTGCAGGAAGGACAGCAGAGCAGCAATGGCTGGAGTTTCTGTAAAAAATCAGGGAAGTGCAAGACAGATATATTCCAAATAAGAAGAAATTTTCCAAGGAAAGAAGGACACTACTGTGGCTGACAAGTCAAGTCAAAGCCAAAGTAAAAGCAAAAGAGAGGGCATACATAGTAGCCAGAGCTAGTTGGAAGATTGAGGATTGGGAAGCTTTTAAAAACTTGCAAAGGAAACTAAGAAGGTCATTAGGAAAGAAAAGATGAATTATGAAAGGAAGCTGGTGACTAATATCAAAGAAGATACTAAAAGCTTTTTTTAAGTATATAAAGGGTAAAAGAGAGTTAAGGATAGATATAGGACCAATACAAAATGGCGCAGGAGATATTGTAATGAGAGATGGCAGAGGAATTGACTGCATATTTTGCATCAGTCTTCACAGTGGAAGACGTCTGCAGTATACTGGACATTTAAGAGTGTCAGGGAAGTGAAGTTTGTGCAGTGAAAATTACAACTGAGAGGGTGCTCTGGAAAATAGTTAGGGATGAGATTATAGAGAACCTGGAGGCACATGACAAGATAGGCCAAAGCTAGCACAGTTCCCTGAAAGGAAAATCCTGCCTGACAAACCTGCTGCAACTCATTGAGGAAAATACCAGCAGTGTACATAAAGGAGATGCAGTAGACATGATGTACTTGGATTTTCAGAAGGCCTTCGACAAGGTGCCGCACATGAGGCTGCTTAGCAAGATAAGAGCCCATGGAATTACAGGGAAGTTACTAGCGTGGGTGGAACATTGGCTAGTCGGCAGAAAACAGAGAGTGGGTTAGTACGTGGAACTACGATGTTGTGGCCGTTACTGAAACTTGGTTGGAGGAAGGGCAGGATTGGATGATGCAGGTCCCGGGGTTCAAGTGTCTTAAAAGGAATAGGATGGGAGGTAGAAAAGGTGGGGGGGGAGTGGCATTGCTGGTTAGGGATAGTATCACGGCTATAGAAAGGGAGGATGCTGCAGAAGGAGTGTCCAAAGAGTCAGTCTGGGTGGAAGTCAGAAATAGGAAGGGATCAATCACTGTGCTGGGAGTAGTCTATAGGCCCCAAAATAGCCCTCGGGACACTGAGGAGCAGATAAGCAGGCAGATTTTAGAATGGTGCAGGAAATACAGGGTAGTAGTTATGGGAGATTTCAACTTCCCTCATATTGACTGGCACCTCCTGAGTGCAAGGGGTATAGATGGGGCTGAATTTGTCAGGTGTGTTCAAGAGGGATTCCTGACACAGTATGTGGACCGGCCGATGAGAGGAGAAGCTTTACTGGATCTAGTTCTGGGTAATGAACCTGGTCTGGTGACAGACCTCTTGGTGGGGGAGCATTTTGGTGAGAGTGACCACAACTCCCTTAGCTTCAGCATAGCTATGGAAAGGGATAAAATCAGACAAAATGGTAAAGTGCTTAACTGGGGAAGGACTAAATTTGAAGGGATGAGGCAGGAACTAGCGAGAGTAAATTGGAAACAGATGTTCAAAGGGGAAAGCACAGAAGTAATGTGGGAGAAGTTTAGGGACCACTTGAGCTGGGTTCAGGATAGGTTTGTCCCACTGAGGCAAGGAAAAAATGGTAGGAAAAGGGAACCGTGGCTGACGAAACATGTGAGGCAACTCGTCACGAGGAAAAAGGAAGCAAATGTTAGATATAAGAAGCAGGAAGTAGGATGGGCTCATGAGAAATATAGGGTAGCCAGGAAGGAGCTAAAGAAAGGACTTAGTAGAGCTCGAAGGGAGCATGAGAAGGCGTTGGCATGTAAGATTAAGGAGAATCCCAAGGCGTTCTATTCGTATGTGAAGAATAGGAGGATGACAAGAACGAAGGTGGAACCGCTAAAGGATAAAGAGGGCAACATGTGCCTGGAAGTGGAGGAGATTGGGGAGGTCCTAAATGAATACTTTGTTTCAGTATTCACAAGTGAAAAGGATCTTGATCAGGATGAGGTCGAAGTAGAGCGGGCCTGTGTGCTGGACAATGTAGAGATTAAGGAAGAAGAAGTGCTGGATCTTCTTAAAAACATTAAGATTGATAAATCCCCGGGGCCGGATATGATACACCCCAGATTGTTGTGGGAATTGAGAGAAGAGATCGCAGGAACATTAGCTATGATCTTTGAATCCTCTTCGGCTGCAGGAGAAGTGCCGGAGGACTGGAGAATGGCAAATGTAGTTCTCTTGTTTAAAAAAGGTAATAGGGAGAAACCTGGGAACTGTAGACCAGTGAGTTATACGTCGGTGGTATGCAAACTACTGGAAAGGATTCTTATGGATAGGATCTACAGGCATTTGGAGAAGTACAGTCTACTCATGGATAGTCAACATGGCTTTGTGAAATGAAGGTTGTGCCTCACAAGCCTGATTGAGTTTTTTGAAGAGGTAACAAAAGAAATTGATGAGGGTAGGGCAGTGGATGTGGTCTACGTGGACTTTAGCATAGCATTTGACAAGGTCCCTCATGAGAGACTCATCCAGAAAGTCATGAGGCATGGGAACCTTGGTTGTTTGGATAAAAAAAAATTGGCTTAAAGGAAGAAAGCAGAGGGTAGTTGTGGAAGGAAAGTATTCTGCCTGGAGGTCGGTGACTAGTGGAGTGCCACAGGGATCTGTCCTGGGACCACTGCTATTTGTGATTTTTTATAAATGACCTGGATGTAGAGGCGGAAGGATGGGTGAGTAATTTTGCAGATGACACAAAGATTGGAGGAGTTGTGGATGGAGCTGTAGGTTGTCGAAGGTTACAAGAGGATATAGACAGGATGCAAAGTTGGGCAGAAAAATGGCAGATGGAGTTCAATCTGGACAAGTGTGAGGTGATGCATTTTGGAAGGGCAAACCAGAAGACTGAGTACAGGATTAATGATCAGTTACTTAAGAGTGTGGATGAACAAAGGGACCTTGGGGTTCAAATCCATACATCCCTCAAGGTCACTACGCGGATTGATAGGGTAGATAAGAAGGCCTATGGGATGCTAGGTTTCATAAACGGGGATTGAGTTCAAGAGTAGAGAGGTCATGTTGCAACTCTACAAATCTCTGGTGAGACCGCACTTAGAGTATTGTGTTCAATTCTGATCACGTCATTATAGGAAGGATGTGGAAGCTATGGAGAGGGTGCAGAGGAGATTTACCAGGATGTTGCCTGGTTTGGAGAACAAGTCATATGAAGCAAGGTTAGACTTTTCTCTTTGGAGTGTAGAAGAATGAGAGGGGACTTGATAGAGGTCTACAAGATTATGAGAGGCATAGATAGTGTGGATAGTTAGTACCTGTTTCCCAGGGCACCAATAGCAAACACCAGAGGGCATATGTACAAAATTAAGGGAGGGAAGTTTGGGGGAGACATCAGGGGTAAGTTGTTTACACAGAGGGTTCTGAGTGCCTGGACTGACTTGCCAGCGATGGTGGTGGAGGCTAAAACATTAGGGGTATTTAAGAGCCTCTTGGACAGGCACATGGATGAAAGAAAAATGGAGGGTTATGGGGTAGTGTGGGTTTGGTACTTTTTTTTAAGGATTATATGGGTCAGCACAACATGGAGGACTGAAGGGCCTGTACTGTGCTGTAGTGTTCTATGGTTCTATGGTTCTATAGAAGGGGTTCCTATTCTGCTTGTCTGCCGGTTACCAGTGGAGTTCCAGAGGGGTCGGTGTTGGGATCTGCTGCTTTTTATGATGTATGTTAATAATTTGGACTACAGTATTAATGGATTTGTGGCTAAAGTTACCGATGATCCAAAGATAGGTGGAGGAGCGGGTAGTGTTGAGGAAACAGAGAGCCTGCAGAGAGACTTAGATAGTTTAAGAAAATAGGCAAAGAAGTGGCAAATGAAATACAATGTCAGGAAGTGTATGGTCTTGCACTTTGGTGGAAGAAATAAACAGGAAGTCTATTATTTAGATGGGGAGAGAATTCAAAATGCAGAGATGCAAAGGGACTTAGGAGTCCTTGTGCAAGATACCCTAAAAGTTAACCTTCAGGTTTAGTTGGTTGTGAAGAAGGCGAATGCAATGTTGGCATTCATTTCTATAGGTATAGAATATAAGAGCAGGGTTGTGATGTTGAGGCTGTATAAGGCACTCGTGAGACCACACTTGGAGTATTGTGTGCAGTTTTGGGCTCCTTATTTTAGAAAGTATATATTGACATTGGAGAGGGTTCAAAGAAGATTCATTAGAATGATTCCAGGAATGAAGGGGTTACCGTATGAGGAATGTTTGGCAGCTCTTGGGCTGTATTCCCTGGAGTTCAGGAGAGTGAGCGGTGATCTCATGAAAACATTCTGAATGTTAAAAGGACTGAAGATTAGATATGGCAAAGTTATTTCCCATGGTAGGGGATTCTAGGACAAAAGGGCACGACTTCAGAATTGAAGGACGTTCATTTAGAGCAGAGATGCGAAAAAATTACTTTAGTCAGAGCGTGGTCAATCTGTGGAATTTGTTGCCACGAGCGGCTATGGAGGCCAAGTCATTGGGTGTATTTAAGGCAAAGATAGATAGGTTCTTAATTAGCCAGAGCATCAAAGAATATGGGTGAAAGCAGGGAAGTGGGGATGACTGGAAGAATTGGATCAGCCCACAATTGAATGGCGGAGCAGACTCGATGGGCCGAATGGCCTACTTCTGCTCCTATCTTATGGAAATGGCAGAGCAAACTTGATAGGCCACATGGCCTAATTTCACTCCTGTATCTTATGGTCTTATAACTCTCAATTTTTATTTCATCCATTTGTTTATCTAAGAGTTTCTTAAATGTTCCGAATGTACCTATCCTCTACATCACCTCTGGCAGGATGATCCACGCACCCACCACTCTCTGTGTAAAGAACCTACCTTTAACATTCTTCCTTTTCTTTCCACCAATCAGCTTAAAAAACCATAAGATCATAAGACTATAAGACATAGGAGCAGATTTAGGCCATCTGTTGATCTTTAGGGTTTCGCACAAGGACTCCCAAGTCCCTTTGTATCTCAGATTTTTAGATTTTCTCCATTTAGAAAATAGTCTGCACATTTATTTCTTCTACCAAAGTGCATGAATATGCATTTTCCAGTGTCGTGTTTCATTTGCTACTTTCTTGCCCATTCTCTTAATCTGTCTATGTCCTGCAACCTTCCTGTTTTGATATATAGCATAAAAAGAAACAGTCCCGACCAACTCCTGTGGAACACCACTAGTCACTGACAGCTAAACAGAAAAGGATCCTTTTATTCCCACTCGCTGCCCCCTACCAATCAGCCAATGGTCTAACCATGCTAAATTTCCTGAAATGCCATGGGCTCTTAACTTGGTAAGCAGCCTCATGTGTGGCACTTTATCAAAGGCCTTCTGAAAATCCAAATATAGAACATCCATTGCATCCCTTTTATCTTTCCTGCTTGTATTCTCCTCAAAAAATTCCAACAGGTTCATGAGGCAAGATTTTCCCTGAAGGAAACCATGTTGATTTTGTCCTATATTGACCTGTGTCACCAAGTTCTCCATAATCTTATCCTTGACAATTGACTCCAACGTCGTTCCAACCACTAACTGGTCTATAATTTCTCAGAATAGCTGATCTATAATTTCCTTTCTGCTCCCTCCCTTCTTTTCTAAAGACTGCCTATAGAGTGATACAGCAGGGAAACAGGCCCTTTGGCTTGTGCCCAGCTGATGGAATGAGAAGGTGTTAAATGCTTGCTATCTGTGACCCATGGGTGTGGAGCACAGTAAACAGAGGGAAAGGCCAGTTCTGGGACTGGGAGATGGAGTCACTGTGGGGTTGAGACAATAGTAAAGTACTTCGCTGCTCAGGTGGTTTCCAGATGCACAGATGCTGGCTGACCTGCTCAGTGCTTCCTGCATTTTCTGCTCTACTTTTTTTGTGCTCCAGTATCTTCTGATTTACTTCTGAAGAGACTGCTGCAGCCACCATCTACCAGGCTCCTGCCACATCACACTAAGCAGGACCTGGGTGTCCCATTGAATAGGAGCTTCCCGCTCCTCACCTGCAGTGCCAATACCCTCCATGGTGACTGTACTGTCTGTCAGTGCAGCCTGGCTGCACTGGGAGTATATGATTATCAACATTCCTCGCAGATCATGTCCAGTTTCCTTAGGAATCTCAGTTTAGAATATATTTAACAATGCCTCTGGGATGTAAGCATTCCAAGGATTTCTATCCCTCTGAAGGAAAAAACTTCCTCCTAATCTCAGAGCTAAATACTAGCCCCTTATCTTGGGGCAGTGCTCCACTTTGAAAGTTCTCCATTCAGAGGGACTGGCATCTTGGCAGTGACTCTGTCATCCCTTTTTACAATTTTATACAAGCCCTTGTACTTCTAACCTACACAGTCTAAGCCAGTGCCACAGAATACCATCACATTTCATAAACACAAAAGATTCTGCAGATGCTGGAAATCCAGAGCAACAGACACACAATGCTGGAGAAACTCAGCAGATCAGGCAGCATCTTTGGAAGAGAATCAACAGTCACATTTTGGGCCAAGACCCTTCATCAGGACTGGAAAGGAAGGGGCAGAAGCCAGAATAAGAGAGTAAGAGGAGGGCAAGGAGTACAAGCTGGTAGGTGATAAGTGAAGATAGATGAGGGGAAAGGTAGGTGGTGGAGGAAGGGGATGAAGTAAGAAGCTGGGAGGTGGTAGGTGGGAAAGGTAAAGGGCTAAAGAAGAAAGGAACTGATAGAAGAGGAGAGTGAACCGTGGGAGAAAGGGAAGGAGGAAGTGAACCAGGGAAGTGAGGTGAAGAGGAGAGGCCAGAGTGAGGAATAGAAGATGAGGGAAGGGGAGAGGAGGAAAAGTTACTGGAAGTTAGAGAAATTGATGTTCATACCATCAGGTTTGAGAGTATCCTCATATTTATCCTCAACACCTGCCATTTGCCAACATTTGCTCACTCAGGCACTTTATGATCTCCTTACAATTTCCCTTCCAACCTATCTTTCTATTTGCAGTGGACTTAAATACATTGCAAGCACTTTTCTTTAACTTAGTTGCTAATATATTATAAATAGAGGAGGCCCCAACACTCACCTCTGAAACACCCTTTTCTGTTACAAGGGGGCGTTGGGAGCGGACCTAAGTGCAGGACACAGACACAGAGGTAGGATAAATAGAACTGGGTTTATTGATAGTTACTAGGAAGGCCAGGGAGCAAGGACGAAATGTCAACATGGACGTAAACATTGAATAACAAACCGGTAAAACCTGGACTAGGACTTGGACAAAGAACCTAGACTCAGAACTTGGACCTCGGCTCGGACTCGGAACTTGGACCTCGGCTCGGACTCGGAACTTGGACCTCGGCCCGGACTCGGAACTTGGTCCTCGGCCCGGACTCGGAACTTGGTCCTCGGCCCGGACTCGGAACTTGGTCCTCGGCCCGGACTCGGAACTTGGACCTCGGCCCGGACTCGGAACTTGGACCTCGGCTCGGACTCTGAACTTGGACCTCGGCTCGGACTCGGATCTCGACTCGGACTCGGAACTTGGATCTTGACTTGAACTTGGAAGTTGGACCACAATCTTGGACTCAGACTGGACTTAGACCACAAAAAGACAGAATACCCTACTCAGAGTAGCGGCAAATGGCCAGACCTGCTCAGCTGGAAGGACTTGGACAATGAAGAGACAGAATACCCATCTCGGAGTAGTGGCAAACTGCCAGACTTGGACAACGAGGAAACAAAACCACACAACGACTATCCATTTGTATCTTTGCTCTGAGTGGCAACAAATGACCAGCAAGTCTCTGCCGGCCATGAAAACGACAGAATTAGTACCTTACTTGGAGCAGTGGCAAAAACAGCCGGCAACTCAGCTGGACATGAAAACAACTGGATTTGCTAAGCAGTCACAGGCACCGAGAGTCCATGATTCTCGGCAGTCCCGGGATGACCATAGCCTCAGTGGCTATGGTGAGATGACTGGCTTCCGGTGACGTGCTTCTGGTAACGGTCCAGCAATAACCGTTGTAACCCGGAGCCATTAATGTTGCCGGTACGAAATGAAGATCAGGTGCCTTAATCAAGGCGCCCAACAGAACACAGGGTAAAGGAAATAACTGGAATAAGGAATCTACAGACCGGACCGTGACAGTTTCATGACCACTTCTCATGAAAAATAATGATTTATCCTTATTCTCTGCTTTCTGTGTAACATATTGCATTTTCAAAGAAATATACTACTCTCGCACAATAAACTTCTTCACTAACCTTTCATATGGCTCCTAATCAAATGTCTTTTGGTATTTCAAATACACACCATTCACTGGTGAACTATTACATCATCAAAGAACTGTAATAAATTTGTTTAACATTTCTCTTTTGTAAAGTTAAGTTGATCCTCCCCATTCATGTTGTGCCTTTCTCTGTGTTATCATTTTTGTGGTAATGAATCCCTGCAACTTCCTGACAACTGACACTGGGCTGACCCAGTGAAGGGTCTCAGCCTGACACATCGACTGATAACTGACACTGGGCTGTCCTGCTGAAGGGTCTCGCCCGAAACATCGACTATGTATTCTCTACATACAGTAGTGTTCCTCTAGTATTTTGTGTGTGTTACTGATGTTGGGTCAGCTGGTTGATAGTTCTGTGCATTCACGTTTCTTCTTTTCTCTGAAGGGTTTTCAATCCATCTGTGGAGTATGAAAGAAACAGAGTTAATGGTTCAGGCTGATGATCCTTCATCTGAGCTGTGAAGAGCGAGGATGGAGAGAACGTGTGGTTGGTGGAGCCAGCTGCACGTTGCAGAGAAGTGAGCAGAGCCCACTGTAAGATAGGGTTTCAATTCCTGCTGCTGCCTGTAAGGAGATTGTGCATTCTCCACTTGACCCTGTGGGTTTTCCTGGACGCTCCAGTTTCCTTCCACATTCTAAAGGTGTGTGGTTTAGGGTTAGTGAGTTGTGGACTTGCTATATTAGCATGGTGCAACTTGCAGGCTGCATCAGCACAATCCTCACTGATTTGATTTGACACAAACGATACATTTTAATGCACTTGTGTGAAATAAAGATTATTTTATCATTTTAACTATGTCCCTCTCTCCAACATAAACCGTATTGGATTTTTTATTTTTCTCACTCCTGATAAAAGGTGATTTTGTCTCACAGACTTACTAAGTACTTCCAGCTTTTACAGACTCTCAGTACGATCACTTGATTGTGTTTGGCTTGGGTAGCAGGAGTCAGTATGACAGGCACACAAAAGCTGTGCAAGAGGTTGTCACGGAGGTGAGAACCAACGCTGGTCAAAGGGGCAGCATAGTGACCCCTCTTCCTGGACAATCAGTAGGTCAGGTCGAATCCCAAACCACAGGATAGCAAAAGATCAGAGGTTGTGTGTAATAGCCCTGTGATTTCTTTTCCCTAATTTCATAATATAATTAAGTCATAAGCAGTGAAATGTATACATATCATACAGAACGTTCAAAAGAATGTTTCTATCATGAGTTATTTTCCTTGATCGGAAAATCTAGAACTAAGATGAACAGTGTCAAGATAAATGGTCAGACATTCATGACTGAGACGTCTTCACTGAAAAGACTGTTGTGCTGTAATTCAGACAGTGGTAGAGCTCACACTGAGAGTGATAGAATTTTGAAATCCAAGGGTCAAAGTATTAAATGATCAATGTCCTTCTGAAAGGTCAAACTGTCTGTGGGATAGCTCTCCTCTGATTTATTAGCTTCTGACACTGGACATCTGGCTCTCCTGCAACTGAAGTCTTGCACAGAGCAAGTTGTCCATGATAACAAGAAGGAGAGAGGTAGAAAGGAGGGGGCACAAGGGAGTTGGAGAGGAGAGAGAGAAGCAGGGATAAAAATAGAGATACAGGGGGGGAGGGATGGGAGAGAGGGACAGAGCATTAGGAAAGGGAAGGAGGAAGGAATAACCATAGAATCATGTAGCACAGAAACAGGATCTTTGGCCTGTTGAGCCCATGCTGACCCTCGGGCACCCGTTTACACAAACTCCACACTATCCTACATTCTCATCTGCCCCTCACTTACACATTAGACGTCATTTCAGTGGTAACCTGCAGAACTCTAGGATGTGGGCAGAAACCAGATCACCTGGGGGAAATTGATCCAGTCACAGGGAAAGCATGCAATCTCCACAGAATCAGCACAGGGTGGGTAGGATTGCAGCCCTGTTGCTGTAGCTGTGATGCAGCAAGTCCACTAGCTGCATGTCTGTGCTACTCCGATGGATGGGAAATGCCGATGGGGAGAGTGGAAGGAAGGGTGGGAAAGAGAGGGGGAGAGCAGTGAAACAGGGAGGGGAGGTTTAGAGTGAAGGATTGAGGGAGTGAAAGTGAAAGATATAGATGAGTGAGAGAGAGGGACTCACTTTTGACTTGTACACTGCTCCTTGAGATTTTTAGATGTGAGCTCCTGAAGATGAGGTGGCGAAAACTCCGACATCCAAGACTCAGGGTTTATCCTGTGATCGAAGTCTGTCTTAATTTTCATGGAAGTGGGCAGTATTTAGGTGATCAAATTGACATTGTTCATAGAAATGGACAATGTGCTGGAGAGGTGTTACCCTGTTGTGGTTAACCATACTTCTGTATCTGTTAGATACCTGAATGTCCTCAGGGTACTACTGCTACTGCTGAACACTCAGCTCTGTCTGCCCACTCTAACACCTTAGGATAGATATGGTGATTGATCCTTGGCACTGCCCTGTCTTTTTATCCTCCAGATTCCTGGAATATAGGATTGTTTCTGCAGACTTGATGCAGGCTTCCCTCTGCAAAGTTGCCAACACAGAGATGTTGCATGGCATGGAACATTGCTTGACTATCAAGCAGATTTCTTTCTTTAGGGTCACTGATATTACTTTCTGTTGCTGAATGAAGTGGTAAAGTTCCTGACTATCATCAGTTGTTGGTATGAAATGATGCTTTTCCCTCTTGCTGCTCCTGTTAAGTGATGTGTGATAGAGAATCTCTGAATTAACCCATTACTATGCAGGCTGCCCATCTAATCACTGGAAATGAATCTGAAATGATTTTTTGCATCAAAGCTTTTTCTGGAGCTCAACTGGTTGCGGCCTCCAGGCTACAGGGCAGTCAGTTTTTGGGTGAGGTTTTTACTGGAGATAAAATACCTTTTCCTCCAGATGGAGTTCATGTGTGCTTGGGGGGGCAGGGCATTACAAACGGTTTTGGATGTCAATGAATGATTTCCCTTTCATTGCATTGCCCACCAGTGAGAGGTGTGATCGGCACCTCCAGTGTTTCAGCAGGAATCCTTTGGGCTTTGGCGACCCCAGGAAAGATAGTTGCCTGAAGCAGACCTGACCCAGAGACAAAGGTAACAAAGCAACTCGATGTGCGCTGCACTCACTGTGATGAAATCATTTGAAAGCATACTGACAGATACCTTTCCTGAATGATGTTTGCTCTGTCAAGGATGGCACAGGTGCAGGGCTTCAACCCACCCGATGAAAGTTTTAAACAGCCAAAAAAAGCTCTCTCTGCAGTCTGTTATAAACATGGTAAGCCTTTTAAAGTTAGGCATTGGAATGCAGGGGGCTGATAGCAAGGCAATGAGCTGACAGCTGGGAAGTTCAGTACATCCCATTCTAAGGTTACTGAAGGTCTTCCCACCTTTCTGGCCTCATCAAGGATTCCCTCAGTGCTGGACTCCCTCAATCCACACTGCACACTCTGTGGCCGCACCACACAGGAAATGTTACTCTCGCTTGGCAACTTTACAAAATACTAGAAGTAAGCAAAGTCTAAGTAATTTATTATCAAAGTACATGTCTGTTACCATATACTACCATTTACAGGAAAATAGAGAAATGCAATAGAATTAATGAAAAATGATATGTAAACAGACTGACAAACCATCCAATGCCCAGAAGAAGACAAGTCATACAAATAAAAAAGATGTAAACAAATAATACTGAGAACACGAGTTACAGAGTCCTTGAATGTGAGTCCATAGGTTGTGTTCAGTGAGCAGTTCAGAGTTGAGGTGAGTGAAGTTATCCACACTGGTTCAGAAGTCTGATGATTGCAGCGTAATAACTGTTCCTGAACTAGGACTAAATTTACAGTTCAGGGATAGAGTTGAGGTTTAAGTGTACAATGTTGGCTGACAAGAATCAAGATTCGCTGAAGTTCAGTTTGCAAATGTTTTTTAGAACATGTGGCTAGTAAATTCCTTGTGTGATTATGGGAGGAATGAGTTAAGGGGACCATAAAACCATAACCATGGGAGCAGAATTAGGCCATTTGGCCCATCAAGTCTTCTCCACCATTAAGTCGTGACTGATCCATTTCCCCCTCTTCAGCCCCACTCCCCAGACTTCTCCCCATAATCTTTGATGCCATGTCCAATCAGGAACCAATCAAACTCTGCCTTAAATACACCCAACGACCTGACCTCCACAGGTGTCTGTGGTAACAAATTCCACAAATTCATCAACCTCTGGCTAAAGAAATTTCTCTGCATCCCTGTTTTAAATGGACGTCTCTCTATCCTGAGGCTGTATCCTCTTGTTCTAGACTCCTACACCATGGGAAACATCCTTTCCACATCTACTCTGTCTAGGCCTTTCAATATTTGAAAGGTTTCAGTGAAATCCCCCTCATTCTTAATTCTAGCGAATACAGACCCAGAGCTATCAAATGTTCCTTGTATGATAACCCTTTCATATCCAGAATCATCCTTGTGAACCTCCTCTGAACCCTCACCAATGCCAGCACATCTTTTTTAAGATGAGGAGCCCAAAACTTTTCACAATACTCAAGGTGAGGCCTCATTAGTGCCCTATAAAGCCTCAGCATCACCACCTAGGCCTTGTATTCTAGACCTCTTGAAATGAATGCTAACATTGCAGTTGTCTTCCTCATCACCAACTCTATCTGCAAGTTAACCCTTAGGGTGTTCTGCACAAGGACTCCCAAGTAAATTCCTTTGCATCTCAGATTTTTGGATTTTCACTCTGTTTAGAAAATAGTCTGCACATTTATTTCTACTACCAAAGTGCATGACCATGCATTTTCCAACATTGCATTTCATTTTCCATTTTCTTGCCCATTCTCTGAATCTAAGTTCTTCTGCAGCCTACCTTTATCCTCAACACTACCTGCCCCTCCACCAATCATCATACCATCTGCAAACCTGGCAACAAAGCCATCTATTCCATCATCTAAAGGAGTGGTCCCAATACCAACCCCTGCGGAACACCACTAGTCACTGACAGCCAACCAGAAAAAGATCATTTTATTCCCACTTGCTGCTTCTACCAATCAGCCAGTGCTCTAACTATGCCAGTAACTTTCCTATAGTACCATGGGCTCTTAACATAATAGGCAGACTCATGTGTGACACTTTGTCAAAGGCTTTCGGAAAGTCTAAATGTACAACATCCACTGCATCCCCCTCATTGATCTTATTTGCAATCTCCTCAAAGAATTCCAACAGGTTCGTCAAGCAGGGTTTTCCCTTAAGGAAACCATGCTGACTTTGCCCTATCTTGTCCTGTGTCATCAAGTACTCCATAACTTTATCCTTAACAATTGACTCCAACATCTTCCCAACCACTAATTGGCCTATAATATCCCAGGCTAACTGGTCTATAGTTTCCTTTCTGCTGCCTTCCTCTCTTCTTAAAGAGTGGAGTGATATTTGCAATTTTTCAATCCGTTGTTCCAATGATTTTGGAAAGATCATTACTAATGCCTCCACAATCTCTACTGCCACCTCTTTCAGAACCCTAGGGTGCAGTTCATCTGGTCATGGTGACTTATGTACCTTTAGGTTTTTTGGGTTTTTGAGTACCTTCTCCCTCATAATAGTAACTGCACTCACTTCTGTTTCCTGATGCTCTTCAACATCTGGCACATTGCTAGTGTCTTCCGCATGGTCCCTGCTTTCAAATACAGGTCGACCTTCACTAATCCAACTACCTGTAATCTAGTTCCTACGATAATCCGGCACTGATTTCAAATTTTCCACACAACTGTAATTTCAAATTTCCCGGGCCACCGTACCAATCTGTTACCCATTGTTTTGGTTGCGGTAGATTTGTTCACGTGTTGACATGGTCTTGTAAGCACAGACAGGCGATTCCTGCTTGTTTTCCTACATTTATTAATATCATTTGCATGAGGTGCGGCTGCCTGGCACCCACCCTCTCACCTGCCAGTGGTGGGGGAGCTGGTGCGCGCTGGGTTGGTCCGCCTTCTTGCCCACTTGCTGGCAATCGCGCACTGCCCTTCGCCATCACCCAGCCAGCACTCCGTTCTCTTCTGCCTACAACCTCAGATCAGATGTGGCAACCTGCTGAATTTAAGCATATTACTAAGTGGAGGAAAAGAAACTAACGAGGATTCCCTTAGTAACTGTGAGTGAAGAGGGAAGAGCCCAGCGCTGAATCCCCGGCTGCCTGGCGGTCATGTGAAATGTGGCGTATGGAACACCCCCTTTCTCCGACTTCTGCTTCTGCTCACCCAGATGTGCTGCCACCATTGTCAACAGTTTTTGAAGAAACTGTTGTGCCGGTTTCAGTACCAGTTCCTGATGCTTCACTCATTTTTCAAGATGAAGATGATGATGATCCTGACAACCCCACACTTGCAGACATATAACCTTGCCTGAAGGTATATTAAATGTCCCACTTTAGAAGTAGAAGTGCTCTACTGTTCTGTATAAGTTAATTCCTGTACATTTACCTGTACCCTTTATTTTATCTGTGCCTGTACAGTATGTTACTTTATTAAAATTTCACTTGCTACTCATTTAATATTTCTGTTTCATTATTATCTACCTGGTACTGATTTACATGAAGTTCTAAAGGTATGAAGAGGCAGTTAGCTATTGTTTAATGTGATCCTTCTGTAATTCGGCATTTTCACTAATCCGGCGCTCCTCAGGTCCCAATGGTGCCGGATTATAGAAGGTTGACCTGTATATATATATTTATGTATATATATTCTTTTGTGTGACTCTATGTTTATTTGCTATTTTATATGTGTTATACCTACCTTGTGTCATGTATAACTGTTGCTTCTGTGTTTTGCACATTGGCCCCAGAGGAGTACTGATTAATTTGTCTATATTCAGGAGTATCCATGATGGATTGGATGATAATTAAACTTGAACTTGTCCTAAACTTTATTAATATTGTGGGAAACAGTGGAATATTGTACTGGGTGCTGGGTTAGGAATCTGGATGCATTTCCCAAACCCCTTCCCCAAAAGGTACTAGGCATTGCACTGTGAGTCTTGGCTGAAGAGGCAGAAACAAGCACATTTAAATTTGGCGGCAACCTCCTGAGAGTGCTTCCTTACTGTTTCCTATCTCATAGACTTTGACACAACATGTAAGTAATTTTCCGATATCTTTCCCATTCCCATATTGAAAGTAGTGTCACGGGTTGATAGGGTAGTGAAAAAGGTGTTTAGGATGCTGGCCTTCATCAGTCAGGGCACTGAGTACAGGAGTTGGGACATTATGTTATGTTATAGTTGTGTAAATTCTTGGTGAGTACTGTGTACAGTTTAGGTCACCCTGTTATAGGTACAGATGTGGTTAAACTGGATGCTCTTTATCGACTACAGCTTCAATATCATTATCCCCTGAAAACTAATCAATAAACTCCAAGAAACTAGCCTCAATACTTCCTTGTGCAATTGGATCCTCAATGTCCTTATTTACAGACCCCAGTCAGTTCAGATTGGCAAAAACATCTCCTCCACAATCTCCATCAGCTAGGCTGCACAATTTGGCTGTGTGCTTGGCCCCTGCTCTACTCACTTTACACTTCCAACTGTGTGGCTAAGTACAGCTCCAAAGGCACATTCAAGTTGCAGATGACACCACTGCCGTAGGCTGAATTAAAGGTGGTGATGAATCAGCATATAAGAGGGAGACTGGAAATCTGGCTGAGTGGTGCTGTTGAGCCTTCTTCAATGGAACTAGATTAGGGAATACACCACGCAACTTGTAATTAATCGAAGCTCACACTTTATTGTCCCTGCACGAACAGCCATGTAACATGTTGACTCCAGGATAACAACTAAAACCATGAATTCTACTGTTCCCTCTGTACCAATACTCACTCAGACAGCTTGTCCAATTTATAACACCAAATTAGGACATCTCTGTTGGCCAGGTAATCAATCCTTCCTTCTCCCAGCCCTGGTGTGGGGGTTCTTCCTCACGACAGAGTTATCACTGATAGCACAAAGTATCCACTTTTATATTCATTTTTTAAATCAATTCTAATGTAGCATTCCAGTGTCATTGGCTGTAGGTCATATGTCTGACCTTTAACACATTTTTATTGGTTCAACTCCAAGCCAGCATCCATTTATTGCCCTCTTCCCAGCAAGTGACAGTCAGTAATTTATAGCTCTTTGTTCTGAATCAGCATAAGCTTGAATCACTCCAGGCAGGCAACAACCCCAACATTCACAAACCTGCATGTTATATCCAACAAAAGAACATCTCACAACTAACTTATTTGGAAATTATCTCTGGTCCAGCAGATTACCTGAAGCATCATTGTGTTGTCTTTAAAACACAGAAAGCAAAGCAACTTCATCTCACTAAGTGGAGGACATAAAACAGTTTCTCAACATAGCAGCCCCCCATCTCTAAGCACATTTTAGGAACAAAGACAATTGATCTGTTTGCTTCCACTGTCCTTGACGCATTCGAGTTCGACGTTTTCGTCCATATTTCAAGTCCGCCATGGCCAACAGTTTCAGAGCAACAACTTCTTACTCAACATTAGCAAGACCAAGGAGCTGATTATTGACTTCAGAAGAAGGAAACCAAAGGTCATGAGCCAGTTCTCATTGGTGGGTCAGCAACTTCCTTAATGTTATTATTTTGGAGGAGCTGTCCTGGGCTCAACACGTTAGTACAATTACAAAGAACATGCAGCAGCACCTCTACTTTTTTAGGAGTTTGTGAAGATTCCACATGACATTTAAAACTTTGACAAACTTCTATATATGTGCAGTGGAGAGTATATTGACTGGGTATATCATAGCCTGGTATGGAAATACCAATGCCCTTGAACAGAAAATCCTACAAAAAGTAGCGGATATGGTCCAGTACATCATGGATAAAGCTTTACCCACCATTGAGGACATCAACTTGAAACGCTGTTGCAGGAAAGCAGCATCCATCCTCAGAGACCCCCACCACCCAGGATATGCTCTCTTCTCACTGCTGCCATCAGGAAGAACATACAGGAGCTTCAGGACTCACACCACCTGGTTCAGGAACACTTACAACCCCTCAAACATCAGGCTCTTGAACCAAAGGGAATAATTTCACTAACTTTACTTGCCCCGTCATTAGATTCACTTTCAAGGATTTTTCATCTCATGTTCTTGATATTTATTGCTTATTTATTATTATTATTTCTTTCTTTATGTATTACCTAGTTGGCTGTCTTTTGCACATTGGTTGAATACCTAAGTTGGTGCAGTCTTTCACTGATTCTGTTCTTCTTACTATTCAATAAATATATTATTATTCTATAGCTATCTTGAGTATGGCTGCAAGAAAATGAAACTCAGGGTTGTATGGTGACATCTGTACTTTGATACTAAATTGATTTTGAACTTTGAAAAAGTTGCAGAAAAAATTTTCAACAATGTTGCCAGGTCTAGTGGGCCTGAGTTACATAGAGAGGTTGGCCTGGCTGGGTCTTTATTCCTTGAAAAATAGGAGAATGAGGGGGTGACCTTATAAAAATGTTTGAGATTATGAGGGTGTAGATAAGATAGAGAGTAACAGTCTTTTCCACAGGGTAGGGGAGTCCAAAACTAGGGGGCATAGTTTAGGGTGAGAGGGGAAAGATTTAAATGGGGCCTGAGGAGCAACTTATTCACCCAGAGGGTGGTGAGTTTTCGGATGAAACTGCCAGAGGAAGTGATCAAGGCAGGTACAATAATATCATTTTCATTTCATTTTCAATCTTTTTTTATTGACTTTTTAAAAACAATGAATACATACAAATCAGAGGAGAAGTTATATCAAATACATAATGCACTAAACGTACAAAACAGCGAAAGGGATGTATACTGTCAAAATCATGTAAACGTTATAGAACCATAGAACACTACGGCACAGTACAGGCCCTTCAGCCCTCCATGTTGTGCTGACCCATATAATCCTTAAAAAAAAGTACTAAACCCACACTACCCCATAACCCTCCATTTTTCTTTCATCCATGTGCCTGTCCAAGAGGCTCTTAAATACCCCTAATGTTTTAGCCTCCACCACAATCCCTGGCAAGTCATTCCAGGCACTCACAACCCTCTGTGTAAACAACTTACCCCTGATGTCTCCCCCAAACTTCCCTCCCTTAATTTTGTACATATGCCCTCTGGTGTTTGCTATTGGTGCCCCTGAAAACAGGTTCTGACTATCCACCCTATCTATGCCTCTCATAATCTCGTAGACCTCTATCAAGTCCCCTCTTATTTTTCTACGCTCCAAAGAGAAAAGTCCCAGCTCTGCTAACCTTGCTTCATATGACATGTTCTCCAAACCAGGCAACATCCTGGTAAATCTCCTCTGCACCCTCTCCATAACTTCCACATCCTTCCTATAATGACGTGATCAGAATTGAACACAATACTCTAAGTGCGGTCTCACCAGAGATTTGTAGAGTTGCAACATGACCTCTCTACTCTTGAACTCAATCCCCCTATTAATGAAGCCTAGCATCCCATAGGCCTTCTTAACTACACTATCAACATGTGCAGCGACCTTGAGGGATGTATGGATTTGAACCCCAAGGTCCCTTTGTTCATCCACACTCTTAAGTAACTGATCATTAATCCTGTACTCAGTCTTCTGGTTTGTCCTTCCAAAATGCATCACCTCACACTTGTCCAGATTGAACTCCATCTGCCATTTTTCTGCCCAACTCTGCAGCCTGTCTATATCCTCTTGTAACCTTCGACCACCTACAGCTCCATCCACAACTCCTCCAATCTTTGTGTCATCAGCAAACTTACTCACCCATCCTTCTGCCTGTACATCCGGGTCATTTATAAAAATCACAAATAGCAGTGGTCCCAGGACAGATCCCTGTGGCACTCCACTAGTCACCGACCTCCAGGCAGAATACTTTACTTCCACAACTACCCTCTGCTTTCTTCCTTTAAGCCAATTTTTTTTTATCCAAACAGCTTATCCCATGCCTCATGACTTTCTGGATGAGTCTCTCATGAGGGACCTTGACTCACCGGACTAGAGTTCCCAGGTTTCTCCCTATTATCTTTTTTAAACAAGGAAACTACATTTGCCATTTTCCA